>NW_028296625.1:0-600000 GCF_055471065.1 Atractosteus spatula
ATTATATTCAAGCTCCTCAGTAATAGATGTCTATTATGTAATGAACCGCACCTGAAAGCAAACGTTGGGTCTGTTTCCTTTGTTTTCCAGCATGAAATAGCAAATCGTTACAAAAAGCACCTGCAAATGTACAATAGCGTTTTTTTTTTCAAATTACATTTTCAGGCTTCAGACACTTTTTTAATAAAACAAAAGTGTCCGGAAACTCATTAACTTTCAGGTTTGATTGAACCTGAATTAAAAGAAGTTATCTGAAACTTCCGGGATTCCATTCTCTGATGCAGCTGTCTCTAAAGTTGGACGTGATGTTTAGCAGATGTGAACGGTGCCTTTTCTCTTGTGTTCAAGGCTATTCGCTGTGTGAGCTCCACACTGCGTGTCCTGTACTGCTCTATTTTGTTTAGATTATCTATGTGGTGTACAGATAGAACTCAACTGCATGGTGTGAATTCCGTGTTCAGGACCAGCAGAACCTGAAAAACCAATAGCTGACACGCAGCTTTCTCATCTGGAATCAGACGCGCTATCGTTGCGCCACGAGTTCACATCTCTCAGCCCCTTTGAATTCCCCAAAGGAGACAAAAAAAAATCCGTTAAGAGCGCCGCTCTTCCGAAGAGAGTCTCTTCTTCCCAGACCACATTTTATTCTTCCTGCGCAGCTCTTGTGCAGGTGTTGTTCTCAATTACAGATCCAGGAACACTGATTTTTTTTCCTATTTTTTTCAATTAAGTACCCCATGGTGCAACGGTAGCACGTCTGACTCTAAATCCCCAAGTTCATTTTCAAAGTATATCGGAGTCAACTGATACTGATCAGGTTCTGCTGCTACTGAACCCGCAGTCTTCACCTTAAAGTTCAATTCCCCAAGCCTTTTGACCTTATATGTCCATCCCTTCTCGTCAAAACTCGTATTTCCACAGGGTACCCTCCAGAAATCGCAGTATAGAATGAAAAAACTCCAGTAGATCTCGGCCGCTGTTGGTGATTTTCATTTAAAAATAAATAAATCTCTGGAAATTTTACGGAGTGTATCACTTTCACCGAGACCGAGAAGTGTTAAGCTGTACATGAGTCTTTGTGGTTCGGTTGTTAACCAAAAGGGTGGTGGGTTGAGCCCTCCCAGGGACGCTATGAGCCTTTTAATGTACACACCCGTCTCACTTTAACTCCACGGCCGGTCTTATACTGCAATCAAATACAGATCCCGTAGGAGGCAGTAAGCCCGCGTATATAGCTCACTGTGTGTATAATGAAGAAGCAGAGGTTAATTTCTCATCTGCGCGTTACAGAGCCTTACGCAACTCGTACTGTACGAACAGCTAGAGTTTGATCCCTGCACGGGCTATTAGTTGAAAGGCCATTGTAAATGACGTGTAAGAGATTTATAGATAGATACTTTATTGATCCCGTGAGGGAAATTAATAAAGCTTATCCAGCTGGCGTTTATGTTTCACACTAAATTGCGATCTTGAAACCAAAATAATTAGAAATATGGAACACAACCGTTGTTCCCCAAGAAGGAAAGCTGTTTAACACTGTCGTCACTCCTTTTTATTTAACCCAGATTGTGAAAACAACTCTGCCCTATCAAAGGAAAATGTTGCACAAAAGTTGGAAAGCACACTCTGAATCCATCTGTACTGTATACTTGATTTCCGCGATCCGTTCAAGGCTGCTTGGTGCTTCGCTAGCGAGTCATTTCAGGGAAGAAACTCAGTTTAGAGAACTACTGGTGCATTTTCACTCATTGAATTTGATCTTTGTACTCTCTTTTCATTCTCAGCTATAATATTTCAAAATTACAGTTCGGATTTGTTGGAAAACTTCACAGGCATTATTAAGTTAGAACTGTATAATTGTATTTTAATATCTTGGTATATTTACCTTCATTTTAATATGGATGTAACCATAAATGTTGTACTTTTGTCGTACTTTTTAAAACATTTTAACTGAGGACGCACGACGACTATTATACCATGTGATACATGCAAGACATCTGTAAACGAAGATGTAATTACAGTCAAATTGGCAATTAACAGAAAACCACAAGTTGTATAATATTATTTCTCTATGTCGATGATTAGTTGAAGGATTTGAAGAAACTATATATTATTCCTCGATATCGATGATCAGTTGAAGGATTTGGAGAAACAGCAGCGATAGCAGGTGATTTTGGTTTTGAACCCATCTTTACACCTCAATAATCCATTTGTCCTCGAAAAAAGAAAAGACAGGCATGTTTTGAGTCTCATAATGATCATATTCTCGATCCAAAGAAACGTATAAATTTGATTCCTTCCGTAGTATTTTGGATTTTCTTACAATGATCTCACGAAGTATTGCCAGGATCTATATTACCGCTCGGTAGCGATAACACTGCTGATATTGATTGAGTAGACATCGATGATGTATTGACAACTTTATCTGAAGCGAGAAGTCCTAGAACACTGTCTATGATGTGTTAGGATTCATACCAAGATATACTTTTTGTTTTCAACCCAAAATGCTGCTATTGCATTACACATTATATGAACATTACCAGTTTTGGTAGCTTCTCTGCGCGATTTTTCAAAACTGAAACTAATTACAAAATTACTTAAGATCAACCATGACAAAAACATATAAATCAGGACTAATATTAATATCAACTGATGTTACTACAGAAAAAAACTACAGTTAAAATTTAACTGAAATATTAATAAGACTATGCAAGCCTAAAAAGTAGAACAATTAAATTTATATAACTTTTTTTTGAGAAATGGGCTCACACACCGGAAGACACTAACGTTTCTCTTCGTTAGAATATGTGAATAACAGTTTAACTAAAAATGTTTGGAGTCCAGAGGGAGGACTCGCTCGCTGAATGATCTCTCAAGAAATCCCTGGTGAGATTCAACAGGTGTTTTCTTCAACAGCCACTAAAAGTCTGATGACCTTCTCTGGATTTTCTGAATATGACGTTAAATTAGTTCAAATCATTTGGTAGTTAACAGAACGAAATGCTTTGGAGGTACATTTAAAACAGCAGAGCAACACTGTAGCACTTCGTGTGTGACTGAAATTAATTGTGTAAACCTGGCTCTCTATGAACACGAGCAAAGAGTTCTCACTCACCAGAAGATTGCGATGTGAGCACAGTAATATAAGACACCTGGAAATGCCGGGGATTGAACCCGGGACCTCATACATGCAAAGCATGCGCTCTACCACTGAGCCACATCCCCTAGGCTACCGATGGTGGAACTGACGTAAAGATGTTCATATGTTTACTGAACACAATCCACCCTTCACGAAGAATGCCTGCAGTTTCCCACTTTCGCGTTTCTTCTACTACAAAGTAAATTAATGGGAATGAAGAAATAAGGAAGGGAAAATAATCGCATCGAAGCTTCCAGAGACTGGGCAAAATGAATAATTTATTTTTATATCCAGTCACATGGGCGACGGTGGTTGATTCTTCAACGGGGGGGGGGGGGGTGCGTTTTTCTACCTCCTTACTCGATTGTCTTTCAATTATGTTTTCCTTGAAACCTTTTTGCATCTTTTAAGTGCTTGCGATTAAATTACGCATAGAAAAACAGCAGTACAATTGATGTTCATGGACCGATGCACACAACTCCAGTGATAAAGCCCTGTCTGTAAATATTGTAGAAGAACGTTAAAGGGCGAAACAACGCTCCAACCACGTGAATGGTAACAAGAAGGATCGTGTTCTTATTTAATATGTGCTTTTGAATTGCCTTGTCAATACACGCAGGCTTTAGAGATGGACAAATAATTTACAGTGGTGTTTGTAAACAAAGATGGAACATGTTATTTCTATACCAGGAAGAAAGGAGCAGACTCTTAAACTTTAAGAGGCAGAAACAACACCTCATCACAGCTAACACTAATTAAAACGACATCACAACAGAAGAGTGAAGCCTTGAGTGAATCAAATCAGTTTTTGTTGGTCGTCTGTGTCTTCATAACTTTGTAGGTGAGAGAGAGGATTGCGAAAATGTGCAGGTGCTTCTCAGAAGTGCGTTGGTGGTATAGGTTCCTTCAAATAACTGAGCCAGTGCATCCCCCATTCTTTTTAAGATGATCTGTGATCCGGTAACACATCTCCTGAAACTAACATTCGAGGTAGGAAGCATGCTCTTAAACACCAAAACACTCAAAAAGGAAGAAGCAGGTCTCTGTACACAAGACGGTAGTGCGATATTAGAATTTCTGAGTTCTTGATGGATTCAGGCTCCTTCTCAGAGGTCCTTGCTCGCCAAATAACTTTGCATCTGAGGAAGAGCACCACGGAAAAAACCCAACTCAACAAGCGAGCGCGTTGGTTGCTCTTGCTCTTAATGCAAGGAGCTGTTTTTTTTTTCCTCGCAATAATCATTATTAACCAGAAACAGGTAGCAGCACAGGTAGGTTGCATTTGTGATTATGTCACTTCTCTCTGCTTCAGCAAGGTCAATAAAAGACTCTGAAAGTAGTAAAGCAAAACTGAACTCAAAATCATATTAGGAATTCTGAGCGATATCTCCATACAGGTAATCCAATAAGAACGTTGAAATATTTGAATATCATCTCTTTGTATATTGCGCTGCTTTTTACCCAGAGTAAAACTATTGGATTGAAGGAATGCTAAGCGCTGGGTTAAAATGTATAGTTGTTATTTGGAGAAATCTGTAAACTCGTGATCTTATATGTTTTAAAAGACAGCACAGGAAAAAACGACAGTGCTGATTATTTTCCAGAGACGGAGCACTGATGACCTATCCGAGCTGATTGATAAAGCCCACCCAGTGGATACTCTAGCAGAACGTCAAAGAACATTCACCTTTGTATCCAAAGAAACCACAGGAACAACATCAGGAAGCACAATCAATTCCCCTTTTAAATCTTTCCTGTAAGTTATGCTATGTGAATTCATGAAGTTAATCCTCTGAAATCTTTTGACCATGAACAAAGTATTTCCGATGGAGCGCTATGTTCAAAGATTTAATAAGCTTTACCCCTGCCAATGATTTGGCGTGAAGAATTAAAAGTTTCACAGACAAAAGCAGCTCACCACCACAGCCAATATTAAATGTACTTGCCGGTACACTATCATGTGCACTGCCTCAAAAGTGATCTCGGCAGATGTTGTTCCCTACATAAAGCTGAACATGCCAAAGAGAATTTATGTTAAGAAAACAAAATATTTTTTCTGCCTTGATGTTAAGCCTGTATTTTAGAAAGTCTATCTCTAAACACCTCCCGCAGCCTAACAAAAGGTGCTTTTACTGATCGTATTGCAGGTCTTAAAACATTAACATTTTGCAGCCGTGGGATTCAAACCCACACCCCCAGAGAAACTGAAGCCTAAAATCCAGCAACTTAGACTGCTCGGCCACACTACCTTCCTCCACACCCATCTTCCTCACATTGCTGGCTTGGAAAATGCCGGGGGCTTCAGCTCTTGTCGTCGGATCTAATGATATCATGATATATGGAAGTGACTGCACCTTCATCTTCCGAGATACTTTCAATAGCACAAACGCTACTTTCACCGGCACAAACAGCAATAACGAAGGAGGTGGGATTCATCCTTTGTGCTGTTTGTAGGGGCGCAACTCTATGGTGATCTACTGACTTGAAAAGCAAAATTCAAAATCCTCTGCTACTACTATTGCTTTTTTCATAGTTTCTTCAAATCCTTCATTTGAACGTAGATTTTGAAGGATATTGATGATAATACCACATAAATTGTGGTTTTCTTGTGATCGCCAATTTTATTCAAATACCAGCCATTTTTACAGTTCCTTGAATGTTTCACAAGGTATAATACCCCCCCTCGCATCCTCAGCTAACATATTTTAAAATGACAATAGATTATACAGCATGTATGTTAACATTTATATTAAAATATATAAATAAAATAAAGTAAAGACACCAAATAACATACAGTGCTAACCCAATAATTCTTGTCAGGTTCTCCAACAAATCTGCATTGTTATTTTAACATGTTTCAGCTGAGGGTGCAACAGGAGTATAAATGAATTTTCTCGCCAGCCATTCAAAGACCAAATTCCATGAGTGAATATTATTTTCTCAGACGTTGCCGGCATTGGACTTTGCCGGTGGTATTGAATTATGTCCACAACTATTGTAGTAGTTCCTTCTTGAAGTTCGACACGTGCAAAGCACTCGTAATATCATAGGCGTTAAAGTTCGCTGAGTCTATTCGAGTCATGGTGTGTATCCCTGCCTATCATTGGGAGACGGGTAGCTTTTTTACACTCAGATTCCAATCTTCAATGCTTTGTGTGAGAGCTTACATAACTTTCATTTTCTCACATTTTCTGACGACTGTTCCAAAGGGGCACCCTGACAATTCTGAATACTTTTCAAAAATCTGCCTGCATATTTGATTATTGTCACTTCATTTAAAAAAAGTTCAATATTGATCATAACTAAAGAAAATAATGATCACGAACAAAAAAGGGATAAAGATGCGAGTCAATCTTGAATCTTAGCTCGGTGACACGGGCTTTTGTTCTGATATGGTTGTACAAGAAACAGGAGGAATCGCCAGTCTCCTATAGAACGTGAGATGAATCAGGAGTGAGCCATTTCGTATACTCGTGCATATGTCAACGCCTGAACTACATCGTAAAACTAACATTAAGTTGTCAGAGACATTCATTTATATACAAACAAGAGACAGACCAAGTAATAATTCTACATTAGTTCAGGTGGGTACACCTGAACTAACTAACAAACCTATTAATAATTCTACATTAACGTGTCCTACACTGATCAGACTAATTGACATGGTCTGATTCAGAGCCTGTGCAGTTCGTGCTAATTACAACAACGACAGTTCTTAACCCTCATCACCGAACTGAGCACAAGTTCAGCTGTTCTCCAGTTTTGTTACACATGGTTTTTCATTGCAAATGAGTTCAGAGCTGGAGCTGATCTCCAGACAATACAGTGTTTTGGGTAATTTGTCGAAATTCGCATGAGGCTGCAGACAACTTACCCAAGGTGTTTTCTATAGCTTTCAGGTGCAGTTCATTTATATTAAAGAATGTAAGTGGTATAAACGCAAGGAGTCAGACGGCAGTCGAACCTATAATTTTCTGATGCGAGGCCTGAAGCGTTATTCATTACGCCGCTGACCCTGCTATTGTAGTGCTAAAAAAACACGTTTTCTACATTTATGTCTGTTTAAAAATCACTCTCTAAAAAAGACAAAGGGTTTGTGTGTCGCGCTAAAATTCCGCTTCATTTTGAATGCAAATAAAAACCGTTTTATTCCAAGAAATCATAAATTTGTCACATCCTACATACTATACTTTTTAGAGTCCAGACTGCAAACCAACAGCTGACACTGGTCTTTTACAGAACCGTTTTGAATTCCTCTACTTTGTCCCCGTGACGTCATTGTCCTGCTCGCAGCCGAGCCCAACACACGTCTGGTTCCTGTCGCTGGGGGTACACCCTGTGGTCCATGCGGGTCCTAATACCCCAGTACAAGAACGGGGACACTAAACTGTAAACAGGTGCCGTCCTTCGGCTGAGACGTAAAACCGAGGTCTTGACTCTCTGTGATCATTCAAGAGAATGGTGGTGGTGGAGGGGAGTCCCCATTACCTGTAAAGCGCATTGAGTGGAGTATCCAGAACAGCGCTATATAAGTGTTGATGATGATGATTAATATTATTATTATGATGTAAAATGCAATAAAAAATGAAAAAAAATATCAAACTTTGATTCAAAATAGATTAATGTAAAAACTGATAAAGCTTATGTTTTTTTCAGGGCTATATCTACTTTTTTTTTTAAAAAAGCGAAGTCTGTCGCGATTGTGAAAGTTAGAGAAGGTGTACCAGCGGGTGCCTTTATATCGCGAGCGTCAGTCTCGCCCGTAGCTGCGAGAAGGTTAAAAGTGCACAATTGAGCTGTCTTTCGTCAAAGTAATTGCCGGAGCAGTAAGACGCAAAGCACCATCCAGCAGCTGTAGACGATGTTCGGGGAAGAGCTAATTCTGTTTTTAGCACAGGGAGTGAGAATGAGCTCAGTCCGGCTCCCAGCACAATCCATCCTGGTTTGGTTACAGTGCGTCTGAGGCTCTTTGGATCGTAACGTAAAAAAAAAACAATTGCTCACATCATGTGACTTCCACGAAAGGAAGGAAAAATATCACTCAAAAAAATCAGAACTGAAGATTTGGATCCTGGGCCTCAATTTGATCAAATTATTAAAATAATAATTATCAAAATATCAGACTGTGTTTCTGCAACATTTCGTGCACAGTACGCCATTTTAATCTAAAACAGTCACAACAAGGGCTTTACACGCAGTGTGGGGTATTTTCCCCTTTTATATTTTTGCCACTTTATATCGAACCTGTTATACTCCCAGAAGGGCACAGTAGCTTGTACTTAATAAAAATGTACAATTCACCACTGGTATAAACAGATGTGTGCCGTGTTTGCCTTTGTTAGCATTTGTTTAAAAAATAAGTTCACAATACGATAAAAACACAGAAAGCACAAACTTTATAATACAACGATACAAAATCAATACCAAATCATTATGCCAATTAAGTACCTATCCTTTGAAAACAGAGAACACCTTTATATCTACAAAAAAACTTGACATTGGTATGTATTTTTGGATTACAAAGCAGACAGTGTAGTCCCTTAATTCAAAGATCAGATCTTGGCCAAAACAAGACAATAAGACGTGGGCTGAATTCGGAACAGGAACCTCTACTTCGTCGTTTATTGAGCTATTGATCAATGTCTGATTGAAACAGATTCGCTTTTTTAACTCTTTGATTAAAGTACACAAAAAGCACCTTCCTTCGAGCCCGAATCGAACCAGCGACCTAAGGATACCCCGCTGATTTTTCTACAGTCCCTCGCGCTACCAACTGAGCTATCGAAGGAATGTCATCTACTACTTTCTGGCACATACTGCCCAATGTAGTGAAATGTTCCGGGTGATTTAAATCCCACTTCAACATCAAGTTTCCAACTCGTTTCCTTAGTCTTGTTTACCTTGAATTTAAGCCACGAACCAGGATTCTACTGTATAAACTTCCAGGGATATTACAAAATGTTTGATGGGGCATCAATCATTCCAGTCGGAAATTGACTCCTTTTTTATTCTCGAGGGATCATATTAAACATTTCATTAGTATCGAGAGGAGGATCACCATGAGACACAAAACAAACAGTTTCTTTCTGTCTTTATTATAAAGTAGCGTTTGTGCTACATTAATAATATTTTCGTGGAAATAAAGAAGTTGTAAATTTTAAAATTTATATTTGAATCGAAATGTGGTTTTGAGTTAAATATTAGCGCGTTCATGTAATTAGTTTGTGTTTGTCATTACTATATATATATTGCCATGTTACTAGAATTTGTAACTGAAGTTTACTAGTTGTGTTTTTTATGATGATTAGACATTTGTTGATTACAATATTGTATATAATCTATAATTTGAACTACATATTTTTCATGTGTGAATATTTGTATATTTTAAGAATACATATCTAAAATAAATCATTGGCTTTATTTACTAGTTTCTACACCTATAAAAATCTTTCTTTGATGTATAATAGACCTTTAACTATATATGTATTATAATCTTCTAAATTTATCCGTATAATAGAACTCCAACCATTTATGTATAATAAACATATAATCATAGATGTCTAATTGATGTATAACGATATACGTATATTAGAATTTCATTCAAGACCAGTTACGGAGCACATTTACACGTCTAAGGTATGCGTTTAATAGTCGTATATTCTACATCTTTTGCTCACTGGGATGTGCCGATTTTAACTTAGCAAACCAAGATACACATTTTCTAATGAAGCCTTAATTAAAAGACAGTTTGTTTCTCGAAAGCGTGTTATGTAAAAAAAAGAGAAAAACGAAAATATATGGATGACAATCTTTCAAAGCTGAAGATTTTACTTTTGAAAAATTGACATTTTATGTATGCAGATGCATTCGCTGGTTTTAGTACTTTGCTGTACTTCCTGAATCATTTTCAGTATTAAAAAGTGGGTGTAGATTTTTCTTTCAGGTTAGGACGCGAGTGTGTACATGTGTTTGATTTTCGTTTCACTGATTCTCATTGAAGATTTGGGAATTGACGAAAGAATCAGTTGCCTCGGAAAGCAGAAGGTTTGGTTCTCAACGATATTGAAGACACGCCCATGTAGAGCAGCGGGTGATGTTTTCTACTATAAAAGACCAAGTGCTCAAAATGACGTCTGAGTTTACCGTTTAGACTTTTCATCTCGGGCGCACTTTTAGAAAGCAAAGATAGAGCAGTTGTGTTGAATCGCCCCATGACAGCTGTCAGCAGAGTGGCGCAGCGGAAGCGTGCTGGGCCCATAACCCAGAGGTCGATGGATCGAAACCATCCTCTGCTATGTACACTTTATGCACGATTGATAAGCACACCATCAATTTAATGAAGTGCATTAAAACTGTTTTTTTTCTCTCGTGTGTATGCAAGCTTTACACTTAAGGTACTCTTTCATCTTTACCAATAGCAGATGCCCAAGTGTATCTTTGGTTGTTCTGCGATCCTTCATAGTTTCCTCAATTCCTTCAAATGAACATCCATATCAAAGCAATTATGTATATATATTACAATTAAGGTACATATTAAAAATATCAACGCACATTTGTATAATGCTCATTTAATAATGATTGTCAAGGATTGTCAAGTTCTCCAACAAATCTGTGTACTAATTTTAAAATATTTTTGCTAAGGATACAACGGGTGTATAGATGAATTCTCCCAACAGCCAGTTAAAGAAAAATTCCACACGTGAAGATGGTTTTCTTGGACATTGACTTAGGTACTTAATTGTTTACTTGTTGTAGTTGCACACGAGTAAAACACGAATATTTCCTGCAACATTCAAGAGGGTTTGCGAAGAAATCCCTTCAATTTTAAGCGGAGATTATGTTTACATCATCACAATCTGAAGCGCATCCCTGAGTGCGTTTGACCCACCAGCCCTTTGTTTAACAGCTGCACAAGGACACATTCCCGTTGCTTTTTACAAATCACTCGCATTTTTTTGCAGCATTTCTTCTGTCCTGAGGAGCAAGATTTGTATTTTATCTTTCAGAAGTTGTATGAATTTCTTGAAGTTCAGAAACAGCTTGTTCCAGAAAAGAAATGAACACTTGCTTCAAAGTAAATCAAGACGTATGTGTCTCTTGCTGTGTGTGCTCTTATCTGTCCATCTCTCTCTCCTCTTCTCTCTGGCAGTCTGTGCAGAGTATCTGAAGAGGATGTAACACCACTTGGAAAAGAAGAAAAATTCTCAGGAAAAATTCTCAGGCAGAATAAAAAATCATTATTCTCTTCTCAGTCAGATTCACAGCTCAGACTCACACTCAGACAGGATCTCAACTCCGTACTGCTCTCTATCCTCACAATCCAGAACCAGAAGATATTCAGACAATCAGTGCTGCTACATGAACAATATCAGACAGAACAGCCTGGACTCATGTCACATTTCCCCCTTTTATCCTTCCTCCCAGCCCTCTTAGAGACATAAAAGAGCTCCTGGTTCTCCTCTCTGTGAACTGGGCTCAGGGGTCACTGATCTGGCAGTTGTGGGCTCTGATCCAGGTCGAAAGCAAGAAGGTTCTATTAACGCTTTCCAGGACTTCCAGCCCTTCAGTATTACTTTCTTTACTGTATGTCAGCCTCCCAAAATGTTTATAAATGTTTTATAACACATATGACTGTGGAATTATCTTATTATTTATATATAGTATTTATGTAATAAACACCAATAGTGACTCTATGATCAGTATATTGATTATTTGTAGCCGATGGTCCGATGGTCGTGTCTACAATAGTGACCATTTGACCAGTCTGTAGCTCTGAGCAGTGGGACTCAGATCACACAGAAGACCTGTCTGTGTGTGATTCCATACCAGCCCTGGGATTCAGCTACTCTCACAAATGTCTCATAGACCGTCTTATACATTTACAATTAGATGAAGTCATGTAACAGTTTTACAGATAATTTAAATAATCAGACAGCAGTTTTGGCAGTGGATACATCTCCACATGGGGGAAAGAAACTGAAATATATGTGCTCACTGTAAAGTAGGAAGAGGTGGTCAGACAAGCAAAACAACTTTGCAGATAATGTGAAGTGACATTGTTTTGTGTCAATCAGCTCACAGATTTCACTTCATGTGCCTTAAGCTGTGCAATTTGTATGGTTGTTGAATGAGATTGATTTCTTCACAAGCCCAGTCAATTGCCAGTGGAGAGCTTGCCGACACACACCTTCATGAAGACTCTCTTTAAGATTTCATTGTCACGTCGCCTCCTTTGCATACAATAGTAGCTCCGACACTAAGAGAAAGGATGAGAAATGGCGTTTATCATGCGATTGCAGTGTTTGTTTGACTGAGGATCCTTGTGTGCTGAACTGGCCTCTGGAGAAGTGTAGTGCAGTAAAACAGAAGGTATGTGTCACTCAAGATTTTTTTAAAGCAACAAAAAAAGTGCTCGGAAATATTTTACAAGAATGAAACCTTACATTCACCGAAATAAACATTCACCCTCTACATTAGCAGAGAACAGTAGGACAGAAGGTTAGTGTCACTGGACACTGTGTTAGAGAGGCCAATCTCTTCTCCCTCATTATGCAGGCTTACCCACTCATGATGAACTGTCCTCCAGCGATACTCAGCTGCCATAATCGACTCAGACATGACGTTCATGTACATATTATACCTTAATATGGCACTTATTTACAATAATTTGATCAAAACAACTGGTGAAAAAATAATAATCAAATATATCTTTCCTTCTTTTAGTAGATAAAGACTTTGTCCAAAAAAGAAGCATTTATTCCTTTCCTCTCCTACCAGCCCTTACAAGTCACCCAGTTTTTAATTTAGAGCTGGATTAAAGCTCTAGTCTCTTTGGGGGTGTGAGTTGGAATCCCACTGCTGCCAAATATCTCCATCTATCTCAGTGTTAAGAAGCAAAAAACACACATTTGCTGCAGAAGGAACAGGAGAATTTGTGCCATTCAGCCTTATAGCGTGATGTCATTTTCTCATTCTCATTTTTAGATGCTTGTGATCGAATCTATGATTCTTATGAGTGTGCTCACCCTCCATAAAGGTAGCACAGATATTATGTGCCACGTTTTCAGAGAATCGCATTAAGTGCAGGTCAGAAGAAGGCGACAAAGTGTCCGCTAGGCAGTTCAGCGATTTCAATGGTGTTTTCTGTTGTTTAGGTCCAGAATGACACCTGTTACAACCAGGAAACACACAGTGTCAGGCATCAAGAAGACTTCCCAAAACCATGATCCTCTCCTTGATCTGGTGATGGCATCCAGACATTTCCTGCAACAAAGCCAGGATATGGTCTTCAACAACACGAGTGAAAAGCTAATTCCCAACCTTTGCAATCCTTTGCAAAGAAGGACCGCATGTGCTCAATGTTAAATGCACTGTTCATTATTAATAATAATAATCTTTACATTATATAGCACCTTTAAAGCTGGCTTTTCAAAGCGCTTTACAGAATCACAACAATAAAGTTAAAAAAATACACAAGATAAGCAGGATGAGAATACACAGTTAGAGGAGACAATAGATGGTGGTATTAAATGCAGTAGGAACAGAGGGGTAAAGAATAGTTCATTAAAGGCTCTTCTAAAGAAGAGGGTTTTGAGTCTGGATTTGAAGGAGTTTAGAGAAGGTGACTCTCTGATATCCTCGGTGATAAAGATCCAGAGCTTTGGGGTAAAACAGGAGAAGGCCCTGTCACCCATAGAGTGTAGATGGACGGGGGAACAGATAGGAGACCAGAATTAGAAGAGCGAAGGTTGTGAGGTGGGGAGTAGGGCGATAACCCAGACAGGTACTGAGGTGCCAAGCCATGGGGAGCCTTATAGGTGAGCATGAGGATTTTGAAGTTGACAGGAAGCCAGTGCAAGGACTCCAGGACAGGAGTAATGTGATCACAGTCCAGTGCTAATTTCTTTCTTGTGGCTGCTGGTTCATTTTCAACTGTGGACTCTTAAGAAGTCCTTTATTTGACTTGATCAACACCAATCCCTAGAGGATTTTGAAAGGTTGAATCAAAATGATACATGACTCTGGTGGGACTTGAACCCACAACCTTTGAATGACTTCATTCAATCAAGGCCTAGAAGTCCAATGCACTCACCATTGCGATATAAAACAGCTACAGAAAGCTGTAACTCATGCTTCTCCCGTTGTCTTTAAATTAAGCTCCATAAATATTGACAATGAGTGGCCTGTTGTCTACGAAGAGATACCGCTGGGATTCGCACCCAGGGTCTCCTGGTTTTTAGTGAGGCGTCTTAACCAGCTAAGCAACGGTGACAAACCTGCTGAATGTTATCCACAACTTCAAACACCTGTGAGAAACAGGCACCTGCAGTGTTTCGTCTGCTGGCTCAACAGATAATCCTTTTCGAAGTTTAAGGAGAGGATTTCTTTGTCAATTCAATTAAACATTTTAGAAATGCTGAACGATTGATGTGTTTCACGTGCAGAAATATTTTATCGTTACGTACTTTTTCTATGCAGTTTAGTTCTCCTTCAACTCCGCCCAACAACAGAGGTCATTTTAAATACAGGAGTAAAGGCACATTGCACATCTGCAAAACATCACGTACAGGTTTAGGGAGAGCGACATCAGTTATTGGAAGGTTGGAAGTTTCGGGTCACTTTTTTATTATAGATTCAAGCAGCCCTGAATACCTTTTCAAGAAACATTTCAGAATCCCAGTCACATCCTGTATGATTGCTACACAGGTCTACAGTATACAATCAGAATACTGTTTGTGCATTATATAAAACACACCGCCCAAAGCATTTCTAAAACAGAAATTACATGTTTCTGAATGCGCCCTCCTTTATAAATAAAATAAAAGGTCTGAAGCCTGCTCCAAAGAAGCACTATATTCAGAGCTGACAAAGATGTGATAGGAAACATCTCGGAAAACGAAGATGCAGTCATTTCCACGCGTCGCACAACAAGAGCTGAACCCACCCGACGTTCTCCAAAAGAGTAAGGTGTTGGGAGTGTGGCTGGGTGGTCTATGTGCTGGGTTTGTGCTCCATTTTCTTCGCTGGGTTAGGTTTGAATCTTGCCGCTGCTAAGTGTTGGTGGGTTAAGACCTTCCTTCTATTGCGACTTCAATGGGTAAAAGCTTTGCTTGACAGTCTGTCGAGAGACTGAACTAGGTGTTTCAAGATAGTCTTTGTCAGCTTAACATCAAGGCATGAAAAAGCCTCATTTTGTGTTCCCAACAGCAATGCTCTTTGGTCCCTTCAGCATTATGCAGGGAACAACATCTGCCGTGATCACTTTTGAGTCAGTGTGAATCGTAGTGTGCCGCAATTGTTTTTAAAATTGGTTTTGTAGGCATGGTGCATTTGTCTGTGAAACTTGAAGGCTGTGCTTTTTCACGCAGAATCATCGGCAGGAGCAAAGCTTATTCAATCTTTGCGCACAGCGCTCCATCAGAAATACTTTGTCCAAGTTTTGAAGAGATTGTGGGATTCTCTGCACGCGTTCACATCACGTACCTCAGACAACACCACCATTCGATGGGAAATTGATTCTGCTTCTTGCAGTTGTTCCTGTGGTTGCAGTAGTTACAAAGTCTCACTTTCCTCCACCTTCTGCTATAGTATTCACTGGGTGAGCTTCATCATTTGGCTCAGAAAGGTCAACTGTGCTTCGGAAAAAATCAGCTGCAGTGTCGTTATTTTGTTGGTGAGTATTGCTGTCTTTAAAAGCACATGAAAAACACGAGTTTGTGGATTTCTCCAAATAGCAATGAATTCAGTTGTGCAGTGCTTTACTGCTTTCAGAGGGTCTTTTATCAATGCTGCTATAGTAGAGAAGTAACATAATCACAAACGCAACCATTTGTGCTGGCTGTTTCACTAAGTATTAAGCTTTTTCAACTATCACATGATTTTAACTAATTTAACATCATCTCCAGGAGAGCACCTCGCACTGCTCACTGAGCTGATGTACAGTATGTGCCCATTTCTCAAAAATTAAATATCATCTGAACTGATTTTTTCTATTTTAAATGCTTTCCTACTCTTTTAATATTTCAGTTAAATCTTGAAGTACATTCCATTGATATTAATCCTAGTCCCGATGAACGATTCCGGGACATGGTGTACCTTAAATAATGTTCTAATAGGTTTCAGTTTGGAAAAGTGCGCTCTCCAGAAGCTACCGAAACCTCTAATGGTCGCACAAAGCTTAATGCATTAGCAACGTTTGGGGTTGAAAAAGAATATTACTTGCTATGAATACGAACACTGTTACAGGAGGCGCGTAAGGACTATTTTAGCTCAGATCATCAATTTATCTTACATTTCTACTCCATTAATATCGCTATTGAGTCCTAAAGGTAGGTCCTGGCAATACTTCATGAGATCTTCTTAAGAAAACGTAAAAAATATATTTCCAGTGCTGAACAAAAAGTAAAAAATACCGATTATGTGCAACTGATAAAATCTCTCTTCCAGGGATGTTGTAGCCACATGCAAATTACTTTATCAGCTTTAAAAGTTTCCTTTGCATTTATAAGACGATCAGCATGACACTCAAAACATACCTCTATTCAGTAAGCGCTGAGTCTGCTGGCTGAGCTAGTTGCCTCCTCACACATAATAGCAGCCCAGAAGCTAAGATAAATGAAGAGAAATTGCTTTTAGTGGGCACTTTTCATATCCGATGAGCTTGACATCTCCCAAGGGTGACGGAGTTCTTTTGCGACACTGCTTTTCCCTTTTTTCTTCTTTCTGTACTCTGATGGAAAAAAAACGAGAAAGCATGTAAGGAAAAAATGTATTTTTTTCAAGGAGAAAATGTGCACCAGGAAATGTTTGGTTTTGAAGAAGTGATTTAACATGATACATGACCTAATTTACTGTAGCAAATGCTCACACTGCAAGGTCTGCTTTACTGCTAGAGAGAAGTAGAGTGAAGATGTCATAATTTCACTGCGTTGTTGAAGAAAACATCTTTTTCTTTGAATTCTAAATCAATCAGAATTTCAAAGTGACACACAAACCCTTTGTCTGTATTAAAGAGATGATATTTTAAAACTGATAAAAATGTAGAAAACACGTTTCTCACTTAGAAATTTTAGATGGGATGGTGTATTACTAGTTGCAGTGCTGAACTCACCATGGTGCCATTCAGTTACATGATTGGCCAGTGGTTTAATGGATAACGCGTCTGATTTTGCATCATGAGATTGTGGGTTCGACTTCTACCGGGTTCGTGTGATTTTAAATCAGACTACTCAGAAATAGATGTCCATTATGTGAATGAACCACACCTGAAAGCAAACGTTGGTCGGGTTTCCTTCTTTCCAGCATGAAATAGCAAATCGTTACAAAAAGCACCAGCTAATGTCCAATAGCGTTAGTCATTTTAATTAACATGAATATACTGTAAGGTCTTGGTACATGGGAGTGGATTTCATCCACAATTTAAAAAAGGGCAAATTATATTTACAGGCTTCAGACACTTTTTAATACAAAAGTGACCTAAAACTCTGTAACTTTCAGGTTTGTTTGAACCTGTAATGAAAAAGGGGCCTGAAACTTCCATTCTGTGATGTAACTGTCTCTAAAGTCGGATGTGATGTTTCACGGATGTGCAGTGTGCCTTTTCTCTTGTCGTGTTCAAAATGACTTGCTGTGTAATTTCCTGAATGCGTGTCCTGTACTGCTCTGTTATTTCATTTAGATTATCTATGTGGTGTACAGATAAAATCAAACTGCATGGTCTAATTTCCAGGTTCGGCACCAGCTGAACCTGAACATACATCAGCCGATCTCGACATGATTTGAGCACACAACCTTTTGATGTGGTATCAGATGCACTACTGTTGCACCACGAGGTCACTCCCCATAAGGGCTTTTAATTCCCGCAAGGAGAAAAATCAGCGTCCCTGAAAAAGATTTTTTTTTTTCATTCTCTCCTGTGAGAAGCGCCGCTCTTCCAACGAGGGTCTCTTCTTCCCAGACCACAGATTATTCTTCCTGTCCGGCTCTCACACAGAGAGCAGACACACTGTCTCCACTAATGTGTTTACTACATCTATAGATCTGACCCCCTTACAGCCCTGATATTCCTGGACAGGATCCCATATTGAGCAGTATTTCTCGCGTTCTGAACTTACAGTGTGTACACAATGTACTTTATACACAAAGTAAGTGTTTTCGTAACTCTTGGATGTTTTGTGAAAATGTTACTGGCATGCCAAAATCGCCCCCTCAACTGAACAGTCCCACCCACCTCAGTTTTGATAAAAGGTTTGGATAAAAAGTTTTTGAACACTTTCACTTACTTAACTTGAGCCGTAAAAAATAGTTGTACTTTGTCAATGGTCAGATAACTACACTAACCCCGAATTCACAGTTACTACATCAGACTGTTTGATGTGCAGGAGGGCTATCCATCCAGGAACAGCACGTTACATAGTGTCTATGTTTTTGGGTGTCAACATTATTATGACCTTATTTGCTCAGGTGGACCAATGCCTTGCAGTAGTTTATCCTCATACTTACAATCGTTATATAACTAGGACTGTAGTTATAGAAGTTTGTACTTTCTGTTGGTTTTACAATGATTTCGTAATGATTCAGAACCTCGTTACCGTTGATGTTGTTGCAAAAATGAACACATATGGTTGATGCTCCAGGAAAAAATAATCACGTGAGTTCTGATGAACGTGGAACTGTTCTTCATCACTAAATACCAGATTGCTTGTCGTTATCTTCTAACATGAAATACTAATCAGTGGCATGCTTGTGAGAATTCACTTGGATGGTTGTAATGGCTCCGTTTAAACCGAAATATCACTGCCCCCCTCAGGATTTCAGACCCCCCCCTCCCTACAGATCATTCCCCTGGCGCCAGTCCTGGGTATAATGATGAACATAGCTGCCTTGCAAGCAGTGAATCCAGGTGTGATTCCCACCTGACCCATCGACAAACCTTTTCCAATGAATCTTTGATCAATTTAAAAAAAGTCTTGAAGCTGGTAGGCTAGGGAAGAAGCACTGTTTGAGTGCACTGAGGAAAATGTGCTACTGTGCTGTGCTGCTCCAGTAGCGCAATTTGTCAGGTTGTGGTGCTTTTATAGTGGAGTTATGCTGAGGTTGTGAGTTCACTTATCACAGGGAATAGTTTCTGTTTTCAGCCGCAGAAACTTGCTGTTTAATTTAAGGCAGTTCTTGTGTTACTTTTTCCGCTCGATGGAGCTGTATTAATGCAGGCACACCTGCTTCCACGTACACGAGGGTAATTTTCCTCTTCCACCTACAATTTCAACATTTACCTTGGGAGATGTCAAACCACAGAGCCTGTGCTGCGTGTCAGTGCCGGCTTATTGGACACCCCGTTGAACATAAAAAGCATATTGAGCTCCTTGGACATAAGCCATTTCTCGTCACTTGCTCAGCGAGCAGGCTCAGCGCACACTGAATGCAGGTGTCTCAGAGCAATTGAGATGTGTCCAAGTGGCTGTAAAAGGGATATATATGATGCCAGTGCTGTGGCTTAGTTCTCCAACGGCAGGTGTAGCGGCACGCCGGTTGGAGTATTCTCGGTCGCATTTAATGGCAACGTCAGCTCAAAGATTTGGTTCAAACCACCAAATGGAGACGGGTGTGCAGACAAGCTGACCCTGCTGATGTGGGATTAACACTAGGATGAGTGAGTGCTGTGGCTTAGGTGGTTAAAGCGCCTGCCTTGTAAACAGATGATCCTGGGTTGAATCCTAGTGGTGCCATTCTTCCTGTCTTGCTGCACAGTTTATCATTATGGACGGCAACATGCTTCTACATTAAATGTAATGGAAGTGTTCATTTAATTTTTGGAACAACTTTTTAAAAAAAAATCCATACAAATTGCAAAAGATAAAATAGTCATCTTTCTTGTCGGTGCAGAGGAATTACTGCCAGCTGGCCAAGAAATGAAACGATTTTTTTGTCTTTAGCCAAAAACCTGTGAATGTAGAAAAAAGGTGACGTGCGTTAGTTTCTATGGCACAATCAGTCATCGTATCCTTCAGTAAAACATAACGTTGGTAAATCAAAAGTCCCCACAGACGCATTTCAAATTAATCTGACCTCAACACCGTCTCCCCTAAATGTGATGGGGTTTCTTTGGATGTCCTTAAGCATCCTGATAGTTGCAGAGATTTCAAACTTTTGGCACAAGTCAAACTCCAAGAAGTTAATAGTTGAGCGCCTAAGTCAATATCACCTGGAATGTGACTATGTAAACTTAAATAGTATTCAAAATATTGCAATTTTGTTGTAGTTTAAAAAGATATTTTAGCTGGGGATTCTCAAATGATGAGGGTAGAAAAGAGAACCATTCGACACCATCAGGAATGCTTAACGTGTGATAAAAGTGTTTTTTTAATCACAAAGTGAAAATAGTGAATTTGTCTTTCATTTAGACGTTCATCAAAAGCTCTTTAAACGATGAAGGAGAGGTTTGTGTTCCGAATTCTCTTCGTGTCTCATTGTCTTGCTTTGATTTTTAAAATGTACACTGTTGACTATTCACTCTTCCTAACACAATTAAAGAGCCGAGTTTAGTTCAGAGGTAAAGCATCTCATGCATCGTATGAAGCTCTGTTTTCTATCACCAGCGTCTCCACTCTGGATTTCTTTTTAAGTGCGATATCTTTTCTGTGATTTCTTTCGTTTGAATACCCTCATGTGTGATGTAAGAGAAAACCGGCTCAGGGACGCCAAATATGTAACGTTGTGGCTCTCTGAAGGCACCAGTTCTGTAGGGTTTGGGCATTTACTGTGACAATTATTAATTGTAGCAGTAAATCACAAAGTTGTTTCTTTTGATGGCTTTAGAACCCAACCATGCGACATAACTCAAACAATGCACACACACAGGTACTAATACACGAGGATACATTTATTAATACATAGAATATGCATATAAACCTAACAGATCTTATCGAGAGGGTTATCAGAATACAAAAGATATATATTCATTCAGTTACGAAGAGTTACACATCAAGAGGACATACGTGCAGTATATCATTCATTTAGACCGTTTCGTAAATGAACTTGGTTATAACTTCTACATTAGATACTCAAAACAAGTACATAACTCTTAGGAATTAAATTGATATCAACTGGTTTGGATAACAATTGAATTCTCGAGCTGTAATGCATTGAAGTTGAATACTCATCCAATTTCTTTGGGGATTCATATCTCCTGCAGGCTCAAAGAAACAGTTGCAGGCTGTTGCTGTCCAATCCGCGCTCTCTGGCTCGGTGCCAGGCTGTGCTGTGCGGCTTGCGACGGTGCGCTGCTGATGCTCACTGACCGGCTAGTTAGTGTTGGCTTTAACTAGCAAAGTTTTCGCACAGGAGAAAAGATGACTGTGGGTCCCAGCAAGTCAGGAAGAGGACCGGTTCGGTCCTGATGAAGAGCTAGTTCTGAATAGTGATTCAGCTGTCCACAGTTCCGACCTGTTCACGAGGCCTGCTGCTGGCGCTAACCTCGGGTGGATCCTCTGGTTATTCTCTGGCAACCTCCGCTCTAGACTCTTAGAACAAAGGAAAGTTCTGCTTCAGCTCGTTGATTGGCTGAAAGTTCCATGGGCATCAGAGTCCCACGTGGGTTATTCAGCCCTACCAGTCCCTGATTGGTTGATCAAGGTGAGATATGAGTCATTTACTCCTGACACCTAGAAATGCAGTCCAGATGTCCATCTGGCACTCCCTAGACAGATAGGCGCCAATGGATGACCATTGATCATGATAGCCAGGCTTAGCTAAGTGCATCCCCCTTTGGGAGCTGTCCTAGGACCTTAAATCACCCTGCACTAATGGTCTCTCTGTGGCTGCACCACAGAGATGAACAGAGAAATGGGGCCTCATTTGGGAAGCTCAGAAACACTTAATTCTGCCTTATTATTAAGCCTCGCCGCTACAGTGAATTTCAGCGTTTTAAAGAGATGTAATTTTTAAAACAGACAAAATGAAAGACTTATTAACTAAATACACATAGAAAACCTGCACCTAATTGAGAAAATTTGGACTGGGGCAATGTATTATTGTAGCGGCGCAAGCTCACAGTGGTGCACTTGAGGAATGCGGTACAAGGGCCAGTGGTGCATTGGATAACGCATCTGATTATGGATCAGGAGACTGTAGGATCGTAATGCTCTTAAACCCAGTACCATAACCGCAGTGTGTTCAGTCCTACACAACCTTTCTATCGACTGAATAAACCTCCTGTTCCATCTCCATCTTCTTCCCACACATTCCGGCTATTTCACCACCGTTACTGTTGGACCACAGTCACAGATACGTAAGGGACACTATTCTGAAGAACCATCTTAAATAAATAACGTTGCAAAAGGTAACAATAAGGGTTTCTTAACGTAACCTTACATCTGGCCATACAATACAATTTCTGTACCCTCAAATAAAAAAAAAATTGTACTGCTTTCTCCTGAGAAGTGTAGTGTCAAATACAAGTGTAGTGTCAAATCACAATAAATAATACATCAAATATACTAAATTAACACCCAGATATGACAGATGTGACAACACACAGCTATGACAGAACACATTGAAGACTTAAGCCCTTTAAATTTTTATTTCCTTAATTTCCATTCTCTTCCCTACCCAGGATAACTGAAAACTAACTGTAATAAAGACTGTATATGCATTACTTGTAATACAGCTATTAATAAAGATATACATGGAACCTAATTATTCATAAATAACACTTGTATTACTAAAAATGTGTTATGATAACATTCATTGTGAATATTTGTGGTGTCTGGAAAGCAATTTTGGTTAAATATAATAATAATTTTCAAGCAAGTGGTGCATAAGCTTGTTAATTAATGAGTACATTATTTCCATTACATTCAAGACAGTTCTAATGTGATCAATTGTTCTGCTTAGTCCGCTACCGAGTTGCTTAAAACCTATGAAGAGGTGGTTTAAGCTAGACTCCTAATGCAGTAACATCTAATGGGCAGCAGCTGTTATTTTAGGTTTGTTGCAATCGAGAACAGGTTTAGTACAGAGCTGCTGACAAATTTCAGCGGAGTTTATTGTATATAAGTTTATTGCAATTGACCCATTGTAGCTACCAATCAGCAGCAAGGAAAAACAAACTTCACTTGTGCCTTTTAAAAAAAGGGAAACAGAGTAGTAGTTTATGTGGTAATTTCAGGTACTGTACAATGTAAGAACTAAAGTTAACTACTCCCATAGTAATGCGTGGGGTCCTATCAATAGAAAAAAAAATGTTGTAACCCAAAAAAACAACAAACACAAAACGAGAATCTTCCAGGAACCTAGGTAAATCCCTGTAGTAGTCTAACAACTATGAAAAAAAAAACCAAACGCAACACCTTCAAAAGAAAAAGAACATTAAAAACAAATCTGGGGAACAACAAAAACACAGAATCTAATGTGAGAGCTTTTTCAAGTCTTCAGTGCTCCTCTCATCTCAGTAGACCTCTCTCATATATTTGTGTACAGGTCAGTTGGAGGTACACAGCTGATGGTAATTTTAGTAGGGAGCTGCGTCAAGGTTTATTCCATGCTGAAAAGAGAAGGAAACATAATGTTTCAGCTGTGGAGCCTTCTTTGATTGTGACTCAAAATAAACCTTTACTTGTTCATTTGATGTTAGTTTATCTCCATCAAATACCTAAGAGTATCTAAACTCGACAGTTGCTTTCAGTAGCTGAAAACACTGCTCCAGGTGAGGCTTGAACTCACAACCCCAGCATAACTCCGCTGTGCACTGTTGTATAAGTACCACGCGCTGATTGATTGCGCCACTGGAGCTGTGCAAGTTGTGATCCTTATACAGACTGACGCTGCAGAAACACAGGGTGAAAACAGTTTCGGTTGTGGATCCATCTCCACATGGGGAACACTAAAATAGCAAGGAAAATACAAGAAAAGAAACTGAAAGAATTGTGCTAACAGCAAATGGGGACGGAGGGAGGTGGTCGAACAAGTAAATAAGCCTGGCAGATTATTTGTAGCGACATTTTTTGAGTCAATCAGCACACTGATTTCTCTTCATGTACCTTAAACTGTGCAGTTTGTATTTTCGTTGTAGATAGGTTTCTTCAGAAGTCCAGTAAATTGACGATAATGGAGAACTAGCTGACACACCCCGTCGTGAAGACCCTCTGTAAGGTGATTACACGTTTCATTTTCAAGTCGCCTCCTTTACACGCAATTGCAGCTCCGACACTGAGAGAAAGCATGAGAAATGGCAGTACAGGCTCGATGGCTTCACATCTCCTATCAATCACATAAAATTGCAGTAAAGCGCTCTAAATATGACTCTGAAGTACTGGGAAAGATGATTATTTTGAGCGTGCCTCCCAGGGTCTGCTACAAGGCTGAAGTTGGCTTCTTATTCGCGTTTTTCGTTCCGCCTTAAATGCTGCTGCTGTGATGTTATGTCGCCTTTCGCCTGTAGATGGCTCTATTCGATCAGTACTAATTCGGCTGGAAAACTGTAGACATCCTCAGTGAAAGGGAATATCCAAATAAATAGCGACTGTCCAAATTATATTTTTGTATGGAATATATTTTAGAAAATCGCAAACCAATTTTAAAAACTCACCATAACATGGACTTGCACTGGGAAAAAGGTGATTGTGCTTTCTGCTTATTGCTACGGCCCTCCCCCCTGATTATAAAAACGTCTCACAATTCTGACACCGAGGTGTGAGAGACAATGTAATAGACTTTCAAAATCCTGAAGTACAAGACATTTTAATGCACCATTTTTCAAATATGACCCTCTGATCTTGGCTTGTCAGAATACATTGCGAAAAAGTATGGCACGAATTGCAATGGCACAAATTGTTGAGAATATCACTGACCATGCCGATATTTGCAGGGGATATGAGTGTTTTGCGCACGTTGAACTACAGCACGTAAGAATTGAGCTTCTTAGTCAATATCACCGGGGAATGTCCAATAATGACGAACATCTGTAGCTTCAAGGAAACTTCGACTCGCACATGGAGTTTTATCTTCGAATGGAGGGTGGGAGAATTCATTTATACTCTCGTTGCTCATTAGCTAAACTATTTTAAAAATATGACGCAGATTTGTTCGAGAAACTTGTAATCGTCTTAAAGAGAGTCTTCTTGAAGACGTGCACCAGGTAGCTCTCCGCTGTTAATTGACAGGACTTTAGAATAAACTGTTCTCATACAAATTACTGTTTGTTCAAACATACAAATTACACATCTTAAGGAACATGAAGAGAAATCTGTGTACTAAATAACATAAAACTGTCGCTGCAAATTATCGCCAAGCTGTTTTACGTGTCCTAACACCTCTTTCTTTCCTATTTTGCAGCGAGCACAATTCTTTCTGTTTCTTCGTCGCTATTTTACTGTCTCTTCCCCCATGTGCAGATGGATCCACAGCCGAAACTTGAGGTCGGTTCCTATTACTCTGTCTGATTGAAAGAGCTGTATTAAGGGCACTCCCATCTCTGCAGGAAAGTTATTGCTGCTCTCAACACAATATACTGCAGACAAATATAGCGATACTGTCACGTGTTCCTGCTGTCAGTCTATTATGTCATGTTCATCCACACCCAGAAACATTACTGCTGTAGCACCAGAGTTATATAGGCGCAGTCCAAAGAGCAAGAATCTCTTAATCTCAGAACTGTGGGTTCAGCCCCCACATTGGGTCCCTCTGTGTCAATTTGATCCCGCCAATCCTCCTAGCATGACCTGATGGCGTAACAGTGATACCCAGTACCCAGCGTAATTCAGCTTTCTTTCCACTTGATTCAGATTTTGATCTGAAATCATCGGCCGAACAAGAGTTTGTCTAAATCGAGGGAGATCTGCTCACAAGCAAGTATTAAACACTTCAGGATTATCTGTTCGAATACCACACTTTGTCAAAACACTGCCGCTTCTTAAGCTAATAAGTAACGGTTTTTGAGCACGCATTGTATTGTTAATGCTTATATTAAAAAAGCATAAATTCACATAATGGAATTTGGACTGAACAAAGTAGTCCAGCCCCTTTACAACATTACATACCCACTGATTAAAGCTTAAAACTACAGCAGCAGGAGTAACAATAATGGCAACAACATGTTTGGAGTTCGGCATTTCATTTATACTGCGGAAACATCGTATCGGAATGAACTGCCCGAGATAAAAGAGCAATTGCGGCTTCAGATCGTTTTTACAGAGCATTGCGTTGTTCTGTTCATGCTGACTACACGCTTTAAATTTGTCATTTACTGCAAGCGTTGCTTTTCCAGGTTTTTCTGAAATTCCTCGCATTTGAGCCAGCACTAAAATATTTCATTCCCGTCGCTGAATACATCGTGGAAACGGTATTTGCAACGGAATGCTGTCACACATGAAATCTTTTTGTTATTCGGTTCTGAAGTTTGAAAATGAAAATAAAACGGGGGTCACTTCATAGGCTTGAAAGAAATCCAAGCAGCATAAAAACCAGCGAACTCTCACAAATTGCATTGTGCTGCACCTTTCTTCTGCTGCTTTTATAAATCTGCCTTAAACATTTGAATGCATACCTTACTGCTGCTAATCACATTCACGTGCTTACGAAGCTTTTTTCTGTCCGTTATGTTTTTCCAAAGCGGTTTCTCCGTTTTCCTTGTACTGTGATTGTCAGCGAGCACAACAAGACTGAAATAGTGTAAAGGCAGGTAAAAAAGACAAGGTAAAACGCCTGACTGTCGGGAGTGGGATTTGAACCCGTGCTTCTATTTGGAGAGCGGAACACAAAGATTGAAAGACACAAAACTGTGAATTTGCTGTTTTAAACCGCTCCACTATCCTGAAGAAATGGGTGCTGACTGTACCAGTTGCATCCGATTTTCTGTAACTTTAGGACGATTGATACGACTGGACGAACACAATTTGTGGCGTTTAGCATGACATGGAAAACGGTACCGGAGCATTCGGGTCCGGAGTACCAGACTCAGAAACAGTTTTTACCCCCGCACTATCAAACTATTAAACTCCCAGCCTCTCTCACTCTCACCTCACCTCTCACCTATGATCTGAACCTCACAGTGCCTTCTTTCTTACCAAAAACCCAAACACATTGAAAATCTACCTCTACCATACATGTCAAAAGTTCACTCCCCATAATTTCTATCCCTTTATTTCATTCTTTTGATGCATGTTTTTGCACATAACCTGTTACCTTTTTGTTGTTTTGCACACTGCCTGTTGTTGTTTTTTGCACATCGGCTGTTGTCTCTGTCTCTGTGTTTTTTTCTTTGTACTACTTATGTCCGAGAGCTAGCTAAATAGCATTTCGTTATAATATATACCTGTATATGAGTATAATGACAATAAACTTGAATTTGAACTTGAACTTGACATAGTCTTGCAGGCAGTATATTATTTTATCGTTTACTCGTTAAAAAAACACGGTCTTCTCGTTCCAAAGTCAGATTTTTAGTGCTTTCGAACGTCACTTCCAACCTGGACTGACAGCTCACCCGATCTGTTTGTGATCAGACCATGGGGGGGGGGGGGGGGTTTACCAAGCGCACGTTCCTTCCCAGTGCTGAGGCGATCATTCGGAAGATGGGTGTGAAGAGAGACAAGCTTTGTCGACTAAAAAACAAGGCAGGATATGCAAGAATAGTAATCACTGGCGACAGTTATGTTCTTTTACTATTGAGACTCCTACATTACGAGTTCTTTGAAGACATTGAAACTGAAGGAAAGCGGCGACAAATGAAACAGGCACGGGTGGGGATTGAACCGACGGTCTTCAGTTAACGAGACAGACGCCTTACCACTTGGCCACCGCGCCTTCGAGCAAATATGGGAATAATGTTGTTCAAATTATTTTTTTCTGAATCTGGTTTACATCGCCTGGAGGCAGCAACAACAATAAAAGGGATACTTAACAAGGAGATATGCTGTAGCAGTGCGAATCCAACAGATGCTCCTGAAGAGACTGGAGGTTTAAGCCAACTCCTTAGAGCGCTCGGCCGCGTTACTCTCTTCAGCTCTTGTTGTTTGACCTAGTGGTTTTATAACGCGTGGAAACGACCGCAACTTCGTTTTCTGAGATGCTTTCTCTCACGTGGTGAAATCTCGACCTCTTTGGCATCTCTGGCTATAGTTCTTCTGTAGAGCAGGCTTTCACACCTCTGCTTATAGTGCCCTTGAAGTCATTTTATTTTTACAGGAAGACGCATTCCCTAACGATCTCTCCTGTTTTAGAAATGCTTCATAAGGCGTGTTTGATTCAACGGACAAACAGTATACTAATTGTACAATGCAGATTTATGCGGCATTCGTACTGGATTTGAGTGGGATTCTGAAATACTTCTTGCAAAGGTATTCAGACTTTCTTGAACCTATAATAAAAACACAGACCTGAAACTCCCTAGCTTCCAATCTCTGATGTTGCTGTCCTTAAACTCGGACGTGATGTTCTGCAGACGTGTGCATAATGTCCTGTTTTCTTACAGTGTACACATTTTGCTGTTCACGCTCCGCATTCATCTGCTTTGTGCATTGTTAGTCCGCACCTGTAACATGTAATGTCAGCCGTCCCCTGTTCTTCTACAGTATATCTCTAGCATGACTGCGTCCTGCTGCTCGGCTTTTGTTTGTAAAGTTTGAGCGAGCGCCCCGTTCAGTGTCACTTTGTCACTGTGGTCAGAAAGCATTCTTGATTCTGCTTGAGCTGCTTCATGAATTCTAGCGACTGTAAGAGCTCTTTCTAAAGTCAGCCCTTCCTCCTGCAGCAATTTATAGTCTCTTATGTGCACATTTTTCCACAAGTTGATCTCTTAACATGTCAGTTTCCAATACTCCAAAGTCACAAGATTTAGCCAGTCCTCTTAGTGCAGTCACAAAAGCATCAACTGAAGTTCTCTGCCTAAATTTATGCCGTTCCAAAACCACATTTCTCTGCGGTGTAAAGTAAGCGTCTAAGGCAGCTACAGTCTGTTCATATGTACCTTTTTCAACAGGGAGGTTGGCGAAAATCCGCTGCACGGGCACCCAGATACAGTGCAGTAATGTAGCACGTCTCACGGCATCCGGAGCTTCTGTAGATCCACTGGCTATTTAAAAAAATCTGTACGACTCCATCCATATCTTGTATTCCGCATACAAATCCGGAGCTCCGAGTTTCAGTAGAAGCGGTAGAAAAAGCTGGGCATAAGCAAAGCTTCTCGGCGCGGCTGCCATATCTTCCATGGCGCAAGCTAAACGAAAAGTCCGAAAATTCAAAAGTTCGTTTCTACCAGCAAGAGAACAAAAATCTGCAGTATTCTGCTCGCTTTGAGTCCGTCAAGCACTCATCTCTCGTCGCCATAAATGTTGTGTATCTTAATAAAGAGACGTTTTTATATTATTTTAACTATTTTGTTAACTACACAGATCACGCCCTTACACCATATATTCCCGCCTTCTACTCTCTCGTTCTGTTGTCTCGCGATTTCTACTCACTATACTACATTTAGTATGACTTCTTGTTGCAGTTGAGCTCAAAGCTGGAGATGATCTCCATATTCTACCGCACTAACTAGTCCGAAACGTAGTACACAGTACACACTTTTTAAGTGAAGTCAGGTTGTTAAAAAATTAAACCAGCGCCCTGTCACAGAAACGTACCCCGGTCTACCGCGCAACAAGCGGGGGTACTCAGCAGTATACTGTAACGCAACGGGGGCTCAGGCGGGCGCCCTTGCCGCATCAGGTCGGCCCCACACCGTCCGGGGCTCGAACCCGGGACTTCCGCGTCTCTCTGCAGCGACCCAGCCCCGTGAGCTAAAGAGAGATCTCTCCACAGCCCAGTAGCTGTAGTCCTGCTATCACAGGGAAGGGCGGTGACGTCACCTGCTCTGGTACGCCGGCTCTTACACAGTACCTGTCGGCCGTAAGCGTTACACTCTCCCCCGCTTAAATCGCCGTCCCCGGCGAAGGGCTATCCCACCCCGCTTCTGACACCAATGTAACGCAACGGGGGCTCAGGCGGGCGCCCTTGCCGCATCAGGTCGGCCCCACACCGTCCGGGGCTCGAACCCGGGACTTCCGCGTCTCTCTGCAGCGACCCAGCCCCGTGAGCTAAAGAGAGATCTCTCCACAGCCCAGTAGCTGTAGTCCTGCTATCACAGGGAAGGGCGGTGACGTCACCTGCTCTGGTACGCCGGCTCTTACACAGTACCTGTCGGCCGTAAGCGTTACAATACTAACGAGGAGCGCTTGTCTGCAGCTGAGCGTCAGCTCTGTTTACTGTTAGCAGTCATTGCCTCATTTCCAAACACTTTTTCACCTGCTCTCAGCTTTTAAAGACAGTCATAAACGCTCAAGAAGTAATTCATGTCAGTTTGAAGTCTGTTTCTGTTGTCTCAGCTCTTGATAAAGAAAAGCCGTGCGTGGGAGACTCCCTCTCTGAAGAAGTTTGCCGTCACCCTGCGAGGGAAAAGAGCCATCAATCACCGAGGCAACCACTGAGACAGTTAACATTAAACACGTGAAATGCGAGATGTTGTGATTTTTTTCCTGCTTAAGGCTTCTATCGTTTCTATTCTAACGAGAAAGACCTCTTTATTAGAAGTGAGATTTTAACAAACGTCTCCAGGGGTAACTGCGACCTGAACGCAACGCCTTAGACCACCAGCCATCTTGCCTGTGGTACTTATAATGAAGTATATATTTTATTTCTACTCGTTGATAAGAAAAGTGAAATCATGTAATTAGGGATATGTCTTTTTTTCATGGGGAAAACTAGCCCGAGCAAATGTAAAGTTTAGAGCAGCGCTCAATAAAAATGATCAGAAACCGAAAGCGCTTCTTATACGGATCAATATATTCCGATACCACTGGTTCTGCAGAAGAAATAAGAAAAGCCGAACTCAAAGCACTGTGTTGCCATTACGGCTACTCCATCTGCAGCTGCTTTAAGATTACTCACACTGTGTTGCCATTAAGGCTACCTAGTTAAAAAAAAAAACTTATCGTCACCTTTTTGAACGTGATTGTTAGACACCCGTTAAATCTCAACCGAGGTTTCTTGAGAGATCGTTCAGCGAGCGAGTAATAAAAAACTACTTCGCTTCTAACCTCTGCTGTCGCTGTAAACTCGGACGTGATGTTCTGCAGATGTGCAGTGTGCCTTTCCTCTCGTCGTATTCAAGAGTACTCACTGTGTGAGCTCCTCACTGCGTGTTCTGTATTCTACTGTGATTTAATTTAGATGATTACGTGGAGTAGAGTGACAAGATCTATTGAACATTTTCGGTTTGTGAAATGAAACACTAAATACACTACAGTAAATACAAGTAATGGACATTTAAAATAACCACAGTACAGCTAGAAGAGTGAAAGATAAAAGACTATTTAGAATGAGATTCACAATAGACTTAAGAAAGGCACAACCGCCCGAACAGGGACTTGAACCCTGGGCCCTCAGATTAAAAGTCTGATGCTCTACCGACTGAGCTATCCGGGCTCAGAAAGAAAGTCTACACTGTCGGGATCCTCGCAAGTCACGTGTCTCTTGTGCCGAAGAGCAGTCATACCTGACCCGTCTGGGATGACCACTGACAGACTTTATCCAGAAGCGACGGCACCACTCCCAGTAGAATGAGTGAGAAATACAGCATGACATGGGTAGTTAAGGGGCTCCCACAATCCATCTTTCCTCACATTACTGATTTTTTTCAATAGCATTTTGACCTTTTTTCACATTCAGATTTTTTTCACATTTAATAAAATCTTTCAATCAACAACAGTTGGGGTTAAGGGCCTTGTTCTGGAGCCCCATGGAGTAGGATTCCTCTGCCGACCGTGGGATGTAAACCAGCAACCTTCCAGCCACAGGTGCAGATCCTTAGCCACAGAGCCACCAAATGTGCCAATTCTTTAGAAAGAAGTCCAAAGAATGCAAATTTACTTTTTTAAAATAGCTGTTGTAAATAACATCAGTGGCTATTGAAGAGTACATACAAGCACAGAGACAAGTTAATAAACTTGGAATGACTACTTACAGCTCTGGAAAGACCGAAGATATTGTTTCCGGTTGTTAAGGAACAAGTAATAGGTTTATTCCATGCTGAAAAAAAGAAAACAATGTTTCGGCCGTGGAGCATTCTTCAGGTGTGAGAGAGAAGGCAGTAGGCAAAGGTAATGTAGTGGGAGAACAAAAGCTGGGAGGGAGGAAGGGTGAGAGGCGGGAGCAGGGGACAGAAAGAGAGGCCAATCAAGAGGTGTGAAGTCAGAATAGGTGTTGAGAGGTGTGAAATGAAACTTCCAATGAATGGAGAAAATTTAGTAGAATAGTAGTCTGTCGTTTAGAGAAGGGGGAAGTTGTGATCCTAGCTGCAGGATAAGTTTGGTTTGGTATCGGTAGTCTTTCTAATGTATGAGTTCAGAAAACCATCTTTGAGAACAAAGACGGAGAGATTAGAGTGGTCATGGCCATCAGAGGTTAAATGAGAAACAATGGTTTTTGGAGAGATCTTTAATCTTCACAGCCCTGACATGTTCTCTGAAGCGGTCTCCAAGTCCCCTTCCTGTTTCTCCAATATAGAGAGAAACTGGGCATTTACTGCAAGAGATACAGTAAATAAGGTTGCTGGAGGTACAAGATGCCATCTGGGTGATCCAGAATTGTCCTGAGGGGCCTTGAATGAGTGTGGTGTTGGATGTGTACTTGCAGGCGATACAGCGAGCTCTGTTGCAGGGGAAAGTACCTGGTGTGGAGGGTTGCTGAGGGCGGTCAAGGGAGCTGTGAACAAGAAGGTTGCGCAGATTAGGTGATTGACGATATAAGATGATGGGGCAGTCAGAAAAGAGGGCCCCAATGGAGGGATCATCCTGTAGGATGGAAAAGTTGTCGTTAACAGTCCTGGGGATAGGAAGTGTGTTAGGGAAGCACCAAAGGAATGCGGTTGTTACGGTGGGAGTTCCTGATTGGGTTGATGGTCCAAGGGGTGTTTTTGGCTCGGGCAAGGGCCCTGTCAATAACACTGCTGGGGTATCCTCTGTTGTTGAAAAAGGAGTACATTTTGAGGGTTTGGTTCTGGAAGTCGATGTCGTCGCTGCATATTTGTTGTAGCCGAAGGAACTGTGAAAAAGGGAGAGAATTTTTAGTATGTTTGGGGTGAAATTAGCTATACAAGAGATAGCTGTATGAAACCGTGGGTTTGTAATAAACAGAAGTGGAGAGTCTGGGGTAGTTGATGGAGAAGTTGATGTCCAGAAACGGAAGAGTAGTGGAAGATATGTTAACCATATATTTGAGGGACAGGTGGAAGTTGGTGAAATGGTGCAGGAAGCACTTAAGCTGATCGTTGGAGCATGTGGCGGCACTGACGCAGTCATCAATATATCGCTTGAAGAGGTCAGGGACATAGCCAGTGTAGCAAGCTAAGAAACGTTCTTCTACCCAGCCAACAAAGATATTGGCATAGCTGGGTCCCATTCTGGTGCCCATGGCAACTCCACTCACCTGTTGGTAAAAAAGATTATTGAAGGAGAATGCATTCAGTGTGAGAACCAGTGTTTCTGGTTGTTGTCCTTTAATTGATCTGCCACCAAAACATTAATCCTAAACAGTCAAACAAGTCCATGTGATGAAAACCTTTATGCTCTTTAATGTTTTTTTATGGATTGTGCATCTGCACTAATTTCCCCCCCTCCTACTCATCAGCTTTTGGATGAGAGATTCTGACCACTGTATAAGATCAGAAGCAATAGAAGAAACGGGCTTCTTTTCTGCTTATTAAACACACTCCTAATGCAAACAACACATTACAAGTACAACGCAAAGGTTGCACCAAATGGGATCAAGCAATTTAAAACATATGTTCAGGGTACAGGAAAGTTGTTATAGAGATGAATGGTATTCATGAAACAAATAATGTTGCAAAAAACTTTGCCAAAAGTCACAACCCATTTAACATTCATCAGACAGGTTGAATCAGTTGGATATCTCTTAGGTTTAAAATGCACTCAACGGCTGTATAATGCAAGCTCAAGAGTCAAAAGAACAATAGTGAACTACAGTTCTTACAATAATAAACAGCCATTTGATCTTGTGAATGATCTATCATACACCCTTGAAATGATGTTACAGATTTGGAAGTTTGCACAGCTTGTAGTCTTTCTAACTCCATGAGACACACAGACAGGGAGAGAAGCTGGGGGTCAGAGCGCAGGGTCAGCCACTGTGCTCTTGTGCCAAACAGGTCATACAAAGACCGCCATTCCTTATATCTTTCCCTGAACCTGTGCGTCACTACCTCACCTTCCAGAAGCAAAATATCGAGCTTCCACACACCCTTCTCCACAGTAACAGCTGTTGGAATAGAAATTGTAAATGACAGTAGACAATGGTCAGAGAAAAAAAAAAACAGGGGTTAGGCCTGCGGTCATGCAAGTAAAATCAAGTACCAAAACAAAATGCGTGAGCCTTGGGTCCCATTAGACTTGTGGCATGTGAAACCTGCCCTCCCCTGACTATGAAGTTTGAAGCCATCTTTCAGTTTAAAATCTTTACATAATGTTTGCAATAATATTGATGATTTATCAAATTGGACCTGTCTCTCGCCCGTTATTCTGCCTTCTCTTTCTAAAAGAGAATTAAAATCCCATCCCAATAAATATACTCAGTTCCTGAATTAGGACATATCTGTCATGTGAGCAACTCAGACAATATATATTTAAGCGTTTAAATTAGACATTCATGAAACCCAGATATACCACCAGTGCTCTCCCTGGTTTCATTACAAGGTGCTGTCGTACCTCTACCATCTTATTTTTAATTAGAACAGCTATACCATCAGATTTATTTTCTTTGGACCCACACCAGGTTGATCGGCCCAATGTCCACAGTTCTTCCATATCCTTATAGCAGTTTTTAAAGGGTAACCCACACTCCTGTAACAACACAATATCAGCAGTTACCTTCCTCACAAATGATAATATAGTCCTTGCCCTTAACTTGGAGCGAATGCTTCTCACATTTATGGACACAATATTAAGAGCCATACTTAAAGTAGGACCAGGGGAGACTAAAAGATCTGGCTACAATCATTCAAGTGTATAGACACCTACTATACAGGCCTCCCCCCCCCACTTTTGCTTTAATTGTCTCCTCCTCCACCACCCCCACAATCCATAGGATATTTCTCCACCTGCCATCCTTGAGTCTCTGGTTCTGAAGCTTGGTCAGTAAGATCACATATATTGGAGACATCTAAACCCATGGGAGAACCTACCTGAGGACTTGGAAAATGATCTTCCCTCACTCTGCTCGGAGTTAAATCATTTTCTAAATCCAATGTCTCTTTTAGACTGCACCCACTGTTCTGTACATTTCATTTGAGCACTTTCAGTCTCCACAGGTGGCAGGCTATTGGAAGAGATGCTACCAATCAAATCAGATTCCACCTCACTTTTTGCAACATTATCATTCTCTTCTACCTCAGCCTCATCTCCTTCACTCCATTCTGAACCCTCGCTCTCTTTTTCACCACTTTCTTCAACGTCAACCACATCCAGTTCCTGATCCAGAACCACTGCTCCAGCCCTAAATACCTCTTCAAACTCTTCCTGTTTTTGCATCGGTCTTACCAGTTTTGTTCTATTTGCAAAGGAATTTGGACAGTCTTTAAACACATGACCTTCACACTCACAGAGATTACATTTCCTCACGCTTGTACATTCAGTATATGCATGTCCAGTTTCCTTGCACTTACCACACACCACCTTTGTACAGGCATCCACAAAGTGACCCAGCTCCCCACATCTCCTGCACGGTTTTGGCTGCCCTTGGTAGAACACAAGGCCTCTATTTTCACATAATCCAATCAAAGAAGGAATGTGTTTAAATCCACCATAACCATTTTTTGTCTTCATGCAATGAAACAGGTACTCTCCATGAACAGTTCCAGATGCCATCATCATCCAAGACTTTCTGAAGCTCACCTTTCACTAAACAATACTTAGACAACCATGTCACAACATCTTCCTTCATCACCATCTCATTAAACATGCGAACAATCACAGTCCTATTAATCAATAATAATTGCTTACACTTATATAGCGCTTTTCTGGACACTCCACTCAAAGCACTTTACAGGTAATAGGGACTCCCCTCCACCACCACCAATGTGCAGCATCCACCTGGATGATGCGACAGCAGCAATAGTGCGCCAGAACGCTCACCACACATCAGCTCTCAGTGGGGAGGAGAGCAGAGTAATGTAGCCAATTCATAGAGGGGGATTATTAGGAGGCCATCATTGGTAAGGGCCAATGGGAAATTTGGTCAGGATGCCGGGGTTACACCCCTACTCTTTTCGAGAAACGCCCTGGGATTTTTAATGACCCCAGAGAGTCAGGACCTCGGTTTTACGTCTCATCCGAAGGACGGCGCCTGTTTACAGTATAGTGTCCCCGTCACTATACTGGGGCATTAGGACCCACACAGACCACAGGGTGAGCGCCCCCTGCTGGCACCACTAACACCTCTTCCAGCAGCAACCTTGGTTTTTCCCAGGAGGTCTCCCCTCCAGGTACTGACCAGGCTCACACCACATTAGAAAGATCCATCAGCTTCTGCCATTCAAACATTCTAATTAGGCCCACATCTTTTTTTCTCCTCTATTTTCATCCAAAATTCTTCCAGTAACTTCGCCGATTGAAACTAATGTCAAAACCAATTCCCTTCAGAAAAGTGATTAAGCATTTGACATCTAATGCCTTAATCCTTTCTGTAACACCTTCCTTAAAAAGTCCAACCGTGAAATATCACCCGAGTGAGCCGAACCCTCACCACCCTTATTCACCAAACGTGCGCAAAAGTAACGGCGCATGCCGAATCTACAGGCCGCCATGGCCGTTACAAATGTGTCAAAAGCAAACTAAACCTAAACCGAAACCTCTTCTGTGCACCAAACTCCCCAAAACCCTATTCCCTTAATCTTACACTTATACAAAAACTCCACTCTCGACTTCTGGGTTTAACCCTTTACATCGCCAACGCTGGTTAGAGATTCAGTGTGTCCCAGGCTCAGCGGTTATATAGGACAGGACTCGGTGAGCTGCAGGGGAAACTCGTTGTTCTGCGCTCCCCGTGCGGAATGCGCGTCTCCACCCTCCAGACTCGTCACACCGCCTTCATACTCTACAGCGGGAAAAAAAACTCCCTTTACTGTCTTCATACAGTACATCCCTCTTAAATCCCAGAAACACAGAAACTCCGGGGCGTTTCTGTGAGTCAGTACCGGGTTTCTCTGTTCGAGGTTACAAGCAGAAACAATAAAAGCGCTGAAAGCAGGAAGTTATTTCTGCTCGTAGGCATAAACGTACAAATAAATTTTCTGATTCCTAAAACCTAATAAAATCCATGTACAGTGCCTTGCGAAAGTATTCGGCCCCCTTGAACTTTTCAACCTTTTGCCACATTTCAGGCTTCAAACATAAAGATATAAATTTTTTATTTTATGTGAAGAATCACCAACAAGTGGGACACAATTGTGAAGTGGAACGAAATCTATTGGATTTTTGAAACTTTTTTAACTAATAAAAAAATGAAAAGCGGGGCGTGCAAAATTATTCGGCCCCTTTACTTTCAGTGCAGCAAACTCACTCCAGAAGTTCAGCGAGGATCTCTGAATGATCCAATGTTGTCCTAAATGACTGATGGTGATAAATAGAATCCACCTGTGTGTAATCAAGTCTCTGTATAAATGCACCTGCTCTGTGATAGTCTCAAGGTTCTGTTGAAAGCGCAGAGAGCATCATGAAGACCAAGGAACACACCAGGCAGGTCCGTAATACTGTTGTGGAGAAGTTTAAAGCCGGATTTGGATACAAAAAGATTTCCCAAGCTTCAAACATCCCAAGGAGCACTGTGCAAGCGACCATCTTGAAATGGAAGGAGTATCAGACCACTGCAAATCTACCAAGACCTGGCCGTCCCTCTAAACTTTCAGCTCAGACAAGGAGAAGACTGATCAGAGATGCAGCCAAGAGGCCCATGATCACTCTGGATGAACTGCAGAGAACTACAGCTGAGGTGGGAGAGTCTGTCCATAGGACAACAATCAGTCTTACACTGCACAAATCTGGCCTTTATGGAAGAGTGGCAAGAAGAAAGCCATTTCTCAAAGATATACATAAAAAGTCTCGTCTAAAGTTTGCCACAAGCCACCTGGGAGACACCCCAAACATGTGGAAGAAGGTGCTCTGGTCAGATGAAATCAAAATCGAACTTTTTGGCCACAATGCAAAACGATATGTTTGGCGTAAAAGCAACACAGCTCATCACCCTCAACACACCATCCCCACTGTCAAACATGGTGGTGGCAGCATCATGGTTTGGGCCTGCTTTTCTTCAGCAGGGACAGGGAAGATGGTTACAATTGAGGGGAAGATGGATGCAGCCAAATACAGGACCATTCTGGATGAAAACCTGTTGGAGTCTGCAAAAGACCTGAGACTGGGACGGAGATTTATCTTCCAACAAGACAATGATCCCAAACATACAGCAAAATCTACAAAGGAATGGTTCACAAATAAACGTATCCAGGTGTTTGAATGGCCAAGTCAAAGTCCAGACCTGAATCCAATCGAGAATCTGTGGAAAGAGCTGAAAACTGCTGTTCACAAACGCTCTCCATCCAACCTCACTGAGCTCGAGCTGTTTTGCAAGGAAGAATGGGCAAGAATTTCAGTCTCTCGATGTGCAAAACTGATAGAGACATACCCCAAGCAACTTGCAGCTGTAATCGCAGCAAAAGGTGGCTCTACAAAGTATTAACGCAAGGGGGCCGAATAATTTTGCACGCCCCACTTTTCATTTTTTTATTAGTTAAAAAAGTTTCAAAAATCCAATAGATTTCGTTCCACTTCACAATTGTGTCCCACTTGTTGGTGATTCTTCACATAAAATAAAAAATTTATATCTTTATGTTTGAAGCCTGAAATGTGGCAAAAGGTTGAAAAGTTCAAGGGGGCCGAATACTTTCGCAAGGCACTGTAAGTCTCCTTTTCGTCCCCAATGCATATAACTGAATATAAATCAGTCAAGTTCAGCTACTTTTCTGATGTATATGAATACACTAGTTCTGGTGCAGCTGTTACAACAAAGATACTGAAGAACTTTTTTTTCATACGAGCTCTTGCCGTTTTTTAAATTGAATATTTTTTTCATTTCGGTAAATCACACGAAACACCAGCAACACTCATCGTAAGCATCTGACCAATCACATTCCTGAATTTTAAAACCATTTAGTATTTATTTTTAACTTGTTTTATTTATTTTTTAATTTTACACACCTGTTTTAAGTATTCTTGCCATTTTTAGCATATTGTAAGTGGATTTTTTTCAAACATTTTATTTTTTAAATCATATCAACCCATTGTAACTTCCCATTGATAATTCCTGAGCTTTATAACTGTGTATTATTTATTTTTACCTTGTTTTATTTTTTATTATTTTACAGAGCTTTTTAATATATTGTGAGCATTTTAGTGTCATTTTCAAATAGGACTATCAATGCTCTTGACTTTTAAACCTGTATTTATTCTGACATTATTCTCTCCACCTGCAGATGAGGGAGGTATTTGATTTTAAATTTGTTGATTTTGGGGGATAATGTACATTCATTTCCTTGTATGTATCACCAGTGGGAAACTTTTTTTGGATGAATTGCATTTTTGGATGAATTGCAATCTTTACTTCAAGGCCTTCAGACTGATATAGAAATGACGGGAGATTTAAATGACACATTTGATAAATCAGACAGGAACAGCATAACATCTAAAATGGCAGAACCCTCTAAAGTACTGAAAAATTTCCGGCACATTCATAATAAATAAAATGTATTGAATTTGAAGCATAAAATTTGCTTTTTTTCCCACCTCACCTCACCTAATGCTATTGCATTAACGAGGCTGAAGTTGGCTTCTTATTCGCCAGCTTCTTCGCGTTTTTCGTTCCATCTTAAATGCTGCTGTTGTGATGTCATGCCGCCTTTCGCCTGTAGATGGCTCTCTACAGTCATTTTTAAAAATACTTATCCGGATGTATTACTGTACATATCCTCAGTAAAGGGGAATATGTAAGTAGAGACTGTCCAAATTGCATTTTTGTATGAAACACATTTCAGAAACACAACTCACAATAATACAATCTGGCATGTTATACAACGAGTAAATAAGACAAAGGCAAAACATAAGTTCACTGGCACTTTCTGCATATTTTCCACGACCTTGCCTTCTGGTCATAAAAAGTCTCAAACTCTTGGATTTTGCAAGAAATTTTAATATAGCAGTTTTAAATGGGATATTTAGAACATGGCATATGAGAATATATGGTTAACTGAGGATGAGCAGAGGGTGATCACACTTTCTGCTTATTGCTGTGAACCTACCTCCTGGTTATAAAAATGTCTAAAAATTCTGACACAGATGAGTGAGAGACAATGGAAAAGACTATCAAAATCCTGAACTTCAGGACATTGTACTGTACCGTTTTTTAAATACGACCCTCTGAACATGGCATGAGAGAATACATTGTCAAATGGTAAATGCAATGTTTGTTATATTGCTAGGGCCCTCCCTCCTGATTTTAAAATTGTCTCATATTTCTGACATCAAGGTGTGAGACACAATATAACAGACTGTCACAATCCTGAACTTCAGGACATTTTACTGTACCATTTTAAAAATATGACCCTCTGAACATGGCATGGGAGAAAATGGCATGTGAGAATGCATTGGGAAAAGGTGAATGCAATTTCTGCTGATTACAAAATCGTCTCACAATTCTGACACTGAGGTGTGAGACACAATGTAACAGGCACTCATAATCGTGAAGTACAAGAGATTTTACTGTTACGTTTTTTTTAATAATGACCCTCTGAACACAGCATGTGGGGATTTATAGTCAACAAAATAGCACACATTCTGCCAAATTGCTTTGTCCCTCCTTCCTCGTTACCAAAACATCTTAGTATATCGACACTAAGGTAAATATCGGAGTCAACCGATACTGATCAGGGTCTGCTGCTGCTGAGCCCGCAGCCTTCACCATAAGGTCCAATTCCCCAAGCCTGCTGACCATATATGTCTATCCCTTCTCGTCAAAACTCGTATTTTCACAGGGTACCCTTCAGAAATCGCAGTATAGAATGAAAAAAAAAACCTCCAATAGATCTCGGCCGCTGTTGGTGATTTTCCTTTAAAAACAAATGAATGTCTTGAAATTTTACGGAGTGTATCACTTTCACCGAGACCGAGAAGTCTCCACGACCGGTCTTGTACCGCAATGAAATACAGAGCCCGTAGGGGGCAGTAGGCTTGCAAATATAGCTCACTGTGTATATAATGAAGAAGCAGAGATTAGTTCCTCGTCTGCATGTTGCAGAGCCTTACGCTACTCGTACCAGCAGCTGGGGTTTGATCCCTGCACGGGCGATTAGTTGAAAGACCATTTAGCCGGCTGGCTTTTATGTTTCACACTAAATTGAGATCTCGAAACCAAAATAGTTAGAAATATGGAACACAACCGTTGTTCCCCAAGAAGGAAAGCTGTTTTGTACTGACGTCACTCCTTTTGATTTAACCCAGATTGTGAAGACAACTCCGCCCTATCAAAGAAAAATGTTACTCAAAAGTTGGAAAGCACACTCTTAACCCATCTTATATCTGATTCCCGCGATCCGTTCAAAGCTGCTTAGTGTTTCGCAAGCAAATCATTTCAGGGAAGAAACTCAGTTTAGTGAACTACTTTTGTATTTTCACTCATTGAATTTGATATTTGTACTCTCTTTGCATTCTCAGCAATAATAATTCAAAATTACAGTTCGGATTTATTGGAAAACTTCACAAGCATTGTTAGGTTAGGACTTTAAAATTGTATTTTAATATCTTGGTATATTTACCTTCATTTTAATATAGATATAACCATAAATGTTGTTAAGCATATTGTACTTATGTCGTACTTTTTAAAACATTTTAGCTGAGGACGCACAGCGACTATTATACCTTGTGATACATGCAAGACATCTGTAAACAAAGATGTAATTACAATAAAATTGGCAATTAACAGAAAACCACAATTTGTGTAATATTATTCCTCGATATCGATGATCAGTTGAAGGATTTGAAGAAACTATCAAAGAAACAGCAGCAATAGCAGATGATTGGTTTTGAACCCATCTTTACACCTCAATAATCCATTTGTCCTCAAAAAAAGAAAAGACAGGCATGTTTCGAGTCTCATAATTATCCTCCTCTCGATCCAAAAGAAACGTATACCTTTGATTGCTTCTGTAGTATTTTGGATTTTCTTACAAAGATCTCACGAAGTATTGCCAGGATCTATATTTAGCGTTCGGTAGCGATAACACTGCTGATATTGATTGAGTAAAAATCTATGATGTATTGACAGCTTTATCCGAAGCGAGAAGTCCTTGAACGCCGCTTATGAAGTGTTGGGATCCATACCAAGAAATGCCTTTTGTTTTCTCACCCAAAATACTGCTATTGCATTACACATTACATGAACATTACCAGTTTTGGTAGCTTCTGGGTGCGATTTTCCAAAACTGAAACTAATTACAAAATTATTTAAGATGAACCATGTCCAAAAATTGTAAATCAGGATTAATATAATATCAAATGAAATTACTACAGAAGAAAATGTTTAACTGAAATATGAATAAGACTATGCAAGCCTACAAAATAGAACAATTCAATATTTATAACTTATTTTTTTTATATTTTGAGAAATGGGCTCACAAACTGGAAGACACTAACGTTTCTCTTTGTTAGAGTATGTGAATAACAGTTTAACCCCAAATGTCTGTAATTGTGATTTTGTTAAAATTCCAAAAAAGCATCTATCAATACTAAGAAATTATTAAGAAAGGAAGAAATTGTATTTCATAACCTGTAAGACATGAAGACATTTACAGGTTATATCCTTTGCTTTGTCTTTTAACGCAAGCGTTAAAAAACAGCAGTACTGATGATTTTCATGGACTGATGCACACTTGTTCTGTACAACTCCAGTGATAAAACCTTGTCTGTAAAAATTGTAGAATGTAAAAGGGCGAAACAACGCTCCAACCACAGGAATGGTATCATAAAGGATCATTTTCTTATTTAATACATCCTTTTGAGATGCCTTGTCAACGCACACAGACGTTAGAGCTGAACAAATATTTTGTACACAAGACGGCAGTGCGATATTAGTTTTCCTGTCTTCTTGATGGATTCAGAGGTCCTTGCTCACCACATAACTTTACAACTAAGGAACAGTAGCTTGGAAAATACCCAACTCAACAAGTGAGCATGTTGGTTGCTCTTGCTCTGAATGCAAGGAGCTGTTTTTTTTTCGCATTAATCATTATTAACCAGAAACAGCTGCACAACTGGTCGCATTTGTGATTATGTCACTTCTCTGCTTCAGCAAGGTCAATAAAAAACTCTGAAAGTAGTAGAGAAAAACTGAATTAAAATCATATTAGCAATTCTGAGCGATATCTGCATACAGGCAATCCAATAAGAACATTGAAATCTTTGAATATCATCTCTCTATATATTGCGCTGCTTTTTACTTGGAGTAAAACTATTGGATTGGAGGAATGCTAACCGCTGGGTTAAAATGTATTGTTGTTATTTGGAGAAATCAATGAACTCGTGATTTTATATGTTTTAAAAGACGGTCATGCACACAGAAAAAAGACAGTGCTGATTATTTTTCTGGAGACGGAGCACTGATGACCTATCCGAGCCAATTGATAAAGCCCACCCAGTGGATACTCTAGCAGAACGTGGAAGAATGTTCACCATTGTAACCAAGGCAACCACAGGAACAACATCAAGAAGCACAATCAATTCCCCATTTAAATCTTTCGTGTAAGGTATGCTATGTGAAAGTATGAAGTAAATCCTCTGATCTCTTTTGAACATGGACAAGGTATTTCTGATGGAGCGCTATGAGCAAAGATTTAATAAACTACTCCTGCCGATAATTCAGCTTGAAGAAGTAAAAGCCTCACAAACAAAAGCAGCTCGCTACCACAGCCAATATTAAATGTACTTGGTGGCACATTACCATGTGCACTGGCTCAAAAGTGATCTCAGCAGATGTTATTCCCTACGTAAAGCTGAAAGTGCTGATGAGCATTTCCATTGAGAAAAAATAAATCTGCCTTGATGTTAAACATAGAGAGCCTGTCTTTTAGACGTTCTCCCTCTAAACACCTTGTGCAGCCTCCCGACAGACTAACAAAAAGCGCATTTTCACCAACTCAATTTATAATACGCCCCTCAAAACTCACAACCAAATAACAATCCATCCGTATATTTGAATTCCAAGATCCATTCAAGGCAACTTGGCTCTTCGCAAGCAAATAATTTCAGGGAAGAATCTCAGTTTAGTCAACTACTGGTGCATTCAGCACACACCTTGCTTTTGCTTGTCAGGGTGGCCGAGTGGTCTAAGGCGCCAGACTCAAGGATGTGTGTTTTTTCAGCTGGCTTGGGTGTTCTGGTCTCCAAATGGAGGCGTGGGTTCAAACCCCACTCCTGACTGCTTCTGTTTTTACCTCTCTTGAATTGTTCCAGTGCTAGCTGACAGTGAATGACTGAAATATAAAAGCAGCAGAAGAAAGCAAGCAACTCAGTGCAATTTGTGAGTATTCTGCACTGTTAAAATGCACAGGTTTTCATACTTTTTGGAATTTGTAGCTCAAGAAGTGACTCCTGTTTCATTTTCTATTCACCAACTCGATTTGCATTCCGCCCCTCACACCTCACAACAGAATAACAAACGGCTTCATGTGCCACACCATTCCCCTGTAGATTCGGTTTGCACTATGAATTAGGCGACCCCAAATGAAATATTTTAGTGTTGGCTCAAATGTGAGGAATTTCATGAACCCTCAAAAAGGAACGCTTTCAGAGAATGCCAGCAATTCAAAGCGTGTAGGCAGCAATTCTGCAATTTATTTTATCGGGGCTGGTGCTTTCCGAGTCGATGGCTCCGCATTAGAAATGAGAAGTGCTGAACTCTAAACATGTTCTTGCCATTACTGCTACTCCTGCTCCTACTCCTTCGTCCTCGAAAAAAGAAAAGACAGGCATGTTTTGAGTCTCAAAATGATCTTCTGGATCCACAAGAAACATGTAAATTTGATTGATTCCGCAGTATTTTGGATGTACTGTACTTATAACTTCCATCGAAGAGAGATTTCATCAGTTGCATGAAATTGAAACTTTCGACTTTTTGTCTGGTATTGAAAATATGTTAAAAAAAAACATAAACAATTTTCTAATGAACAACTCATGAAGTATTGCCAGGATCTATATTTAGCGTTTGGTAGTGATAACACTGCTGATATTGACTGAGTAGAAATCTATGTTGTATTGACAGCTTTATCTGAAGCAAGAAATCCTAGAACGCCATCTATGAAGTTTTAGGATTCATACCAAAAGATGCCTTTTGTTTCCCACCCCAACTGCTGCTATTGCATTACACATTATGTGAACATTACCAGTTTTGGTAGCTTTGGGGCATGATTTTCCTAAACTGAAACTTATTACAAAATTATTTAAGATGAACCATGTCCAAAAATTGTAAATCAGGACTAATTTTAATATCAAATGAAATTACTACAGAAGAAAAGGTTTGATTTATATAACTTATTTTTTTTATTTTTTTAAATGGGCTCACACATTCAGATTCGTTCTCAGTGGTTCTTGCTCACCAAATAACTTAAAAGCTGAAGAAGAATGCTACGAAAAATACTAATCAAAATACAAAATAATAATCATTATTAACCAGAAACAGCAAAAAAACTGGTCACATTTGTGATTATGTCGCTTCTCTGCTTCAGCAAGGTCAATAAAGGACTCTCTGAAAGTAGTAAAACACTAAAGAACTGCAAAACTGAATTCAGAATCATATTAGGAATTCTGAGTGATGCCTGCTTACATGCAATCCAATACGGATGTTGTCTTTAAATAAGAATTCTCTATGTTTCCCTGCCTTTTCCCTGGAGTGAAACTATTGGATTGAAGGAATTCTTATCACAGGTTTACAAGGTGTCGTTGATATTTGGAGAAATCTATGAACTCGTGATTTTTATATACTTTAAATAACGGCCATACGCACAGAATAAAATGACAGTACTGATGATTTTTTCCTGAGACGAAGCACAGATTATCTTTCCAACACAGCTGATAAAGGCAAGCCAATAGATACTCTAGCAGAACATAAAAAAACAGAATCAATTCCCCACTTAGATCTGACATCTGAGGTATGCAATCAGGACTCTGTATTAGCTACTATTGATCCATGCAGGACACAGCACAATTTGAGCCACCACTTAGACCTGGTGCCCTCTTGTCTTGGATGAGATTGGCACAGCGATTGATTACTGGGGATCATCTTCTTCATCCCTGAACTACCTCACTCACACCGAGATCCCTGGCTGTAGTCCCCTTTACCTAAAGTGGGGTCTCCCTCACTGTCATCCACACTGTATCCAGAAGGTGCCGCATCAGAGAGGAGTCTCCCTGTGAACAGAAGAGCAGGTCAGTAATCTCGCTGTCATTCTGACACATACTGGCTTGTCAGAGACTATTTCTCTTCCAGGTAGTGTTTATTTCTAATGACAAAGGCTAATGCAGGCTGGTACAGAGTGTACTACCAAGTCTTATTTATGATAACTCACCTGACACTGTGTCTGGGCTCTGGGGCACAGTTACAGCATCATCATAGTACTCTGGAGCCTCTTCTTTCACAGAAGTCATCAGCTCTCCTGAAGCACACAGAGACAGTTTTACTGTTACACATCAGATTTAAAATACAGGGGATCAGGCAACCTGATTATATAATACATTTCAAACCCATTCCATTTTTTTAAATTGAGATGGTGACTGACAACAGTGCAGCCTGTATCAGAACAGAGAAGGCAATGCTTTGTATCCTTGTGAAATATTTGAAGAGGAGCTGGACACTGGCAGCAGAATAAACAGACTCAGTGTGATGTGGTCTGCAGTACATAGAGGAGAGAGACTCAGAGTTTCTGGGATTGGTACAAGGTTTCTCTTTGGGACTGGACTGAAATAACCCACCTGACAAGGCATCTGGACTCTGAGGTATAGTTACAGCATCGTCATAGTACTCTGGGGCCTCTTCTTTCACAGAGGACATCAGCTCTCCTAAAGCACACAGAGCAGAGCTTCACTGTCACTGTCACACATCAGAACACTGATTCACTCGGCGTCAACATGACAGAACAGCAATCACTTGAAAACAATGTTCCACACTCCGTAAGCAAGAACTTCAGTGTTTGCAGTCACCCGATATGCCGATAGTCAAAGGAGCGCAAAACACGAAGCGTCAAAAGACAAGATGAGTTGATGGAAAGAGGGTTGAATTGATGAGCACAAAAGTTCAGCTCGTACAATAGGCAACGAAGGTCCCAGCGTCGTCATCGCACTTGAAAGGACTGCCTTGCAGACCAAGGGCAGTGGGCGGTGCCTGGCAAGAGGGGCAGAGGCGTTAAGACATGATGCCGAGAAGCATGAAGCGCGGGGGATTAGCTCAAATGGTAGAGCGCTCGCTTCGCATGCGAGAGATAGCGGGATCGATTCCCGCATCCTCCAGGTCTGAGTTTGGAGCTCTGGGAGCCCGGTGCTCTAATTTAGCCTCTGCGACTTCTGATAGGTGCTCCTCCGTTGTGGAGAGAATGTCCTTCAGTTGTCAAGCGTTGAAGGGCCACACCTCCTTCCCAACCTCAGTCTGCACTGAGTGCGTCTCCAGCATTTTCTCGTCCAGTTTGTCAGCTTAGCAAGTGAGAAGTATATCCGAGTGAAAACAGTGCTGATAATACTCTCACAAATTGTTAGAAGACGTGCTTTTGATCATCGATTGCTTAACAATCACATTTGTTCGACTTGAGCCATCAAGCTCGTAGTTTTCCTTCAAATCTTGAAAGCTCTCAGTGAGAACATCATAGGCTGCAGGACGCCCCGTAACTTGAGTACTTCAACAGAAAGAAGAGCAGACAGCTCCACAAATATGCGAGGCGCAGAGAGCGCAAGGCGAGCCGCACACGTTTCGGTGGCTGAGAGAGGGCAGTTTTTGCTTTTGCATTTCCCAAGTAAGGACGCATGACAACAAGCGATCGCGGTGCTCATCTACGACATAGTGGTGATGAGTTTTCAGTACGTGTTCTTTTGAACGAGCAATGAGGTTGCCGCCTTGGAGAGCTGACTGCACGCTCTCATTGTGCCACGTGATGAGAATTCGCCAGGCTCGTTCAGTCATTAGTCACATTCCATCGTTTGCCATAAGCAGACGCTGCGAAGTGATGTGGATATCAGTTCCCAGTCTTGTGGAAGAGGAGGAAAAGAGCACACGAGGGCTCGTCCGGGAGTTGAACCCGGGACCTCTCGCACCCTAAGCGAGAATCATACCACTAGACCAACGAGCCACGGCAACATTGGCTATTTCAATCTGTCAGTGAGCTTGAGGATGGGGGAGAGGCGTCATTCGCTCGTCCAGTCAGACCTTCATCAATAAGTCAAGAAAGCCGCAATTACACGGCTGCCTTGCAGACGAAGGGCAGTGAACTTTGCCTGGTAAGAGGGGAACAAGTGGCACTAGGTGACGCCGAGGCATAAGCCCCAGCAAGCGGGTTTGGCTTGTATGGTACAGCGCTTGCCTTGCATGTGGGAAGTAGCAGCATCAATTCCTGCGTTCTCTAGGTGTGTGCTTAGAGCTTGATGTGCTGAAAGGTGTCTTTTAGCCTGTGGTCATGCCTTTCATGGAGAGCATCGTGCAGCTGTCAAGCATTTCGCAGCCACGCCCCCTTTTCATCTTCTCTCTGGCTTAAGCGTCTCCGCCACTCTCTCTTGACATTTCATGTCAGCATGTCAGAAGTCCGAGTGACATTTTTAATGGCTGAGTGAGGGCACGATGCTGAAGCAGAGAGGCCACTTCAGCCAGAGAGACTTGTGCTAGGTGAGATCTGAAAGACGGACTCGCAACAGAAACAGACCAAAAAAGTATCGGTGAGATCAAAAGGCAAATGCAACATCCAGCAGAGGGCGTCGCAAGATTAGTGTATAGGTGACTGAAATTCACGTGAGGCAAACTTTCCGACACATGCACTGCAGCCGGCCTCATTGGCGTAGTAGGTAGTGTGTCAATCTCATAATCTGAAGGTCGTGAGTTTGTTCCTCACATGGGGCAGGGTTGCTTCCTCTCTTGCTCTTTTCAGACTCTTGTGCCAACTGTTCACTCATAACCACGTCTGGAATGCGTGACCTTTACACGGGCGAGAAGCAACGCCGCATCCCTTTCCTAAAGAACATTCACATTCAGAAATAAGTCAAGAAATTTGCCATTACTTTCGCTCGCGCTGCTGTCGGCCTGCCCATGTTGCCAAAGAAAGATTCACTCGGCGTCAGCATGACAGAACAGCGATCACTTGAAAACAATGTTCCACACTCCGTAAGCAAGAACTTCAGTGTTTGCAGTCACCCGATATGCCGATAGTCAAAGGAGCACAAAACACGAAGCGTCAAAAGACAAGATGAGTTGATGGAAAGAGCGTTGAATTGATGAGCACAAAAGTTCAGCTCGTACAATAGGCAACGAAGGTCCCAGCGTCGTCATCACACTTGAAAGGACTGCCTTGCAGACTAAGTGCAGTGGGAGGTTGGTGTTTTGAGACGGAGGCATTGGGATGGTGGGCTGAGATCTATTCTTCTTAAGGAATTCTTCATCGTGAAAGATCGGTCCACAGGTCATCCAAAGAACTCAGGGAATCATGTGCTACTGAAGGGAGTGAAGTGCTGAAACACATGACATGCCCCCTTGATCTCACATGCACAATTCTGCTGCAACATGCACAGCTACCGTCCACACCAGGCAGTGGGGCTTCAGCAGAATTTGCTACACCACCTGCAATTACATATCCAGCTGCACACATATACATGGCCCCTCTGTCCTTTTCAGGATCTCAAAAAAAGCAAAAAGCATAGCGTGGTTTTCCTGCCACCTGATTGACCTCATCTCCCTCAGAATATGCCCCGCCACATTCATTGCTGAAGCAGGACGTAGGCTAACGGACATGTCAGAACAGTGAGGTTCAACGATCTCTCCAAAATATTGTGGTTGTAGTGGAAGAGATATGTTTTAAATTGTACCTTGGTATTTCAAACTCTCTCTAGAATGTTTTCCATTTCTATTTTATTTTGACAGGAACTGTTAAAAGGCTAATGACACTAGATGAAAAGAGAAGAAAGAAAACACAACGTTTCAGCCGTGGAGCCTTCTTCAGGTGTGAGGGCTCCACGGCTGAAATGTTGTGTTTTCTTTCTTTTCTTTTAAGCATGGAATAGACCTATTACTTGTTCCTTTGCAGCCTACACATGGTGACGCAGCTCCCCACCTGAACTGCTAATGATACTAGATGCCTGGTAGTTTGTGGTACTTGGTTATTGTCTTATGTTTGCTCAAACTGCATATGTGTTGTAGCGGCGAGGCTTATTAATAAGAAAGAATTAAGTGTTCTGAGCCTTCCCAAATGAGGCCCCATCTCTGTTCATCTCTGTGGTGCAGCCACAGAGAAACTATTCATGCAGGCTGATTTAAGGTTTCCTTTGATAAGGGACAGCTCCCAAAGGGGGATGCACTTAGCTAAGCCTGGCTATCATGATCAATGGTCATCCATTGGCGCCTATCTGTCTAGGGAGTGCCAGATGGACTGCATTCCTAGGTGTCAGGAGTAAATGACTCATATCTCACCTTGATCAACCAATCAGGGACTGGTAGGGCCAAGTAACCCACGTGGGACTCTGATGCCCATGGAACGTTCAGCCAATCAACGAGCTGGAGTTCCTCCAGGTAAAAACAGGCAACACAGAGAGCCTGTAGTAAGATTCAGGAGAATTCTGTGGACTTTTCTAAAGGGAATTCAAAGGAGAATTCCAGGGCAGGACGGCCCAGGAGCAGAAGGCTCCCAAGGGCAGGACATTCTCACAGCGCACCTCCTGACCATCTTGAGACTCAGCCCGGACAACCACGGAACGGCCAGTGTGTCCGAGTGCCAGAACTTTCCTTTGTTCTAAGAGTCTAGAGCGGAGGTTGCCAGAGAGTAACCAGAGGATCCACCCGAGGTTAGCACCAGCAGCAGGCCTCGTGAACAGGTCGGAACTGTGGACAGCTGAATCACTATTCAGAACTAGCGCTTCATCAGGAACGAACCGGTCTTTTTCCTGACTTGCTGGGACCCACAGTCATCTTTTCTCCTGTGCGCAAACTTTGCTAGTTAAAGCCAACACTAACCAGCCGGTCAGTGAGCATCAGCACCACACCGTCACAAGCCGCACAGCACAGCCTGGCACCGAGCCAGAGAGCGCGGATTGGACAGCAACAGCCTGCAACTGTTTCTTTGAGTCTGCAGGAGATCTGAATCCCCAGAGATTGGATGAGTATTCAACTTCACTGCATTACAGCTAGAGAATTCAATTGTTATCCCAACCAGTTGATATCACTTTAATTCCTAAGAGTTATGTACTTGTTTTGAGAATCTAATATAGAAGTTATAACCAAGTTCATTTACGAAACGGTCTAAATGAATGATATATTGAACGTATGTCCTTTTGATATGTGTAACACTTTGTATCTGACTGAATATATACCTTTTGTATTCTGATAACCCTCTCGATAAGATCTGTTAGGTTTATATGCATATTCTATGTATTAATAAATGTATCCTCGTGTATTAGTACCTGTGTGTGTGCGTTGTTCGAGTTATGTCGCATGGTTGGATTCTAAAGCCATCAAAAGAATCAATTTTGTGATTTACTGCTACAATTAATAATTGTCCCAGTAAATGCCCAAACCCTACAGAACTGGTGCCTTCAGAGAGCACACTACAGTGTGATTGCATATTTTTGTGTATTTTCATATGTCAATATTTAATTCACTCACATTCCTTTATGCTTGGAAGGAAGGCAGATTGGATTTGGCACAGGACGCCTGCTCATATATGTTGATCTTTGTTGGGCTGGAAAAACAATGATAAAAAGTGAATGAAAAAAGATCTCTCCAACATTTCCCTTCTCTTGGCCATGGTTACACTGCCCTTTCTTTCCATCTTTTGTCCTTCTACAAAGATTCCAGGGCTCTTTATCCACCATAATATCAGAAGCCAAAAATAACCATCTAATGTGTAAACAGCATTTGTAATGTTGGTAGCTGGAAGAGGTTAAGTATGTTTGCAAGACCTAGTTGATTACACCACAGACTTACCTTGTTTTTTTTCTCTTCTAAAGGCTGTGCTGGACTGTACCACTATCATAGAAGATTTTTTTCAAGACACATCGCAGTTCCATAGTAGAGTTTATCAACAGTAGAATTCCATAGGACATTATTTATCAACATCTAACATTACCCAGTGTGAGACTCTGCCAGTAAACCTCAGAGCATTGAGTTCTCCACTAGTGAAGATGGCTTTCTGAAGTCATGAAATCCACTGCTGGGATGCCTGAGAGACAGTGATTGAATCCTGGCTGGAATTAGGCTCTCTGTTAGTGTTGATCTGTGGGAATTATGTGGTAAAAAGGGAAAACTCCTTTACTTTAGTCACTTTGAAAGTTCAAATGTACAGATCTTCAGAAACCCCAGTCTGAAGGGTGAAGCAGGTTCTGCTCAAGGAGTTGCCTGCGTTTTGCTCCATTCAATCCAAGCAGATAGTCCAACATTTGCCTTTTCTTGGCCATGATTACACTGCCCTTTCTTTCATCTTTGTACTTCTACAAAGATTTCAGGACTCTTAATCCACCATAATATCAGAAGCCAAAATTAACCTTCTAACATGTACAAATCATTTGCAGTGAAAGGAGGTGGAAGGGTTTAAGAATGTTTGTAAGACCTGGTTGATTACCACACATAGACATACTTTGTTGTCAGTTTTTTTTTTTTCTCTTTGAAAGGCTATAGGAGGGGTTTGATGGACTGTACCACTATCATAGAAGATATTTTTCTTCTAAGGACACTTATGTAGCGGCAAGGCGTATTTAAAATACAGGAATTAAGTTTGCTGCTCCCTTGCCAGTCCCTCTCTCCCTCATCTCAGTGCAGCTGGATACAGAGAGGCCATTCCATCTGGTTCACATTTAAGGTGTTTTGCTAGCTGATAGAGTTTCCTGATAAGGAACAGCTCCCAAGGCTGAGATTCACCAGCCACCCTAATAAATGGTCATCTCTGGCGCCTTACTGTCTGGGAGATTCCATGGGAGAGGCTCATCCCAAGGTTTACAACCCTAAGGTCAGAGGTCACTGTTACTCATCCTCCACCTCAATCAGCCAATCAGGAACTGGTAGGGCAGGGTAACCCCACGTGGGTCTCGAATGCCCGCGGAACTTTAAGCCACTGAACTACCGTAGTTCCTCCAGATAAAACAGGCAGCACAATGCCCAGAAGGTGCCCCTAACAAAAAGATCTGCCCAAGGTTAGCCCAGCTGACAGCCTCGTGAACCACCGGTACTCCACCGCCAAAGCTCGCCTGATCAACGAGTGAACTACGGTCGGAACTGTCGACAGCTGAATCTCAGGATTCAGGGCTAGCGCTACATCGGGAACGAACTGGTCTTCTTCCCATCTAAAGAGTGTGACTGGCTTGGACCCGCAGTCACTTTCCATATGCACAAGCTCTGCTAGTTTCAGCCAACACTAACTAGCCGGTCTTCAAAGAGCATCAGCAGCGCATCGCAGCAGGAATCTCTCCCTCCTCTCCTTCTCGCCAGCCGCACCGGCCACTGCCTGGCACCGAGCCAGAGAGTGCCGATTGCACACAGCAACAGCCTGCCACTACTTCTTTGTGTCCGCGGGAGATCTGAATCCACACAGATCGGATGAGTATTCAACATTCTGCATTACAGTTCGAGAATTCAATTGTTACCTCAACCACAATTGATATCAATCTAATACCTATGAGTGATGTACTTGCTTTTGAGTATCTAGTGTAGAAGTTGTAATCCCAGTTCATTTACGAAACAGTCTAAATGAATGGTATACTGAATGTATGTCCCTCTTGGTTTGGAACTCTTCATGATTTAATATATACCTTTTGTATTCTGCTAACCCACACTCTTAAGATCTGTTATGTTTATATGCACATTTTATGTATTAATAAGTGTATTAGTATCTGTGTGTGTGCGTTAATGAGTTAACTCACAAGGTCGGTTTTCTAATAGCCATCAAAGAATCATTTTGTGACTTACTGCTACAATTAATAATTGTCCCAGTAAATACACAAAACCCCTACACATTCATGGAAACCAATATTTACCTGCTAATCCAGAATGCAGCAGAGAACAGTTGGACAGAAGGTTAGTATTTGTCGATACTGCATCACAGAAGTCAGTCTCTTCCCCCTCATTATGCAGGCTGACTTGTTGAACGATGAACTGTCCTCCAGTGACTGTCAGCTGCAATCACTGACTCAGACATGGTGTTGATCCATTGATGGCACTTTGGCTGATTTGGTTAACATGCTTTCCTCTTAAAACAGGAGATGCTGAGTTCAAATCCCAGCAGTGCTTGTCTTACAAAATGAATCACTATGGATGATTACGTACAGCTTGATTTTGTTTAACGCAAGTTTTCATTTTCTTTCTGGAACAACTTGCTTTTCATGAAATTCATACAGCTTGTGAAAGATGAAATACAAATCTTGCCTTGTATATCGCAGGCTGGTAAGAAAAAAGCATTATTTTCTTTTTTTAAGCTTGCAAATGGAGAAAAGGGACACATGTGAGTCTCTGTTAATTGAAAGGTTAGTGGTTTGAGCCCACCCAGAAATGCACTTCTCATTATTGCAATGTAAACCTCATCTCTACTTATTCGGATTTCTTAGCAAAACCTTAACCCACTTGATATTTGCAAGACATGTGAATGTTTTTGTTAAACAATTAAGTATGTAAGTCAATATCACTGGGAATGGCCAATAATGACCAACATTCAAGGACATCATATTCAGCCAAGGACTGAACGGCTGGCAGAAGAATTCATTTATGCTCTTGATGCATCCTTAGTTAGAATATTTAAAATTACGACACAGATTTGTTGGAGAACTTGACAAGCAAAAAAGACAGTTGGACAGCATGATTATGTTAGGACTGTACATTTGTATTTTAATACTTTTGTATATTTATCTTAATTTTAATATACATGTAACCATAAGTGCTGTTCTATGTAAATAAATTTTGTTGTATTTTATCATATTTTAGCTGAGGGCACAAGGGGGTATATTATACCTTTCGAAACTTCCAAGACAACTACAGTATAACAGAGGCTCATACTTTAATATAATTTGCTTTAAAAGAAAACCACAATTTGTACGATATCATCCCTCAATATCGACGTTCAAATGAAGGATTTAAAGAAGCAACAGCGATAGGAGAGTACATTGATTTTGGACCAATGTTTGCATCTGAACAATCCTTCCTCCTGGAAAGAAGAAAAAACAGGTATGTTTTGAGTCTCATGATGATGCTCTTCTGGATAAAAAAAACAGTGCAAATTTGTTTCGGATGTATTTTAGATAAAATTATAACTGTCATCGAAGAGAACTTTGATCAGTTGAATGCAGTTGAAACTTTTGACATTTTATATGATGACAGGACGTACATTTAGGACTCAGTACCGATAACGCTGCTGCTATTGATGGAGTAGAAATAAGTGTATTGGCAATTTTATCTGAGGCAAGAAGTACTAGAACACCTCCTATAAAAATGTTAGGATTCAGAGCAAGAAATATTTTTCCACTTCACCCAATGGTATTGCATTAACGAGGCTGAAGCTGGCTTCTTATTCGCCAGCTTCTTCTTCTGCCTTAAATGCTGCTGCTGTGATGTTATGCCGCCTTTCGCCTGTAGATGGCTCTTTACAGTAATTTTTAAAAGTACTAATCGGGATGGATTACTGTATTTATCCTCAGTAAATGGGAATATGTAAGTAGTGACTATCCAAATAACATTTTTGTGTGAAACACATTTCAGAAAATTGTAAACCAATTTTCAAAACTCACAGTAACACAAACACAATAAGTAAATAAGACAAAACAGAAGTTCACAGGCACTTTCTGCATATTTACCACGACCTTGCCTTCTGACCATAAAAAGTCTTAAAATCTTGCATTTTACAAGAACTTTTTAATATAAATGGGACGTCTAGAACATGGCATATGAGAATATATGGTTAACCGAGGATGAGCAACGGGTGATGGCACTTTCTGCTTCTTGCTATAAACCTACCCCCTGGTTATAAAAACATCTAAAAATTCTGACACTGAGGTGTGAGAGACAATGGAACAGACTATCAAAATCCTGAACTTTAGGAAATTTTACTGTGCCATTTTTTTAAATATGACCCTGTGAACATGGCATGTCCCTCCTTCCTCATTATCAAAACATCTCAATGTTCCGACACTATGTACATTGGTAATTACAACACTTCACTGTTGCATTTCTGAGTTGTGACATTGTGAACATGGCATGTTAAAGTATATAGACAATCTAGATCAGAACAGGCTTAATGCAATTCATAGTGATTTATCATTTTCTTACTTTCTAAATGAAAAAAAAAATTCAGTGATTATGACACTTCGGTATGACATAAAATATGCTTCAATGACAGAATAAATAATCATGGAAAAAATACCCACAGTAGACATTCATATTTGTGATTATAGGAAATTTAAATATCAGGTGAGTAGCTGCGTCAGCATGCGTAGGCTGCAAAGGAACAAGTAAAGGGTTATTCCATGCTGAAAAGAGAAGAAAGGAAACACAACGTGTTGGCCGTGGAGCCTTCTTCAGGTGTGAGAAAGACAAGGCAGTATGCAAAGATCATTTTCTTTTTATCTTTGCTGACTGCAGTTTATCTTTGATGACAACATCAAAGACATTAAGGAATTCTTACGGCTAACAGCTCCACATCAACTTCCTTCTATAACTAACCTCATCAGATCTCTCAACTCCCAACTCTTCCAGTTTCTCACTTCAGAGAAGGATAAAAAACTCAATCATCCTCTACAGAGAAAAACCATCAACACCCCTACCACCTCCACCAATCCTAACCTTGTTGTTACTATACCCTCTGACCTTTCCCTTTCACCCCTTTGCATCCTCAGCTAACATATTTTAATATTACAACACAATTACAACAGATTGTACAGTATTTACAGTTTAAAATTAGGGTAAATATGTCAAAATATCAAAATCCAGATGCACAGTGCTAACAAAACAATGCTTGTCAAGCTCTCAAACAAATCTGCGTTGTATTTTTAAAATATTTCAGCAGAGGATGTGAGGGGAGTATAAATGACGATTAGACGATCATTTTCCTTGGGTGAATATGGTTTTCTGGGGAGTTGCGATGTTGGGCATTATTGGACATTTTTGACACGTGTTGAACAGTCGCATCTCCTACAAATATTAAAATGGCTATGGTTTAGCTGAGAAATCCAATCGACCTATGCAAAAACAATGTTTACATCGCAAAAAAAAAACACGTCCCTGGGTGGACTTGAACCACCAACCTTACGGTTCATAGCCGAACGCGCTAACCGATTGCACCACAGAGACTGACTGGTGGAGTCTTTTCTCGAATCAAAAAAAAATCTCTTACCGTTCTTTTTGCCAGCCGGTAATATTTCTTCTGCACTGATAACCAAGAACTGAATTTCATGTTTCGCAAGCTGTGTGAATTTCATCAAAAAACAAGTTTTCCAGAAAGGAAATGAACACATGCATTTAACGAAATCAAGCCCTTTGTGAGTGCCCAAAATGGTAAGATCTATACTACAAGATAGGAAGAAATACACGGCTGGGATTTGAACATAGGTTCTTTTGTTTAATAGAAAGGTGCTTTAACCAACGAAGCTATGGTGACAAGATAACCATCACCTTTAACAGCTACTTGGACACACCGCTCTGAGACATCTGCGTTCAGAAAGCGCTGAAACTGCTCTCAGAGAAAATTGCCTCTTTTACATACAGTAGCAGCCCCGACACTGAGAAACGAAAAGAAATGGCTTTTATTGGGCATTTTTCATGTCCAATGCGTTTGACATCTCCCAAGGGCGACAGAGTTCTTTTGCGACACTATTTCTTCTTCTTTTTTCTTGCTGTACGTTTTGATAAAAAACGAAAAATCGTGCAAGGGAAAAATGTATTTTTTTCATAGAGAAAATGTGCACCAGGAAATGTTGTGTTGAGAAGAAGTGATTTAACATGATACGTGACCTAATTTATCGGAGCAAATGCTCACCCAGCAAGGTCTGGAGAAGTTGGAGAGTCTGGGGGATGTGATAATTATACGGTGTTGTGGAAGAAAACAGTCTTTCTTTGAATTCTCAATCAATCGGAATTTCGGAATCGGAATCGAAATTTTAGACGTGGCGGTGGATTACTAGTAGCGACGCTGAGCACACTATGAGGGAATTCAGGTTATGTGAAATGCCAGCGGTTTAATAAATAACGCATCTGATTTCGGATCGTAAGATTGTAGGTTCGACTTCTACCTGGCTCGTTTAAATTTTATTCGAGCTCCTCAGTAATATCTTTTATGTAATGAACCGCACCTGAAAGCAAACATTGGGTCTGTTTCCTTTGTTTTCCAGCATGAAATAGCAAATCGTTACAAAAAGTACCTGCTATTGTCCAATAGCGGGTTTTTTTTCAAATTACATTTTCAGGCTTCAGACACTTTTTAATAAAACAAAAGTGTCCGGAAACTCCCTAACTTTCAGGTTTGCTTGAACCTGTATTAAAAGAAGTTATTTTAAACTTCCGGGATTCCATTCTCTGATGTAGCTGTCTCTAAAGACAGAGGTGATGTTTCGCAGATTTGAACTGTGCCTTCTCTCTTGTGTTCAAGGGTATTCGCTGTGTGAGACCCTAACTGCGTGTCCTGTAGGGTTCTATTGTGTTTAGATTATCTATGTGGTGTACAGATAGAACTCAACTACATGGTGTGAATTCCGTGTTCAGGACCAACAGAACCTGATAAACTAATAGCAGACCTCGACGCGATTTGAACACGCAGCCTTCTAATGGGGAGTCAGACATGCTACCTTTGCGCCACAGATATCAGCAATTTTGAAATCCCCAAAGGAGACAAATCAGCTTCACAAAAAATTCTCCTGTGAAGCGCGCCGCTCTTCCGAAGAGAGTCTCTTCTTCCCAGACCACATTTTATTCTTCCTGCGCAGCTCTTGTGCAGGTGTTGTTCTCGATAACAGATCCAGGAACACTGACTGTTTTTCTATTTTTTTTAAATCAAATACCCCATGGTGCAACGGTAGCACGTCTGACTCTAAATCCCGAAGTTATTTTTCAAAGTATATCGGAGTCAACTGACACTGATCAGGTTCTGCTGCTGCTGAACCCGCAGTCTTCACCTTAAAGTTCAATTCCCCAAGCCTTCTGACCTTATATGTCCATCCCTTCTCGTCAAATTTCGTATTTTCACAGGGTACCCTACAGAAATCGCAGTATAGAATGAAAAACTCCAGTAGATCTCGGCCGCTGTTGGTGATTTTCCTTTAAAAACAAATTAACCTCCGGAAATTTTACGGAGTGTATAACTTTCACCGAGACTGAGAAGTGTTAAGCTGTACATGGGTTTTTGTGGCTCGGTTGTTAACCAAAAGGGTGGTGGTTTGAGCCCTCTCAGGGACACTATGAGCCTTTTAATGTACACACCAGTCTCACTTCATCTCCACAGCCGGTCTTGTACCACAATTAAATACGGAGCCCGCAGCGGGTAGTAGGCTCGCAAATATAGCTCACTGTGTATAAAATGAAGAAGCACAGGTTAGTTTCTTACCTGCATGTTGCAGAGCCTTACGCAACTTGTACCATTAGCTGAGGTTTGAGCCCTGCACGGGCTATTAGTTGAAAGACCATTGTAAATGACGTGTAAGAGATTTATCCAGCTGGCTTTTATGTTTCACACTAAATTGAGATCTTGAAACCAAAAGAGTTAGAAATATGGAACACAACCGTTGTTCCCCAAGAAGGAAAGCTGTTTTGTACTGACGTCACTCCTTTTTATGTAACCCAGATTGTGAAGACAACTCTGCCCTATCAAAGGAAAATGTTACACAAAAGTTGGAAAGCACACTCTGAACCCATCTGTATATTTGATTCCCGCGATCTGTTCAAAGCTGCTTAGTGCTTCGCAAGCAAATCAAATCATTTCAGGGAAGAAACTCAGTTTAGTGAACTACTTTTGTATTTTCACTCATTGAATTTGATCTTTGTATTCTCTTTGCATTCTCAGCAATAATATTTCAAAATTACAGTTCAGATTTATTGGAAAACTTCACAAGCATTATTAGGTTAGGACTGTACAATTGTTTTTTAATATCTTGGTATATTTACCTTCATTTTAATATAGATATAACCATAAATGTTGTTAAGCATATTGTACTTTTGTCTTACTTTTTAAAACATTTTAGCTGAGGACACACGGCGACTATTATACCTTGTGATACATGGAAGACATCTGTAAACGAAGATGTAACAATAAAATTGGCAATTAACAGAAAACCACAATTTGTATAATATTATTCCTCGATATCAATGATCAATTGAAGGATTTGAAGAAACTATCAAAGAAACAGCAGCAATAGCAGATGACTTTGGTTTTGAACCCAACTTTACACCTCAATAATCCATTTGTCCTCGAAAAAAGAAAAGACAGGCATATTTTGAGTCTCATAATTATCCTCTTCTCGATCCAAAAGAAACGTTGATTGCTTCTGTCCTTTTTTGGATTTTCTTACGAAGATCTCACGAAGTATTGCCAGGATCTATATTTAGTGTTCGGTAGCGATAACACTGCTGATATTGATTGAGTAAAAATCTATGATGTATTGACAGCTTTATCTGAAGCGAGAAATCCTCGAACGCCGCTTATGAAGTGTTGGGATTCATACCAAGAAATGCCTTTTGTTTTCCCACCCAAAATGCTACTATTACATTACACATTATGCAAACATAACCAGTTTTAGTAGCTTCTGGGCGCGATTTTCCAAAACTGAAACTAATAACAAATTATTTAAGATGAACCATGTCCAAAAATTGTAAATCAGGATTAATATAATATCAAATGAAATTACTACAGAAGAAAATGTTTAACTGAAATATGAATGACTATGCAAGCCTACAAAATAGAACAATTCAATATTTATAACTTATTTTTTTATTTTTTGAGAAATGGGCTCACAAACCGGAAGACACTAACGTTTCTCTTCGTTAGAGTATGTGAATAACAGTTTAACCCCAAATGTCTGTAATTGTGATTCTGTTAAAATTCAAAAAACCATCTATCAATAGTAAGAAATTATTAAGAAAGGAAGCAATTGTGTTATTTCATAAACTGTAAGACATGAAGACATTTACAGGTTATATCCTTTGCTTTGTCTTTTAACGCAAGCATTCAGGATCCAAGCCCATGTTCGGACGGTTGTGTTTCTCTTGTAATCATCAAATGGCATTGTTTTGTCCGTCAGTTCCTTCTCGAGTTGTACCATGGATATTTTATGCCATCAATACTTTTCATGCTCTTTTGCATTTTCCTTCACATCCGGAAAAAAACACTCAAGGCGTTCTTGTCACTGTGCTACACAGTACAGGACACACAATGAGGAATTCGCGCAGCTTTCAGCTCAGTGCGGAATCCAGATGGAGGACTCGCTCGGTGAATGATCTCTCAGGAAAACCCGGGTGAGATTCAACATCCCGGGTGAGGTTTTTCTGCAACAGCCATGACAAGTGTGAAGACGTTCTCTGGATTTCCTGAATGTGACTTTAAATTAGTTCACATTCTTTGGTAGTTAACAGAACTAAATGCTTTGGAGGTACATTTAAAACTGCAGAGAACACTGTAGCACTTCGAGTTTAATTGTGTAAACCTGGCTCTCTATGAGCACGAGCAAAGAGTTCTCACTCAACAGAAGACAGCAATGTGAGCACAGTAACATAAAGCACTTGGAGATGCCCGGGATTGAACCCAGGACCTCATACATGCAAAGCATATGCTCTACCACTGAGCTACATCCCCCACATAAAAGGCTGTGGAAGTGACTTAGAGATGTGCAGGTGCTCACAGAACACAATCCATCTTTTGCATCTTTTAAGTGCTCTTGATTAAACTATGCATAGAAAAACAGCAGTACTGATGATTTTCATGGACTGATGCACACTTGTTCTGTACAACTCCAGTGATAAAACCTTGTCTGTAAATATTGTAGAACGTAAAAGGGTGAAACAACGCTCCATCCACAGGAATGGTAACAGAAAGGATCATTTTCTCATTTAATACGTCCTTTTGAGATGCCTTGTCAACGCACACAGACGTTAGAGCTGAACAAATATTTTGTACACAAGACGGCAGTGCGATATTAGAATTCCTGTCTTCTTGATGGATTCAGACTCCTTCTCAGAGGTCCATGCTCGCCAAATAAGTTTACAGCTCTAGCGGCAATGCTTGTTAATAAGACAGAATTAAGCGTTGCTGTGCTTTCCTAAATGAGGCCCCATCTCACTCTCCCTCTCTGTGGTGCAGCCACAGAGAAAGTATTCATGCAGGCTGATTAAAGATGTTTTCTTTTGATAAGGGACAGTTCCCAAACGGAGATGCACTTAGCTAAGCCTGGCTATCATGATCAATGGTCATCCATTGGCACCTATCTGTCTAGGGAGTGCCGAATGGACATCTGGACTGCATTCCTAAGTGTCAGGAGTAAGTGACTCATATCTCACCTTCATCAACCAATCAGGGATTGCCAGGGCGTGGTAACACCACGTGGGTCTCCAATGCCCGCCAAACTCTCAACCAATCAGCACACATCTGTGTCTTGGTCAAAAAGGGAGCAAAAGAGTAGCTCGGAAAATACCCAACTCAACAAGCAAGCGCGTTGGTTGCTCTTGCTCTTAATGCAAGGAGCTGTTTTTTTTCCGCATTAATCATTATTAACCAGAAACAGCTGCACAACTGGTCGCATTTGTGGTTATGTCACTTCTCTGCTTCAGCAAGGTCAATAAAAGACTCTGAAAGTAGTAGAGAAAAACTGAATTAAAATCATATTAGCAATTCTGAGCGATATCTGCATACAGGCAATCCAATAAGAATGTTGAAATCTTTGAATATCATCTCTCTATATATTGCGCTGCTTTTTACTTGGAGTAAAACTATTGGATTGGAGGAATGCTAACCGCTGGGTTAAAATGTATTGTTGTTATTTGGAGAAATCAATGAACGCGTGATTTCATAATCACGTTTTAAAAGACGGTCATGTGCACAGAAAAAAGACAGTGCTGATTATTTTTCTGGAGACGGAGCACTGATGACCTATCCGAGCCAATTGATAAAGCTCACCCAGTGGATACTCTAGCAGAACATGGAAGAACGTTCACCATTGTAACCAAGGCAACCACAGGAACAACATCAAGAAGCACAATCAATTCCCCATTTAAATCTTTCGTGTAAGGTATGCTATGTGAAAGCATGAAGTAAATCCCCTGATCTCTTTTGAACATGGACAAGGTATTTCTGATGGAGCGCTATGAGCAAAGATTTAATAAGCTAGTCCTGCCGATGATTCAGCTTAAAGAAGTAAAAGCTTCACAAACAAAAGCAGCTCGCTACCACAGCCAATATTAAATATAATTGGTGGCACTTTACCATGTGCACTGGCTCAAAAGTGATCTCGGCAGACGTTGTTCCCTACGTAAAGCTGAAAGCGCCAAAGAGCATTTCCATTGAGAAAAAAAAAATCTGCCTTGATGTTAAACATAGAGGGCCGGTCTTTTAGAAGTTCTCCCTCTAAACACCTTGTGCAGCCTCCCGACAGACTAACATAAAGCGCCTTTTCACCAACTCAATTTATAATACACCCCTCAAAACTCACAACCGAATAACAATCCATCCGTATATTTGATTTCCAAGATCCATTCAAGGCAACTTGGCTCTTCGCAAGCAAATAATTTCAGGGAAGAATCTCAGTTTAGTCAACTACTGGTGCATTCAGCACACCACTTGCTTTTGCTTGTCAGGGTGGCCGAGTGGTCTAAGGCGCCAGACTCAAAGATGTGTGTTTTTTCAGCTGGCTTGGGTGTTCTGGTCTCCAAATGGAGGCGTGGGTTCAAATCCTGACCGCTTCTGTTTTTACCTCTCTTGAATTGTTCCAGTGCTAGCTGACAGTGAATGACTGAAATATAAAAGCAGCAGAAGAAAGCAAGCAACTCAGTGCAATTTGTGAGTATTCTGCACTGTTAAAATGCACAGGTTTTCATACTTTTTGGAATTTGTAGCTCAAGAAGTGACTCCTGTTTCATTTTCTATTCACCAACTCGATTTGCATTCCGCCCCTCACACCTCACAACAGAATAACAAACGGCTTCATGTGCCACAGCATTCCCCTGTAGATTCGGTTTGCACTATGAATTAGGTGACCCCGAATGAAATATTTTAGTGTTGGCTCAAATGTGAGGAATTTCATGAACCCTCAAAAAGGAACGCTTTCAGAGAATGCCAGCAATTCAAAGCGTGTAAGCAGCAATTCTGCAATTTATTTTATCGGGGCTGGTGCTTTCCGAGTCGATGGCTCCGCATTAGAAATGAGAAGTGCTGAACTCTAAACATGTTCTTGCCATTACTGCTACTCCTGCTGCTACTCCTTCGTCCTCGAAAAAAGAAAAGACAGGCATGTTTTGAGTCTCAAAATGATCTTCTGGATCCACAAGAAACATGTAAATTTGATTGATTCCGCAGTATTTTGGATGTACTGTACTTATAACTTCCATCGAAGAGAGATTTCATCAGTTGCATGAAATTGAAACTTTCGACTTTTTGTCTGGTATTGAAAATATGTTAAAAAAAACATAAACAATTTTCTAATGAACAACTCATGAAGTATTGCCAGGATCTATATTTAGCGTTTGGTAGTGATAACACTGCTGATATTGACTGAGTAGAAATCTATGTTGTATTGACAGCTTTATCTGAAGCAAGAAATCCTAGAACGCCCTCTATGAAGTTTTAGGATTCATACCAAAAGATGCCTTTTGTTTCCCACCCCAACTGCTGCTATTGCATTACACATTATGTGAACATTACCAGTTTTGGTAGCTTCTGGGCATGATTTTCCTAAACTGAAACTTATTACAAAATTATTTAAGATGAACCATGTCCAAAAATTGTAAATCAGGACTAATTTTAATATCAAATGAAATTACTACAGAAGAAAAGGTTTGATTTATATAACTTATTTTTTTTATTTTTTGAAATGGGCTCACACATTCAGACTCGTTCTCAGTGGTTCTTGCTCACCAAATAACTTAAAAGCTGAGGAAGAATGCTACGAAAAATACTAATCAAAATACAAAATAATAATCATTATTAACCAGAAACAGCAAAAAAACTGGTCACATTTGTGATTATGTCGCTTCTCTGCTTCAGCAAGGTCAATAAAGGACTCTCTGAAAGTAGTAAAACACTAAAGAACTGCAAAACTGAATTCAGAATCATATTAGGAATTCTGAGTGATGCCTGCTTACATGCAATCCAATACGGATGTTGTCTTTAAATAAGAATTCTCTATGTTTCCCTGCCTTTTCCCTGGAGTGAAACTATTGGATTGAAGGAATTCTTATCACAGGTTTACAAGGTGTCGTTGATATTTGGAGAAATCTATGAACTCGTGATTTTTATATACTTTAAATAACAGCCATACGCACAGAATAAAATGACGGTACTGATGATTTTTTTCTGAGACGAAGCACAGATTATCTTTCCAACACAGCTGATAAAGGCAAGCCAATAGATACTCTAGCAGAACATAAAAAAACAGAATCAATTCCCCACTTAGATCTGACATGTGAGGTATGCTTTGTGATCGCTTGAAGTAAAACCCACGATCTCTTTTGAACTTGGACAAGTTATTTCTGATAGAGCGCTATGCAGAAAGACTTTATCAGCTCTACCTCTGAGGACGACTCGACTTGAAGACGCAGAACGATAAAAGGAACACAACCGACATCATAATTGAGGGCACACTGTGATTTTCACTGAATCAAAAGTGATCTTGGTAGACAAACTTCCCTGCTGAAGGTGGAAACGAGAATTTGTGTTGAAAAGACGAAACATTTTTTTTCCCTGCTTTGATGTTAAGCTGATAAAATAGCTTTTGCTCCATTTATCAAAAAAACACATGTCCCCCCATTGGATTCCTAAACAGTAGGAAGGTGGTTCTAACACAAAAACACCAGACAGCAATGGGATTGGATTCCACACCTCCGAAAAGACTGAAGCCTTAAGCCAGAGCCTTAAACCACTGAGCCACATTACCTGCCTGGATAAAACAGGGTGGCTTTTGCTCTTGTCGCCCGACTTAGTGGCGTTATGACCGTGGAACCAACTGCACCTGCTTTTTCTGAGATGCTTCCCCTCTCATGGCAAGATCTCGACTTCTTTAACACCTCTGGATATAGTTCTTCTGTGAAACAGGCTTCACACCTCTGCGTACAGCGCCCTTGATGTCATTTTATTTTTACAGCAGCCGCATCCGGAAAGTTGTGTCTTTTATTTTTTATTTGAACAACAAAACTACATACAATACAAAAAAGAGCACATATAACGTATCAAGAAAATCGTCAGCGGTACATGCTATAATACAATTACACTTTATGAAAAACGATTACACAAGGTAAATAAAGATAAGGTCCACACAGCTTGTTCTTACATTTCGAAAGAGTCCGTAAATACCCCTTTATGTCTATTTTGAACTGTTCAAACGTAGGACTCTTCCCAGACCATTTCACTCTATACCACATTCCTAAACGAGGATGCATCTCCTGTTTTAGAACTATTTTGGCCGTGTGGCTTATACAACACACCCACAGTATTCTAATGGTGGACTGCAGATCTGTGCTATAGTTCAGTCGAATTCGAAGGATCCAGCAATCGTACTGGATTTGAATGGGATTCTGAAATGTCTCTTGCAAAAGTATTTGGGTTTGCTTGAACCTTTGATAAAAAAAAGTGATCTGATCTGAAACTACCCAGCTTACAATCTCTGAGGTAGTTGTCACTAAACTCGGACGTGATGTGGCACACATGTGCCGTGTGCCTTTACTTTTGTAAAAAACTGGTATCGGGAAAAGTTTCTTAATATTTCTTTTGATTAGCATGCAAGAAAATGTGATCATTACCTATGGAATTTCCCGCCAGCCTGGAGCTTGAATTCACAACCTTGAGATTCAGTGTTCAAGAGTCACAGAAGAGGTCGGCCTGGTCTTCAGTCTGCCAACAATAAGCTCCGGCAGTGCTCCTCTGTAAAGCAGATTGTTCAGATCGGTTATGTGGGACGGCACTTCGATATTAAGATCGTTTGCAGCACACGCATGGTTTCCCCCCTTCACGCAAAAAACATAGACGAAGGAAGCTCTCTTGTCTTGGGCTGCTGACTCCCGGATTTAAAGCGCTCTGGGTGCCAGCTAAGTCTCTAACAAGCACACTATAAAGACAGGAATTACACTTTGCTCACGTCACGCATGGAATGGCGAGGCTACTTGTTCCAATATTATCTAGTCACACCTCATATGGTGCCGATTCCTGGTTTTCATTAAAGAAAGAGCACTGCAAACACCGTAAACAGTGCAAAACGTGTGATGAAAGAAGTCTTTTCCCCCCTTTGTCTAAAGCAGAACACAGCGGAGTCATGCCGAGGGTTGTGAGATCAAGATTTCAGTGGAGCACTGTCGTCTACGTCTTTAGCTACATGAGTAGAACATCCTCTTGTACACGGAAAGCAGATTGAGATCCTCTGACATGAAAAGTGCCAGATAAAAGCCATTTCTCATCCTTTCTCTTAGTGGTGGAGCTATCGCATGTACAGATGCAGCCATTCAAAATGAGCGGTAAAAACCCGCAGTGCAGTAACCAACCCGCAGGGCACCGTAGGGCACCGCGGTAAGTGATTGGCTGGCCAAAATGACCGACAGGGGCACTCGTGGTGCATTGGTTGGTAGTGAAAAGATTTAATCATTCAATGTCTTTACTGTGCACATTTCAATCCACTTAGTTTTGAATATTTATATGGAATTTTACCACTAAAGGGAAATTTTAGTAGCTGAGCATAAAAAGAAGAGGAGCATAACGCATCTGAAGGTCATAAACGATATTAATTTTGGAACATAAACATACAGTATATAGCTGGTCTTGGTACTTTAAAGAAAAAAATACACACCAGTATTCCATTTCTCCCTAAACATTTTAAGCTTTGAAGTCTTTAACTAACGTGATACCAGAGTCAACAAGCATACTTTTAGAATTTGATTAAAAGGGAATATAATATGGAATCGCGTATCTAAAGAATTTAATAACGGTATGATTATATCCGTGTACTGCGACAGGGCTGTGTAGGGCTGTTTTGCCTGCCTGTTCATGCGACCTGTCTTGTAGCCTACTGGTCTAGGTGTGTGACTACCAACTGGCAGGTTGTGTGTTTGAATCCAGCTGGTTCTGGACTTTTCATTTAACAAACATTTCTTCGAAAAAATAGAATAGCGATATTATGGACAATCAATTGACTTTTATATTTCAAAATATCGCAACATGATCGATATTTGCGATATTTTGAACATATCTTCCCTTCTGACAGCGGTTCCTGCTTCTAGTGTGTGTGTGTGCAACAGAGTAAATTTTTATAGAGAAATGGAGGCTGGACAGTATGTGTTACAATATAAACATTTATATTGATTTAAATCGTGTTCTGATTTAAATCGCAAACGCGTGTTTAATTATGTGTTTTTTAATCATAATCAGGCTAATGCATTTCTACATTTTCTGTATGAACCAGCTTAGAGGTTCATACAGAAAGACAGCTTGTGTTTAAATTGAGTGTAAGGTAATTTATGCTTCTAAAGTCATGGTCAGCATTTATTATTGTACTGTGCTGTAAACTTTTTCTGTGCCTAGTCACATTATTTTATTGCATTTTTATTGCGTTATTAAATCCGGTGGCGCTGTGTGTTAGTTTCCTGACTCCCATGTTACATGGTCTGTGATTGAATCCCATAGAACTATGACTTTATTTTTTAACAAACATTTCTTTGAAAAAATGAAACGTTTCCCTTGGTCAGAGATTAAATAAAACCTCACTCGCACCAAACAAATTTATATTTCTAAATATCACAAAATACGTTCATTGTCTTCCAATCAAGTCGAGTTGACATTGGAAGCCTGCCACACCCGGACTGTTAAACCAACGCATTAGCACGTCAAAGCCCATCGAGGGTATTGAGCCAGTATTGGCTTTAGTATTCCCCCCTCTCCCCTCAGTTCAATTCAAGGTGTTTTATTTGCATGACAGATGGGTACAAGCAGTGTTGGGTATGTATATTGTAACGCTTACGGCAGACAGGCACTGTGTAAGAGCCGGCGCACCAGAGCAGCGTACCGAGGGAGCGTCTGCATTTCTAACTTAGTTTTTAAAATTAGTCAAGCAATATGAAGCATCTCCTTTTACTTAGTGCCTGAGCATAAAAAGAATAGGAGCATACTGCAACGCATGTGAAGTCCATAAACGATATTAATTTTGGAACTTAAACATACAGTATATGGCTGGTCTCGGTACTTTAAAGAAAACATACACACCAGTATTCCATTTCTCCCTAAACATTTTAAGCATCGAAGTCTTTAACTAACGCGATACCGGAGTCAACAAGCATACTTTTAGAATTTGATTAAAAGGGAATATAATATGGAATCGCGTATCTCAAGAAATTAATAACGATATAATTATATTCATGTTGCAAAAGAACTGCAACGGACATAAAAACTCCCTTGCTTTTAACAGAGCGTTCCATAATTTCTAACTATGAAAATGCCAGGTGAAAGGATTTGTAAACATATTTTGTTAAAGCAAGTCAGTTTTTTCTGCAACACATAAAAGACATTTTTCCAAGAAAGTTTAGCCTTTGTCACTAATGAAACCACTAAATAAAGACATAAATATAGAAATCTTAAGATTTGTTTTATTTAATGTTGGTAGCAGGATGAACTGTCAGAGTGTATATTTTGTCGCAGAGTTGCTGCAAGATGTTAACAGTGAAAAAGGTATTTAGAAATGAGTTATTTCAAGATGAAAATTTTCAGAATAATTGCAAATCTAGCAGGATAGAGAAAGCACAGAAAACTGGCAGTTAGATTGATCAGATTAGTATGAAAAGTCATTTAGCAAAGGGAATTAGAAGAGTGACAAACTAGTATACTTTAGATCTTTTTTTCTGAACCAGGGACAATCTGATCATGTTTCCCTATAACAATAATAAAAAACTTTATTTGATATATCACCATTAAAGGTGGCATCTCAAAGCAATACAGTAGATGTAAAAACAGATAAAAGGACCACAGATTACAAAGTAAATGCATATAAGAAAGACAAGCAGTTAGAGGTGCTACCAAAATTAGAAAATGAAGCAGATACAGACACTAAGTCTTCTGAAAAGAAAGGTTCTGAGGTTAGATTTAAACTGGCCCTGGTGTGTGTGTGTTTGTGTCTGTCTGTCCTGTGATGGACTGGCGCTATGTCCAGGGTGTATTCTGCCTTGTGTCTGTCGCTTACTGGGATAGGCTCCAAATCCTCTGTACTGGATAAAGAGATTAGAAATGGATGGAAGTAAAGGCACTGTGTGGATGGAACTATACACAGTGTTAGAAACCCACTATGAAATGGCAGCATCTCACTGAGAATAAAACATTTTATACTGCTGGCTTAAGGAAACAGCCTTTCCACCTCTCTTGCACATCAGTATCCATACCTAGTTATTTAAACAAATTGCCTCTAATTATAAACATCTTAATATGCTGGCTCTGTGGATCCGCATCAGCTATGTTTGCCCATTCCTTCAATTCATGTGCATCCAACACACAGTTCAACGCTAGCAACTACACAAAATCTAAAATATGAGCTCTACTTGCCACTTACAGTACCAACAGTACCAGCTAACTTTAGTAGTGACATTTTCATGGATCTTTTTAACAATAAAATTTACAACATCAGACTTCAGACACAATTAAACAGGCCTCAAAAAAGTCTGGTACAAACATTTTCAGCATGGAATAAACCGTTACTTTAATGGTATAAACCTTAAATGGATTCATATTCTCAATAAGATTTGGTGCTCAGTAACATGACTTAGAAAATGACAGAAGACATACGTATCATGCTTATCCTTCTATTTTTCATAATCGTAAACTCCTTAAGGCAGTTACATTTTCTCTGTTCTGACCTGGAGTTACAGAGAAATTTAAATTCTAATAAGAGATTTGTAATGAGGAAAGTCATACCAATCACTCATACAGTACCAGGATTTGCAATTACAATACAAATACTTTCTTTCTGTATGTGTTTATTTTGCAGTTTGAGTCTATGGCATTCCTTTGGGGGTCCATACTCCAAGGCATGACTTTTTTATGTATAAACATCAGTATTTACTGCTATTAATTACTGTACGATTTATAGTTGAAATCTGAGCCTAGATATAAAGTTAGATATAAAGTTAAAATCTCGACAAAGCAATGTAGGAAATACAGAGAAAATAAATCCTTTCTGACATCTAAAATCAGTTTCGATCAAGGTCTCTAAAACGAACAAGAAAAAGAAGATTTTCGGAGGGCAATTACGCTGTGTTTATATAGAATAAGTGATTTATGAGCAATCTAATTTCTTGTTCGTTTAAAACAGTGAAATGTCAGCTGCAAAAGATCACACCAGAAACAGCACTCTCTCTGCCTGTCATAGACGTTCAGGAAAGGCTGAATGAAGTCATGTCAAGTACAATAATTCGGAGATCAACAATAACAGTTGTAGGACAGTATATAAGGAGGATAAGGATTTTGAAGTTGACTCGAAATCTGATAGGTAACCAGTGCAAGGACTTGAAAACAGGTGTAATGCATCCCTGATAGGATTCTTGCTGTCATATTCTGAACATATTGAAGATTGCTCAGTGTGGATTTAATTTCCCCAGTGAACAGGATGTGCATTTATTAATTCTAGAAAAAAAGCCTTTCTTGATTTCTCTAGTTCTTAGTTTCTCTAGTTCCCTTTAAAATAAACTATTATTCCACAATGCAGAGTATTACATGCCCAGTATTTACACATGATATTTGTGATTTAAAGAAATTAACACAAGCAGCTTTTGGAGATTTAAGTGTTGACTGAGTTATTGCAGGATAAAAGACTAGAGATGTTGGCAAGAAGAAGATAGTTTGGGGAAAGCTGAGGAATACACTTATAACAAGAACACTTCCTAATGGGGTTAGGCATACTTTTGATGAAGATGATGAAGTTAACAGACTATATGTTTACATAGATACTGAAATAAGGATTGTATTTTAGATTATGTGTAGTTGCTGGCATTGAACTGTGTGTTGGATGCACATGAATTGAAGGAATGGGCAAACATAGCTGATGCGGATCCACAGAGCCAGCATATTAAGATGTTTATAATTAGAGGCAATTTGTTTAAATAACTAGGTATGGATACTGATGTGCAAGAGAGGTGGAAAGGCTGTTTCCTTAAGCCAGCAGTATAAAATGTTTTATTCTCAGTGAGATGCTGCCATTTCATAGTGGGTTTCTAACACTGTGTATAGTTCCATCCACACAGTGCCTTTACTTCCATTTCTAATCTCTTTATCCAGTACAGAGGATTTGGAGCCTATCTCAGTAAGCAACGGACACAAGGCAGAATACACCCTGGACATAGCGCCAGTCCATCACAGGACAGACATACACAAACACACACACACCAGGGCCAGTTTTCCCATAAACCAATTAACTTACCAGTATGTTTTGGAGTGCGAGAGGGAGTCATATCACACATATGGAGAAAAACCATGTAACCCAGAGAGAACATGTAAACCCCACACACACAGGATGGCAGGAATTGAACCTAGGATCCCAGTGCTGCAAGATAGCAATGCTAACCACTTTGCCACCATTATAAATGGATAGATATCTTAGTTATCATTCTAGTTCACAGGTTTGGATGCATAATTTAATTTTGAAAGCCACTGAGACATCAGGTACTACTGTTGTATTTATGAAAAAGAAACAAAACAAAAAACATACTAACAACTGTGCCATCCTACTCCTTAGTTAATACATTTTATTATTCATAAACAGTTAACATTGTTAGCAAAATATTTTGAATTATATTTAACCCTATTTTTTCTTTAGTTTTGTATTTAACTTATTATATGATAGTCAGACTTAATGTATATTTGAACAATGAAAATATATTTTTACAAGATTTTACATTAAGCACTTAAAATTAATATGGTTAATAATAGTAAACTGTAACATGCTGTAACAAGATCGGTTAAACTGCGAAGAAAATGCTTTCAGAGAAAATGTTTCAGGTGTGAAGAACATAGATCTCCAATGCAATTTCAATCAAACCTGTTCCCACACACCCTGCCCCCACTACCATTAGAATATACACAAAGCACTCACATCTTTCGAGCTAATGATCAGGTGACCCAAGAGAGAGCGAGAGAAACACCAAGGGGTGCGGAACCAGGGAACCATTTACATGGAAAACGGGCGATCTCCCCAGACTGTCCGCCCGTTTCACTGTTACCTGGATACCTCTTTATTTAGAACTCACTAACACTGATTTTTAGTTTAGAAGGATTCAAGTAGGGTTTTAGATGAAAGGCAGCGACCTTAATCAAGCCCAAATCACAATTGAACCCATTCAGAGCCTACATTACATTTTAGCGTTTCATTCTGAGCAGAAGACCCTCACACCTGAAGAAGGGGGAGGTGTTTTTCGCTGGAAATCTCGCCTGCTTCTACTTTACAACCGGAGTGCTGGCTGTGACGAATTAAACCGGTATTACAGGTTTCAATCACAGACCATGTGACATGGGAGTCAGGAAACTAACACACAGCGCCACCGGATTTGATAACGCTATAAAAACGCTATAAAATAATGTGACTTGGCACAGAACAAGTTTACAGCACAGTACAATAATAAATGCTGACCATGACTTTAGAAGCATAAATTGCCTTACACTCAATTTAAACACAAGCTGTCTTTAGCCCTCTAAGCTGGTTCATACAGAAATGTAGAGATCCAGGCTCAGAACACACAGCTTCATTAGTGAATACATATGCAGGACAACTAGAGAAGATGTTTTACAGAGGATGGATTTTTAGAAACATCCCATCAGTGACATCACTGAAGTCAACTCCTAGGTACTGTAACTGTCGTGTGGATAGTTTCACAAGAATCAGACAAAGGTTTAAGCATCGCTTGTTCTAGATAAAACTGCAAAAAAAAAACAACAACCCATAATGTACTTCTTTGCGGCTCTGTTTGCCCAAATCATATATTCACAACGTGAAATCTAGAAAATAATATTACGTAACCAAAATCCGCAATATGGAAACAGAACCTGTGTAATTGTTGATAGATGATGTACTCGTAACATTTTTTCAAGACGAGCTACAACATTTAAAAAATGACTTGTATGTACTTGATATCTCTAATCAATCCACGGGTCCCAGCACAAAACGAAACTAAAACGCATACCGTTTCGCGCTTCTTATTAGTTGCTCAAAAGTAATTTGACCGTATGAAATGCATAATATAAACCTAGAAACATATACGTGAGCAGTACTTAAGCACTGTAGTATCGGTGTTAAGACATATCTCTCAAATACTGTAAATCAAGTTAAAAATATCTCAAGACAGATTCTGGTCATAATGAAACCATGTTTCGTGTATGTTTTCTTTAAAGTACCGAGACCAGCCATATACTGTATGTTTATGTTCCAAAATTAATATCGTTTATGGCCTTCACACGCGTTGCAGTATGCTCCTATTCTTTTTATGCTCAGCTACTAAGATTTCCCTTCAGTGGTAAAATTAGATATGAATATTCAATACTTAAACGGGCACAGTTAAGACATTAAATATACATATACATACTGTATACAGTACAGTTTGCATACGGTAATATGATTATGTTCCTAAATCAATCTCTTTTATGAGCATGTGTAAGGCATGGTGAATCGATTCTCAAAAATTACTGTACTTTGCATGATTGGAAAAAAATGTGTGATTGCGAAATGCTGTGGTGTTACTTTTACAAAGACGGTCAATGAAAAAAAGAATGTGGACCAGGGCAATACTTTGAGTTTACAGCTTGTCCAAGGTCATTTATTATTAATACTATTATTAATATCTTCGTTAAAGACTTTGATGGCTACAGCTCAAACATGAGAGGTTGAGCTTTATTAGCTCCACCTTGCGGAAATTCCGGATACTATTATTTTGCTAGCGGTATTTACCGGTAACTTGCGGTATTTACCGGTAACTTGCGGTAGACTGCGTACAGCATACCTGAAAATAATGCGGTATCGCCTGCGCATTTTGAATGGCTGCATCTGTAAATGAGGCAACTTGCAAGGCGAGCAGGCTCGGTGCACACCGAACGCAGATGTCTCAGAGCAGTTGAGACGTGTCCAAGTGGCTGTCAAAGGACGGCCCTTCGCCGGCGCCGTGGCTTAGTTGGCTAAAGCGCCTGTCTAGTAAACAGGAGATCCTGGGTCCGATTCCCAGCGGTGCCTTTCTTCCTGTCTTACTGTACAGAATTTATCCTTATGGGCAAATCCCATGCCTTTTAATTCAGGTGAATGCAAGTGTTCGTTTCCTTTCTGGAACAACTTGTTTTGAAAGAAATCTATACAGCTTGCGAAAGATGAAACACAAATCTTGCTTATCAGTGAAGAAGAGGTACTCCCAGCAGGCCAGCTAATACCAGCAGTGTTTTTTTTTCACCCTAACCCAGAGAATGGAGAAAAGCGAGGCGCCTGTGGCTCTGCAGTGTAATCAGTTCGCGAGTTCGGCGGTTAGCTGAAAGAGTGGTAAATGCAGCTTGCCCCAGCCCGTTCTTATTCTTTTAAAGAGGATAAAAAATTAACTTCGCCGCCATTACTACCAGCTTTAAAAGACTGCCATGGGCACGGAAAAAAACACACTACAGATGACTTTTCTGGAACCGAAGCAGAGATTCCTTTACGAACCAACTGATAAAGTTCAGCCAGTGAATACTGTTAACAGAATGTGAAAGCACGATCAACTTTGTAACTGCAACCACAGGAAAACCAGCAAGAAGCAGGCTCCATTCCCCATTTAAATCTGTCGTGCGAGGCATGCTTCTTGAACGCATGAAGTAAATGCCACGATCGCTTTTGAACTTGGACAAAGTACTTCCAAAGGAGCGCTATGCGCAAAGATTTAACAAGCTCAACCCCCGCCAACGATTCGGTGTGAAGAAGCAGAACATTCAAGTTTCACAGACAGAAGCGGCACGCCAGCACAGCCAACATTAAAACGGAGGGCACACTACGATTTGCATTGACACAAAAGTGATCTGGGCAGACGTCGTTCCCTGCATAACGCAAAAAGTGGCAAAGCGCTTTTGGGTTAAGAGGACGCAAGATGGTTTTTGTTTTGTGCCTTGATGTCAAGCTGAGAAAGTATCTTTAAACACTTTGCTTAGTTTCTCGAGAGACTGCCAAAAAGCATTTCCCTCCCTTTCGTCTGACGTCAGCTGAAAGGGGGTCCTGACAGAAGCACCTGGCAGCGGTGGGATTCGAACCCACGCCCCCGCAGAGACTGGAGCCTTAATCCAGCGCCTTAGACCGCTCGGCCACACTACCCGCTGTGCGCTGTCTCTTTGTCTCATTACTTGCTCGGAGGAGGTCGGGTGGGTTTTGCTCTTGTCGCCCAACTTAGTGGCGTTATGACCGTGGAACCGACTGCACCTGCTTTTTCTGAGATGCTTCCCCTCTCATGGCGAGATCTTGACTTCTTTAACACCTCTGGATAAAGATCTTCTGTGGAGCAGGTTTCAGACCTCTGCGTACAGCACCCTTGATGTCATTTTATTTTTACAGCAGCCGCATCCGGAAAGTTGTGTCTTTTACGTTTTATTTGAACAACAAAACTACATACAATACAAACAAGAGCACATATAACGTATGAAGAAAATCATCAGGGGCACATGCTATAATACAATTACACTTTATGAAAAACGATTACACAAGGTAAATAAAGATAAGGTCCACAAAGCTTGTTCTTACATTTCGAAAGAGTCCGTAAATACCCCTTTACGTCTATTTTGAACTGTTCAAACGTAGGACTCTTCCCAGACCATTTCACTTTATACCACATTCCTAAACGAGGATGCATCTCCTGTTTTAGAACTATTTTGGCCGTGTGGCTTATACAACACACCCACAGTATTCAAATGGTGGACTGCAGATCTGTGCTATAGTTCAGTCGAATTCGAAGGATCCAGCAATCGTACTGGATTTGACTGGGATTCTGAAATGTCTCTTGCAAAAGTATTCGGGTTTGCTTGAACCTTTGATAAAAAAAGTGATCTGATCTGAAACTACCCAGCTTACAATCTCTGAGGTAGTTGTCACTAAACTCGGACGTGATGTGGCACACATGTGCCGTGTGCCTTTACTTTTGTAAAAAACTGGTATCGGGAAAAGTTTCTTAATATTTCTTTTGATTAGCATGCAAGAAAATGGGATCATTACCTATGGGATTTCCCGCCAGCGTGGAGCTTGAATTCACAACCTTGAGATTCAGTGTTCAAGAGTCACAGAAGAGGTCGGCCTGGTCTTCAGTTTGCCAACGATAAGCTCCGGCAGTGCTCCTCTGTAAAGCAGATTATTCGGATCGGTTATGTGGGACGGCACTTCGATACTAAGATCGTTTGCAGCACACGCATTGTTTCCCCCCTTCACGCAAAAAACATAGACGAAGGAAGCTCTCTTGTCTTGGGCTGCTGACTCCCGGATTTAAAGCGCTCTGGGTGCCAGCTAAGTCTCTAACAAGCACACTATAAAGACAGGAATTACACTTTGCTCACGTCACGCATGGAATGGCGAGGCTACTTGTTCCAATATTATCTAGTCACACCTCATATGGTGCCGATTCCTGGATTTCATTTAAGAAAGAGCACTGCTAACACCGTAAACAGTGCAAAACGTGTGATGAAAGAAGTCTTTTCCCCCCTTTGTCTAAAGCAGAACACAGCGGAGTCATGCCGAGGGTTGTGAGATCAAGATTTCAGTGGAGCACTGTCGTCTACGTCTTTAGCTACATGAGTTGGACATCCTCTTGTACACGGAAAGCAGATTGAGATCCTCTGACATGAAAAGTGCCAGATAAAAGCCATTTCTCATCCTTTCTCTTAGTGGTGGAGCTATCGCATGTAAATGAAGCAACTTGCAAGGCGAGCAGGCTCGGTGCACACCGAACGCAGATGTCTCAGAGCAGTTGAGACGTGTCCAAGTGGCTGTCAAAGGACGGCCCTTTGCCGGCGCCGTGGCTTAGTTGGCTAAAGCGCCTGTCTAGTAAACAGGAGATCCTGGGTCCGATTCCCAGCGGTGCCTTTCTTCCTGTCTTACTGTACAGAATTTATCCTTATGGGCAAATCCCATGCCTTTTAATTGAGGTGAATGCAAGTGTTCGTTTCCTTTCTGGAACAACTTGTTTTGAAAGAAATCTATACAGCTTGCGAAAGATGAAACACAAATCTTGCTTATCAGTGAAGAAGAGGTACTCCCAGCAGGCCAGCTAATACCAGCAGTGTTTTTTTTTCACCCTAACCCAGAGAATGGAGAAAAGCGAGGCGCCTGTGGCTCTGCAGTGTAATCAGTTCGCGAGTTCGGCGTTTAGCTGAAAGAGTGGTAAATGCAGCTCGCCCCAACCCGTCCTTATTCTTTTAAAGAGGATAAAAAATTAACTTCGCCGCCATTACTACCAGCTTTAAAAGACTGCCATGGGCACGGATAAAAACACACTACAGATGACTTTTCTGGAACCGAAGCAGAGATTCCTTTTCGAACCAACTGATAAAGCTCAGCCAGTGAATACTGTTAACAGAATGTGAAAGCACGATCAACTTTCTAACTGCAACCACAGGAAAAACAGCAAGAAGCAGGCTCCATTCCCCATTTAGATCTGTCGTGCGAGGCATGCTTCTTGAACGCATGAAGTAAATGCCACGATCGCTTTTGAACTTGGACAAAGTACTTCCAAAGGAGCGCTATGCGCAAAGATTTAACAAGCTCAACCCCCGCCAACGATTCGGTGTGAAGAAGCAGAACATTCAATTTTCACAGACAGAAGCGGCACACCAGCACAGCCAACATTAAAACGGAGGGCACACTACGATTTGCATTGACACAAAAGTGATCTGGGCAGACGTCGTTCCCTGCATAACGCAAAAAGTGGCAAAGCGCTTTTGGGGTGAGAGGACGCAAGAGGGTTTTGGTTTTGTGCCTTGATGTCAAGCTGAGAAAGTATCTTTAAACACTTTGCTTAGTTTCTCGAGAGACTGCCAAAAAGCAGTTCCCTCCCTTTCATCTGAAGTCAGCTGAAAGGGGGTCGCGACAGAAGCACCTGGCAGCGGTGGGATTCGAACCCACGCCTCCGAAGAGACTGGAACCTTAATCCAGCACCTTTGACCGCTCGGCCACGCTACCCGCTGTGCGCTGTCTCTTTGTCTCATTACTTGCTCGGAGGAGGTCGGGTGGGTTTTGCTCTTGTCACCCGACTTAGTGGCGTTATGACCGTGGAACCGACTGCACCTGCTTTTTCTGAGATGCTTCCCCTCTCATGGTGAGATCTCGACTTCTTTAACACCTCTGGATAAAGATCTTCTGTGGAGCAGGTTTCAGACCTCTGCGTACAGCACCCTTGATGTCATTTTATTTTTACAGCAGCCGCATCCGGAAAGTTGTGTCTTTTACGTTTTATTTGAACAACAAAACTACATACAATACAAACAAGAGCACATATAACGTATCAAGAAAATCGTCAGGGGCACATGCTATAATACAATTACACTTTATGAAAAACGATTACACAAGGTAAATAAAGATAAGGTCCGCACAGCTTGTTCTTACATTTCGAAAGAGTCCGTAAATACCCCTTTACGTCTATTTTGAACTGTTCAAACGTAGGGCTCTTCCCAGACCATTTCACTTTATACCACATTCCTAAACAAGGATGCATCTCCTGTTTTAGAACTATTTTGGGTGGTATAGCTTATACAACACAGCTACAGTATTCTAATCGTGGACTGCAGATCTGTGCTATAGTTCAGTCGAATTCGAAGGATCCAGCAATCGTACTGGATTTGACTGGGATTCTGAAATGTCTCTTGCAAAGGTATTCGGGTTTGCTTGAACCTTTAAAAAAAAGTGATCTGAAACTACCCAGCTTACAATCTCTGAGGTAGTTGTCACTAAACTCGGACGTGATGTGCCGTGTGCCTTTACTTTTGTAAAAAACTGGTATTGGGAAAATTAAAGTCGAAACCCAAAACAGTTACATAATTAAGAGTAAATGCCTCCTAATAGCTAGCAAACGCTCCTAGTTAGTAAAGTTTTTTGTGTTCCTGCCTGTCACGCGGGAATCTGGGGTTTGATTACCGACGGGGAGACAGCTAGTTTTTTATGATCAGATTCCAATCTTTAATGCTGTGTGTGAGAGTTTACGTAACTTTCCTTTTCTCACATTTTCTGACGACTATTCCGAAGGAGCGCCCTTTCAACTCCTAATACTTTTAAAAAAAATCTACCTGCATGTTTGATTATTTTTGTTTTATTTAGAAAAAGTTCAATATTGATCATAACTAAAGAAAATAATGATCAGAAACAAAAACAAAATGTTGAAGATGCGACTCAATCTTGAATCAGAGCTGGGTGACACGGGCTTCTGTTCTGATATGGCTATACGAGAACCAGGAGGAATCTTTTCTCTCCTATGGAGCATGAGCTGAATCAGGAATGAGACATTTCGTGTGTTTGTGCATATGTCAACGCATGACCTACATCGTAAAACTAAAACTAAATTAAAAACTAACATTAAGTTTTCAGAGACATTCATTTATATACAAACAAGAGATAGACAAAGCAATAATTCTACATTAACTTGTCCTGCACTGATCAGACTAATTGAAATGGTCTGATTCAGAGCCTGTGCAGCTCGTGCTAATACAACATTTTCCTTTGATTTCCTTTGAGGGCGGAGTTGTCTTTAAAATCTGGATTAAATAAAAAGGAGTGACGTCAGTGTAAAACAGCTTTCCTTCTTGGGGAACAACGGTTGTGTTCCATATTTCTAATTATTTTGGTTTCAAGATAGCAATTTAGTATGAAACATAAAAGCCAGCTGGATAAAGCTGTTACACATCATTTACAATGGTCTTTCAACTAATAGCCCGTGCAGGGATCAAACCCCAGCTGTTGGTACGAGTTGCGTAAGGCTCTGCAACATGCAGATGAGAAACTAACCTCCGCTTCTTCATTATATACACAGTGAGCTATATATGCGGGCTTACTGCCCCCTACGGGCTCTGTATTTGATTGCGGTACAAGACCGGCCATGGAGAAATGAAGTGAAGAGGGTGTGTTCATTAAAAGGCTCATAGCATCCCTGGATGGTCTCAAACCACCACCCTTTTGGTTAACAACCGAGCCACAAAGACTCATGTACAGCTTAACACTTCTCGGTCTCAGTGTAAGTGATACACTCCGTAAAATTTCTGGAGAATCATTTGTCAATTTCCCTACGGGATTAATAAAGTATTATCTATCTTAAAGGAAAATCGCCAACAGTGGCCGATATCTATTGGAGTTTTTTTCATTCTATACTGCAATTTCTGAAGGGTACCCTGTGAAAATACGAATTTTGACGAGAAGGGATGGACATATAAGGTCAGTAGGCTTGGGGAATTGGACCTTATGGTGAAGGCTGCGGGCTCGGCATCAGCAGAACCTGATCAATATCGGTTGACTCCGATATACTTTGACAACTTAACTTCTGGATTTAGAGACATTTACCTTAGTGTCGGTATACTAAGATGTTTTGGTAACGAGGAAGGAGGGACAAAGCAAATTGGCAGAATGTGTGCTATTTTGTTGACTACAAGTCCTCACATGCCAGAGGGTCAATATTAAAAAAAACGTAACAGTATAATCTCTTGTACTTCACAATTTAATAGTGTCTGTTACATTGTGTCTCACACCTCAGTGTCAGAATTGTGAGACGAGTTTGTAATCAGGAGGGAGGGCCATAGCAATTCAGCAGAAATTGCATTCACCTTTTCCCAATGCATTCTTACATGCCATTTTCTCACATGCCATGCTCAGAGGGTCATATTTTTAAAATGGTATCATAAAATGTCCTGAAGTTCAGGATTTTGACAGTCTGTTATATTGTGTCTCACACCTTGATGTCAGAAATATGAGACGATTTTAAAATAAGAAGGGAGGGCCCTAGCAATTTAGCAAACATTGCATTGACCATTTGACAATGTATTCTCTCATGCCATGTTCAGAGGGTCGTATTTAAAAAACGGTACAGTACAATGTCCTGAAGTTCAGGATTTTGATAGTCTTTTCCATTGTCTCTCACACATCTGTGTCAGAATTTTTAGACATTTTTATAACCAGGAGGTAGGTTCGATCACCCTCTGCTCATCCTCAGTTAACCATATAGTCTCATATGCCATGTTCTAAATGTCCCATTTAAAACTGCTATATTAAAATTTCTTTGTAAAATGCAAGAGTTTGAGACTTTTTATGATCAGAAGGCAAGGTTGTGGAAAATATGCAGAAAGTGCCAGTGAATTTACGTTTTGCCTTTGTCTTATTTACTCCTGGTATAACATGCCAGTTTGTTTTATTGTGAGTTGTGTTTCTGAAATGTGTTTCATACAAAAATGCAATTTGGACAGTCTCTACTTACATATTCCCCTTTACTGAGGAAATGTACAGTAATACATCCGGATAAGTATTTTTAAAAAAGACTGTAGAGAGCCATCTACAGGCGAAAGACGACATAACATCACAGCAGCAGCATTTAAGACGGAACGAAAAACGCAAAGCAGCAGCTGGCGAATAAGAAGCCAACTTCAGCCTCGTTAATGCAATAGCATTAGGTGAGGTGGAAAAATATTTCTTGCTCTGAATCTTAACATTTTTATAGGAGGTGTTCTAGGACTTCTTGCCTCAGAAAAAAAACTGCCAGTACTTGCCAGCTATTGATTATTTCTACTCCATCAATAGCAGCAGTGTTATCAGTACTGAGCCCTAAATGTAGGTCCTATCATCATATAAAAAGTCGAAAGTATCGACTGCATTCAACTGATAAAATGTATCTTCTATGAGAGTTATATCTTTATCCAAAATACATCGGAAACATATTTGCACGTTTTTTGGGGGGGATCCTGAAGACTGAGACTCAAAACTTTTTTTTTCCCTTCTTTCCAGGAGGAAGGATTATTCAGATGCAAACATTGTCCCAAAATCAATGTACTCTCCATTGATATTCAAATCCTCAAATTCTTCATCTGAACGTCGATATTGAAATATGATATCGTACAAATTGTGGTTTTCTTTTTAAAGCAAATTTTATGCTTTAAGTTAAATAAATTTTATTTATTATGAATGTGCCGGAAATTTTTCAGTACTTTAGAGGGTTCTGCCATTTTAGATGTTATGCTGTTCCTGTCTGATTTATCAAATGTGTCATTTAAATCTCCAGTCATTTCTATATCAGTCTGAAGGCCTTGCAGTAAAGATTGCAATTCATCCAAAAATGCCAAGTTTCCCACTGGTGATACATACAAGGAAATGAATGTATATTTTCCCCCCAAATCAACAAATTAAAAATCAAATACCTCCCTCATCTGCAGGTGGAGAGAATAATGTCAGAATAAATACAGGTTTAAAAGTCAGGAGCATTGATAGTCCTATTTTAAAATGACACTAAAATGCTCACAATATATTAAAAAGCTCTGTAAAATTCAAAAATAATAAAAAAAATATTAAAACAAGGTACAAAGAAATAATACACAGTTATAAAGCTCAGGAATTATCAATGTGAAGTTACAATGGGTTGATTGTGTTTCATGTGATTTAAAAAATAAAATGTTTGCAAAAAATCCACTTACAATATGCTAAAAATGGCAAGAATACTTAACCTTTTACTACCAGTGACATATTTAGCCAATGTCCGCCTGGAATTTCCTCCCCCTTAAACATTTGTTATATCTCTGCAGCAGAACATAGCAGGAGCCTGGTTCAGGTCTTAAATTGAAGCTAACCCCCTTGGCTTTGAGTGTGAATAGTCAAATTTCTTATATTTCTTAATGTGTCCACTCAGCAGACAAACATATGAAAAAAAAACAAAAAAAACAGCTGGCGAACATTTTTTTTCGGTCTTCAGAGGTCAGAGTTTTCAACTATATGCATGTCAAGGGCCTGGGAATGATTTGAAAACCTTGTTCTAGGTGGCTACTAGCTTGGATAAAAATTTGGGACAAATTGATCAATTAGAAAAAATTCTACATCATGTTTTGTGAAGACTGGACCTGGAATGAAATTTCACACCTACAGTATAATAAAAAATCATAAAAATATTGAAAATAATAAGAATAAAAACCATTGCAATTGCTATAAAAACCTTAAGACACTGCTAGAGAGCCTTTACCTGCTGTTATGCAATGAAAAAAACCTCAGAGTTGCCTTCTGGTGTGAAAAAAAGGAGCACTGATAAGAAACTGATAAAAAACTGATTGATTATCCCTTCTGAGTCAATGATTGACAGCTAAAAATGCAGCCTGAAGCGTCTAGAGGAAGTCTCACCCCCTAAGGGTGGCTGAAAATACAAAGAATGACAGCGGTTTTTACCAGTCAAATCGCCTTATTTCTGGCGCTCGTTCTTCAAACATTTACTACGTAATCAGTAACGTTTACTAGTCTCTAGCTCTTGAGATAAACTAGTCTGGGTTATTTTGGATATATATCATGCTCCAGAATAAGGTAAAAACATGGGATATATATATGCTGGTTTTTGCTTTTGCGGTTTTGTTGGTAAAAATGTATGATACTGACATGCTGGGCTGGCCAGGTGATCGGGTGTTTTTATTGGGATTCTGCTAGTTCATTAATTTATTGGTTTATTGCATAATAGTGTCATGTCTGTGGAAACAAACTTTATGATTTTGTTGTGGTGATATTTGAGAATACGTGCATGTGAGAAAATTTGTGGAGCGGTTTCAAACAAACGTTGTTTATCTCGCGTTTATCTTAAAAATAATAAGTGTCATCTGGGGAGACAGGAGTGGTCCTCGGTGACCGCGATCCGGACTAAGTTAACAGGTGTGTAATTTAAAAAAAAACAAGTTAAAAATAAATGCTAAATGGGTTTAACATTCAGGAATGTAATTGGTCAGATGCTTACGATAAGTGATGCTGGTGTTTCGTGTGATTTAGCGAATTCAAAAAAATATTCATTTTAAAAACGGCAAGAGCTCTTATGAAAAAAAAGTTCGTAAGTATCTTTGTTACAACAGCCGCGCCAGAACTATTCAGATACTGTACATCAGAAAAGTACCTGAACTTGACTGGTTTATATTCAGTTATGTGCATTGGGAACGAAAGGGAGACTTAGATGGATTTTATTAGGGGTTTAGTAATCAGAAAATTTATTTTTACACGTTTATGCCTACGAGCAGAAATAACTTCCTGCTTTCAGCGCTTTATTTGTTTCTGCTTGTAACCTTGAACAGAGAAACCCAGTACTGACTCACAGAAACACCCCGGAGTTTCTGTGTTTCTGGGATTTAAGAGGGATGTATGCAGCGGTGTTACGAGTCTGGAAGGAGGAGACGCGCATTCCGCACGGGGAGCGTAGAGCAATGAGCCGCACCTGCTGCGCGCTGAGTTCTGTCCTATATAACCGCTGAGCACGGACACACAGAGTCTCCAGCCAGTGTTGGAGATTTATGATTTCAATGTTTTTTTTCCTTTTGAGCAGAAGCTGGGTTTCTTCCTCTAGTTAAAGTTATTGGAGTTGTGGTTACTGTGCTAGACCGTCGGGAATAAAGATAAGAGTGCTTTCTTGATACTTCACAAGAGTATACATAATTCACGAGCCGTATTAAAAAAAATGAACTGGAAGAAAAGCAATAGGGCTGGAGTTTATAGACTGTGATGCAAATACGAGAGTAGGAGAGGAGGGGACTAGTTCAGGAGCACAACCGGCCCTCTCCTGCCCATTCTCCCACCAGGGTCTGTTGTAACCCAGTGTGAAATTCAGCTCCTTGCAGTTCAGCTTTTGATTACTCAGCTGCTTTGCCCTGGGAATATGGGGCAAATAAAGGAGATAGCAACCAGACTAGAGGGAGAGTTTTTATTCGTAAGGGATGACTTGTTTTACAACAACAGACAACTTAAAGAAACAAAAACCTCTGTTCTGCTGCTCCAGGTTGGTTCCACTGGGAACAAGTGTGGCCAGGAGCTCATGAACAGTAATTAGGGGTTGTTTCCACAAGGGGGGCTGGAGTAAGTTAGATGTCAAGGGCAATAAAACTCATTAGACCTAATTGACCAGTTAAAGTGAGTTGTTCTGCTTTCTGCACAGAAACCAGTGCTCTCTTCTCAATGTGTGGGTGAGTCTGTCAGTGATATAACAGCTAGGCAGGACTGCCACTGTGGTCTATTTCATCACCTGTGACCCCATCTTCCAAAGACAACAGTCCAATCTAGCATAGAGTGTCCCGGACTGATAGTGACTGACAAATAGTGACCCCTTAATGGAGGAAACTTTAGCTTTTGTAGGTAATTATACCACTTGACAATGTTACAGGTGTTGGGGGGGGAACCCCTAGTGATCCCACAGTCTCACATAGACAATGGCCAGTCTACACAAACCTTCAGTAAAACACAGCCCTGACCCCTGTTATGTCACCCAGGTCTACACTGTGAGACAATGATTATTTAGGAAAATTGTAAGGAATGCATTCCAAAGCAGTCAATGGAAGTATGGAATTAAAATAGTCAAGTCTTGATAAATAGAGTATATTATCTATTTATTATACCTTTACATTGTGACAAAAACAAATTTCAAGTCCATTATGAGCACACACAGCATATTAAAGATGGGTCTCTGCGCTGTAAAGGAATCTCAGTAACTTTAGCTAATAAACCTGAAATGTCATTTCTTTTACTGCTTGTTCTTTAAGGTACTAACTCATTGACATTATGTAGATTAAAATAAGACTATTCACAAAGAAAAAGCATTTATCACAAATGTATCATGCCAAATAAACTCTAGTAATCAAGAGCAATTAAGAAAAGGAAACAAAACCATCTTTTGAGGATGCCAGATAGAAATGTAAACACACACTCACACGTGGGGCCAATCTTACCAGAAATCAATTAACCCACCAATGATCTTGGACTGATGTCTGAAAACCAGAGCAAACAGTACAATATTAAGGTACTAAAGCTATTAGTAGAACAGATCTAGCTTCTCAACATAATACTTATGTCTGAACTTCATTGAATAGTGACACTTCAATCTTTCATATTCAATATTTTTCACAAAATCAACAGCTGAGAACAGACCGCCATATACCTTTATCCAGTGGTTTTCAGAGCAGAGACATCCGTGTGGGCAAGAGTTCTTTCCCTGAGGTCCACTGCACGTCAGCTAGCCACGTTCTGGCTGGGTCGTGTGTACTCCTGGGAACATCGCCTGTAATGAATATTGGGGACTTTGTACAAATTAATAATGTGAGCATATTAATATGATTTGTGTTGAAGCCAAACATAGACAATCACTGTTAAAACTTGAATTCAACCTCCAGTGTCTGCTTTTGAAATGCTGATCATCACCCGTCTTCTGGCTTCTAGATGCACGTGTTAATGGATATTTCTTGTCTTCTTTTTTTTCCCCCCATATGCTCTTCTCTGTATCATTAAGTACTTCTGGGTCATTTCATGTACCTCGTGGCATCTTGGCTGGTGGTGAATGGCAGGCAGCTGCTCTAAAAATAACATGCCTATTAATATGATGTTGAAGACAAAACCAAAACAATACAACTTTGTTTTGCACTTTACAATTTATCACAAGCTTGTCATATTTACAGTCATCAACTGATTTAGGCTGCTGTTCCTGTGAAAAATGTCCTTTGTTTAAGAAAGATTCAATTTAAAATCTTTAGGTTTTAAATATAAACCACTGGCAATATGGTAATCACTTTTACAACTTTTAAGAAGTTGCAAGATAGCTCTACAACTATGTTGTCCTTAACCTATTCAGAAACTACCACTAATATTGTAAGAAATTGTTCTCTAGACTCTAGATCTTGTGGGCTCTGTTCTCGATGAATTGGAAAGGTGTCGTTCATGAAGTCCAGTACTCTGTCGATCTCTCTCTTACCAAGAGACTACCCATCTAACGCTGCAGGAAACTCCAGTGCCTGGTCTGGGAATGCCGTGCTATTCAGATTCTGTCAATAAATTTCAAGAATGGTTCACCTTTTTGTTTACACTGTGGCATTTCTTTGCAGTAACAATTGAGTGGGATAGTTATCTGCCTTCTATACTCTTCTGAAAATCATGTATCTTTTTAGCAGTCCCATATCCCTTCCTTATATCCTTGCTGATGAGAATGAGAAATGCTATTTTCAAGACATTAACACGAATATAATTTTTACATTAATTCCAAGGTACAAGAAAATGAATATCTTCAAAATATGCACTTTAATATACTTACTTAGTCCCTTTTTTGGAAATGGTCAGTGAACCAACCACTCCAGAGCTTGTCCTTCACCTTGAAATTATTTCCTGGAAATGCTGTAATCACAGAGGAGCTCTTCTCCCCTCAACAATGTCCCTTTTTGTCACAGACAGAATTATGACAGGCTGTTCGTTGATTATAAATGACTTTCTTACAGCCCTTACATTGTCTTTTCTCTTTGATGGATTTATCCATCTTCCGATTTGCCTCCTTATCCGGGAGGCAGGCTCAGTGTTTTTCACGAGCATCAATGCACAGTTTTTGTGCAGGTTCATCTGAAAAGAAAAGACATCTCATGTCTCCCTCTGTCATCTGTGAGCTTCAGCAGTTGTCTTTGTGATGACCTTGCCGTTGTAATCACACACCACCTCTCCCTTCTGGAAACACCTGGAAGTCACAAACTTCTTCTCCTTCACAGGATCGTCAGTGATGCTCAGGCCTTCCCAGATTTGATACTTTATCAACTTTTTAATTTGCATGCCATTTGGTGGCAGTCCTGTGTTGGGCTTCCACTTCTCAAGCACTTCAGACACTGTTGATACATTGGCTGACCAGTCCATCTTCTCCGTCTCCTTTCACAGCTGCTGACCTGGGCAGTACAGCGCAGTTTAGTGAAGTAAAGATGAAACGGCTGATAAAACACAAATAAAATGCAATTAAGGTACATTCCAGATTTTCTTAAATACTGTACATGATTGGAGCTATGCAGGTGGAGGTCTTTTGTTCGGTATTAACATGGATTTTAATTGGCTTCTATGAAAACTGGCCATGGTGTGAGTGAGTCCTGTGATGGACTGGTGTCACATTATGGGTGATACAGTACTTTGCATCCACTGCTTGCCAGGATGGTTCCAGTTCTACCACAACCCTGAATTGAGTGGATGGGTATATCAATGTAGCCATCAACTTGCATGTTCCTCTTCTTCACTCAATGCAAAGGAAGCCAGCTGTTGTTTGAGGTTTTGTGCTCTTTAACAGGAATTATGACCATTTTTGTGCCCACTTGTTGAAACAACACTTTCTTTGCACCCATTCCTCAACCTGTAATAGCGAGAAAATAAAAATGAATACACCAAACTGTAAAAATCCCATATATGTAATTTCTTACTTTTGTTGTATGAAAGTATTCTTACTGTCATGTTCTTTACCACCCCTGGGTGCTACAGGTGCTTCAGCTGGAGAAAGGCCTGCAGGTAATACAGTACAAGAAGCTGCTCAGGCAAGGTGATGTCTTGCCCAGTCTGTGCAACACATCTCTCTTTGCAACCATCAGCACCTTCCAGCAATCCTTCGTACTTGGTTCTGGACTCTGCAACTGTCTATATCTGTGGGAGAAATTAATACTCATCAACTTTTTTTGTATTCAAATTAAAAGTACAACTAAAAGAAGTTTTAAAATGAAAATGACCTATTTTTAGTAATCTCTTGGCAACATTCTTACTGTTCTTCTTCTGAATATCCTTTAGGATACTTTGGAAGTTGATGATGAGGTTAGCCAGGCTGGGATCCTCTACTTTCACACCGATATCATTTAGGATGTAGCCCGGAAAATGGTTTATGTTCCTAATATAATTAGCAATGATTTGGTGAGACAGTCCAGTGGTCTTCATTTGGTTAAAATAATTGTTGTTTTGGATAGGCCCTTTACAAAGTTTAAGGAAGATGCAGATGGATCCATAAAAACAGGAATCTGGAAACATTTTCTACCTGACAAATGTAGAGTCACTATGTTTATGGCTGAGATTTCACATGGGTGAATTTTAAGCTAAGGAGTAAAAACATGTGCTATGGAAATATCACTGCTCAATTTTAAATGCCTTTAAAAATAAATACCTCCTGAGAGCAATCTGCCACTCCAAGATCCTTGGTAAGGTCCTGTTTAAACCCAGTCAGGTGAGGAGCATCCAGGGAGTGCGTTCTGTCCAGTCCAGCCTGGGTCACCGTCTTCCTGAGAGCCTGCTGATGGCTTTTAAGAACTGGGGGGACAGTAGGAATACAAAATACACATTTAAACATTTTTACTTCTAAGACAAACTAGAATACAAGTATAAAACAAAAGATACATTTGGAAAAAATAGAAAGTTCTCCAGAACTCACATCTTCCCCTTCCTCTTCCACTTCAGTCTCTGGCATCTCTTCCTCCCTGACAGCAGCCTCTTGCTCAGGGCATCTGGACCACTGGTATATCATTTTAACATACCCTTACATAAAGGTAAAGGTTAGAAATGAAACAGAAGAACCCTTATAAATTATAAATATCTTACCTTGCTGATGTGTCTTCAGGATTCCACATAAAACAGTCCATGGACCCATGGACTCTGCCAGTCTCACATTCTCACCACACATGAGCCCTATGCTCTTGTAATCCCCGACCTGCCCATTCCTCAGGTGATTCAACAAGTCCTTCCTGGCCTGGAGAAGGACCTTGCTGATCTCCTCTGCTGAGGCTCATTTCATACACACCCTCTTTAGGTGAAGAGGAAACTGGTCAAATGTCTTCAGGCAGGTCTTGCACACCAGATGAATTCTCATGGGTCTCTTTTGAAAATAAATAACTTTTGTGTAAAGGAACAAGTCAAGACTGTTTCAGTTTCTTAACCGAGCCTTAATTTTCTCTCCAATAGCTTCACCATATTGTTTATTGTATTTTTATCAGAATTATACCTTGCTCTAAAATAATGACTTTATAAAACAACTTAACTCTTACTTGGTCTTGTTCGCAGTCTTTCCAGTAGAAGTCGTTGTAGAATTTAAAAACTGGTGTGATAATTTGATCTGCCCGAGTGTCCTTCCCTAACCCAGTATTGATAGCTTGTGTACTGTAGGGTCCAAAGGTGGTGTTCTGCAATTTCCTCCCATAATGTTTCTTTGATCAGTTGGAAGCAAGTGTGAAAGCTTCCTCCCAGTGGGGAAGCTCAAGATCCTCTAGTTGTATGACAGATTTTGCTCTTCGAGGATCTGCAGTGTGGTGTGAAGCCAATTTTTGGCATTGCTTACCAGCTTCAAATATGTGAGTTTGGGTGGCTTGGCAGGTTTTATGAGTTCCTCGGTCTTCCGTCGTAGGCTGGCGGGTGCTCGGTTCTCCCGTCCAATAAAACTGCTGTGTTTTGTAAATGGTGGACTGTTTGGATCATTTTGTAGATGATCCTGGTTCCTTGTTGGAAGGTATCCTGTCTGTTTGACATGTTTGTTGTGTAGGCAGTGTGGAGGGTGACCGTACGGTTGCGTGCGTTGTCAACTCTGGATTGATCCATACTTACCATTTAAATGCCTAAAGCTTCGTTGACACCGTTAGGTTTCCACTGTTAGGCAGCTTTACCTCTGTAGAATCTGTGGCTCCATAGGAAGACAATCTTGCCTTTCTGTGTGTCGGTATGTTTTTGCCTGGGTCTTCTTCAGGCATTGTTCTGGAACACTGTGTCCATGCTGGCCTGTTTTTATCCTGTTTTGTAAGGGGCAGTGTGTTGTAGTTCCTCTTAGGGGGCTAGTTTGTATCCTATGGTCTGTGTTCCTTCTGTACCTTTCTGTATGAGTAGGTGCAGTTTCAGTTGGTGAATGGGTTTCTGCTTTCCCTGGTGGGGATTATGCATGGACCATTAACATCTCAATAGGCAATCAGGGTCTTTTGTTTTCCTCCCTAGTAGGACTGTGCAAGCTGTGTGAGTTTCCATAGCTGATTGGTTTCAGTTATTCTTCTGTTTGTTGCGTGTTAGTATGGTGAAGAGTTCCAGTCCCTGTAGGATCTGGCTAGTTAGGAGAGGGGAACAAAGCTCCTTCTCCCAGATTTTATCCGAGAGGGGACCATCTGGGACAAGGAGAGCACTCTCCTTCCAACGACTAAAACCCTCCCGGTTTTTCTGATGTTCAGGTCTTGTGTAAAGATAGTATTAAGTCTTTTGATCCACTCCCTTTCCTTTTTCTTTGTTTCTATCTCTGTCCAGTTGGGGTTGCTTTCCAGTCCCGTGGTTCCTGATGTACCTGTGTTGTGTCAGCTGGGTTCGGATGGAGTTACCCGTTCCCCCCACATAGGTCACCCCGCACTTTTTGCACTGGATGCTGTAGATGGCGTTATTGATGTTTTCTGAGAGTGCCCTTTGCAACTGGAAGATTTCTTTAGTTTCTTTGTTTTGGATCATTGTTTTCTGTTATGAAATGTTTGGCTCTTGGTGTATATGATCTGTTTTGTACAGGTTTTAGCTTGCTTTGGACTAATTAATGCTGAAGGTTTTTGTTTTTTTCTGTGTGCAGATATGATTTTGTGCTCCCTTAGTATGTTTGTGTTTTCTAATATCATGGTTTTTGGTTGTTTTTTATGCTGAGTTGAGAATATGATGTGTTGAGGGGTATTTTTCTGTCATCTGGAGTTTTTCTATTTAGAAATGTTTGTACCACATTTTTGAGGAAACTTTGTGTGTATCTTCTCTGGCATAAAGCTTGGAAGAGTGTGTATTTGGCTTCCTCAAAGTCTTGTTGTTGTGTACAGATTTTGTGGAAGTGTAGGAGTTGTGATTTTACCAGTCCTTTTAAAGTATGTTTTGGGTGGAAGCTATCCTTGTGCAGTAAGCCGTGTGAATGTGTCTTTGAAAAATACCTTGATGTCCAGTTTGTCTGTGTTGTTGAAGGAAGAAACCTTGTATGTGGTGGTGTCTAGGAAGTCTATCAGGCTACCATGCTTGGTGTATTTGAGTTTAATGGACCTGTGGTGTGTGTTGAGGCTGTTAATGATTTCTTGTAAGGCTTGATATGTGCTGCCTATATGTTTATTTTTTATATCTTTGCCCTGGGATGGACTGATGTCCTTTCCAGGGTGTAGCCTCCCATGTGTCTATTTCTTGCCACGTTTTAAAGTGGAGTTACAATCTTACTATTTTTACAGTTTTAAATTGACATTTACAAATGTATATTGAAGCAGCTACCCACCTGAACTAAACTATGTCAGCATGTGTAGTCTGCAAAGGAACAAGTAATAGGTTTATTCCATACTGAAAAGAGAAGAGAGAAAACTCAATGTTTCGGCTGTGAAGCCTTCTTCAGGTGTGAGAAAGACAAGGCAGATTACAAAGATTAAATAGCACAGAAGAACAAAAGCTGGGAGAGGGGAGGAGGCAGGAGCAGCAGAGAGGCCACACAGGAAGTGCAAAATGGAGAGAGGTGAAGAAAGGTGTGAAGTCAAAACCTGCAAGAGAATAGAGAAGATTACATTAAAATAAGTCAGTCATTGAGAGATCCTGGCTATTTGAGGTGAAAAGAAAAACTATGGGCTTGGAGAAATCTTTAACCTTCCCAGCCCTAATATGTTCTCTGAAGCATTCTCCTAGTCTCCTTTCGGTTTCCCAAATGTAGATACCTGGGCATTTTTTGCAAGAGATACAGTAAATGAGATACAGGATGTTGTCAGGGTTATCTGGAATTGTCCTGTGATGCCCTGAATGTCGTTAGATATGTATTTGCCAGTGATGCAGCGAGTGCTATTGCAGGGGAAGGTGCTGAGTGTGAGGGAGCTGTGAAAAAGAAGCTTATGTGGTGGTCAGCGATAAGAGATGATTGGGCGGCCGTAAGCAAGTGCAAAGCTCGCTGGCACCCTTCTTATAGAGAGGACAGCTCCGTCACCTCTTTTATGACGCTGCTTTATTTCCCTTGCGTTCTTCTCTTCTTCCCACGTTCTCTCTCTTCACTGCCTTTGTCCCCGCTCTATTTCACTTCAGCCTTTCACTCTTGCTTCCTTCCAATGAGGACGGAGCTGCGGGAGAAAGGGCGCTATAGAGGATCGCTGTGGAGAGCTGCTGCTGTGCTTTGACATCTGAGCTCTGTGGAAAACGATCTCAATACAATTCTGAAAAACGCGACTCCCCGAACGCCAGCCGAACAAGTCTCCACAGCCGAAGCGCTGTGTCTCTTTTCAGCTGGCGATAAACCTTTCCTCGATCCTTTGCGGACTTGTAAAACTGTTCACGATCAGAATAAAAAACGCTCACGCGAATACACAAGCACCCGTGTCTCGCCAAAGCTGACAAATAAACAGACGGACAAGCCGCACTGCACGTGTGAACAGGGGAATGAGCGAGCGAGCGGGGATAGGGCGCCTCCTGCGCTTAAAGGCTTACAGCACCTGGTATTCCCAGGCGGACTCCCATCCAAGTACTAACCAGGCCCGTCCCTGTTTAGCTTCCGAGATCAGACGAGATCAGGCGTGCTCAAGGGGGTGTGGCCGTAAGCGAGTACAAGGCTCCCTGGCACCCTTCTTATAGAGAGGACAGCTCCGTCACCTCTTTTACGACGTTGCTTTATTTCCCTTGCGTTTTTCTCTTCTTCCCACGTTCTCTCTCTTCACTGCCTTCGTCCCCGCTCTATTTCACTTCAGCCTTTCACTCTTGCTTCCTTCCAATGAGGACGGAGCTGCGGGAGAAAGGGCGCTATAGGGGATCGCTGTGGAGAGCTGCTGCTGTGCTTTGACATCTGAGCTCTGTGGAAAACGATCTCAATACAATTCTGAAAAACGCGACTCCCCGAACGCCAGCCGAACAAGTCTCCACAGCCGAAGCGCTGTGTCTCCTTTCAGCTGGCGATAAACCTTTCCTCGATCCTTTGCGGACTTGTAAAACTGTTCACAATCAGAATAAAAAACGCTCACGCTAATACACAAGCACCCGTGTCTCGCCAAAGCTGACAAATAAACAGACGGACAAGCCGCACTGCACGTGTGAACAGGGGAATGAGCGAGCGAGCGGGGATAGGGCGCCTCCTGCGCTTAAAAGCTTACAGCACCTGGTATTCCAAGGCGGTCTCCCATCCAAGTACTAACCAGACCCGTCCCTGTTTAGCTTCCGAGATCAGACGAAATCAGGCGTGCTCAAGGGGGTGTGGCCGTAAGCAAGTGCAAGGCTCGCTGGCACCCTTCTTATAGAGAGGACAGCTCCGTCACCTCTTTTACGACGCTGCTTTATTTCCCTTGCGTTTTTCTCTTCTTCCCACGTTCTCTCTCTTCACTGCCTTCGTCCCCGCTCTATTTCACTTCAGCCTTTCACTCTTGCTTCCTTCCAATGAGGACGGAGCTGCGGGAGAAAGGGCGCTATAGAGGATCGCTGTGGAGAGCTGCTGCTGTGCTTTGACATCTGAGCTCTGCGGAAAACGATCTCAATACAATTCTGAAAAACGCGACTCCCCGAACGCCAGCCGAACAAGTCTCCACAGCCGAAGCGCTGTGTCTCTTTTCAGCTGGCGATAAACCTTTCCTCGATCCTTTGCGGACTTGTAAAACTGTTCACGATCAGAATAAAAAACGCTCACGCTAATACACAAGCACCCGTGTCTCGCCAAAGCTGACAAATAAACAGACGGACAAGCCGCACTGCACGTGTGAACAGGGGAATGAGCGAGCGAGTGGGGATAGGGCACCTCCTGCGCTTAAAAGCTTACAGCACCTGGTATTCCCAGGCGGTCTCCCATCCAAGTACTAACCAGGCCCGTCCCTGTTTAGCTTCCGACATCAGACGAGATCAGGCGTGCTCAAGGGGGTGTGGCCGTAAGCGAGTGCAAGGCTCGCTGGCACCCTTCTTATAGAGAGGACAGCTCCGTCACCTCTTTTACGACGCTGCTTTATTTCCCTTGCGTTTTTCTCTTCTTCCCACGTTCTCTCTTAACTACCTTCGTCCCCGCTCTATTTCACTTCAGCCTTTCACTCTTGCTTCCTTCCAATGAGGACGGAGCTGCAGGAGAAAGGGCGCTATAGAGGATCGCTGTGGAGAGCTGCTGCTGTGCTTTGACATCTGAGCTCTGTGGAAAACGATCTCAATACAATTCTGAAAAACGCGACTCCCCGAACGCCAGCCGAACAAGTCTCCACAGCCGAAGCGCTGTATCTCTTTTCAGCTGGCGATAAACCTTTCCTCGATCCTTTGCGGACTTGTAAAACTGTTCACGATCAGAATAAAAAACGCTCACGCGAATACACAAGCACCCGTGTCTCGCCAAAGCTGACAAATAAACAGACGGACAAGCCGCACTGCACGTGTGAACAGGGGAATGAGCGAGCGTGCGGGGATAGGGCGCCTCCTGCGCTTAAAAGCTTACAGCACCTAGTATTCCCAGGCGGTCTCCCATCCAAGTACTAACCAGGCCCGTCCCTGTTTAGCTTCCGAGATCAAACGAGATCAGGCGTGCTCAAGGGGGTGTGGCCGTAAGCGAGTGCAAGGTTCGCTGGCACCCTTCTTATAGAGAGGACAGCTCCGTCACCTCTTTTACGACGCTGCTTTATTTCCCTTGCGTTTTTCTCTTCTTCCCACGTTCTCTCTTAACTACCTTCGTCCCCGCTCTATTTCACTTCAGCCTTTCACTCTTGCTTCCTTCCAATGAGGACGGAGCTGCAGGAGAAAGGGCGCTATAGAGGATCGCTGTGGAGAGCTGCTGCTGTGCTTTGACATCTGAGCTCTGTGGAAAACGATCTCAATACAATTCTGAAAAACGCGACTCCCCGAACGCCAGCCGAACAAGTCTCCACAGCCGAAGCGCTGTATCTCTTTTCAGCTGGCGATAAACCTTTCCTCGATCCTTTGCGGACTTGTAAAACTGTTCACGATCAGAATAAAAAACGCTCACGCGAATACACAAGCACCCGTGTCTCGCCAAAGCTGACAAATAAACAGACGGACAAGCCGCACTGCACGTGTGAACAGGGGAATGAGCGAGCGAGCGGGGATAGGGCGCCTCCTGCGCTTAAAAGCTTACAGCACCTAGTATTCCCAGGCGGTCTCCCATCCAAGTACTAACCAGGCCCATCCCTGTTTAGCTTCCGAGATCAGACGAGATCAGGCGTGCTCAAGGGGGTGTGGCCGTAAGCGAGTGCAAAGCTCGCTGGCACCCTTCTTATAGAGAGGACAGCTCCGTCACCTCTTTTACGACGCTGCTTTATTTCCCTTGCGTTTTTCTCTTCTTCCCACGTTCTCTCTCTTCACTGCCTTCGTCCCCGCTCTATTTCACTTCAGCCTTTCACTCTTGCTTCCTTCCAATGAGGACGGAGCTGCGGGAGAAAGGGCGCTATAGAGGATCGCTGTGGAGAGCTGCTGCTGTGCTTTGACATCTGAGCTCTGTGGAAAACGATCTCAATACAATTCTGAAAAACGCGACTCCCCGAACGCCAGCCGAACAAGTCTCCACAGCCGAAGCGCTGTGTCTCTTTTCAGCTGGCGATAAACCTTTCCTCGATCCTTTGCGGACTTGTAAAACTGTTCACGATCAGAATAAAAAACGCTCACGCTAATACACAAGCACCCGTGTCTCGCCAAAGCTGACAAATAAACAGACGGACAAGCCGCACTGCACGTGTGAACAGGGGAATGAGCGAGCGAGCGGGGATAGGGCGCCTCCTGCGCTTAAAAGCTTACAGCACCTGGTATTCCCAGGCGGTCTCCCATCCAAGTACTAACCAGGCCCATCTCTGTTTAGCTTCCGAGATCAGACGAGATCAGGCGTGCTCAAGGGGGTGTGGCCGTAAGCGAGTGCAAGGCTCGCTGGCATCCTTCTTATAGAGAGGACAGCTCCGTCACCTCTTTTACGACGCTGCTTTATTTCCCTTGCGTTTTTGTCTTCTTCCCACGTTCTCTCTCTTCACTGCCTTCGTCCCCGCTCTATTTCACTTCAGCCTTTCACTCTTGCTTCCTTCCAATGAGGACGGAGCTGCAGGAGAAAGGGCGCTATAGAGGATCGCTGTGGAGAGCTGCTGCTGTGCTTTGACATCTGAGCTCTGTGGAAAACGATCTCAATACAATTCTGAAAAACGCGACTCCCCGAACGCCAGCCGAACAAGTCTCCACAGCCGAAGCGCTGTATCTCTTTTCAGCTGGCGATAAACCTTTCCTCGATCCTTTGCGGACTTGTAAAACTGTTCACGATCAGAATAAAAAACGCTCACGCGAATACACAAGCACCCGTGTCTCGCCAAAGCTGACAAATAAACAGACGGACAAGCCGCACTGCACGTGTGAACAGGGGAATGAGCGAGCGAGCGGGGATAGGGCGCCTCCTGCGCTTAAAAGCTTACAGCACCTGGTATTCCCAGGCGGTCTCCCATCCAAGTACTAACCAGGCCCGTCCCTGTTTAGCTTTCGAGATCAGACGAGATCAGGCGTGCTCAAGGGGGTGTGGCCGTAAGCGAGAGCAAAGCTCGCTGGCACCCTTCTGATAGAGAGGACAGCTCCGTCACCTCTTTTACGACGCTGCTTTATTTCCCTTGCATTTTTCTCTTCTTCCCACGTTCTCTCTCTTCACTGCCTTCGTCCCCGCTCTATTTCACTTCAGCCTTTCACTCTTGCTTCCTTCCAATGAGGACGGAGCTGCGGGAGAAAGGGCGCTATAGAGGATCGCTGTGGAGAGCTGCTGCTGTGCTTTGACATCTGAGCTCTGTGGAAAACGATCTCAATACAATTCTGAAAAACGCGACTCCCCGAACGCCAGCCGAACAAGTCTCCACAGCCGAAGCGCTGTGTCTCTTTTCAGCTGGCGATAAACCTTTCCTCGATCCTTTGCGGACTTGTAAAACTGTTCACGATCAGAATAAAAAACGCTCACGCTAATACACAAGCACCCGTGTCTCGCCAAAGCTGACAAATAGACAGACAAGCCGCACTGCACGTGTGAACAGGGGAATGAGTGAGCGAGCGGGGATAGGGCGCCTCCTGCGCTTAAAAGCTTACAGCACCTGGTATTCCCAGGCGGTCTCCCATCCAAGTACTAACCAGGCCCATCCCTGTTTAGCTTACGAGATCAGACGAGATCAGGCGTGCTCAAGGGGGTGTGGCCGTAAGCGAGTGGAAGGCTCGCTGGCACCCTTCTTATAGAGAGGACAGCTCCGTCACCTCTTTTACGACGCTGCTTTATTTCCCTTGCGTTTTTCTCTTCTTCCCACGTTCTCTCTCTTCACTGCCTTCGTCCCCGCTCTATTTCACTTCAGCCTTTCACTCTTGCTTCCTTCCAATGAGGACGGAGCTGCGGGAGAAAGGGCGCTATAGAGGATCGCTGTGGAGAGCTGCTGCTGTGCTTTGACATCTGAGCTCTGTGGAAAACGATCTCAATACAATTCTGAAAAACGCGACTCCCCGAACGCCAGCCGAACAAGTCTCCACAGCCGAAGCGCCGTGTCTCTTTTCAGCTGGCGATAAACCTTTCCTCGATCCTTTGCGGACTTGTAAAACTGTTCACGATCAGAATAAAAAACGCTCACGCTAATACACAAGCACCCGTGTCTCGCCAAAGCTGACAAATAAACAGACGGACAAGCCGCACTGCACGTGTGAACAGGGGAATGAGCGAGCGAGCGGGGATAGGGCGCCTCCTGCGCTTAAAAGCTTACAGCACCTGGTATTCCCAGGCGGTCTCCCATCCAAGTACTAACCAGGCCCGTCCCTGTTTAACTTCCGAGATCAGACGAGATCAGGCGTGCTCAAGGGGGTGTGGACGTAAGCGCAAACAAGTCTCGCTGGCACCCTTCTTATAGAGAGGACAGCTCCGTCACCTCTTTTACGACGCTGCTTTTTTTCCCTTGCGTTTTTCTCGTCTTCCCACGTTCTCTCTCTTCACTGCCTTCGTCCCCGCTCTATTTCACTTCAGCCTTTCACTTGTAGCGGCAATGGTTGTTAATAAGACAGAATTAAGTGTTGCTGTGCTTTTTCTAATGAGGCCCCATCTCTCTGTTCATCTGTGTGGTGCAGCCACAGAGAAACTATTCATGCAGGCTGATTTAAAGATGTTTTCTTTTGATAAGGGACAGCTCCCAAATGGGGATGCACTTAGCTAAGCCTGGCTATCATGATCAATGGTCATCCATTGGCGCCTATCTGTCTAGGGTGTGCCAGATGGACATCTGGACTGCATTCCTAAGTGTCAGGAGTAAGTGACTCACATCTCACCTTGATCAACCAATCAGGGACTGGTAGGGCCGAGTAACCCACGTGGGACTCTGATGCCCATGGAACTTTCAGCCAATGAACGAGCTGAAGTTCCTCCAGGTAAAAACAGGCAACACAGAGGGCCTGAGAGACTATTTCCTGGACTTTTCTAAAGGGAATTCAAAGGAGAATTCCAGGGCAGGACGGCCCAGGAGCAGAAGGCTCCCAAGGGCAGGACATTCTCGCAGTGCGCCTCCTGACCATCCTAAGACTCAGCCCGGACAACCACGGAACGGCCAGTGTGTCCGAGTGCCAGAACTTTCCTTTGTTCTAAGAGTCTAGAGCGGAGGTTGCCAGAGAGTAACCAGAGGATCCACCTGAGGTAAGCACCAGCAGCAAGCCTTGTGAACAGGTCGGAACTGTGGACAGCTGAATCACTATTCAGAACTAGCGCTTCTTCAGGAATGAACCGGTCCTCTTCCTGACTTGCTGGGACCCACAGTCATCTTTTGTCCTGTGCACAAACTTTGCTAGTTAAAGCCAACACTAACTAGCCGGTCAGTGAGCATCTGCAGCACAGCACAGCCTGGCACGGAGCCAGAGAGCCCGCAGGAGATCTGAATCCCCAGAGATTGGATGAGTATTCAACTTCAATGCATTACAGCTTGAGAATTCAATTGTTATCCCAACCAGTTGATATCAATTTAATTCCTAAGAGTTATGTACTTGTTTTCAGTATCTAATGTAGAAGTTGTAACCAAGTTCACTTTATGAAACGATCTAAATGAATGATATACTGAACGTATGTCCTCTTGATATATGTAACTCTTTGTAACTGATTGTATATATACCTTTTGTATTCTGATAACCCTCTCGATAAGATCTGTTAGGTTTATATGCATATTTTATGTATTAATAAATGTATCCTCGTGTATTAGTACCCGTGTGTGTGTGCGTTGTTTGAGTTATATCGCATGGTTGGATTCTAAGGCCATTAAAAGAATCATTTTGTGATTTACGGCTACAATTAATAAATGTCCCCGTACATGCCCAAACCCTACAGAACTGGTGCCTTCAGAGAGCACACTACATTTATTGGCATCCCTGGACTCATTTCAGTCATACCTGGGCTATGGTAAGACTGAAATGAGTCAACCAAGCGGAATAATCAATAGAAAACGCCGCGGGTTTCATACGCGACAATACAGTGTGCTGAAAGCCGAAAGGAAAAAAGTTCCCCTTGCTCTTTAAGCAGTGCTTGATTGTTTTGTGATCTTTTGCGATCTACCGGGTTGATTGCATACTTGATCTTGTGGTTTTCTGTGGTAGAACTGTGATTTCGTACTTAAAAGTAATACTCTTTAAGTTTAACGATGGTTGCTAAAAGGTCTGAATTCGAGTCGCTATTAAGCACTCTCTCTAGCAGCGACAGGTCTGACCACGATCTCCGTCATATCTCCGTCAGCGGAGAAGCTAGGAGAATAAACCTCCATTCTCTGAGAGAGCTAGCGAAGGACATGGAGAGATTTGACCCTGCAGTGTCAGAGAATAATATCGAGAGTTATATTCAAGACCTCAGGTATACCCTGCAGTACCTGCCAAACGCCACAGAACAGGAGAAAGTGTTTCTGGTCAGGAAAACTAGCAGCAGAGCTGTACATGAGTGGATGGCTAGGCAGATGAAGAAAGTCTGTGATGACTTTGAAGAGCTGTGTCAAGCACTTATCAGAATACAGTGCGTTTATTGACCCGACTGCCGCGATAGCCACCGCCCTTAACATTAAGCACGAGAGAGCAGAGTCCCCTCGCGAATATTACGAGAGATTTAGATGAACTTATTTTGCAGGGCGAAATGATGAGGGTTGCGAAGAGAACACACATTTCAAGGGTTTATTCATTGCGAATCTCCACCCGTCAGTCAGAAAGATGATCTTAATGCATACAGATGCACAGACCATGAAAATGACTGATATTAAGAGATTCGTGCAGAAAGCCTGGGAGTATGATGTCCAAAGTCGCTCTGAGCAAAAAGCTGTTAAAGCGACTGTGTTCGCCGTCAGAGCCAGCAGGGTTAATTCCCCCCTGCTCGAAGGAGCACAGGCTCCTGAGCTGGCTTAGCCCCGTTCCAAAGCAGGCACACAGGACCGCACCCAGCGTCCTAAGTGCCATGAGAACACCGGGGAAGGGAAAGGGCTAGATAAAGCTGAACAAAAGGATTCAGTAGCCGCCCGCCTGGCCAGGATTGAACAAGTTTTATTAGGACATAGACAACCGCTCCCCAAGGCTGCCGGAAGCGTGAATGAGCTGATACTATCCACTGGAGGAGGCGGAGACCCGCCCCCTCTCCCTCCCTCAGTCTATCTGATTGAGTGGAAGGGTTCCTGCCTGGATGAGGTCAGCCACTCGCAAGCGAGTGCTGACTCCACCCCTGAAGTCACAGAGCAGGCAGTAAAACAGAGAGGAAAAGCAGGAAGCTTTTACCTCAAGGCTGCCATGGGAGATGTCTTACACAGTGAGACATTGATTGACACTGAGGTTGAAAGGTGTTTGATGTCATACAGCAAGCTCAAACGGGTAGAAAAAGAAAAGGGCATGCGACTCAGAGAGGAACCTTTGGTGGATCACCAGAAAGGCAAGGTGTGGAAACAGTTCAAGGCTCCTAAGCCTTCTGTACAGAAGGAAAGGGGGGCCAAGAGGCAGACTGTGCTCACACAGTGCCCACTGAACACAGAAGCCTATGTGGAGATTCCTTCTGTTCCCTCTGGACAAGAAATAAAAATATTTTCTTGTTCCCCGGATATACAGGGAAGTCATGTCCCGGCTGAGGTCACAACAGCCTCCATGCCACAGGAGCGGTGCTCCAAACAGCCGCCTGATCCACCAGGTAAAGCACACCCCTTTTACATCCCTAAAGAGGAGCAGATCTCCCCACCTGGCGATGAAAAGGAGCTTTCCCTGTGCACCCTGGCACCCAAGAGGGGTCAGGACCACCACCCTGCAGTGGTGGAAGGGATCCAGATGGCAGGAGAGCAGGTTGGTGATGTAGCCCTCACCCTTAGCCCTGAGAGGTCCTCTATGAGTGAGAATCTGCTTGAGCAGCTGTCACGGGGCCACCGCCAGGTGCCCCTGGTGCAACATTCACAGGTTAGATAGGAGGTCCAGCTGGACGCTGAGACTACTGCGCTGTGGACACACCTGATCCCAGATGCCGATTCCCTCTGCTGTGACCCAGGGAACCTGCAGTCAGGTAACATTATTTTTCACAACTACCAGGTAGTGAGTGAGACCGACCTGATTTTCCTGCCTCAACGGCAGGGTTTCCAACACACCCAGTCCCCCAGAAGGGACAGGGAATGAAAGCCAAGCCGGTTTTCCTACAGCCACCAGCTCAGTCTGTCAGTCTGAGTCTGACCAACAGTGGTTCAGCCAGACTGGAGCTGGATTATAAAGCCACCCGCCTGCCAGTGCAGAACACGGAGAAGTGGGGTGTCAGAATCCCCGCCTGCACTGACATGGGCCTGGTGGGTGATAGCGAGTTCGAAGACTGTGAACTGGCTATCCCAGTGCTGGGGCAGCTCACTGAACCCCTAGCGAGGGAAGGGGGGAGCGAGCAGGTGTCCTACACCGGCCCCTAGCGAACGACTGTAAACATGCCGATAGAGGGATTCCTCAATCAGGAAGTGTGCAGGGTGGACCTGAACAGTGAGAATGGGGTAACAATTCCAAATCACTCAGGTGCTCTAGATGACCACTCAGCCGGGGGTCAGGCATGCTCCACCGCTGCACCGCCCCCTGCAGGGTTCCTAGAGCACAGGCATGAACAAATCGAAAAAGCAGATGCCCTGGAAATGGAGGAGCAGCATCAGCAGCTGCGTCAGATCTCCCCAGATTTCCAGGATGTTGGTGCCCAAGATGCCACATGGCATAATGAGAAAGACGCTGCGCCAGCTTAGAAAGGCAACAGTCACTCAGAAGGAGATGACTGGGATCAGCTACCCTAAAAGACTTTTGGGAGGACTGATTTCTGCTGCCACTGTTGTGCATTTGCTATTTCTGGTAGGTTTGTTTGCTACTGGCACTCTCACCCTGACTGCCCCAAGAAGGCAGGTGTCAGAGATGCCAGAGGGTAGTGACAGACTGTATCAACAGCAGCAAAAGTTGGAAAGCCTAGGGAAAACCCTACAGGCAATTTCCTATGCAACAGGGTTAAACCTTATCCCCCAACCAGTGGACATGATTGCCGGTGTTATACAGTGGGTTTATGCTTGTGTGCAACAGGCCAGAATGTTGACACAAGACCTGTTAAGGGAGTTCAGTGCCACTGTAGCCAGTCTAGCCATGGCACAAATCCCAACCCACTTGATTCCACTCTTCTCAGTAGAGGAGTATGTGACATTAACCACCCCATCGCTCATAGCTCACCCAGAAAGCAATCCAAGATTGAATTTGGTTCCAAATCTTGAGATGGGTATGGCTACGAAAGCTATCCATTGGCTGTGTCTAAATGATTCACCAATGAAGGGTATAGGCTACTAACGAACAGAGGTAGGTTAATGAACCCCATGAAGAGCAGGTGGGAAGTAAATGGCTGGTCAGCACACCACACTTAACTGTCACTATGACTTGTGACAGGCATGATACAGCTACCACAATGCAGCTACCTAACCAACAGTTTCCTGCAAGTTCCCAAGGAGGCCATAGTACAGCATGGTAACTTAACACTGTACGGTCTGGAACCAGACAACATAAGACCAAACTGGAGGTCGTGGATGCCTTCAGGTGCCACACTATTGAATTGGATAGAAATCCAAGAAACACTACGCCCTGAAGAGGTACAGGTAGTTAGTTTGCTTTAATGGAACAAACCTCCAACCCACCCTGGCAGGTGCCCAACACAGGTGTCGTGGTTTATCAGGGGGGCTGGGAACAGGAACTGTTGTTATTGTAACACTACTGCCGGGTAGCTGGGTCATGACTGACAGTGTACTCTGAATGCTGTACTCTTACATCAAGATGTACTCCGGGTAGCATGAATGAGTCAAAGGTAGCATGTCAAAAGAAAGGAAGTTACTTCTTCCCAAATATCTGCCTACAGAGGTATCAGATATTGACAGTGAACTTCCTGATGTGTAATGCCTAGACTGAGATGATGTCTCCTACCGTGTTTATACATACTCCAGATTTTATTCATCCTGTTTGTTCCCAATGCTGGTTCCGGTATGAATTCTCGAGGAGTAATGTGGACATTTAAGGTTAATGTTCTAATGACAAGGGACATCACTTAACTCTGTTTTGTTTTGAAGGCAACAAAGCCTCAGGACCTCGTGACCTTCAAAAAGGGGGGATATGTAGCGGCGAGGCTTAATAATAAGAAAGAATTAAGTGTTTCTGAGCTTCCCAAATGAGGCCCCATTTCTCTGTTCATCTCTGTGGTGCAGCCACAGAGAGACCATTAGTGCAGGGTGATTTAAGGTCCTAGGACAGCTCCCAAAGGGGGATGCACTTAGCTAAGTCTGGCTATCATGATCAATGGTCATCCACTGGCGCCTATCTGTTTAGGGAGTGCCAGATGGACATCTGGACTGCATTACTAAGTGTCAGGACTAAGTGACTCATATCTCACCTTGATCAACCAATCAGGGACTGGTAGGGCTGAGTAACCCACGTGGGACTCTGATGCCCATGGAACTTTCAGCCAATCAACGAGCTGAAGTTCCTCCAGGTAAAAACAGGCAACACAGGCCTGGAGATTCAGATTCGGGAGATTCAGTAAGATTCTGGAGAGGATTCTGTGGACTGTTCTAAAGGGAATTCAAAGGAGAATTCCAGGGCAGGACGGCCCAGGAGCAGAAGGCTCCCAAGGGCAGGACATTCTCGCAGCGCGCCTCCTGACCATCCCGAGACTCAGCCCGGACAACCACGGAACGGCCAGTGTGTCCGAGTGCCAGAACTTTCCTTTGTTCTAAGAGTCTAGAGTGGAGGTTGCCAGAGAGTAACCAGCAGCAGGCCTCGTGAACAGGTCGGAACTGTGGACAGCTGAATCACTATTCAGAACTAGCTCTTCATCAGGAACGAACCGGTCCTCTTCCTGACTTGCTGGGATCCACAGTCATCTTTTCTCCTGTGCACAAACTTTGCTAGTTAAAGCCAACACTAACTAGCCGGACAGTGAGCATCAGCAGCGCACCGTCGCAAGCCGCACAGCACAGCCTGGCACACAGCCAGAGAGCGCGGATTGGACAGCAACAGCCTGCAACTGTTTCTTTGTGCCCGCAGGAGATCTGAATCCCCAGAAATTGGATGAGTATTCAACTTCACTGCATTACAGCTCGAGAATTTAATTGTTATCCCAACCAGTTGATATCAATTTAATTCCTAAGAGTTATGTACTTGTTTTGAGTATCTAATGTAGAAGTTATAACCAAGTTCATTTACGAAACGGTCTAAATGAATGATATACTGAACGTATGTCCTCTTGATATGTGTAACACTTCGTAACTGATTGAATATATATCTTTTGTATTCTGATAACCCTCTCGATAAGATCTGTTAGTTTTACATGCATATTCTATGTATTAATAAATGTATCCTCGTGTATTAGTACCTGTGTGTGTGCGTTGTTTGAGTTATGTCGCATGGTTGGATTCTAAAGCCATCAAAAGAATCAACTTTGTGATTTACTGCTACAATTAATAATTGTCTCAGTAAATGCCCAAACCCTACAGAACTGGTGCCTTCAGAGAGCCACAACGTTACATATTTGGCGTCCCTGAACGGCTATGAAACACTACACCTGTGTTTATTAAAGCTCCGTTCTGAGTTTCTCTCTTTGCTTCACACTTATGGTACTCTCTAATCTTTAATAATATCCTGAAAGGGAAAGGAACAGAGGCACATTTAGATAGCCTTTGCTTTGTGAATTAAGAACTGTTTGGGGTGTCTGTAATCAAGGCACGATTTTACGGTAAAGTATGTATTCAAATGTGTAAGACCGAAATATAAAAGCTGCACCACAGTGTACTGTGTAACTGTTCTGCATTTTTAAGATCTGCAGTTTTCTACGCATCTTGGATTCTTTTCATTTCTTTTAATTGGATGTCTTCTTGGATTTCTTACTCGCCCGCTCGATTTGTAATATGCGCATCAAACCTCCCCACTGAATAAAACAGCTTCATGTGCCACAGCATTCCACAGTAAATAAGGTTTGCACCATGTATTATGCGACCCCTAGTGAAATATTTAAGTGTTGGCTCCAATGTGAGGAATTTAATGAAACCTGAAAAAGAAATGCATGCAGAAAATGTCAGCAATTCAAAGCATGTAGGCAGTATGAATAAAACAATGCAGAGCTCAGTAAAAACAATCTGAAGCCGTAATTCCCTTCATATCCCAAGCAGTGCATTCTGACACGGTGGCTGTACAGAAGAAAATGAGAAATGCCCAACTTTACCCACCTCATTGCGGTTACTGCTACTCCTGCTTCAGTAGCTTTAAGATTCTCCTGACATCTGATTGTCTTGCATCTAACATTAAGAGGATTTCTCTGCTGGCCACGAGACACGAACTGGCAACTTTCCAGCCACAGGCACAGATCCCTAGCCACCGCACCACCCCATATATTATAGATGGTACTACGGCGCTGAGCTCACTCTGGTGCAGTTCAGCAATGTGAGAGGAAGGGCAGTAACACATTGGATCAGAAGATTGTAGGATCATCTCCTGCTTGACTCGTGTTGCTTTTAAACCTATCAGGCTCCTCAGTAATAAATGTCCTCTGTGTAAGTGAACTGCACCTGAGAGCTATAGAACCACACATTGGGTCAATTGCAACAAACTTTCGAAAGGAGCAGACAGCTGCGGACTAGTTAACACGGTTCTATCTAGAGATCATCTCCAGCTCTGAGCTCAATTGCAACGAAAAACCACGTGGAACAAACCTGGAGAGCAGCTGAATTTATGCTCAGGTTTCAGCACTGTTGTTTTTTTCTAATCAACACTAACTGCAGGGGTTCTGAATCAAAACCTTTCAATTATTCTGATCAATGTGTTAATATGTAGGTCATAATTGTTATTTTTTCTGTCTCGTTCAAGTATATAACTGGAAATCGATATTTTAATTTAGTTATTTCCAACTCAACAACGGCATATATTTTAAAATATTGCAGATCTGGGTAAGTTTGCTCTCAAAAGCAGGAAACTTAGAACAGGACTTAACTTCCACATTCAATTTATTGGTGATTCTTTGCTACGCACTGAACCTTTTTATTTGTATCTTGAACAGAGAGAGCTATAAAGGGGCCTGAATCAAGTGTTCAGAATCATGCGGATCAGAAAATTGTAGATCTGACTCCTGCCTGGCTTGTCAATCGGGCTCCTCAGTAATAAATGTCCTTTATGTAAGGGAACTGCACCTGACAGCTATAGAACCACACATTGGGTCAATTGGAACAAACTTTTGAATGGAGCACAGAGCTGCGGACTAGTTAACCAGGTGTTAACCATACTGTCTGGAGATCATCTCCAGCTCTGAGCTCAATTGCAATGAAAAACCGTGCGGAACAAAGCTGGAGAGCAGCTGAACTTGTGCTCAGGTTGCAGCACTGTTGTTTTTCTAATTAACACTAACTGCAGGGGTTCAGAATCAAAGCTTTTTAATTATTCTGGTCAGTATGTTAATATGTAGGATATGAAGTATGTGGGTATATGTAATATCATAATCATTTTTTTTTGTCTGTTCAAGTATATAACTGGATATTGTCGATAATTTAGTTATTTCCAATTAATTATTCCATATATTTTAAAATATTGCAGATCTGGGTAAGTTTGCTCACAAAAGCAAGAAACTTAGAACGGGACTTATACAAAGAGACTTTGTTTATGTTTTTTTTCTTATACTACATTGACCAGATGGTGTGCTTAAGTCTTCCATAAAACGTCCATAGAAGAGAAGGGTTTTGCTGCATTAACTTCTGGGTTATGGGCCCAGCACGCGTCAGATGCGCCACTCTGCTGTGTGATGAGAGTGTCAACACAACTGTTCTTTCTATGCCTTCTAAAAGTACACCTGAGATGAAAAGTTGCAATGGTAAAAGATGCCACATTAAGCACTTGGTGTTCTTTAGTACAGATCTTCACACTGTGCTCTACATAGACATGCCTTCAAGATCGCTGAGAAACAGAGCTCCTGCTTTCCGACACTACTGATTCTTTAATCGTAAATCATCAATTCTTCAACAAGAATCGGCGAATCGAAACCCAAACACATATTCACATCGGTGTCCTAGTCTAATAACATTATGATGTAAGCATTAAAGAATCTGTGTGGTCTTGTGTTATTTTTCTTACCATAAGAACCATAAAATTGTTTCCCAACTTGTCGGGATCGCAGGGAGTAAGTTCAGATTAATCCATTGGGATTGTACTGGATTTGATTGAGATTTTGAAATGTTCCTTGCAAAGTTATTCGAAGTTGCTTGAACTTTTAATAAAAAGGTGATCTGAAACTTCTTAGCTTAAAATCTCTAATGTTGCTGTCACTAAACTTGGACGTGATGATCCAAAGTTGTGTAGTGTGATTTTATTCTTCAAGAATTCTCTCTGTGTGAGCCTTTACTGTGACATGAGATTTCGTTTACATTATCTACATGGAGTATGTATGAGTACACATGATTATGAGTAAATATAGTGAAATATAAACATATCAAATGCAGATGAACACGAAATCAAGAAAATCACATTAAAATCTCATGGTAAACCAAGGTTTGAGTTTTACAACTTCAAGTACAACAATTTCATTACAAAAAGAGCAGGATGAAGACATTAAACACAAAACAGACACATTAAAATACAGAATCAGGTATTTAAATTGCCACCTGGGCAGAAATGTTACTGGGTGTTAACAGGTGAGAACAGTCCTGTGACTCACCATTCATTCTGACAATGGAGCAGCAGGAGGTGAAACTCTGGACAGAAACTGCAGACAATGGAGCAGCAGGAGGTGAGACTGCAGACAAGGTGAAAAAGAGAGTGAATGAGACAGGAGCAGGTAAAGGTTTATTCCATAGTGAAAAGAAAAGAGACACAATGTTTTGGCTTTGGTGCCTCCTTCATGTATGAGGGACAGCTGATAAATCAAACAAAAGAACAAAAGACGGGAGTGGAGAGGAGACGAGCAGGAGAGAAAGAGCTTCAGCACTCAGGTGGTGTGAAGTCAATGAGACGGAGCTGGAGAGCTGTTCTCACACTGACAATACCAGCTAACAGCTCTGACCTCTCAGTCACTCTGCTCCTCTGGATAACTGAGACAATGAGTTTACAAGTGCTCTTTCTGTCAGAATGCTGCTGGTTTGTCAGAGAGCTGCAAAATGTTAAATGTGGACAAAAAATGCTTCATTCAAATCACAGTCTTTTAGGGACTTTTTTTTCTTATTCTATCAACATTGCAGTCTTTTTTCTGAAAAATGAAACAAAGGATTACTATAAATTATAGAAATCATAAATTATAATAAAACCAACCTTTATTATGAATAGAGATATAAAACTATCTATTGTAATCAGAAATATAATTTGTCTAACTAATTACATGCCATAAAGCCCATAGAACTAATGGATGCACAGAACATGTAGAATGGTGTACTTAGATTATCAGAAGGCTTTTGACCTACTTTCCATTTCACATTTTCTGTTTAAAAAATGATTTTCAATACCTGATCTCTTGGATGTCTTGGAGATATCAAACCAATTGGCAACAGGAATTGTTCACATTACCGTCTATTAGCAGACATTGTTTAGATATGAATCCATTACATTAAAAGTTTGATCCCGTTATTTCAATACACGTTTAAGTACTGTTATTTATTTCAATACAGGCGAAGGATCTGGAAATATATGAAAATACAACATATATATATATTTGTATGTGTATATATATATAGATGTGTATATTTTATGTACATATATTTGTAAACAATGCTACATTATTTTTCATTGTATATTCAACAAGATACAACATACTGAAAGTCCTTCACGTGAAGTGCATAGCAACAATCACTAAGGAAGTGCGTCATGTGGCAGGATGTAGGAGGAGTGATCGCTCAGTTCCTGTTCCTGCTTCAAGTATGAATTCAAACCCTTGCAATCATATAGACCCGTAGGTGCGTAGGAGTCTTAGTGTTTGTCATTTCAGTATCAGCATAGCACTCTCTCTGTATTTGTGATCAACTTTGGTTAAATATGACAATTTTACTGTTCAATCTGGAAACTGAGCTTTACGTTTTCATGGAGGTTTTGCTCAAATCGATCGTGTATGAAGTTTCACGAGTGTTTCGAAGCAGGATGTCTGACTCTGAGGATGAGATTGAAAACAAACTCCACAGCATCTCCCAGATACTGGTAAGACGGGCCGTGTTTAAAATCACACAGTGTGTGGAGGAGAGTGTCGGGAGTGAAATGGCGCAGCTGAAGAAGGAAAACGAGAGCCTGAAGTGGAGATTGCAGCTGTGGGAGAAGGAGTCGGGAGCAGGAGGAGATCAGGGTACCCAGACGCTTCCCTGTGAAGTCCCTGCAGGAATAAAGGAAGAAATGGACACGAAACTGCAGCTCTCAGGTCAGTGGGGTGACTTGTATGTAGTCAGGGTGTGTGTGAGTTTAAAAACAGTGTCTTTAACTTCCTCACTGGTGAGAATATAGTGCAGAGACGCAGAGTGAAGTGGGAAAGACTTGCGTGATGTAACAACGGGATTCTTAACTGGAAACTGAACTGTTTTGTCCGGTTACAGTGTTTCACTGAATCAGATAATAATACAACGTAATTAAGAAAGAAGACTTATGTGTATATATATATATTGTTTTTACGTTTTATTGGTTTATATTATTATATGTATGCTAATGATTGTGTATACAAAATAATTTTAATTGGTTTAAGTATTGCAGTCCTCCAGGGCCTGTGTCTGTATTAACTAATCTCAATGCAGTCTTAATGTACTGTAGTGTCCAGTCAGTGTGTGTAATTAACCTCCCTCTCTCTCAGTGCAGTGTTAATGTACTGGAGTGTCCAGTCAGTGTGTTTGGATCAACCCCTCTCTTTCTTTCAGTGCACTGTTAGTGTAAATGTAATGTACTTGTGATATTATTACAGTAGACTTACTTTTTCATGGTAGTTAGGTTTCTAACATAGCTTGTATTTATAAAATCGCCTATAATCAGAACACCCCTTTATACCCACTTATTCCCCTCTGCTTAAACAACCCAAATCGATTGGGAGTGTACTAGTACATGCATGTATGTAGTTTAAAGTATAATAAAAAGTGTGATACAGCTTAACTTCTCTTGACTTGCCTTTCCTCTTTGTACTTGTCATATCGATGGTGATGCTGCATGATAACTAGTGACTAGTTCCCAAAGAGGAACTCAGCTGCATGGTGTATAAGAGTTGAATTTTTTATGTTTCCCACATTCTTTACATTTTTATTTACAGTATTTGAATTTTTTTGTTCACCACTAAATGGCTATACATGAATTTGTGTAAAAATGTTATGTAAAGTACTTGTCTGCTGTATTTTTAATCCCTTTTCACGTTATCTGTGTTAAAAGAGATTAAATGTGTTTGAATCTTTGATGTATATCAAGTTTGGAAAATGAGTTTTTAAAACTTAAATTACATGCTACTAAATAATATCTTTGCTATCTCAAGTTTAAAATGTAAGCTACTTTTTCCGTGGATAGTACTTCCTTTTGAGCGCTACTCTAAGCTCGTATTAAAGTTCAGGGCTAAATACTAGATCACATGGCCTCAGCTATCATTATTATGCTGATTATACTCAAATATACATCCATACCAAACCTGACACTGATGTAGCTGTCTCTTTTCTATCTAATTACATCTCTGACATAAAAACTAGGATGACTGAAAATTTCCTTTATCTAAACTGTGACAAGACTGAAGTCATGCTTATTGGAACCCCCCCATCAACTTTGTAAAGCCAGTCCTGTAACCCTATCTGTAGATGGTTCTGTACTTGAGCTTCAGTCTAAATTGGAAAAACTTGGGGATGATATTTGACTCAGGCTTGACATTTGACCAACATGTGCAACATATTGTCAAAACAAACTTCTTTCTTTCGCCTCAGAAATATTGCTCAACTACACCCTATATTATCGTTAACTGGCTGAAAAGTTTTTTCTTCTTCCAAATCGACCACTATAACGCTCTGCTCTCTGGGGTTTCTAAATCCACATTGAACAAACTCCAGTAAATTTGGCAGCCAGAATCCTGACCAGGTCTAGTACAAGTGTTCACATTACTCATTATGTGAGTCTAGTACAAGTGTTCACATTACTCCTATCCTGGAGTCCTTGCACTGGCTTCCTGTTAAGTTTCGTGTCAACTTAAAATTCCTCCTGCTCACCTATAAGGCTCTGCTTGGCTTGGCACCTCAGTACCTGTCTGAGTTATTATCGCTCTACTCCCCACCTCACAGCCATCTCTCTTCTGTTTCTGGTCTCCTATCTTTCCCCCAGTCCGTCTACACTCTATGAATGAAAGGCCCTTCTGTTATGCCCTAAACTCTGGAACTCTATCCCCAAGGATATCAGAGAGTCACCTTCTCTAAACTCCTTTAAATCCAGACTCAAAACTTTCTTCTTTAGAAGAGCCTTTATTTACCTGTTCTTTACCCATCTGCTCCTACTGTATTTTGTACCACAATCTGCTGTCTCCTCAAACAGTGTATTCCCATCATGCTTATATTGTGGTTTTTTTGTTGTTGTTGTTGGCATTATGTAGAGCACTTTGAGAAGTTTATTATTATTATTATTATTATTATTATTATTATTATAAAGGTCTTGTTTTCTTGTCCTGTGTTTACAGGCTCAGAGGCCAGTGCTCTCCCTGATGCTGGGGAAAGGGCTCCTCTTGAACAGCAGCACAGTGAGGAGGAGTGGGGCTCCAATCTGATGCAGGAGACAGAGCTCACTGTTGCAGAAGGGAAAGAGACACTCAGTGAGCAGCACACAGAGAGCAGACAGAGTGTCGAGGATCTGGACTCTGTGCCCATGATGAAGATAGAACCTGAGTGTGAGACACCTGGACTCTTAATATTAACGGAGAAGATTAATCATCTGGATACCAAGAATATTGCAGAACATTGTAATGAACTTTACTGCATCACTGTACATGAACTCAAAGAAGAACTGAGTAAGTTTAATGTTACAGAGCAGGACATGGAGCCCCAGTTGATTCACACTGCTGACCAGCACACTGAAGGACACGATGGAGAAAACAAATCTCAGTTTCAGCACACAGAGCAAGACCATTCCATGGAGCATTTGCAGAATAAGAGACCACAGCACGATCAGAGGATGAGGAAGAATCACTCAAGGCCTTGCTCAGAAGGAGTGGACAAACTGCCATTATGGCACAGGGAGGAGCAGCGTTTCTGTCAGTCTAGCAAATCAAAACCCGACCAGCACCTTCAAACAGGAGAGAGACCTTTCAGCTGCAGTCAGTGTGGGAAGAGTTTTAGTCACTCATACCTCTTAAAAAGACACCAGCACATTCACACAGGAGAGAGACCATTCAGCTGCAGTCAGTGTGGGAAGAGTTTTAGTCATTTGCACCTCTTAAAACGACATCAGCACATTCACACAGGAGAGAGACCATTCAGCTGCAGTCACTGTGGGAAGAGTTTTAGTCAGTCAAGTACCTTAAAAACCCACCAGCGCATTCACACAGGAGAGAGACCATTCAGCTGCAGTCAGTGTGGTAGGAGTTTTAGTCAGTCAGGTCACTTAAAAACACATCAGCGTATTCATGCAGGAGAGAGACCATTCAGCTGCAGTCAGTGTGGTAGGAGTTTTAGTCAGTCAGGTCACTTAAAAACACACCAGCATATTCACACAGGAGAGAGACCATTCAGCTGCAGTCAGAGTGGGAAGAGTTTTAATGACTGAATCACCAGAAGAGCTCACCAGCGCATAAAATAAGATCCCTTTATTGGCCATATACAATTTCTTGTATTAGGTATTTGTCTTTTCACAACATGCTCACCATGAGGCCTGCAGATAGGGAGAGAAGCTTGGTGTCAGAGCACAGGATCAGCTCTTTGTACAGCATGCCTGGAGCAATCAGGATTAAGGGCTTTGTTCAGGGGTCCAACAGAGTAGTCTTCCTCTGTCAATTGAGGAATTTGAACTGGCAGTCTTCCACCCACAGACATAGATCCTTAACCACAGAGCCACCAGACTACCCTTAATTTCACAGGAGGGATACCTTTCAGCTGCAGTCAGTGTGGAAAGGGTTTTAGTGATTCAAATACCTTAAAAGCCAACCAGCATACTCACACAGGAGACCTTCAGAATCCACCAATTCAGTCACACAGGAGCGAGTTAGTTCATTAAGCTACAGTTAGTATGGGAAAACACACCAATTTAGTCACCAGTTTTCCACTGAAATCACTATTCGTTGAAGTAGGTAGCTGCGTTAGCATGTGACATTCGTTAAAGCTTCCACAGCTGACACATTGTGTTTTTTTTCTTCACTTTTCAGCATAGAATAAACCTTTACTTGTTCCTAAAATGTCTATTTGTTATAGTCTCTTTGTAGTCACCAACTTTTGATTTAGTCTAGTCAACTAAATTTTGACTGTTATTACCCTTACTTATGGTTGATTAGAACAGAATTAGTTTTAATCATGCCATTGACTTTATGTGTATAATAAAATGTATAAAGTTTTTAGTTTTATTCAGTTTTAAAATGAATTAAGTCTAAATTGATTTCTTTATTTCTGTTTGGTCTTGGAATGTTAAGTTTAGTCCTGTTTAATTTCCAATTAAGACTGTTCTCATTGGATAGGCTTGTAATTGTGTGACAGCTTTTAACTTACATTTTACATTTTGAGCAAGAAATGTGTATAAAACAGATTAGGTTCCTTAACTGTAACTCTTAAGAAAAAAAGTCCCACATCTGATTAAAATCTACCAAAAAGCTCAAAGTCTTTGTTGCACAATCTACATTTTATTTACCCCCAGAGAGAATAAATATCAAATACAAGAAATATGTATGCAATAATGGATAAATAATGAGGAAACAGAGATATTATATGAATCTCTCTTAATAAGAAAATCTATTTTGGCACCATTACTAATCCATATTTTTATGTTTTTTAACAGTTTTTTTTCAATGCAATTTTTTTTAAACCAGACAGGACCCGCAATATATATACACTTTAACAGCCACTAAATGCAATTAAACATTATTAAACATTATTTTCTCATGACCTCGTACGAATATGATTTGCAGTTCCTGCATAGCCAGACCTTTTGGTCATCCCTACCTTAGTGAGCATCTTTGCTTTTCTCTCAAATACAACATTCACTCCACAAAGAAGATAGATTATAAAAGTTCATAGGAGTGAAGTGATTCCTCCTGGTTTCTAGTACAAAAATATCTTGACCACCACAGAACAGATACCCATGTAGCTGATTCAAGATTCAACGCCTCACATCTTCGGCACATTCTTTGTTCTTTGGAGATTGTTATGATCAATAATGAACTTGTTTGGGGAAAAAAAATAATCAGATACATTGGTAGATGTTCTAAAAGCATTTAGGAGTTTTTGAAATAGCCATCAGAAAATGACAGAAAAGGAAAATTATGTACGCTTTCTCACACTGCATGAAAGATTGAAATCTGATGGGAGAAAAGCTAACAGTCTCCTTGTCGGGAAATGGAACCCCGGTCTCCCATGAGATATATGGGGATGGTCACAACTATATGAACAAGGGGTGCTTGCATGCTGCTAGAAGCCATTTCCTCTTATGGCTATTATTATTTTTTCGGGTTTCGGCTTTTATTTTCATTTTTTCCAGATTACTACAAGAAAACGGGTTTCCATCCGTTCCATTCTCACTCCTCCTCTTCTATTGTCACAGCTCCTCCTCGTGCACTACCAAGACCTATGGAGATGGTTCTTTCAGTTTTACTAATTAGGTTCTCAAAGGCTGGAAGTTAGAAGTGCGGAGGTTGTGAGGTGGGGAGGAGGGCAATAATAGCTCAAACTGGTACTGAGGTGCCAAGCCATGCAGAGCCTTATAGCTAAGCATGAGAATTTTGAAGTCAACATGAAGCAAGAGCAAGGACTACAGGACAGGAGTAATGCAATTACTTGCTTGACCAGGTCTGGTGCTAATTCCTCCCTTGTGTCCTCGGGTTCATTTTCGATTGTTGACTCTGAAGAAGTCCTCTATTTGACTTGATCAACGCCAATCCCTAGAGGATTTCAAAAGGTTGAATCAAAATGACACGGGATGTTGGTGGGACTTGAACCCACAATTTGTAAATTGTAGAATTGTAGAAACATTTTATCATTCCGTACTTTCCTCTGCAGTCAGGCCAGTTCCACTTGAACTACGCTCAAAAATGGAGATTGATTTGAAAACACGAGAGTAAAGGGACACTGCACATCTGCACATCACGTCCGAGTTTAAGGACAGTAACATCAGAGATTGGAAGCTAGGGAGTTTCAGGTCTGTTTTTTATTATAGGATCAACAAAGTCTGAATACTTTTGCAAGAAGTATTTCAGAATCCCAGTCAAATCCAGTACGATTGCTGCACAGATCTGCATTCTACAATTAGAATACTGCGTATCTCCTTCTTAAGAATCACTTCTTTTGTTATCGCTGCCTCCAGGCGATGTAAACCAGATTCAGAAAAAAATAATTTGAACAACAATAATAATCACATTTGAGCGTGTTTTACTCCTCCTCTTCTTGCAATTTGTACTTAAAGGTTTATAGTTTTTTGTTCTGAATTTTAAAAACATTTTAGCCTTGATTGGAAGCTGTTCACTTGAAGGTGTGGTAGTCAAGTGGTAAGGCGTTGATCTCATAAACTGAAGTTGATGGGTTCAAACCCTCTCCGTGCCTGTTTTGTTTACCAAGACTTTACTTAATCTATATTGTCAATTGTCTTGCAATGGAGAAATCTCTGTAATAAGAAGAAAAGAACTATCAGTAGTTGTTAATAATCCTTCGACAAAGTAGTGGGCGCATTCAATACACCAGCCTCCACTGTTTGTCAGGATGGCTGAGTGGTCTTAGGTGCCAGACTCAAGGACTGTAGTGACAGTTTTATGTTATTCACAACACGGATTTCCCTTCATGTTTATTAAGATGTGTAATTTGTATGTTGGTTGTATGAGAACAGTTTCTTCAAAAGTCCCACCAATTAACAGTGGAGAGCTAGCCAACGTACATCTTCATGAAAACTCTCTTTAAGGTGATTACAAGTGTCTTGAACAAATCTGTTCATATTTTTAAAAGAGTTTAGCTCAAGATGCAACGGGAGTATAAATGAATTCTCCCACCCTCCAATCCAAGATAAAACTCTATGTGTGAATCTTATTTTACTTGAAGTAGATGATGATGGTCATTATTGGAAATTGCCCATTGCTATCGACACAGGTACTCAGTTGTTATGTGCTGTAATTCGATAAATGCAAAGCATTTGTATTCCCTCCAATTATCAATAAGGTCAATAACGTTTTAAGCATTACATGCCCTTTTTTCCCTAGATGATGTTCATGTTGGATCAGTGAGAAAGGCATGCCTGGTTGTGCTTCAACCAGCACCTTACTATCATTTTAGTCCCCACCTGACTGCACTAAGCAATTGTACCACAGAGACTCCAACAGGTCAGTTTTCTCCATTTACAGTTTTTGGGGAAAAAAATAATCTGCATTAAGATTGTATTTCAAATTTCACAAAATTGTAATTATTTCTTGAAAAATGCTGTTTCAGAAAGAAACTGAGTAGACGGGAATTGCCCAGTCAGTAGAATATCGAACTTTTCATCTTATGAACTATTCAGGGGGCTGATTTTCTTGCAACTACTTATTCCATGCTGAAACAAAAATGAGAAACAATGTTTCAGCAGTGGAGTCTTCTTTGGGTGTGATACAGAATAAACCTTTACTTGTTTCTTTCAAATTAATTTAAACCTCCTCTCCAGCACCTAAACTCGTCAGTTGCTTTCAGTAGCTAAAGACACAGACCACACTGCTCCAGGTGAGGTTTGAATTCACAACCTCAGCATAACTCTGCTGTGTACTGCTGTATAAGTACCACGACCGATTGCGCCACTGGAGCTGTATACCTCCTTCTTCTCATACAGACTGCAGCTGCAGAAACACATGGTGAAAACATGGTTTCGATTGTGGATCCATCGCCACATGGGGGAAAGGGACAGTAAAATAGCAAGGAAAATCCAAGAGAAGAACTGAAAGAATTGTGCTCACTGCAAAGTAGGAAGGAAAGAGGTGCCAGGATACATAAAACAGTTCAGCGTATAATTTGTAACGATGATATATATTTTTTTAACTAAGCAGCCTTAATGGCAACACAATGTTAGGAGTTCGGCTTTTCTTATTCTGCAGAACCAGCGGTATCGGAATATACTGATCCGCATAAGAAGCGCTTTCGGTTTCTGATCGATTTTATTGAGCGCTGCTCCAAACTTTACATTTGCTCGTGCTAGTTTTCCCCATGAAAAAAAAGACATTTCTCTAATTACATGATTTCACTTTTTTTCTTATCAACGAGGAGAAAGAAATAAAATATATCATTCATTATAAGAACCACAGGCAAGATGGCTGGTGATCTAAGGCGTTTAGGTTGCAGTTCACCCTGGAGATGTTTGTTCAAATCTCACTTCTAATAAAGAGGTCTTTCTCGTTAGAGTAGAAACGATAGAAGCCTTAAGTGGGAAAAAAAATCACAACATCTCGCATTTCACGTGTTTAATGTTAATTGTCTCAGTGGTTGCCTCGGTGATTGATGGCTCTTCTCCCTCGCAGGGTGACGGCAAACTTCTTCAGAGAGGGAGTCTCTGAATCAACAGAAACAGACTTCAAACTGAAATTTATTACTTCTTGAGTAAATTGATTACATCTCATTTATGACAGTCTTTAAAAAGCTGAGAGAAGGCTAAAACGTCAGTAGTATAGGGCGACACCTTTCATCAAACTTTTTCTCAGGCTGTACATGCATTACCTGTAATACAGCTACGAATAAAGATATTCATTAAAGTCAATAATAAATAATACTATTATTCATAAAGGCGTGCATTCATAAGATTCACCGTGAATAGTTGTGGTGTCTGGAAAGCAACTGTAGATAAATATAGAAAAAAAGAGTTTTAGTTTTTGAGGTAATTTCAGGTAGAATGTAAGAACTAAAGTAAACTAGTCCCACAGTATAGCGTAGGGTCCTATCAATAGAAAAAAAATTGTAACCCGAAAACTACCACAAAACGAGAAGTCTTCCAGGAACCTAGGTAAATCCCTGTAGTGCTCTAACAACTATAAAAACAAACAAAAGAAATGTAGTGTGCTCTCACGAGGCACCAGTTCTGTAGGGGTTTGGGCATTTACTGGGACAATTATTAATTGTAGCAGTAAATCACAAAATTGATTCTTTTGATGGCTTTAGAATCCAACCATGCGATATAACTCAAACAACGCACACACACAGGTACTAATACAAAAGGATACATTCATTAATACATAAAATATGCATATAAACCTAACAGATCTTATCGTGAGGGTTATCAGAATACAAAAGATATATATTCATTCAGTTACGAAGAGTTACCTATATCAAGAGGACATACGTTCAGTATATCATTCATTTAGACCATTTCGTAAATGAACTTGGTCACAACTTCTACACTAGATACTCAAAACAAGTACATAACTCTTAGGAATTAAATTGATATCAACTGGTTGGGATAACAATTGAATTCTCGAGCAGTAATGCAGTAAGTTGAATACTCATCCAATCTCTGGGCACAAAGAAGCAGTTGCAGGCTTGTTGCTGTCCAATCCGCGGTCCTCTTCCTGACCTGCTGGGACCCACAGTCATCTTTTCTCCTGTGCACAAACTCTTGCTAGTTTCAGCCAAAACTAACTAGCGGGTCAGTGAGCATCAGCAGCGCACCGTCGCAAGCTGCACAGCACAGCCTGGCACGGAGCCAGAGAGCGCGGATTGGACAGGAACAAGCCTGCAACTATTTCTTTGTGCCTGCAGGAGATCTGAATCCCCAAAGATTGGATGAGTATTCAACTTCACTGCATTACTGTGTGTTCACCCAGACACAGCCGCTGGGAGGTCTGTCCGTCTCACCCCTGGCCCTCCTGCTGCTGGGGGCTCTGCTCTTCGTGGTGCTGGCCCTGTTAGTGGTGTCCTGGTGCTGCCTGAGGGAGAAGGAGGCAGGAGATGAACAGGGATGACAAGTTGTGCTGTTGGGCTCATACAGGCTTTAACACATTAAAGTCCCTGAGTTTCCCATCAGGAGGTGTTAGGTCCTCAGGGTTAACCCATCTCAACAAAGAATTGTAAAGGATGCTACATCAACACTGTCAGAAAATCACTGAGAGATGAGAGAAGACACTACAGCTACACTGGGAATCTGAAGAGACTAATCTTCACACTGAGAGAGGAAAGGAGACATTACAGCTATACTGAGAATCTGAAAAGACACTGATATTCACACTGAGAGAGGAGAGGAGACACTACAGCTACACTGGGAATTTGAAGAGACAGAAAGACGGGAGTTATCAATGACAAGAAGGATTTCTGTTCACCTGTAGCTGTTGTTGGACTGGCTGTTGTCTCTGAAAGACCTGTGAAAGAGATACGAGAACTGTCAAGATTTTGCCTTTGGTTTTACAGCAAGTTGAATCTACAGTGGAGCTGATAAAAAATATATTTATTTCTTGAGGTAAAACGTAAGATTGCAGAGATGAAAGAAGTCAGGTTCTGAATTGAAGAGTAGTGTTGTTCACACACACAGAGCTACACAACATCCTAGTTTTATGACTGATGATCCTAGCTGGTTCAATTAGATATTAAACAGTTATAGAATATGTGTAACTTCAGTGTATCTTCTCCATCAATCTGCTACCTTGTTCACCTACAGTGCTAAGACTCCCCTCACCTGTACAGGTAACCCCTGCATCCTCCTTGTGCCGACAGTCACTCTGATTCAGTCCAGAGTGACAGCAGTCCCACAGGTGAAGTTCACCTCGTCCAGCCAGATGGCGCCACTCCCTGGTCCGAATGAGGCCTCTATTGCTGCACTCACTGCATCCCCACAGCCCAGCTGTCTGCAGACCACCTGGGCATCCTGCAGGTCCCAGGAGTCATCACAGATTGTCCCCCAGGAGCCCTCATACTGCAGCTCCACCCGGCCAGAGCAGTTAGTGCCTCCAACCAGGCGCAGAGCCAGCGGGACTGAAAGAGAACAGTGAGGTTACTGAGCATCCTCAGCTCTGTGACTCTAGAAGAGAGCAGAGAAGTTACTGAGTGACTGTAGTAGAGATCAGTGAGGTATTGAGTGGCTCTAGAAGAGAGCTGTATGGTTACTGTTCCTCAGTTCAGGGCTGCAGTTCTCTGATTGTTTTACACACTGAACTCACCTGGGCAGTACAGCTGAGGCTGCTCTTCCTGAGGGGCTGGAGTGCTTCTGTCAGCTTCTTTTCTAGGACCTTCAAAGATTAATGATCATATACAAAATCAAACTCACAGAAAATAGTGAAGAACAACAATAGTATTTCCTTTATTTTTATACTTGTTTGGATATACATTGCTAAGAATTCTGTTGAAAGCTCATGACGAGACAATCACTGTAGAGCTGCTCAAGAGGAAGAGAGCATCACTCTTCACTCTGTACCTGAGCAGGTGATCTCAGCCACTTCCCGGTCTTCACAATCATTCTGACCCCAGGCGGGGGAGGGACACCGCCACAGGGTGGAGTCGTGTTTGCGACAGGAGACAAAGTCCAGCCATTTGGGATCCGGGCTCAGCCTGGAGTTTGTCTCTCTGACGGTGCCCTTGTCTCCACGGCCCAGCTGTTTACAGATCACTGCAGCTGTGGAGTCAGTCATGCCATTCTGACACACACTGCCCCAGGTGCCGTTATAGTAAACCTCTGCTTGTCCTGAACAGCCTGCAGACAGTCTCAGTAGAGTGTGATCTGCCAAGACATCAGGGAAAGTCAAAGGAAACAAATCCTGAGTTTCATTCTGAACTGGTAAGAAACAACAGGCAAACAATGTGACCAATAAACAGTCCCAGTTGCTGTGTACTTCCAGTAATTCAGGATTCATGCAATGACAGCTGTACAATCACACAGCTGACATAAAGGTGACAGACATATGTATTCATGTTGATTTCAGCACCTCAACAGCACACATGGAGCCCTATCTGAGATGAGAAACGATGTGGAACAATTAAGTGACTGTAAGCTTAATTAAATGTTGCAAAACATCAAGTCAGGGTGACTGAGTCAGCGCTGTGAAAGGAGAACTTGCAGATTGGCTTCACATTCAACACAAAGAGAAGAAGACTCCTGGATCAAATAAAGATTAAACATTTGAGGATAAAAGACCACAGGTCACATTGATGGGGAAGTTTACAGATTGAGTCCTAGACATCATAGAGGACAGAAATTATGAGCTGTCCACACAACATATTCAAGTTGCTGGTGGAGGGGAGTTTCTGAAGCTGGCAGCTTCAGTGCCAGAATTTCTTTATCTGTTTACTGCAAAACAATGTGAGTGAGTGGTGACAAATGTGTCTGAAATACAGATGTTCGTTTTAAAATCCTGAATCCAGCTTGTTAAAACAATCAAGACACTAACAATGTGGGATTAAAGAATCTGGATCCTTGTAACTGTAGAATAATTGTAGTTAGCTCCCCTACCTGAACACAGGATTCTCACGTCCTCCTTGTGTCCACAGTCGTGCTGTCCCCACCATGCTGAGGGACACTCCCCCAGGGACAACTCATTCCCCAGACAGCCCACCTCGTCCAGCCAGATGGGTCCAGTCCCGTGGCTGAAGGAGGCTGGCACTGGGGCACTGAGGGCCGCCCCACACTGGAGCTGCCTGCACACCACCTGAGAGTCTGCCAGGTCCCAGGAGTCATCGCAGACTGTCCCCCAGGAGCCACTGTGATAAACCTCCAGCCTCCCTGCACAGTCGCCTCCTGCTCCAACCAGCCTGATGGACAGCTGGCCTAGGAGCAGACAATTAGAGGTCAGAGGTCAGAAGTCAGTGCAGTACTAAGATATCACAATGATTTTTGATTAATTTAATATATCCAATACTTGTAAAAGACTCCGTGCTGATCATCAGCACTATACCACATGTGTTACTGTTGTGATCCACTGTTGGGCACAGAGACAATAGCTTCACATGTTTTGCTGTAGATCCCAAAGACCCAGACTGTGTGTGTGAGACACAGAGCAAACTGCACACACACACACCTGCTGCCTTGCAGCTTAGTCTAGGATAGAACTGAGCAACAGAGATGTCAACACACTGAGAGCCCTGTAGATACAGAACAAGAGCCAGTTCATACCTGGTGTTAGTGAGGAAGGAACTGTTGAAGACGGGAAACCTGTCAAACACACAGAGAGAAATCAGAGTGTGAGCTGTGTGTCAGATGAGCAATTTAATACCAGTAATAAAACTACAATTAAAACAGCACTAATGTGATAAAGACAGTCCTCATTCTCTCCTTACCTGCTCCAGGTGAAATTCTGTTGATTTTTGAGGCTGTAAAAGAGATGGAATTTCAGCTGTGTGAGGGGATAAGCTGTAACATCTGTAAACCTTGATTTTCTGACTCTTTTTCTTCAGCCTCCTGTTTAATTGGGCTCTAATTATTATATTTAATATAATTATTATATTAATTAATATAACATCATTTAAGGAATATATTTTTTCTCATTTCTGTCCACAGGAGTGATGTTTCACCAGCGGAGTGTCAGCTATGTGTGGGGCTAAGAAACACAATTTATAAATCTTCACTATCTGACTCTTGCTTTTTCTTCAGCCTCTTGGTGAATTAGTTGTTGGGATAAAGAACTAATTAAATGAAACAGTTGTTAGTTACTGGATACTGTATTTTAGATCATTTTATAACCATTAGTGATCTGAATATAAATATAAAACTGATTTTTAGTCCTCACTGTATTTGTGTAATGATCTGAAATAAATGCTGAAAAAAGGTGGGCTGCACATTGGTGGTGGTGAGTGGAGTGTCCAGAAAAACGCTATATGAGTGTAAGCAATTATTATTATTATTAGATGTACACACTACTGTAATAGTGTGCTGCTGTGTTTAAGTAGAGGGGGTGTTACTGTGTTTTAAACACCCAATTCTCACCAGAGCAGATGACTACTGCGTCCTGTCCATGAGAGCACCCTGCTCTCCCCCATGAAGACACAGCGCAGTGTGAGAGACGGCTCTCATTGCCCCGGCACTCAAACACATCAGCCCATACTGGTCCGCTGCCCTGTCCAAACCAGGCCTGTCCTGGTGCTGCTACAGCCTCCCCACAGCCCAGCTGCTGACAGAGAACAGTATCGTCTCTCAGGTCCCAGTAGAGATCACACACTGTTCCCCAGTCCCTGAAGAGCCACTGTAACTCCGCTCGGCCAGAGCAGGAGTCTGAGCCATTCACCAGCCTGAACTCTGTGTATCCTGCAGATAGGACAGGGGAGAGAGCAGAGACACAGCTTCACAACACAACAACAACAGCAATAACCCTCAATCACACCTTCCATTTTCCTTACAATCCTGAGCTTTAAATTACTGTCCTACAAGTACCTCACTAACGTGCTACTGTTCAATCCAATTCAATCTGAAATACTTTATTCATCAGCAAGGGTGGTAATTTAAGGTATAATTAAGTTACTGTTGATCAGAAGATCAGCGTATTGAATTTTCAGTGTTAAACACCAATCCCCAGCATTGAAACAGAGCTATAGCAACACTCATCTGTTTCTCTTCTAAGCTTCAGTTTTGAGCTCCATTCAAAACAAAATGAAATGGATTATTCTCCTCTTACCAAAACACTCCAGTCCCACATCGTTCTCATGGGTGCAGCTCTGTGTCTTTGTGGAGGACTTTGGACAGAAGGACAGGTGAGATTCACTTCCCTGACACTGGAGCTCCTCTGTCCAGACCTCTCCCTCCCCCTTCCCGAAATGAGCCCCCTTCAGCACCTGTGAGGGAACCCCACAGTCCAGCTCTCGACAGACAACTTCTGTGTCCTGCCAGTCGAAGTCAGAGTCACACACTGAGCCCCAGGTCTCTCCGTGCTGCACTTCCAGTCTCCCAGAGCACAGATCACTGCCTCCAACCAGTCTGACCCCTCGGTGAGCTGGAATATCAGAACAATAACAGAGATCACTGTCCCTGACCAGTCTGACCCCTTGATGAGCTGGAATATCAGAACAATAACAGAGCTCACAGTCCCTGACCAGTCTGACTCCTCAATGAGCTGGAATATCAAAACAATAACAGAGATCACAGTCCCTGACCAGTCTGACTCCTCAATGAGCTGGAATATCAAAACAATAACAGAGATCACTGTCCCTAACCAGTCTGACCCCTCGATGAGCTGGAATATCAGAACAATAACAGAGACCACAGTCCCTGACCAGTCTGACTCCTCAATGAGCTGGAATATCAGAACAATAACAGAGATCACAGTCCCTGACCAGTCTGACTCTTCAACGAGCTAGAATATCAAAACAATAACAGAGATCACTGTCCCTGACCAGTCTGACCCCTCAACGAGCTGGAATATCAGAACAATAACAGAGATCACAGTCCCTGACCAGTCTGACCCCTCGATGAGCTGGAATATCAGAACAATAACAGAGATCACAGTCCCTGACCAGTCTGACTCCTCAATGAGCTGGAATATCAAAACAATAACAGAGATCACTGTCCCTAACCAGTCTGACCCCTCGATGAGCTGGAATATCAGAACAATAACAGAGATCACTGTCCCTAACCAGTCTGACCCCTCAACGAGCTTGAATATCAGAACAATAACAGAGATCACAGTCCATGACCAGTCTGACCCCTCGATGAGCTGGAATATCAAAACAATAACAGATCACAGTCCCTAAACAGTCTGACTCCTCAATGAGCTGGAATATCAGAACAAAGTAACAGAGATCACTGTCCTTGACCAGTCTGACCCCTCCATGAGCTGGAATATCAAAACAATAACAGAGATCACAGTCCTTGACCAGTCTGACTCCTCAATGAGCTGGAATATCAAAACAATAACAGAGATCACTGTCCCTGACCAGTCTGACCCCTAGATGAGCTGGAATATCAGAACAAAGTAACAGAGATCACTGTCCTTGACCAGTCTGACCCCTCGATGAGCTGGAATATCAAAACAGTAACAGAGATCACAGTACCTGACCAGTCAGGTAAAGTGCCTATATATTCTTTTGTGATTTGTAAAGGGGTGAGCATGTGGAGACAGGACAAGTTTGTGATTCCTGTCAAATCCATGGAGAATGATCAGCCATCCTCAGTCACCTGTAAGGTGAGATTTAAAAGCAGGAAGCAGTTCACCCAGAGGAGATGGGAGCAGACGAACGGACTGATCACTTTTAAGAGAGATTTTAAAGAGCAACAGAGCTGGTGAGCGGCTTAACTGCCTGTTGTATTACTTCAGGTGAAGATTCTCATTCAGAAGTTTAGCTTCTACATTTTTGGTTATGTTCTTGGGTTGTTTTTATTGTTCTGTAAATAACGAAACACTACTTTGGAAATGAAGGCTGTATTTGTGTTTATCCAAAGAGCTGTTTGACACTGATTTACAAAGTGTTTTTATTTTCTGAAAGCTCAACACAAGCTCCCCTGGAAGACATGGAACAGAGGGAGAGGGACATTTTTCCCTACAGAAACAGAGTTTTATATCAGATTGTTTAGTTATTTTCTAAGAATGTGAATGTATTGAAGTGGAAATCTAATAAGTAAATTGATTCTTAAAAATGTAGAGAGCTTTGAAAAAAATATATTGGTGCTTTTAGATAATATATTTCAAGGATGTAACTGCTGTGCTACAGTACGTGCAGAATTTTAGAAAACAGTTTGTCAACAAAGTACACTGTTTAGGTTAGTTTAGAAGACAATGTACCAAAACAATATATGCTGTCTGGGTCATTAGAATTAGCTGAAAGTAACTGATAAGCTTTGAATAACAAATCTAGTTTTTCTTCTCTCGCTCTATGATGTAATCTGTTTTCTCTTAGAGAAAGGGGAAGTTTTAGAAGGGACCAAGTGCTGAACTTTTTTACAGTGCAACGTCTTATAAAAACCCTGTACTGCTTGTAACAAATTGAGTCTCTGGTTGCACTTTGCGAAGTGGCAGCAGGGCTCCCAATATTGCAATATTGAAATAAAGACCTTACTCAGGTGAGAACTCTCTCTTGTGGCTTCCTTGATAGTTATATTTCCATGACAGTATTCATATATATTTAAAAAAGGTTACATATGTACACTGAGAACTGAGGGCCCCTTTGCTAAAGGATTGTAGGAATATGGAACAAGTTACCCAGCTATCCCAGCTTTCTTGAAGAAACAGTAGATGAGATCCTTGGATCAATACTGACTACCAAATGAACCAGGAAGCTGAGAAATCTCCTTTCCTTTGTAATAGGTCTTTTGAGAATACATATCAGTCATATTGCTTTTATTCTATAGTTTTTAGATATTGTTGTAACTAATTTGTTTCACTCAATCTCACAGAATGCGATCGTTGTTCTAATGTTTGTAAATATGTCAGAGAAGAGCAACTGATGTTCAATGTCAATGCTGTAAATCTTTGATCAATACAGCTCTTTGAATCTGAATTTAAATAGAGAAAAGGGAGAAGTGAGAGAGACTCAGCAGAACTGTGAGTGAAAATGATGCTGGTGAATTTCAAGGAGGACCAACTGGAGTTTTCAAAATCAAGACCAAGAATACATTTGTTCACGACAGATCTAACGGTCACATACTGTACATTTACAGACTTTCCTTTGGCCTCATTATTTGTCCATAGTAAAACCTAACAGAAAGCATACAGGTGGGATTGGGGGTTTCAGACAGTTTTCAATATGTTTTCTACACACTGGAGGAAATACAATCCAGAAGGAGAAAAGACACACAATGACAGTGAGGAGTGTTGTCTCAGCTCTCAGCAGGACAGGAGCAGTGGGAATGGGAGGATGGACAGATGGATCATGATGATGGACTCTAGATCAGTGGAGAAGTTTTAATTGTCCTCAGTGATGGAGACTGGAAAGAGTCTGTCTCCTACCTGAACACCTCACTCCAGCATCATAGGTATGAGGGTAGCCATACTGTTTCCATTCAGTGTTTCCACAGTCCCTCAGCGCAGACTCTGACCCCCTGCAGGAGATATAACCCAGCAGGACTGATCCAGACCCTGGTCCAAAGTGAGCTCCTCCTGGTGCTGAAACAGCAGATCCACAGCCCAGCTGTCTGCACACCACTGTAGCATCATTCAGATCCCAGCCATAGTGAAGTACTGTTCCCCACTCTCCACCATGATATATCTCCACTGTGCCCTCACAGGGACTGGCTCCATTCACCAGTCTCACATTACCACTGCCTGCAGAGAGAGAGAAACAAAACTTATCAAGATGTCTACAGGATATTTTTATACTAAGACATTTTAGAAGCACACCTGAAATTTTTATTTTGTTTTACCTGTTTGATTGGATGGCTAGTCCCTCCCATGGGGAAGAAGAGACAGTGGAGTGACAGGAAGTCCACCAGCACCCATCTCACTTCTCCCTCCACACACCTGTGTCCGGATCCTGTTATATATCTCTCTGTCCATATCACTGTGTGACTGCAGAGGGCTGTTCTGCTGTGATCAGCACAGTGGTCAGTGGCTGTAATGACTGTGTTCCTGGTTTTCTGGGGGCTGTGGTCAGTACAGTGGACAGTGGCTGTAATGATTGTGCTCCGGTGTTTCTGGGAGCTGTAGTCATTAGAGTGGAAAGTAGTTGTAATGACTGTGCTCCTGTGTTTCTAGAAGCCGTGGTCAGTATAGTGGACAGTGGGTGTAATGAGTGTGTTCCTGTGTTTCTGGAGCCGTGGTCAGTATAGTGGTCAGTGGCTGTAATGACTGTGTTCCTGGGTTTCTGGGAGCTGTGGTCAGTACAGTGGTCAGTGGCTGTAAAGACTATGGTCCTCAGTTTCTGGAAGCTGTGGTCAGTACAGTGGACAGTGGTTGTAATGATGGTGTTCCTGAGTTTCTAGAAGCTGTGGTCAGTACAGTGGACAGCAGCTGTAATGACTGTGTTCCTGTGTTTCTGGACGCTGTGGTCAGTACAGTGGACAGTGGCTGTAATGACGGTGTTCCTGTGTTTCTGGAAGCTGTTGTCAGTATAGTGGTCAGTAGCTCTAATGACTGTGTTCCTGTGTTTCTGGGGGCTGTGGTCAGTACAGTGGACAGTGGCTGTGGTGCCAGAAGACTGAATCACTGAAACCTGGTTTGGTGTATCTGGTGTATCTGTGTCTCAGGCCCTGCATGTACTTAACAGTGGATACTGACCGCATGTCTGTATCAAGTAAGAGATTTAAACACTAATAAGTCTTTTCAACATTCTACTTTGAAAATAAGTTATACAATCCAAAACAGAATCAATAAAATCTTTTCTTAATAGATGGATGCTTCACAACTTGTGTGGAAATATGTGAAGTGTAATGCTGCAGAAAGTTGGAAAATCTGCAGCAGGAGATATAATTGAAACCCAGGCGCGGGACTTTGAGCTCTTTCAGAGTTTGAATGATCAGGGAGTAACAGATCGAATGCAGGCTGCTGGGCTGAATGAAAAAGGTGAGCAGAAAGAAAAAATAAAGAGGGACGCCTGTCTCCCAGCTGAAATAAAGAAAAGAGAGGCTGGCGAGTCGGAGCAGAAAAGGGAAAAAATTAAAACAGAGAAAATATTTCAGGATCGAAGAGCAGGAGCAGTGAGATATGAAAATATCAGAGTAAAAATTGACTATGAGAGGAATGTGATCGCCAGGTTCAAAAGGTTTAGCTCTCATGATGGAGATTCGGTGTTCTGAACAGTTTCAATTAGAGAGGTGATTAGCGTGACTGGGAGCCTGATTGAAAGACTGAAGGTTTGATTGAAAGACGTCCTGACCCAGTCTGAATATCAGGGTGAGCGCTCGAGGGAATGTTGCTGTTGACGCGAGTCAGTCCCAGCCCAGTCTGTACGTGAAGTGTTTATACTTACTGTCCAGGGCACATTTACAGTAACTAGATTTGTTCTTTTTGATTAAATATTCAATCACCTTCAGTTTGGAGTGTGAAATATTTTTTTCTATCATATACTACAATTCATTGTAATACTACTTTTTATTCATATATGATTTTTACTATGATAACATGATATATGTGTGAACAATGTGTTCTAGCTTTTACCTCTCAAGATCTTAATCCATAATTCACAGATTGAATTATAGTTGCATTTAATAATATATTCTAAAAGCACAGTGCACAGGTTATTTTTATTAATCATTCTTTTTTAAAATTCCATGATGTAAGAAAAATGATTCCTATCATTAGTTATCTAAGACTTACAAACACCAATTCATTTAGCTGTGAAATATCAGTCAAATGCAGAATAAACATGGAACAAGAATTAAACCTTTATCACTTTAAAATGAAGGACTTCCAGGTCAAATACACATTTCTTTCAACATAATAGACACATTTCTCAAATAAAACTTCAGTCTGAACAGATCCCAGACTTTTGTTTAAAGTTGAAAAAACTAAGATTTGCCTCAGGACTCCTGTGTTGTTACTGAAACTGGACACTGTTGTCTAAAAGCACCCAGTATGGATTCAGGTCATCAAACTACAACACACTGCAATAAAAATACTTACTACCTGAACTTGACTGTTATAACAAATAAACACAACTATATGTCTTGTCCTCAATCATGTTATAATGTTAGATCCTTCTGTAATATAATTACCATAGTATCTAAAACTACTGTAATCATTCTCAAAAATAACCATGGATCAAAAATATTTTAATACATTTACCTTCAGTACTCCTATTTGTATTAGCACATTCACCTGCAATAGGGCCCGAGTTACTAATATTATTTTTTTAATCGGAGACGGGCCTTAAATATACTTTTATCTCTGATCACCTGTCTGTAATAGTTCTTTGCACTAAAATTGTCACCTTCTCTCAAAATACTCTATTTTTTAATAACACTTCCATAATGTTATAATGTTATTATTATTAATGTTACTTTAATAATACAGTAAATATAAAATGTGTCAATAGTAATAATACTGGAGTCTCAATAATACTCTAGTATTTAATAACACATCTCAGTTAAAATATTAGTCTAAAAATACTCCAGTGTTTAATAACACATCAATTAATTACTTTAATAAAACATATTAATTCATCAGTGTGCAAAATAAAATATCAGTCAGACCAATACAACACTGTTTAAAAACACTCTGATCTCTGTTAATACACTAGTCTGTTATACCCCTTAGAGAGGGCAGAATTGAGCACAATGAAATAAACAACCCCTGGTAAATATTTTGAAGACATTGTATTATTGTTAAAACATTTGTATTCCTTTTTGTTTGCAAAAAAAGTCCTTGCACTTGACCCAAATTACAAACAAAATTTGGTATTTTATTATTATGGTAATAGATAAGGGATTGTCAAGTTGCACAACATTTTTAATAAGGTTGCTAAATATCTACAATATTAATAGTTATAATAATTATATGTTAGTACTTAAAAAACATTATCCTTAGTCTGTGTTGTGTGTAATAGTGTATAACTGCATATAAAACTATTAATACAAAATAGTTTAAAAAACATATAAACTGAATTAATATTATAGATAGATGGATAATACTTTATTAATCCCGTAGGGAAATTGATGATACAATTAATCACAATTAATTATGATTAATTGTAGAGGTGAAGTTCTTGTTAATACTGCAAATTGTTTATTATGTTTCCTTATTTATAGCACCGGAATAAAATCAATTATAATTTTAAGGAATAGCCATAAAGCTGAGTTTTAAATTAAACAGAAAAGCACTTCTGCATGTTGTGTTCACTACGGTGGGCAGTGGCTGTAATGACTGTAGTGGTTCCAGGATGCTGTTGTCACCATACTGGACAATGACTGTACTTACTCTGTGGCTTCCAAGTCCTTGGACCAGTGTTACTGTGTTAGTGGGACCTGTGGTCACTACAGTGGTCAGAGGCTGACCTGTGCTTCACATGTTGTGCTGAAATGTATGTGAGGCGTATATTCCCATTGTCTGTATGTGAATTGTTGACAATGGTTTTCTAGCCTTTAACTTCCAACATCTAAACTTAACACATGCTTATCTGATTAAATCATATTAAAGAACAACATTTTTCAAAAATGCTAGACAGGTTTAACAAATAGACACAGATACATTTATTGTGATGTTTTCCTGAGCAACTGCTCAAAAATCTAAACTTGAGTCCTGTGATTACGAATTAATTTTTAAATATTGCATTTGTATGATAACATGTAATGAAATATTTAATTTGTATTACTCATACTTATATAATTGCATTTGATAATAATTTCAGATTTCTAATGTAGTCAAAAACAATAAAGCATTCTTATTAAAACTTCACAATTTACAAAAAAAAAAACCTGTCATTGGATAACTAACCTAAAAACACAAATTAAATTATTCAGCTGTTAAATAATAGACAAATTCTGTATAAACACAAAACACAACTACCATTTTTTAATTCCTCCAGTAATGCCACAATGTCTTGTAGCTGTTAAATTATTAATGTTACACCTCAGTTTCTGATGAGACCCCAGTTAATAATAATACACCTACAATACTAAGAATTTCTATAATTTTGTAAATATTTTTCATTTTATAGCTTATAAACCAATAATGAATGTAACGTTTATCAGCCTGTGCTTTTCAATGTGAAAACAAGCAAACCTGGGCTTTATGAACCAAGTAATACATATATCAATTTTATTTTCACAGTATAAAAATACAAGAGCTAATTGTCCTATGACTAAAAATGCTTTACATTTTCAAAATGTAATTGTATGCCTTTAAAATGAAGAATTCACACTCATGACTTCCTATCATTTTTTACTTGTTTTCACAGCAACTGAATATCACACAGCCTAACGATAGAAACCTGGACTGTTTGAGTACGCCAAAGATACAGTATAACGACAGCATTAAAACTCCAGTCTTAATTCTCTAGCATAAACACTTTAGGTGGTGACGACACATTTACTGTATATCTATTAATACATCAGTCTGTAATAATTTAATATCAGTCTCAATAATAATTCACTATTTAAAAAGACGTGTATCTCTATTAATGCACCAGTCTGTAATAATACAATACTGAGGAGTCAGAATTGATCACAATAAAACAATAAACAACCCAGGGTATTTCTGAATCATCCTGTATAATATGATATTATTCTAGAAACATTTTTTATTGCTCACACTTTTTTTGTTTTCGAGTAAATGAAAACTTTTTCACGTCACAGCATATCACTCAAATTATCACTTATATATAAAGTTTATTATTACAGTAACGAGTAAGTTAAATAACTTTTTAAAGATTTAATACACTTCATGTTTTCACAAATTATCAATAGAGGGTGATAATGGCCAGCCTCTGCTCTATCCATCTAAAACATTATTATTATATAATGTTTAGAAATCTTAAGAATATTTTAATAAAATCCAATAAAAATTAAAAGCAACTAATTATATTTAGACACACCTAATTATATTTCCTTACTTACAGACCAAGATAAAATACAGTTATAATATTTTTTATGAATAGCCACAAAGCTGAATGTAAAATTAACATTTAAAAATTGTTCAACCCACTTATTGCTCCATTTACATCAAAACTTTACTTAATTTAATTCCAGTTGTTGTCTGTCTGTCTGGACAGGAGAAGACTGGTCACTTACTGGCTGAGCTGTGCAGCACCAGGACAGCGAGAGAGAAGATGGACAGGCAGCTCTCCATTGTCATCAGGACAGAGCGCAGCTGAGACCCCTGTCTTCACTCCTGAGCCAACAGGGCAACTGAGCTGCTGCTCCGCACCCCGGACCCCCAGTAACAACACAGCCCCCCGCCCCGCCAATCACACACAGCACTGCCTTTTCAGACTGACAGCAGGAACCTCTCACACAGGCAGGACAGCCAATCAGACAGGGCCCTTTCAGTCTTCTCCAAATATATCAGAGCCACATCACTGTTTCCTCTCCTGAAGACATTCCCAGCAGTGCGGACGGGAGGAGAGACAGGAGCAGCTCTGTGTCTCACTGGAGGAAACACAGATACAGATACAGACAGCAGGGCTACAGGTGCTGCAGGGGCAGGAAGAGATCAGATATTAAACTAAAAAAAAAATTGTAGACAAGTATTATATTTTTAAATCAGTATCAAGATAATCAATTATGTATATATGGTCCTGTAATTCTTGCTGTCTGTATCAGGAAGTGTCTAGAATGTGGTCCTGTCTTTCTGTCTGTGTAAGGCAGTGTCCAGTGACTGGTGTCCTGAATATGCTCCTGTGTGCCTTGCTGTCAGTGTCAGGCAGTGTCCAATGACTGGTGTCCTGCAGTGAGTCACAGAGTTGTTGTGTCTCCAGACAGTAATGTCTTCTGGTCCTGGTCAAGGGCAGTGTGAGGAGAGCCTGTGCTCAAGGTGGCAGTAAGGTCATTCAGGTCAGCACAGGAATACGGAGACAAGGCGGACTGAATGAGAACTGGCTGTCCTGTGACTGTGATCAGAGATCAATAGTTTAAATGAAAAAGAAAGAAAAGCTCAGCAGTAATTGCCCCCTATGTACTGAGCCTGTTGGACAGCAGCTCTTCCAGTTGAGTCCCTCAGACCCTGAGTCTGTCCCTGCGCAGCTCCAGTCCACACAGATGTTCCAGCCCCTCCAGCTGTGGCCCCAGTGTCTCTCTGTGCGGAGCCGACTGCATGACTGAGACTCTCTAACAGCACAGTGGAGCTGAACTGATACTGATACACTGATACACCACCAAGCTGAAGAGAGTGAGGACACAGCTCACCTCCTCCACCTTTCTTATAGGTAGTAGTAGCAGCAGTAGGAGCATCAGTAAAATATTAGTAGTATCAGCGGCAGCAGCAATTGTGGTAGCAGGAGTAGTATTAGTAGTTATGCTGTATTTAAATCCTCCTGTTCAATATAGCAGAGTTCTGTGTTACAGCTTCACCATAATAGCTGCAGCAGCAGGAGCCGCAGAGCAGGAGTCAGTTTCAAATTTGAAAAAGCAACAAAATTATGAAAAACAAAGTTTAGTCCTTGTTAATACAACGGTGCTTTGAAGCAGAGCTTCACTGGAGCTACAGGTCAGGCTCTGCAGTGAGTCTGTGGTTTGTGCTCCTCCGAGCTCCTCCAGCACAGGAAGCCAGGCTGTACTGTGAGGCTGTGGGTGTCAGTGTGATGAGGCAGCTGAGAGCTGAGCTGTACAGAGAGACACACAGGGAGCCCAGTATTCAGAGCTCCAGTGCTGCACAGGTAGACACAGGAGAGCCCAGTGTTCAGAGCTCCAGTGCTGCACAGGGAGACACAGGAGAGTCCAGTGTTCAGAGCTCTACAGGGTGACAGGTCTTCCCCCCACACAGCTCTCTCAGTGTGTCTCTCAGGGCTGAACAGGAGGGGCTGTTCCTGTCAGAATGGAGGCTGACTCTCAGAGCTCTAGTGTCAGTATGAGGAGAAGCTCTCAGACCTGACTGCTGCCAGAGCCTCTGAGCCTGAGTGGCCATGAGCACTGAGCTCCTCAGCAGCTGAGAAAAGCCTCCTGTCTCCTGTGGTCACAATGTGGTTGAACACCTGCACTGTCTTCCTGCTCTTTCTCCTCTCTCCCCCATCCAGTCTCTCTCGCTGTGTGTGCTCTTATCTGTCCATCTCTCTCTCTCCTCTCCTCTCCCTCTGACAGTCTGTGCAGAGTATCTGAAGGGGATGAAACATTGCTTGGCAAAGGAAAAGACTTCTCAGAGGCAGAAAAAAAAATCTTTATCTCCTCTCAGTCAGATTCACAGCTCAGACACACACAGAGCTCTGAGTCCCTCAGTACTTTACCCAAACTCCTCCTTCCTGAACAGACAGAAGCTCATCTCCATCCTGACAATCCAGGACCAGAGTATATTCAGACAATCAGTGCTGCTACATGAATAATATCAGACAGAACAGCCTGGACTCAGGTCACATCTTCCCCTTTTCTCCTTCCTCACAGCCTCTTAGAGACAGAGCAAAGCTCCTGGATCTCCACTCTGTGAACTGGGCTCTTTCCATCTGCGGGTCAGCTGACTTCTCTTAGCGGCCATCTTGGTCAGGTCTAAGTCAAGTATAGTGAGCAGATCGTTCCTGAAATACCTGTCCTGGATGACCCTTCCTCTGGTCATCTTACAACACCAGTACACACTGAAAGACAACTAGCTTCCTAGATTTTTTTCTAAAATGCTAATGTAAAATAAAGCCCTGAAATCACTGATGATATCTGGGAAACTTTTGTGCCAATATTTCTTTTCATGTCTTCCTTTCATGATATCACTTGATACCTCCAATTGTTCATGCACTTTCACTTCCTGAGTGATAGCTGATGTTTTCTCTAAGATTAGTGATTTACAGTATTTGGTCTTCATGCCTGATGCCTCTAAAATAATGTCTTGGAAAATCCCCCAAATTTCCTGATGCCCTGTTTTCCTGATAGTGATTCTAGCTTTTTCATCATTTATCATTATTATTTAGCTGGATTTTGCATACATCTTTGTGTTCCTGTTCTTCATAGAATTTTGCAATGAGTTGGAAGAAAGTTTTCTGATTGAGGTTTTAAGTTTTTAAATCAAGACAGGTTCTCTAATCACTCTCCAATCACTGTTCTGATGGTTGGAATTGGATTTTGTTTCAGTTACACACTTGAATCCTTTACTGGCTCAGCAATAGGATTAATTTGAAATGACAACATGTCTGGTCGCTTTTAACACTTACTCATAAGTAATCTCAAATTCCAAACTTTGGGGTAGAAAAATAAAACTTCTAAAAATACTCCAATGAATCAACACTTCATTGATTCACTTCACTTCAATTAAATTAAGGCTTCAGTCATTAAGATCATTAAGAGGGTGAGGAATTGAAAACAAGCAGTTGGAAACAATTCCATTTTTGAATTGTCAGAAGTCATCTGTTAATCCTCCCTCCTTTTTCCTCTCTAGGTCTTTGATCTCAGTAACTCTCAGGTCTTTTTAGTGCTCCAGCTGATTCTGAGCAATCTTGAAACAGATAGCACTCCAAGGATCAGAGCTGAATAATCAAGATGGAAAGGTGGAAGTTTTAAAATCTATCCAAACCCTTACCTTTTTGAGGCTAACTGCAGTCTCACTTTGTTGAGGATTTTGACTGATGTTAATAACATATTGGCATCTGAAAGCAGACGTTTATTTGTGTATTAATAACATAAGATTAATGATATATCTTGACACCTTATAAAGATACTTTAAAAATCCTTCCTGAGGAAATTCAATACCATTGCACATATATGCAAAAAGATCTAAAATTCTATACGTCTAGGTGCTTCCATTCTCAAGCTCACAGACTGATTTGCGCAATGAAAATATGCATCTCTAAAAGTGAAAACTTGTAGAAAATAGCTCATGCTACTCAGTGCTGCAGGACATTAATAACTGCAGTTAGAAGTTTTATTGCAGGTGTCCAACAGGTTGATTTGAGCAAACTCAGTGACTCTTAGCAACTTAAAAAATCTGTTCTGTGGAAGAATAACTTACTGTGAGAAGATCTTCTGCTGCTCCTGTAATGGATCAGCTCCTCCAGGCCAATGTGAAATCCTCCCACCACACTGAAAACACTGAACAGTTTCCTCATCACCTAGATACATTTTCAAGTTACATCTACACATCAGAAAGATCTTAACAATATTGACTTTTTTCTACAAAGACCAGACTGTTGTAACCTGCTGCTGTCTGGTACAGAAGACTGCACTATATCCTGACTTCACCCTGTTCAAAATGTTGAAACGTGTCTCTCAACTTGAATTAAAAAAAAAACAATACAGACTTTAAAGCATTTCTTCTGCTTCACAAAACACTTAAGGGTCTACCGCCCCTTTATTTAAGTGATCTGCTAAAAACAGACCAAGCAGAGCACAGCGGTTACATAGTGGACCCAAGAAATTACAAAATAACTGCTGGGGGCACTGTCTTTAGCTACAGGACCACTAAATTGTAGAACGTCCTGAAACAATCTAAGAGATAACCCTGTGCTATCAGAAGTTTTTTATTGTTTCACTGCTGTAAAAACAAACTTAATGGTTGGATTTAGAGGATATTGGAGATGACTCGCATGTGCAGTACTTGTGAAAACATTAAAAAGTGTCCTTTGTCACAATTCACAAACCCACCCATTATTGCAATGCGCTCTTTCACCATTTAATGTTCCCACTGCCTGGATCCCAGCGCAAGAACACAACATTGAGCATACTGCACCCACGTTGGCAGACCCAGGAAACCAGCCCTGGACCTCACAGGTTTTCCAGATTCAAGATAATCAATGTATAAAAAAAAACATTAGTGGAAGGAGGGGTGGGTGATGTCGCCACTGGGGCCTCGGACCTCCAGAGGTTTCTTGTCACCCACGGGGGAGGGCTTGTTTTCTCCTCTTTCCTGGCCACATGGTCAGGTGCCGTTTACCTGCTATAGCAATCTGTAAGGCACTCTGTGACATTTTTACAAAGGGCTCCAGAGAAAACAAAAGACTGATTGACTGATTTAAAATTACCAGCCACACCGAAATTAAATTTGTCCACTAATTCCACAACAAAAACACTGATAAAAACACGACAAGAACAGCAGACTTTAGAAAAATCAGTTGTGATCGTTGTAAGAGGACCCGGGGAAGGGTCATTTATAACCGGTATTTCCGGAACGAAACACTGAAAATACTCGATATAGACCTGGGCAAGATGGCCACCCAGGATAACCAGCTAACCTGCTATTGGGAAAAGCCTATGCAGCGAAACAAGGAGACACAGCTGAACTACATCAGGAAACAGGATATAAATCCCCCAGAAGCGATGAGCTTTCGAAAAAGCGTTTCGAAAAGAAGGAGAGATTTAGGAGTGTGCTGGAAGGAATTTAAGAAAAACAGACTATTGAATACGGTTTTTGACTAGGATTAAGGATTACGGCTTGGATACGGCGCGGAGTAGTGTGGACATACGGACTTGGGAATTTGGATCGTTTCAGGATACTGGCAACGGATTGCGGAACGGATTTGGAGAGACTTACGGACGAAGAACAAAGAAGATCAGTGTGGTGTGAGTTACATCTCTTTTACACCTGTTTTCTCCCGGCAACACCACATCATATATGGGATAAGCACACCAGTGTTTCTATTAAAAAATAACAAAATTGCTACTAAACTGATATGTATAAAAAGCTTGACATCGGGTGAGCACAGATGCCAGATGACAGTGCTGTTGTTTTTAGATTTGTGAGTTACCGTTCTTCACCTGTGTAGAAGAAGCCAGCTGTCGCCAGTTTGGATGGGACTGCAGCTGAGTCGCTTGGCCATTGGAAGTAGGACTCAATTCGAGAGCACTCGTTCTCAAATACGTTACGGAGGATCTCTTCTGACAAGGCTGTGGAGACGGTAATGGCCTTGGTGAGCACTGCTGGCACGCAACACTGGGCCAGAGGTTCAACTCCTGGGGTACCAAAGACATGCTGGTAGGTGAACTGGATTCTGGGAAAACTGGCCCTGCCGTGAGTGTGTATGTCCCCTGTGATGGACTGGGTGTCCAGGGTGTGTGCCTGGGCAGGTCTTGCACCTGTTGCTTGCTGGGATTGGCTCCGGCTCTCCCATAACCCTGTACTGGCTGAAGCAGTTAAAAAATGGATGGATTGATATAATAATTCTAAATGCTGTTGAGTCTGGAGTGAAGTTCAGGTTCTCCAGGTAGTCTTTGCTAGACCAGTCATTCTGTACTCACTTTTCTGACTCTGCTCTCCTTATCTCAGTTTCTTCACTCACTTTGTTGACAAAGTAATGTTTGGCCTATAGTTATATAAAAAAAGAGTAACAGCATAATTAATAAAAAACAATATTCCTGAGTTTGTTTTAGTTAGGGTCTTAAAACCAAATAAGGTGAAGAGAGCATGTAAGATCCTCACATGAAGGACTGAAATATTTCAATGAATATCTCACAATAGAGAGACAGGATTCTGTGTGGAACCATAAAGTCTGGTTGAAATAATAATAATAATTGCTTACACTTATATAGTGCTTTTCTGGACACTCCACTCAAAGCGCTTTACAGGTCATGGGGAATCCCACTACCACCACCCATGTGCAGCCCCCACCTGGATGATGCGACGGCAGTCATAGTGCGCCAGAACGTTCACCACACATCAGCTCTCAGTGGGGAGGAGAGCAGAGTAATGTAGCCAGTTCAGAGAGGGGGATTATTAGGAGGCCAATGGGAATTTTGGCCAGGACACCCCTACTCTTTTCCAGAAACACCCTGGGATTTTTAATGACCACAGAGAGTCAGGACCTCAGTTTTACGTCTCATCCGAAGGACGGCGCCTGTTTACAGTATAGTGTCCCCCATCGCTATACTGGGGCATTAGGACCCACACAGACCGCAGGGTGAGCGCCCCCTGCTGGCCCCATTAACACCTCTTCCAGCAGCAACTTTAGTTTTTCCCAGGAGGTCTCCCCTCCAGGTACTGACCAGGCTCACACCTGCTGAGCTTTAGTGGGGGGCTGCCAGTTGTGAGTTGCAGGGTGACATGGCTACTGGCAGATGAGAAATATACTTTGCAGATGAGTTTTTGGGATTTTCAAGCCCAATAAGCCCAATAAGCAGCCTAGCTGCCTGGATATTAGTATTGGAGAGAGGAGAGAAGAGAAGAGCTTGCTACACAGTTCAAATTAGACCAGAGCTTTTTCTCTGGTTAGATTTTGTTCTGCTGGGAGATTAGCATCACTACACTGTAAAACGGGTTCTACCGTTCGGGTGCACATGTGACTCTCTCCCTGGGCCACCATTCTAAAAAGATTGATTATTAAAATGTCCCCATGGGAACATCCCATACTCTATATTGGGTACCAGGCTACACATGCTGTCTCATGGGAGGCAGTCCCATTCCTCTCCATTATGTCAGATACGGAGGACAAGGGTACAGTTGTCTAGGGCTGAAAGACCACTGGACAACACACACTGTCCCAGTAAGTCCTACAGACTTCTACAGGGCTCATGTACGGTACGTAGGGCAATCACTGCATGCATCTCATCGCAGAAGGAAGCTGTCCCATGCCACGTGAGTAACGCGTGTTGTGCTCCTGGAACTCGGTCATGCTGAAACGAACCTGTAACGTGTGCAGCAGTGCTCTCAGGGTCTGAACAAAGTAGTAAAGTGCACTCAAGAGCTCTGTAGTGATTAGACACTCATATTGTTTAGGCAGATCTGTTTCAGGCTCCCATAAATCCACACAAAGGCTGACTGCATTGATTCATTGCTAAAGAGGACTCTACTCCACTGCAGGCAGGTGCACCAGAGGTGACCGACTCCAGCTTCCAGGTTCCAAGATGTAATGAGGTGGCTGAGCTCTAGTGGAACAGGCAAAGTCACTCAAGTACAGTGTGTCCTAGACAGCCATGAATGATGAAATAAAAAGATGACAAAGTTTTAATCAGTATCCAAAATCTGTAGAGTAGATATCTTGAAACCTAATATTTGATTTTTTTCTGAAGCTTGCAGGCATTCAGGCTTCTAGATTCTTTTGACATTCAGTGTCAATGGTTACAGAATTTAGAAGTTACACCTCAGCACCTGAAATGGAGGGCAGGGCAGCACAGTGGGCGCAGAGGTTAGCACTGCTGCTCTGAGCCACTGTGACCTTGAACTGGATAAAAGGGAGCTGAAATTGATGCGATGACCTGGAAGTGATTAAAGTGCTATTCGATGGGTGTGCTCTTTCTCCTCCTGGTCGTCAAACACAGCGAATCTGCAATGCTTACTCTGGAAACTACTTGGCGTGCTCCCTCCAGGGGTCACTGGCCACCTCCCAGTCTCCCAGCCGCCCTCCGCAGGAAAAGCACTGCATGTGATCCTTAACACCTGCAGCTGCAGAATGAACAGCAAAATCAAGAGCACGCGTGACTTCTTCCAAGGTCTTGTATATAATTATATATTGTATTTTTTTATTGAAATGTTTTTTTTAATGATAGGGAAAATATTTTCAGTCCTTAAACACTTTTTTTTACTTCTTAAATTTAGTCATTAGTCTATTTTTTCTTCCACTAACAATAACCCCCCACCACCACCAAAAGAAAAGCTTGAGCCCAAAATCTCAAATGAGCAAGGATAGATCTAAAAGCTTCATCTCAATGGAATTTGCTTTTAATGTGTTCTTTTCACACATACATTGATGAATACAGACTTTGGCATAGCAAATATATTATCTTGAGTGCAGTGCACAGAAAACCAGAGCTGTTCAGTACAGCTGATGACTTGTACAGCACAGCAAGAGATGAACAAGATTCCAATTTCAGTGGAAAGGATTTGCTACACCCCTACAGGCCATCTGTCATTTATGAACAGACACACCAGGTGGAGATCAGTTAATGAGCTGATCACTGCTGCCATTAGAACACATTCTCACATGCAGTGGATTACTGGTGTAGTATCCCCTCACGAGGCACCAGTCAATCTAGGGGTTTGGGCATTTACTGGGACAATTGTTAATTGTGGCAGTAAATCACAAAATGATTCTTTTAATGGCATTAGAATCCAACCATGCGGGATAACTCAAACAACACACACACACAGGTACTAATACACGATAATACATTTATTAATACATAAAATGTGCATATAAACATACAGTGGTGTGAAAAAGTGTTTGCACCCTTCTTGATTTCTTATTTTTTTGCATGTTTGTCACACTGAAATGTTTCAGATCATCAAACAAATTGAAATATTAGACAAAGATAACACAAGTAAACACAAAATGCAGTTTTTAAATTAAGGTTTTTATTATTAAGGGAAAAAAAATCCAAACCTACATGGCCCTGTGTGAAAAAGTGATTCCCCCCTAAACCTAATAACTGGTTGAGCCACCCTTAGCAGCAACAACTGCAATTAAGCGTTTGCGATAACTGGCAATGAGTCTTTTACAGCGTTGTGGAGGAATTTTGGCCCACTCATCTTTGCAGAATTGTTGTAATTCAGCCACATTGGAGGGTTTTCGAGCCTTAACCACTTTTTTAAGGTCATGCCACAACATCTCAATCGGATTCAGGTCAGGACTTTGACTAGGCCACTCCAAAGTCTTCATTTTGTTTTTCTTAAGCCATTCAGAGGTGGACTTGCTGGTGTGTTTTGGATCATTGTCCTGCTGCAGAACCCAAATGCGCTTCAGCTTGAGGTCATGAACAGATGGCCGGACATTCTCCTTCAGGATTTTTTGGTAGACAGCAGAATTCATGGTTCCATTTACCACAGCAAGTCTTCCAGGTCCTGAAGCAGCAAAACAGCCCCTGACCATCACACTACCACCACCATATTTTACTGTTGGTATCATGTTCCTTTTCTGAAATGCTGTGTTACTTTTATGCAGATGTAATGGGACACACACCTTCCAAAAAGTTCAACTTTTGTCTCAGCAGTCCACAGAGTATTTTCCCAAAAGTCTTGGGGATCATCAAGATGTTTTCTGGCAAAACTGAGACGAGCCTTTATGTTCTTTTTGCTCAGCAGTGGTTTTCGTCTTGGAACTCTGCCATGCAGGCCATTTTTGCCCAGTCTCTTTCTTATGGTGGAGTCATGAACAGTGACCTTAACTGAGGCAAGTGAAGCCTGCAGTTCTTTGGATGTTGTTGTGGGGTTTTTTCTGACCTCTTGGATGAGTCATCGCTGCACTCTTAGGGTCATTTTGGTCGGCCGGCCACTCCTGGGAAGGTTCACCACTGTTCCATGTTTTCGCCATTTGTGGATAATGGCTCTCACTGTGGTTCGCTGGAGTCCCAAAGCTTTAGATATGGCTTTATAACCTTTTCCAGACTGATAAATCTCAATTACTCTGTTTCTCATTTGTTCCTGAATTTCTTTGGATCGCAGCATGATGTCTAGCTTTTGAGGATCTTTTGGTCTACTTCACTTTGTCAGGCAGGTCCTATTTAAGTGATTTCTTGATTGAGAACAGGTGTGGCAGTAATCAGGCCTGGGCGTGGCTAGAGAAATTGAACTCAGCTTTCCAAAGATGTGATAAACCGCAGTTGATTTATGTTTTAACAGGGGGGGGGCAATCACTTTTTCACACAGGGCCATGTAGGTTTGGATTTTTTTTCCCCTTAATAATAAAAACCTTCATTTAAAAACTGCATTTTGTGTGTGCTTGTGTTATCTTTGTCTAATATTTCAATTTGTTTGATGATCTGAAACATTTCAGTGTGACAAACGCAAAAAAATAAGAAATCAGGAAGGGGGCAAACACTTTTTCACACCACTGTATATATAAAAGTGCTTGTTCAACTTCATCTCCCCCCATAACGGACAGATATTTCCAGAGGACAGAGAGCAAGTTAAAAAGAATTCACAGAGATCAAAGAGGAAAGCTAGCTGTATTTTTTTGTTTTGTTTATATTAACATCTGTCGCGCCTCCCGATAATAAAGGCATACTCGAATGTACTTGATTATATAGGTTTAATCTGGTTTATCTTACTAAACAGTAATAAAAGATCATTTTATGATGTGATATTTTGACTGTCAAAACGATTGCATATAAAGGAATAACAGGACGGGCTTGCAGAGAACACAAATACTTTTTAAAATACTAGTTGTGCCGATTCGATTCACACTGGAAATGGCAAATTGTCTGTTTATGAGCTGTGCGTCAAAATACTAATGTGACGCTCCAAGCGTTGCAATATAGTGTCCAGTCAGTGTGTCTGTATGAGCCCCTCTATCTCTCTCTGTGCAGTGTTAATGTACTGGAGTGTCCAGTCAGTGTGTCTGTATGAACCCCTCTCTCTCTCAGTGCAGTGTTAATGTACTGGAGTGTCCAGTCAGTGTGTCTGTATGAACCCCTCTCTCTCTCAGTGCAGTGTTAATGTACTGGAGTGTCCAGTCAGTGTGTCTGTATGAACCCCTCTCTCTCTCAGTGCAGTGTTAATGTACTGGAGTATCCAGTCAGTGTGTCTGTATTAACCCCCCTCTCTCTCAGTGCAGTGTTGATGTACTGGAGTGTCCAGTCAGTTTGTGTGTATGAACCCCTCTCTCTCTCAGTGCAGTGTTAATGTACTGGAGTGTCCAGTCAGTGTGTCTGTATTAACCCCTCTCTCTCTCAGTGCAATGTTAATGTACTGAAGTGTCCAGTCAGTGTGTCTGCATTAACCCCTCTCTCTCTCAGTGCAGTGTTAATGTACTGGAGTGTCCAGTCAGTGTGTCTGTATGAACCCCTCTCTCTCTCAGTGCAGTGTTAATGTACTGGAGTGTCCAGTCAGTGTGTCTGTATGAACCCCTCTCTCTCAGTGTAGTGTTAATGTACTGGAGTGTCCAGTCAGTCAGTGTGTCTGTATGAACCCCTCTCTCTCTCTCAGTGCAGTGTTAATGTACTGGAGTGTCCAGTCAGTGTGTCTGTATGAACCCCTCTCTCTCTCTCTCTCAGTGCAGTGTTAATGTACTGGAGTGTCCAGTCAGTGTGTCTGTATGAACCCCCCTCTCTCTCTCAGTGCAGTGTTAATGTACTGGAGTGTCCAGTCAGTGTGTCTGTATGAACCCCTCTCTCTCTCAGTGCAGTGTTAATGTACTGGAGTGTCCAGTCAGTGTGTCTGTATTAACCCCTCTCTCTCTCAGTGCAGTGTTAATGTACTGGAGTGTCCAGTCAGTGTGTCTGTATGAACCCCTCTCTCTCTCAGTGCAGTGTTAATGTACTGGAGTGTGCAGTCAGTCAGTGTGTCTGTATATAGTATATAGTATATAGTAATGACAAACACAAACACAAACTAATTACATGAACACACTAATATTAAACTCAAAACCACATTTCGATTCAAATATAAGTTTTAAAATTTACAACTTCTATATTCGCACGAAAATATTATTAATGTAGCACAAACGCTACTTTCTAAAAAAGACAGAAAGAAACTGTTTGTTTTGTCTCATGGTGGTCCTCCTCTCCATCCTAATGAAATGTTTAATATGATCCCTCGAGAAAAAAAAGGAATCAATTTCCGCCTGGAATGATTGATGCCCCATCAAACATTTTGTAATATCTCGGAAGTTTATACAGTAGAATCCTGGTTCTTGACTAAAATTTAAGGTAAACAAGACTAAGGAAAGTCTTGAGTTGAAACTTAATGTCGAACTGGGATTTAAATCACCCGGAACATTTCACTACATTGGGCAGTATGTGCCAGAGAGCGGCATCTGATATTCGATCGATAGCTCAGTTGGTAGAGTGAAAGATTGTAGTGAAAACAGCGGGAAATCATTAGGTTGCTAGTTTGATTCTGGCTCGAAAGAAGGTGCTTTTTGTGTACTTTAATCAAAGAGTTAAAATAGGGAATCTTTTTCACTCAGACGTTGATCAAAAGCTCAGTAAACGACGAAGCAGAGGCTCTTGTTCCGAATTCAGCTCCCGTCTGAATGTCTTGTTTTAGCCAAAATCTGATCTTTGAATTAAGGGACTACTCTGTCTGCTTTGTTATTCAAACGTATATACAAATGTCACGTTATTATTATAGATATAAAGGTGTTCTCTGTTTTCAAAGGATAGGTACTTAATTTTCTTTATGATTTGGTATTGATTTTGTATCGTTGTATTATTAAGTTTGTGCTTTCTGTGTTTTTATCGTATTGTGAACTTCTTTTTTAAACAAATGCTTACAAAGGCAGACACGGCACACATCTGTTTATACCAGCGGTGAATTGTACATTTTTATTACGTTCACGCTACTTTGCACTTTTGGGAGTAAAACAGGTTCGATATAAAGTGGCAAAAATATAAAAGGGGAAAATATCTCCAGACTGCGTGTATGTTGTGACTGTTGTTTTATTTTTTTTAAAAAAATGGCGTACTGTGCACGAAATGTTGCAGAAACACAATCTGATATTTTAATAATTATTATTTTAATAATTTGATAAAATTGAGGCCCCGGATCCAAATCTTCAGTTCTGATTTTTTTTAAGTGATATCTTCCCTTCCTGTTATGGAAGTCATACGATGTGAGCAATTGTTTTTTTCACGTTGCGATTCAAAGAGCCTCAGACGCACTGTCGCACAGTAAACAAACCAGAATAGTGTAATGCTTACGGCCGACAGGTACTGTGTAAGAGCCGGCTTACCAGAGCAGGTGACGTCACCGCCCTTCCCAGTAATAGCAGGACCACAGCCGCTGAGCTGTGGAGAGATCCCTCATTGGCTCACCGGGCGGGGTCCCTGCTAAGTGACTCGGGAGTCCCGGGTTCGAGCCCCCGACGGTGAAGAGCCGACCTAATGTGGCAAGGGCGCCCGCCTGAACCCCCGTTGCGTTACAACAGATTCTGCTGGGAGCTGGACTGAGCTCGTTCTCACTTCCTGTGCTGAAAACAGAATCTCTCTTTCCCAGACATCTACTGCTGCCAGATATTGTTCTGCGTCCTACTGCTCCAGCAATTCCTTTGACGAAAGACAGATCACTTGTGCGCTTTTAACCTTCTCGCAGCTACAGGCGAGACTGAAGCTAGAGATGTGAAGGCACCCGCTGGTACACCTTCTCTAACTTTCACAATCGCGACAGACTTCTCTTTGATAAAAAAAAAGTAGATATAGCCCTGAAAAAAGCATTAGTTTTATCAGTTTTTACATTAATCGATTTTGAATCAAATATGATATTTTTATTGCATTTTACATAATAATAATAATAATAATTATGATTATTGCTTACACTTATATAGCGCTTTCATGGACACTCCACTCAAAGCGCTTTACAGGTAATGGGGACTCCCCTCAACCACCACCAATGTGCAGCCCCACCTGGATGATGCAACAGCAGCCATAGTGCGCCAGAACACTCACCACACATCAGCTATTAGTGGGGAGGAGAGCAGAGTGATGAAGCCAGTTCAGAGATGGGGATTATTAGGAGGCCATGACTGGTAAGGGTCAATGGGAAATTTGGCCAGGATGCTGGGGTTACACCATTACTCTTTCGAGAGACGACCTGGGATTTTTAATGACCACAGAGTCAGGACCTTGGTTTTACGTCTCAGCCGAAGGACGGCACCTGTTTACAGTTTAGTGTCCCCGTCATTATACTGGGGCATTAGAACCCACACAGACCCGCCCAGCGACAGAAACCAGACGGTACCGTGTGTCGGGCTCGGCTGCGAGCAGGACAATGACGTCACGGGGACAAAGTAGAGAAAATCAAAACGGTTCTATAAAAGACCTGTATCAGCTGTCGGTTCGCAGTCTGGACTCTAAATCCACCGATCCGATTTCAAATCTCTCTAACACCTGAGCTGCGGCTTCTTTCGAGTACTTATTCAAGAGAACATTATGTTAATCATATAGATGAAACGTTTAATATATTCAGGTGGGTAGCTACGTCAGCATTCGTATCTGCAAAGGAACAAGTAATACTGTAGGTTTATTCCATGCTGAAAAGAGAAGAAAGAAAACAAACCTGAAGAAGGTTTCACAGCTGAAACGTTATGTTTTCTCTCTTCTCTTTTCAGCATGGAATAAACCTATTACTTGTTCCTTTAATATATTGTTCGGTTTGACTCAAAATGCTTTACTACTACAAGAGAGAATTATAGTATGGAGGATGAGACAAATTTATGATTTCTTGGAAGAAAATGTTTTTTCTGTGCGTTTGAAATGAATCGAAACTTAAGCGCGACACACAAACCCTTTGTCTTTTTTAAAGATATAATATTTTTAAACAGACAAGTATAGAAAACGTTTTTTTTACTTTTTGCTTATGTTGCTTTTTTAACACGGTACTGTCTGAAGATCAGCTCCTGCTCTGAGCTCAATAGCAATGCAAAACTGTGCTTAACAAAGCTGGCGAGCAGCTGAACTTGTGCTCAGAAGTCAGTACGGTGCTGAGGGCTCAGTACTGGCGTTGTTGTAATTAGCACGAACTGCAATGGCTCTGAATCTGACCATTTCTATGGAAGTAGTTCAGGTGGGTAGCTGCGTCAGCATGCGTAGGCTGCAAACGAACGAGTAATAGGTTTATTCCATGCTGAAAAAAAGAAGAAAGAGAACACAACGTTTCGGCCGTGGAGAAGAAGGCTCCACGGCCGAAACGTTGTGTTCTCTTTCTTCTTTTTTTCAGCATGGAATAAACCTATTACTCGTTCCTTTGCATTTCTATGGAAGCCCGTTTCCGCCAGGAAGTAAAAATAAAAACGCTCTATGGTATCTCAGAATTCCGACTTAGTAACTGAGAATTGTGACTTAAAAACTCAGAATTCCGACTTTATATCTCGTAATTGCGACTTTATATCTCAAATTTACGACTTCGAAATAACCCATATTTCATTGTATGTCCTTTTGTTATTGTAACGGATTCGGGTTCCAGGGCTTGTGCCCTTGCTGCTCCCACCCTAGTTCGTGCCTCACTGCATTGGCTCGAACCCAGGTCTTGCCAGCTAAACTAAAGAAGACCTTCTTTTTTAAGTAAAAAAGGACATACAATGGAAATATGTAAAAAGTATAAGTTTCAGCTTTTATAATTGTGAATTCTCCTGGATGTGACGTGTCTATTTCTGTATCTTATTTCATATTCTGTCTTCGTTTTTGTATTTCTGGTGTTTAAATAAAAAAAAAATAAAAGCCCACCGTCCACTATTCCATCCATGTACTATGGAAGCCTCACTACCGGAAATGGGATTCCATAAAAATTAGTGTAATTAATTTGATTTTTATCAGGGCACTGTACAAGACAAGTCTTCAGGCCTATAGATCCTATGATCTTGTACGATTCATCATTATAGTGTAATGGAACGGCCGACACAATTTGTAGTTCAGGTGGGTACCTGCGTCAGCATGCGTAGGCTGCAAAGGAACAAGTAATAGGTTTATTCCATGCTGAAAAAAGAAGAAAGAAAATATGTTTTGGCCGAAACGTACCAGTAAACTTTACATTAACAATACCAGCCAACTATACATTATCATTTCACACCGGTTCTACAGGAATCTACAGCAGAGCCCTGAGTTGACTCCCAGAGTCCCACTGAGCCCATAGAATTCCACATCACCCATCACTCCTGCACACAGTCCGCTGAGAGCGCCTGTCCATAAACTACTGGATTGAGAATGGGATCAAATAATTCCCCATTTTCTTAATTCTACATCAAAGGACTGTTAAAGGTCTATTTGAAGGCATCGATTCGTATTCTTAAACCAGATGAACGCCTGGAATAAGTTAATATTACTTATAAATAGTCATGCTACAATACTCCAGTTGAAGGCACGCTTCTAGCTTTGTGGTACTCTGGTGCATCACGAATTTATGTTTGAATTTCTGTGGATGGACTACTATAGGTGTACCCTCGCTCACTTTCTTTAGCGACAGTCGTTGCTCTTCATCTGAGTGATGTATTTGCTTGTTTTTCAGTTCACTTCCCTGCAAGGAATATTCACCTCAGAGCTCTCTTTCACAGACTGCAGGCGCTATGTTTGTTAACAGGTGTTATAGTGATGACATCTTTCTGTATGATCAGGAGAGGAGCTGCAGGTCCACTGTGTTGTGGCTGCAGTACAATTTTAGCTTATTATAATACTTTTTAACAGCGACAGATTCTTAAGATCACAAGGTGTTTACGATATTATTTCAGTATTAAACTGTTACTACATTCTGAACTGTCCCATAGGATTCAGTGTTCCATTAGTTTGGCACTAAACTGCTTAGTCTATTGCAGGAATTGTACTTAGTCCTGTCCTGTAGTGTCCTCTAGAGAGCAGCAGCTGTTTCCTTGGGCTCATTGCAATTGGGAACATTGTGATTACTGAGCAGGGGACTAAAGTCAGCAGACGAGCGCGTTGCAAATCAGTATTAATCTGGCGTACAGAGCTGCGTGTTAATCTCTGGATCATCTCCAGTTAATGTGATACTGTTCTTACCTTGCAATGGACCCAATCTGACTACTGGCACCAACACCCCTGTTATTACAAATAAACTTCTTATGTACATACCGTGATACATAAGTTTGGTGGAGAGGTTTGGCAGCCCATATTCAGTCAAAGGTGTGTGTGCAGATCACTGTGATATACAGGCATCAACAAACTGACAAATACAATATTAAATGTTTAACTGATAAAACCCAACCGAACCAAACCTGAATATATTAGTGGTGGAAAGGAATCTTTTTATATAGCAAAAGGTCTCTGATCCTTTGGTAAGAACGATGGGTATATAACCCATTGTCCTCAATATTAGAAATGAATCCTTGAGCACTGCCGTTGTACCAACGGTCCTCAAAAGTGCTGCCATTACCCCCGTCCCATAAAAGCCTAACATTACCCTTTCTTGCATAAACTGTAGAACATGCCTTCACATTTCAGTTGCACCTCAGTAGCACTTTGATCTATTATCACCCTACTCTCCACATCATAACCTTTGCTCTTCTAATTCTGGTCTCCTAACTGTCGCCCAAGCCCCTCTACACTGTATGGGTGACAGGGCCTTCTGCTGTTATGCCCCCAAGCTCTGGAACTCTCTCCCCAAGAATACCAGAGTCACCTTCCCTAAACTCCTTCAAATTCAGACTCAACACCTTGTTCTGTAGAAGAGCCTTTACTGAACTGGTTCTATTCTTTACCCCCCTGCTTCTACTTTTCTTAGTACCGCCATCCATGGTCTTCTCAGTCTATTGGAATTGTTTTATCCTGTGTATTCTAATTGTAATTCTGTCAAGTGCTTTGAGGAGCCACCTTCGGAACCATTATATAAAATAGTTTATTCTAAATCCTTGAAACTTTAATAGGGCACTGCAGTAGGGCTAAGAATTGACAGCCTTAGTGGGCCATCATGATTCGTGCAAATAATAGGTAGTCACAAAGGAAGACTAGGATTCACTTGAAATCCATGACATGGGACACTGAAACAGTGGAGAGGCTTTGTGTAGTAAGCATTCAGTCTCAATCTACACAGTCTGTGCTGCTGGTAGAGGTGGTTGTGAACACCCGTCTTCCGAATCAAGTGCTGGGATCTCCAGTCGCAATCCTAATACTTCTCATGACTGTCCACTACCACTGCTGTGAAACCAACACCAGTAAGATAAGACCTCCGAGATTCTAACTGTACCATTATTCACTGATGTTCACCCACCAGTATTGTTCCTCTGCTAAGGAAGGGAAGGCCTACTTTACACCAAGCCCCTGCTGACAATTCCATCCTTGTGTTTCTTTTAGTCAGTTTGTGCAGCCTAGAATAGGACACCAGATCTCACTCTTACTGGGCACTACAGTAGCAACTCACACTCCATAAGCACTACCCCTCTCAGAAATGGGAGAATTTCCAGTATTTTGAACACCTCTGTCTCTCCCACAGTAAAAAAAAGTCACACTGCCCTGCCCAAGGAATAGTGCGGCCATCTTCTCCCAGTACAATGCTTTATTACTCCAGCCATTTTCAGTCCTCATTGGCAGCAATATGGGAAGCATTCTTGAAAGGGGAACCCCCACAAATACTTCCATTGATTAATGGGTCTCACTTCCCTTGAATTCCTCCACCCCATTCAAACCTATAAACCATAAAGAAACAAGGGCGAGCAGAAGGGTCTTTCACAGCTTTATTGAGATGTTGCCATTACAAGGCGAGTGGAGGCAGGAGAGTCACAAGGGCCAGGCTGGAGCCTTCATTCAGGCACCTGGGGAGGAAGAAGGAGAACAATCCAGCTGAACTGCAGGACACCCACCCCTAAAGGAGCTCCTCCTGCCAGACCCTACCTGTCCACTGGCCAACATCTCCGAAGTCCTCCGCTCCCTCCACATCCGCACTGGAGCTCTGAGGGTCTCCCTCCTCATCCTCAGTCCAGTAAGCTCCCACATCCAGAGGACCCCCTACTGGTGCCACAGCCACCCGACTGCTGGTCACCAGGCTCCTGGTACCTGTGGACAAGCAGCACCCAGGAGTGAGGGATCCGCTATACCCAGAGTCCCACAGTGATGCTACTCATCTAAATAGTCCCTTTGTCCAGCATGGGATCATTCCTCAGTTGTCCAAGCATGGATGTCTCTTGGGCAGAGATGCATCCACAAGGGATAGAGAACCAGACCCACCTTCATTCTGACTGCCAGCACACTTGGACTCACAGCAGGCACAGACCTCATGGTCACCATACAGCTCCTCCCACCTGGAGGAGAGGAGGACAGGTGAGGCCTCCACCTGGCATGTCCCAGAGCACCCTCAGCAGGCTCCTTACAGAAGTACCTCTTCGCCTCCCTGTTGTAGGTGCAGGACTTGGTCCCTGGTGTTGCTTTAGCAGGAGCCACAGCCATGACACAGTGCATGTACAGCTCAGTCACTTCATGCTGCAAGAGGGAAGGTCACAGCATTAAGGGATCAAGGCCAATAGAGGGACAGAGAAGGACCTTCTGCCATCAGTGAAGGCAAGCTGGCAGCTCTTGGCACTACAGCCGCCACAGTCTGGTTCACATCTAGATCATGGATGGAAAAGCAGACAATGGATCAGTAGAGCAAGAAGGCTGAGCAGCCTTTGAAAGCAGTACCTTCCTGGACAGCTTCTTCTGGAAGAGGAAGGCATCAATTGTGAAGCGGAGCATATCCTTCTGCTTGGAGGGGACAAACCTGGACAGGCAGCCATCTGCCTTGCTGTCCACCATGCACCTGGGGACAAGGACAAGGATGAACCCCTGCAGGCTCTCAGGGCTCCTGCCCACCTCTCCTCCCAGAAGGGGCCATACCCCAAGTTGTCGATCACAGGGAAACGGGGCTGGGAGTGCTGGTCTGGTTTCTCCGTTACGTAACATGAGTGGATGTACAGCCTCTGCTCCACTGTGGCAAAGTAGGCAGTGGCCTGGAAGTACATGGGCTGACCCAGGAAGTACTCATCCTTAGGAGAGAGCCGGATCCAGCGGGCTGGAGAGAGAGGCAGCATTACACCTGCACACAGCACCCCCTGCAGGCAGGAGGAGCCACTCACTCAAGGAGCTTACAGTTGGTGGTGAGCAGGACAAAGCTGTGCTTGTTCTTCAGGTCCTTGAAGAAGGTCCTTCTCCTGGCCCACGTGGGGACATAGCCAACCTTGTAGGAGTAGTGGAACCTGCAGGACAGAGGGGATGAGGGGCTTCTGGACACTGTCCCAGCGGCTTCTCAGCAGCAGCAGAGCCCTGCCTACCTGTTGTAGGAGCACTTGACTGGCACAGAGAAGGGAATGAAGCGATGCACAGGCGCACTGGAGGAGGGTGGTGCATAGCGGAGAGTGTTGGAGTACACCAGGCGGCCCTGGACAACCTGCAGGGTTACAGAGGAAGGGATATTCCCAGGAAAGGCAACCCCGACACTAGCCCTACAGCTCACATCGATACACTGCCTGTAGATGAAGCCCCGCTTACCGATCGCTCGGTGCCACACTCGTGAAGCCCGTAGATGAAGTAGAAGTAACGGCGTGTGGTTCGGCTGACGCTGCAGTTGCCCAAGGTCACCTCCGATGGCCGACAGCTGAAGCCGAACAGGAGCCGACTGACCCTCACGTACATCCTGCTGGAGTCGCACCACACGGCCACTCCTCGGGTGCCCCCGATGGCCGGGCGAGCCGGCTGCCGCCCTCGCTGGGGAGGAAACAGGACGCTCTTGATGTAGGCTGGTAAGGGCCGGCTGCCGGCTTCGGGCTTCATCTTCTCCTTGTCGAAGTAGGGCGAGTACGCGTCTCTGGACACGGGAAGACGGCGGAAATCGGGAGCCAAGGACTGCGAGTCGTTCTCGCTTGCAGACAGGTCTTCGGAGGGCGCATCTGCCAGGTTCAAGTCCTCCGACTGGGCTGCGTCTTCGAGAGCCGGGAAGTCGGCCTGGAGCGCTAATGCCCGAGAGTCCCAGCCAGCTGGCCCGGCGGAGATCAGTGCGGGGAGCCCAGCCGCTGCGCACAGGCACAGTATAAAGAGAAACGAGCGCATCGCCAAATTAACGTCCCGCTAAATTGCTACAGGGGTAAGATAAGTAAACCACCAAACTGTGTTGAAGCAAGAGAGCATAAAGTGTGAACGCTGTGACTAGGTTTTTATACTGGCAGGACCTGCTTCCACACACCTGGTCACACTACCGCTCAATCAACACAATCAGTTACACACAGAGACCCGGATTGTTCTCAGCGTCTAATTAGAACCTGCTTCCAGTCTGAGGCGGGACTCCGTGAAGCCGCCTGCACACTTTCCCGTGTGTATCTGACCTCAGCGGAGGAGTTCCACGCAATTTCGACAGAATTAAATCACCCACACGTGTAAAATTTGCTCAGATTAATTTATTGTTCAATTAGTTTCTAATTTCCGAGGACAGTGTGTTAAACTCGCTGTCAGACAGAGTACGGAACATGCGACACGTCCGTCCACACTTTCCTTTATCGAGGGGGCTGTTCTATCAACACGTACCGCAATGAAAATAATTTTACTATTTTTCATGTGTAATTGCATGTCATATTAAAATGTGTAATACAAGCATTTCTTTGCTTCCCAGTAAAGAAATACTGATCAGCTTTTGACATGATCTGATAATAATTTGTCTGATTTTCCAGAGATTGCTTTTGCTTCGCAGCACTGAGAACCAATGGAAGCCCGTTTCCGCCAGGGAGTAAAAAAAAACGCGCTATGGTATCTCAGAATTGACTTAGAATCTCAGAATTGCGACCTAAAAACTCAGAATTGCGACTTAAAAACTCAGAATTCCGGCTTTATATCTCGTAATTGCGACTTTATCTCTCACATTTGCGTCTTCGAAATAGCCCATATTTCATTGTCTGTCCTTTTGTTATTGTAATGGATTCGGGTTCCAGGGCTTGTGCCCCCGCCGCTCCCACCCTACTTCGTGTCTCACTGTATTGGTTCGAACCCAGGCCTTGCTAACTGAGCTAAAGAAGCCCTTCTTTTTTAAGTAAAAAAGGACATACAATGGAAATATGTAAAAAGTATAAGTTTCAGATTTTATAATTGTGAATTCCTCTGGATGTGAAGTGTCTATTTCTCTATCTTATATCATATTCTGTCTCCGCTTTTGTATTTCTGGTGTTTCAATATTTTTTTTAAAAAAAGCCCACCGTCCACTATTCCATCCGGGTACTATGGAAGCCTCACTGGCGGAAATGGGATTCCATAAAAATAATGTAATTAATTTGATTTTTATCAGGGCACTGTACAAGACAAGTCTTCAGGCCTATAGATCCTATGATCTTGTACGATTCATCAATATAGTGTAACGGAACGGCCGACATACAATTTGTAGTTCAGGTGGGTAGCTTCGTCAGCATGCGTAGGCTGCAAAGGAATAGGTAACAAGTATTAGGTTTATTCCATGCTGAAAAAAGGAAGAAAGAAAACACGTTTCGGCTGAAACGTTGTGTTTTCTTTCTTCCTTTTTTCAGCATGGAATAAACCTATTACTTGTTCATCTGCGACATACAATTTGTACGATCTGGTTGCAGTGTGGTGACGGCACCGCCCTCCCCTGCGCATAACAGGGATGCTGGCCGCCGGGGCTAAAGAAAGTGTTCTTTAGCTCAGCTGGCAAGACCTGGGTTCGAGCCAATGCAGTGAGGCACGAACTAGAGTGGGAGTATCAAGGGTACAAGCCCTAGAACCCGAATCCGGCATAATAACAAAATGACAGACAATTAAATATGGGTTATTTCGAAGTTGCAAATGTGAGAGAGAAAGTCGGAGTTGTGAGTTACTAAGTCGGAATTCTGAGTTACTTAGTCGGAATTCTGAGATACCATAGCGCGTTTTTTTTTAACTCCCTGCCGGAAACGGGCTTTCATACATTTCAATTAGTCTGATCAGTGTAGGACAAGTTCATGTAGAATCATTACTATGTCTGTCTGTGTCTTGTTTGTATATAAATGAATGTCTTTGACAACTTAATGTTAGTTTTTAATTTAGTTTTACGATGTAGGTCATGCGTTAACATATGCACGATCATACGAAATGTCTCACTCCTGATTCAGCTCATGCTCCATAGGAGAGAAGAGATTCCTCCTGCTTCTCGTACAATCATATCAGAACAGAAGCCCGTGTCACCCAGCTCTGATTCAAGAGCGACTCGCATCTTCAGCCTTTTTTTTTATTCGTGATCCTAATTTTCTTTAGTTTTGATCAATATTGAACTTTTTCTAAATAAAACGACAATAATCAAACATGCAGGCAGATTTTTAAAAAGTTTTAGGAGCTGACAGGGTGCCCCTTTGGAATAGTTGTCAGAAAATGTGAGAAAAGGAAAGGTACGTAAGCTCTCACACACAGCATTAGAGATTGGCATCTGATTGAAAAAAAAAACTACCTGTCTCCCCAGCATTTAACGGTGCTGTTGTTTTGATTTTACGTATTGTTAGCATTTTAATGAATTGTTAAAAGATTGATACACAAATCGTTAAATAAGAAAACGTAAAAACCCTAGCTGTAAGCAATTGGCCATTCATATTCCTGAATTTTAAATCCCTGTGTTTATCTGTATCCGAATGCCTGGTGCAGCTATTTTGAAAGCAGAGTCTATGATTTACTGTATTGCAGAAGCGTATTGTTGCCACCAAAGAAAAAAAATCCTGAGTTTACAGGAGTGAAAGAGGAAACAAATGCAAACACCGTTTAGAAAAAACACACACGTCTCAGGCCTTAACCATGACAAGGATGGGATTTGAACCTAGACGAGCAGAGCACAATGGATTAGCAATCCAAAAAGTGACTCCTGTTTAATTTTCTTTTCGCTTGCTCGATTTGTAGTACGCTCCTCAATCCTTACAAACGATAAACAAAACGGCTTCATGTGCCACAGCATTCTGCTGCAGGTACTGTTTGCACCGTGTATTAGACGAACCCGAATTAAATATTTCAAATATGTGAAGAATTTCATGAAACCTGAAAAAAGATCACAGCCAATGTCAGCAATTCGGAGCCTGTAGGCAGCTTCAACAGAACAAAACGATCTGAAGCCGCAATACTTTCATAGAGTGTATTGTGACACTCTAACCACGTTGTTGCTATTACTGCTACTTCTGCTGCCGTTGCTTTAAACTCTACTCAACGGGCAAGTAAAGTTGTACAAGGAATAGACTACTTTGAGCCGTCCAAATTCCATTATATGAATTTAAGCTTTTTTTTTATTAATAACAGCATTAGTAACACAATGCGTGCTCAGAAACGTTACTTATTAGCTTATGAAGCAATAGTGTTTCCACAATTTGCGGTCTTCAAAAAGTAAACGCTGAAGTTTTTATACTTCCTTGTGAGCAGATCACCTTTGATTTAGAAAAGGAAAACTTACTCCCCTGTTGCTTTCATTGCAATATGTGAATCGAGACCCAAGCGCTAAGAAAGCTGAAAAACGCAGAAGTCATAAACCCGATTTTAATTTAGATACACATTTTCTAATGCAGCCTTCATTACAAGACAGTCTATTTCTCGAAAGCGTGTTATGTAAAAAAAGAGAAAAACGAAAATAAATGGATGACAATATTTAAAAGATGAAGATTTTACTTTTGAGAAATTGTCATTTTATGTATCTAGACGCTTTTCAACCACTGCTTTTAGAACTTTGCTGTGCTTCCTGAATCATTTTCAGTGTTATAAACTGGGGGTGGAGGTAGCGATCACTTTGTAGAGCAGTTGATAGGCTGGAGCTGTTCAGACTACTCTTGTTTTTTTCTCAAATGCTTCCATCATTTTTCTTTCACGGTAGGACGCGAGTGTGTACATGTGTTTGGTTTTCGTTTCACTGATTCTCATTGAAGATTTGGGAATTAACGATGAAAGAATCAGTAGCCAGGAAGGCAGAAGCTTTGGTTCTCAACGATCTTGAAGACACGCCCTTGTAGAGCAGCCTGTGATGATTTGTACTACAAAAGACCAAGTGCTCAGTGACGTCTGCGTTTACCGTTGAAACTTTTCATCTCAGGTGCATAAGCAGTTGTGTTAAACATAGCTGAGTGGTGCAGCGGAAGCGTGCTAGGCCCATAACCCAGAGATTGATGGATCAGAGCCATCCTCTGCTATACACAATTGATAAACACACCATCAGTTTAATGAAGTGCATTGAAACTGATTTCTTCTCTCGTGTGTGCAAACTTCACACTTACAGTGCCTTGCGAAAGTATTCGGCCCCCTTGAACTTTTCAACCTTTTGCCACATTTCAGGCTTCAAACATAAAGATATAAATTTTTTATTTTATGTGAAGAATCACCAACAAGTGGGACACAATTGTGAAGTGGAACGAAATCTATTGGATTTTTGAAACTTTTTTAACTAATAAAAAAATGAAAAGTGGGGCGTGCAAAATTATTCGGCCCCTTTACTTTCAGTGCAGCAAACTCACTCCAGAAGTTCAGCGAGGATCTCTGAATGATCCAATGTTGTCCTAAATGACTGATGGTGATAAATAGAATCCACCTGTGTGTAATCAAGTCTCTGTATAAATGCACCTGCTCTGTGATAGTCTCAAGGTTCTGTTGAAAGCGCAGAGAGCATCATGAAGACCAAGGAACACACCAGGCAGGTCCGTAATACTGTTGTGGAGAAGTTTAAAGCTGGATTTGGATACAAAAAGATTTCCCAAGCTTCAAACATCCCAAGGAGCACTGTGCAAGCGATCATCTTGAAATGGAAGGAGTATCAGACCACTGCAAATCTACCAAGACCTGGCCGTCCCTCTAAACTTTCAGCTCAGACAAGGAGAAGACTGATCAGAGATGCAGCCAAGAGGCCCATGATCACTCTGGATGAACTGCAGAGAACTACAGCTGAGGTGGGAGAGTCTGTCCATAGGACAACAATCAGTCTTACACTGCACAAATCTGGCCTTTATGGAAGAGTGGCAAGAAGAAAGCCATTTCTCAAAGATATCCATAAAAAGTCTCATCTAAAGTTTGCCACAAGCCACCTGGGAGACACCCCAAACATGTGGAAGAAGGTGCTCTGGTCAGATGAAACCAAAATCGAACTTTTTGGCCACAATGCAAAACGATATGTTTGGCGTAAAAGCAACACAGCTCATCACCCTCAACACACCATCCCCACTGTCAAACATGGTGGTGGCAGCATCATGGTTTGGGCCTGCTTTTCTTCAGCAGGGACAGGGAAGATGGTTAAAATTGAGGGGAAGATGGATGCAGCCAAATACAGGACCATTCTGGATGAAAACCTGTTGGAGTCTGCAAAAGACCTGAGACTGGGACGGAGATTTATCTTCCAACAAGACAATGATCCCAAACATACAGCAAAATCTACAAAGGAATGGTTCACAAATAAACGTATCCAGGTGTTTGAATGGCCAAGTCAAAGTCCAGACCTGAATCCAATCAAGAATCTGTGGAAAGAGCTGAAAACTGCTGTTCACAAACGCTCTCCATCCAACCTCACTGAGCTCGAGCTGTTTTGCAAGGAAGAATGGGCAAGAATTTCAGTCTCTCGATGTGCAAAACTGAGAGAGACATACCCCAAGCGACTTGCAGCTGTAATCGCAGCAAAAGGTGGCTCTACAAAGTATTAACGCAAGGGGGCCGAATAATTTTGCACGCCCCACTTTTCATTTTTTTATTAGTTAAAAAAGTTTCAAAAATCCAATAGATTTCGTTCCACTTCACAATTGTGTCCCACTTGTTGGTGATTCTTCACATAAAATAAAAAAATTATATCTTTATGTTTGAAGCCTGAAATGTGGCAAAAGGTTGAAAAGTTCAAGGGGGCCGAATACTTTCGCAAGGCACTGTACGGCGCTCTTTGATCTTTACAAATACGCAGATGCCCAAATGTTTCTTTGGTTGTTCTGAGATCCTTTACAGATTCCTCAAATCCTTCAAATGAACATCCATATCAGCACAATTATGTTTATATATTTTAAAATTAGGGTACATACAACAAAAATATCAATGTACATTTGTACAGTGCTCATTTAATAATGATTGTCAAGGATTGTCAAGTTCTCCAACAACTCTGTGTTATAATTTTAAAATATTTTTGCTAAGGATACACAAAGGGTGTATAAGGCATTCTCCCTACAGCCAGCTGAAGATAAAATTCCACACGTGAAAATGGTTTAAAACACACTCATTTCCTGCAAAGTTCAAGAGGGTTTTTAGCGGAGATTATGTTCACATTGAAACAATCCGAAGCGCGTCCCTGAGTGGGCTTGAACCACCAGCCCTTTGTTTAATAGCTGTACAGAGAAACACTCCCGTTGCATTTCACCATTCACACGTTTGTAGTTAAAGAAAATAAAATGCTGGCATTTTCCTGCCAGCCGGCAGTATTTCTTCGGCACTGACCAAGAATAACCAAGAACATTATTTCATCTTTCGCAGGCTGTAATTTCCAAAAAAGGAAGTGAATACTTGTATTAAACTAAATCAAGCCGACGGAGATGCACTGCCGTTGTTTTGCTCCACTTTTCATTAAAAGGAGAAAAATTACCTGCTTTTTCTTGCAGTATTTCTTCTGTCCTGATAAGCAAGATTTGTATTTTATCTTTTAGAAGTTGTATGAATTTCTTGAAGTTCAGAAACAACTTGTTCCAGAAAAGAAATGAACAGTTGCTTCAAAGTAAATCAAGACGTACAGTATGTCTCTCTCGCTGTGTGTGCTCTTATCTGTCCATCTCTCTCCTCTTCTCTCACTCTGGCAGTCTGTGCAGAGTATCTGAAGGGGATGTAACACCACTTGGCAAAGAAGAAAAATTCTCAGAGGCAGAATAAAAAATCAACGCCGTACTGCTCTCTATCCTCACAATCCAGAACCAGAAGATATTCAGACAATCAGTGCTGCTACATGAACAATATCAGACAGAACAGCCTGGACACAAGTCACATTTCCCCCTTTTATCCTATCTCCCAGCCCTCTTAGAGACATAAAAGAGCTCCTGGTTCTCCTCTCTGTGAACTGGGCTCAGGGGTCACTGATCTGGCAGTTGTGGGCTCTGTTCCAGGTCGGAAGCAAGAAGGTTCTATTAACCCTTTCCAGGACTTCCAGCCCTTCAGTATTACTTTCTTTACTGTATATCAGGCTCCAAACATGTTTTTTAAGTGTTTTATAACACAAGTGAGTGTGGAATTATCTTTGTATTTATGTTATAAACACCAGTATTGACACTCTGATCAGTATATTGATTATTAGTAGCCAAAGGCCGATGGTCGTGACTACAATAGTGACCAGTTGACCAGTCTGTAGCTCTGAGCAGTGGGACTGCAGCAGCAGAGATCAAACAGAAGAAGACCTGTCTGTGTGTGATTCTACACCAGCCCTGGGATTCAGCTGCTCTCATAAGTGTCTCACAGACAGTCTTATAAATGTACAATTAGATGAAGTCTTGTAACAGTTATACAGTTAATTTAAATCATCAGACTACCTATAGAGCTGAGAGCTGGGTGGAAATAAAACCAGGATACACGTTTTAACCTCCAGGAACATGAGTCTGATCCTCCTGGCTTCTATACTCTGATGATTCGTGTAAAACCCTTGAAAGCGCTTATTTCAGGGACTCGTGCTCGTTCTCTACTGCTCCACACGGGTACACTTTGTAACACATTAATCTGTGAAGTAAACGCTTTTCTTTTTGCAACATTTCGAGTACCTCTGGCATTCATGAAAAAGACACTCAAAAGCAGCAGAGACGCGCTCTGCTCTGTCAGAATAAGCGCTGTGACGTCACAGACACCAGCCAGAGCGCCGGGATCAGAGAGAGAGACCGCGGGAGGCGCACGGAGAAGAGTTATTGATCACTTATCTATCGACAACCAATTATTTAAACTGAAGAACCGTAGAAAAATCGATTAACTTCACCTATTGGTGAGTACTGTTTCATTTCTTGACCCTGTTTAAGTATCTAGAAAACAGTTAATAAAGACTGTATCGACCAATTACCATAATGCTAGTATTTATGTAATATTAGTGATACTTACAGTGTTAGGGTCAGAGTATTAACACTCATCATCATGTTAGTTTTCATGAGAGTATTACTGTTATTATAAGTATTATTAGTCTAGTTGTAGTTTTTGTCAGTGTTAGTAACAATGATAGTGTATGTTTTGGTGATAGTGTTACTGTTGTAATATTAGCAGTATCTGCATTAGTGTTAGTTATAGTGTATCTGTACCTAAGAGTGTATGCGGTGTCTATGTGCGTATATAGTGTCTATTTGTGTATCTGTGAGTCTGAGTGTATATATGTGAGTGTGTGAGTGTCTTATTGTGTGTATAAATGTGTGATGTGTCTGTGAGTGTAAATGTGTGTGAGAGTGTAGGTGTACAGTATATCTATCAGTGTGTGTGAATATGTGTGTAGGTGGGCTTGGGTTCCACTGATGTGTCTGACAGAAGTGACCCATCAACAGGTGTTGAGTTCCAGAGCCGCTTGCAAATAAAAAGACTTTCTAGAGTCCAGGCCAACGTCCGGAGAGCTGTGAGTTCTCTGTTTTTATCAGTATTAGTAATAATGACAGAAGTAATTCCCACGCAAATGATTATTAACCAAAACAGACATCAGAAAATATCGCCTTTGCAATGATGTCACTCCTCTTCTTCATGAATTTTCTTTAATGACAGGACATTTCTCTGTCTGAGTGCCTGCTGTGAATAGTGTGACAAGCCATTTATTTCCAATATTTTCTAGTTCAGTTATTTATTGCATACAGAATATTATTCTCATTAAGAATATTTTACCTGCAAAGTCACAGTGAAACTACTACGGCGAATTAACTTTTTATGGGTGGAAAATGTTCAAAAGACTTAATGCTCCAGGGAAGGCTTGAACACACAACCTCATTATAACTCCACTGTGCACAGCTACACACACTGACCAGCTGTGCCACTGGACCTCTCTAAGGCAAGCAGGCTCCTACACCAACTGTAAAACTGGCACAAACGTAGGGCGAAACACGGGGTTTTGGCTGTGGATACATCTCCACATGGGGGAAAGGGACAGTCAAATAGTAAGGAAAATAAAAGAGAAGGAACTGAAATATACAGTATGTTATCACTGTAATGTAGGAAGAGGTGGTCAACAAGCAAAACAGCTTTGCGGATAATGTGAAGCGACATTGTTTTGTGTCAATTAGCCCATGGATTTCGCTTCATGTGCCTTAACCTGTGCAATTTGTATGATTGTTGAATGAGATTGGTTTCTTCACAAGCCCGGTCAATTGCCAGTGGAGAGCTTGATGACGCACACCTTCATGAAAACTCTCTTTAAGATGATCACACCTTTCATTGTCAGGTCGCCTCCTTTGCATACAATAGTAGCACCAACACTAAGAGAAAGGATGAGAAATGGCTTTTATCAAGTGATTGCAGTGTTTGTTTGACTGAGGATCCTTGTGTGCTGAACTGGCCTCTGGAGAAGTGTAGTGCAGTAAAAGAGAAGATTTGTATCACTCAAGACTAACGGAACAGAACAATACAATTACAATACTTTTATGAGAGTAAATAATACTGGTGCATCACAGTTCTTATAATGGTGAAAATAGGAGCACCTTCTCTACATTTTTGACTGACGTATTTAAACGGCAAGAAATACTATCACTATGCAATTAATTAATGCAGTTGAGCTCCTCTAAATGTTCTAGTCTGATGAAACAATGTATAGAATTAGGTGACAATATCGGAATTCATTCAAATGCACAAGATTAATTTTCAGCAGCAAAAATACGCTCGAAAATATTTTACAAGAAAGAAACCTTACATTCACCCTCTACATTAGCAGAGAACAGTAGGACAGTTAGTGTCACTGGACACTACATCACAGAGGCTGATCTTTTTGGACTTCAGTGAGTCTTCCAACTTGTCGTAGCTGTTGAAGAAGCACCTGTTGAATCTCAACCGAGATTTCCTGAGAGATCGTTCAGCGAGCGAGTCCTCCCTCTGGACTCCGCACTGAGCTGAAAGCTGCGCGAATTCCTCACTGTATGTCCTGTACTGTTACATCCGTTCTTGTGTATGTGTTATCTTGTGTTATCTACATGTAGAAATGTGACAAGAACACATCGAACTTTTTCCATTTGTGAAGGAAAATGCTAAAGAGCCTGAAAACTTTGAACATTTAAGTTAGCGTGCTTTATATACTGTATATTTTTTACTTTACTTTATATGCTTGGGGTGGCTAAGGATCTGTGCCTGTGGCTGGAAGGTTGCTTGTTCAAATCCCTCTGCCGGCAGAGGAATCCTACTCCGTTGGGCTCCTGAGCAAGGCCCTTAACCCCAACTGCTCCAGGGCACCATACAATGGCAGACCCTGTGCTCTGACCCCAGGCTCTCTCCTCCATGAGAGTGTGTCTCATGGAGAGCAAGCTGGGGTATGCAAAAAGATAATTCCTAATGCAATAAATTGTAAAGGGTTAATAAAGTGAGGTTATTATTATTCCTTACAGCAGAGCAAGCAAATTGTTACAAAAAACACCAGCTAATGTCCACCAGCGGAATTAACATTAATATACTATAAGGTGCTGTTACTTGGGAGTGTTAATCTACAGATAAATTAAACAAATGGCATTTATAGCTCTAAAGAGGTTAACATAGATGTCTGTAACAGATCTTTTCAGTTCATTGCTGTTCCTCTGACTTGGTGAGCCTTTGGAATTTTAAAAGCATTTTGCTTGCCTCTCGTGTGGTCTGTGTACCAGTCCATTAAGAGCTGCACTATCACTGTGTCGTGTGTGGTCCTACACAACTACACAGCTATCTACTGGAGTCGTCTTCTGTCCGTTGGTAGTTGAGAACAGATTTAATACGGAGCTGCGCAGAAATTTCTGTGGCAAATATTGCTGCAGAACTAGCCCGTGCACAACAACGAAGAGAAAAAAAAATACCACAGTGTTGCCCATAAGAGGGAAAAATAGAAATCAATTGTTCAAACAATTACACCATTCTTACAGTGGTCTCATGTTATTTTTCTTGCCATAAGAACAGTGGGATTGTTCAATTGTATTGTTCCCCAAATGGTTAAATAATAATAATAATGATAATAATAGTGGTGGTAGCTGATCGTTCTTGTCCGTGGCAGAGTGACCTGTGCGAAAAAAGTATGTTGATTTATTCTCCACAAGGCATCACTTTAGCATGGGTTTTAACCCATTCAGTGCTTATTTCAACTAACGCCACGTTCCTTTTTCTAGGTCTTCAAATAGTTTACAATGTAGAGGTATCTTTAGTAATAAGAAAAAAGCTGCACCTCGGAGATCCATCTCACAAAAGCAAAGACTTCTTAAAGTGCACTTATGAGCTGTAGAACCTGAAGGAGTTCTCTCTCCTAGATATTAAACGTGCAGATAATGAAATCAGTGATTTACGATTTCCGCAACCTTCCAATAAATGCATCTAAGACATGTAACAAACACATTGCGCAGCTGCAGTGGTGCATTTGGTCAGTGTGCAGTACATAGTGGAGTCATGCTGAGGTTGTGAGTTCAAGCCTCACCAGTGGCAGTTTTGCCTGTGATTTCAGCTGCAGAAACTTGCTGTTGGATTTAGGTTGGTTCTTCTGTTACTTTTTCCGCTCGATGGAGCTTTATTAATGCAGGCACACCTGCTTCCTCTGCATTTTATTTTATCGCTGCTCACAAACCAACATACTGCAGACACCTCTGATACTGTTAATGCTTGTGGGCCACGTGTTCCTGCTGTCAGCCTATTATACCATGTTCATGCGCGTCTAGAAACATTACTGCTCTAGTACAGGAGCGAAAGACTAAATGAAATCACACCCACTTTGAAAAAATCACGTTTGACAAACCATAGGATGACGAGATTGGGATTCTTTGGTTGTTTGAGTACATAAATCAAAGACACTGCGTTCAGCATATTCACATCAGGCTCTCGGACAGAGATAAACCCAGAGAAAATCTTCTCACGTTTTAATCTGTAACTGCAGGAATCAACAAATTGTTAATTATTTCAACTTCACTTACAATTTTTAAACAATTTACAAACCCCACAGTGGACGACATTTGGCTCCGGCACACATCAGTTGCTTGGGATATCATTGTAATATTTAATTTGCTTTCCCGTCACACCACTTTTATTAATAATGAAGTTTATCAATACACGTTTATTTAAAACATGTCATTTATTATTGATACAGTTTCATTCTGTCTTTATTAGGAGCTGTATCACAGCTAATGCATGTAAAGCCTTCAGGATGCGATGGTGAGAGTTCAGTTATCCCAGGGAGTGAAGAGAACTGAAATTTAGTAAATACATATTTTAATAGAGTGTAAATCTTCAAAGTGTTCTGTCACTTCAAAAGCAAATTACAGGAGCAGGGATTGAACCCACATAGACATTTGCCAATGGGGTCCTAAGTCCAACAGCTTAACCACTCAGCCATCCTGGGCAACAGTTTCTGCTGTTCAATTGCTCAGCCATCCTGGTTTCACCTCTCCAGCTCTGTGTTACACAGTTCATTGAATATATTTGTTATATTTTTGCATGGAATGAGACTGTACACTGGTGGTTCCCAGGGGAAAACAGGGTTATTGAGCCATTGGGTATTCTGAGAATAAATTGGGTGGGTGAATGTAACCGTGCGGTAAAGTAAAACAGTCCTCTTAGATGAAGCGCTACAGATGCAGCCCCTGAAAGTGTATAAGACTTACATTTATAGTACTGCTGACACAAATGGAGCCTCTACATCAGACCGAAATAGCGATGTGTTCGCTTAATTGTGCGTAGGATCTCCTCATGAATCTGTCTCATTCATCAGTGGAAATAGAAGCCATTACAATACGATACATGTTCACCTTCAACCCTGCAGCTGTTGGACGTGCTTGTTTTGGGACTATTTGCAATGAGTACCGAATTATGAGTTAGGTGTCCTTACTGGTATCTTTTAAACTGTGAGGGACATTGGGTTATATACAAGCAGGACAGAGACACAGTAATAATCCTATATTAATGTGTCCTGGATTTTAATTTACTGATCAGATAAATTGAAATGTTCTGATTCAGAGCCCCTGCAGTTTGTGCTAATTATAACCACAACAATACACCTGAGTCCTGAGCACCACACTGAGCACAGGTTAAGCTGGGCTCTGACTTTGTTCAGCACGACTGCTTGTTGCAGTTGAGCTCAGAGCTGGAGATGATCTCCATATTCTACTGCACTAACTAGTCCGAAACTTAGTACACAGTACACACCTTCTAAATGAAGTCAGGTTGTTAAAAAATGTAACCAGCGCCCTGTCACAGAAACGGACCGCGGTCTCTCGCGCGACAAGCGAGGTTACTCAGCACTGTACTAACGAGTAGCGCGTGTCCGGAACTGAGCGTGAGCTCTGTTTACTGTCAGCAGACATTTCCTCTTTTCCAAAGACGTTTTCGACTTCGCTAAGCTTTTTAAAGACGGTCATAAACGCTCATGAAGTAATTCATGTCAGTTTGAAGTCTGTCTCTGTTGCCTCGGCTCTTGATGAAGAAAAGCCGTGAATGGGAGACTCTCTCTCTGAAGAAGTGTGCCGTCACCCTGCAAGAGCCAACAATCACCGAGGCAACCACTGAGACAATTAACATTGAACACGTGAAATGCGACATGTTGTGATTTTTTTCCCACTTAAGGCTTCTATCGTTTCTACTCTAACGAGAAAAAGAGTACTTATTAGAAGTACGATTTGAACAAACGTCTCCAGAGGAAACTGCGACCTGAACGCCTTAGACAACCAGCCATCTTGCCTGTGGTTCTTATAATTAATTATATATTTTATTTCTTTCTCCTCGTTGATAAGAAAAAAAGTGAAATCATGTAATAAGAGAAATGTCTTTTTTCATGAGGAAAACCAGCACAAGCAAATGAAAAGTTTAGAGCAGCGCTCAATAAAAACGATCAGAAACAGACAGCGCTTATTATGCGGATCAGTATATTCCGATACCGCTGGTTCTGCAGAAGAAATAAGAAAAGCCGAACTCCTAACACTGTGTTGCCATTAAGGCTACTTAGTTAAAATAAAATTGTACCGTCACCTTTTTAAACGTGATTGTTAGAGACCTGTTGAATCTCAACTGGGGTTTCTTGAGAGATCGTTCAGCGAGCCAGTAATAAGAAAACTACTTCGCTTCCAATCTCTCCTGTCACTGTAAACTCGGACGTGATGTTCCGCAGATGTGCAGTGTGTGCTTTTCCTCTTGTTGTATTCAAGAGTACTCACTGTGTGAGCTCCTCACTGCGTTTCTTTTACTTTTCCTGTGATTATCTACGTGGAATGCGGTGACAAAATAGTCTTGAACATTTTCGGTTTGTGAAAGGAAACACTAAAGAAAATACAAGTAATGAACTTTTAAAATAACCACAGTACAGCTAGAAGAGAGGAAGATAAAATACGATTTATAATGAAATTTATAATACACTTAAGGGAAACACAGCCGCCCGAACAAGGACTTGAACCGTGGACCCTCAGATTAAAAGTCAGATGCGCTACCGACTGAGCTATCCGGGCACTGAAAGAAAGTGCCACTGTCGGGATCCTCGTAAGTCACATGTCTCTTCTTGTGCCGAAGCGCAGTCATACCTGACCCGTCTGGAATGTCTACTAACAGACTTCAGCCACAAGCGACGGCACCACTCCCAGTAGAATGACTGAGAAATACAGCATGACATGGGGAGGTAAGGGGCTCCCACAATTAATCTTTCCTCACATTACTGATTTTTTCAATAGCATTTTAACCTTTTTTCACATTCAGATTTTTTCCCATTTAATAAGATCTTTTAATCAACAACATTAAGAAAGAAAACAAATGGAACATTTTTTGGAACAACAATTTAAAAAAAACCTTTCAATGCCTTGGTTCTATAACTGTGCACACCCTTTATAAAGGGAGTTGTAACTATGCTGAAATTTAAAGAGCATTTCTGTAGAGAAAACAAAACATTTTTTCTGCCTTGATGTTAAGCTCAGGGAGCCTGCCTTTTAGAAATTCTATCTCTAAACACCTTATGCAGCCTCCTGAGAGACTAACAAATATTGTTTTGAGAAATTGGCTCACACACCGGAAGGCACTAACGTTTCTCTTCGTTAGAGTATGTGAATAACTGTTTAACCCAAAATGTTTGGAATTGTGATTTTGTTAAAATTCAATAAATAATCTATCACCAGCACGAAATTATTATGAAAGTAAGATTTTTTTATCATAAACTGTAAGACATGAAGAGAGTTTACAGGTCGTATCCTTCGCTTTGTCTCTTAAATTAAGCGTTCAGGATTCAAACCGGTGTTCGGACTGTTGTGTTTCTTGAATTTCTTGTAATCTTGTAATCATCAAATGTCGATGTCCATCAGTGTTTTTCTCGGTTATACAATGGAATTCGCGCAGTTTTCAGCTCAGTGCGGAGTCCAGAGGGAGGACTCGCTCGCTGAATGATCTCTCAAGAAATCCTGGGTGAGATTCAAAAGGTGTCTTCAACAGCCACGACACGTCTGAAGACCTCTGGATTTCCTGAATCTGACATAAAATTAGTTCAAATCATTTGGTAGTTAACAGAACTAAATGCTTTAGAGGTACATTTAAAACAGCAGAGCAACACCATAGCACTTCGAGTGTGCCTGAATTTAATTTTATAAACCCGGTGGTACACCAGGACGTGCATTGAAGTGAAAGCAGGAAGCGCTGCGATATGCACTGTGCAGATCCCGCCACACTAAGAGGTGATAGGGTCTGTTCGATGCACAAAGAACGCTTTGAAAAGCGTCCAAAGCAAGTCATTCCGAGTTGGTCGTTTGTGTTTTCCGTTCAGACGCGAAATGCACGCATGGAAGCATGGAAGCCCTGCGACATGGTGAGGGGGTCTGTTCGATGCACAAAGAACGCTTTGAGGGGGTCTACAAGTCATTCCGAGTTGGTCGTTTGTGTTTTCTGTTCAGACGCGAAATGCTGAAATGATCTCTCGGCTCCTCGGTTGTCATTTCTGCTCCGTAAAGAAATCACAGCACGCGTCGGCTTCCAGCACGGTGGGTCGGGACACGATGCCGGGGGTCGGAGAGAGCGATGTCTTCCTCGTTAGTATAGTGGTGATTATCCCCACCTGTCACGCGGGAGACTGGGGTACATCAGGACGCGCATTGGAGTGAAAGCAGGATGCGCTACGACATGCACTGTGTAGATCCCGCCACACTAAGAGGTGAGTGGGTCTGTTCGATCACAGCGCTAGGCGAATCCCCAATCCCCTTTTGTGCGTGGCGACAGAAGAAGCCGCACTGTTTCGAACCAGGGAACTTTCGCGTGTGAGGCAAACGTGATAACCACTACACTACGGAAACGGTGGCAAACCCTGCCCAGCGGCTCAGAGCTGAGCCTGTCATGGACGGAGCAGGAAAGGCGGCGCCACATTCTACAGCCCTCTCCACGCAATCGACGAAATCGGGCCACTGAAGTGGAGAAAATCGCCTCTCCATAAAGTGCAAATATCATCTTGGAGAGTATAAATCCTATTGCCAAAGGTCAGCCCTGTCTACCAGAGTAACCCTCCCACCTCCTGCAGCGATGATCAGCTCGTCTCACACGCGAGAAGTCTTCGGTTGGAAACAAGCGCCCCCTCTTCTCGCGCGTTTTGCACGTTCGAGAGCTTTTAATGCGGTTCCTTCGTACACGGTGCTGATCTTTTGGAAAGCAGGAGGCAAAACTGACACGTTCCCATACCGGGAGTCAAACCCGGGCCGCCTGGGTGAAAACCAGGAATCCTAAACGCTAGACCATATGGGAGCACACAACCCCGCTGTTCCGGGCATCATGCAAGCAAACTACATAAATATGAGAAAACACGCAAGAGAGTTGTCACTCAGAGTGTCGAAGGGTCGATGTATACTGGGGCTCAGTTGAAATGCAACGTCAGGACTTTGCCGAATTAGGTAACACGAAGAGAGCACAGCCTTTTCCGCCCTGCCGTGTGTGTCTCGGTAACTCGCCGTGATCGTATAGTGGTCAGTACTTTGCGTTGTGGCCGCAACAACCCCGGTTCGAATCCGGGTCACGGCAGAATAGGGGCGTCTGCTTTTACTACTTGCGCGAATGAAGGCAAAAAAAAGCCAATCGATGTGAACGAACGGCGCTTTACAGAGGAGTACTGCCTGACTGGATCGTTGATGAACGACAGAGGCCACTCCGACCTCTTCTCGGTTTTCTTCAATGACTTACTAAGGATCTTCTTCACATTCGCCCATGCAGGGGAAGCCAGTTACACCAAAGCAAACGCAGGAAAGTGCATTTCAAGCAGAGACCAGGAGGGACTTGTTTACACCGAGAGTGGTCGGAGAATGGAACAATGCGCCCAGCCCTGTTGCTGGAGCCGATTCTTGATGAGATCTTGGGCTCACTAAGAGGCCCCCACTGGATGCTAATCTTTCTGTTGTTCTTGCAGGTCCTGCGCTGCTTTTGAGCCGACAGAGCTCGTCCTGGTCTGTCGGCACAGCCCAATTGCAAATGATCGGCTCCGCGTAGAGAAGGAACGTGCGTTTGGTACAAGAGTGCATGAAGGGACCGGAAATACATTGGGAACAAATGACCGGTCGCTCAAGACCTCTGTGAAGTACAGGAGCGTGCAAAAAGAGGCTGTTTCCGCCCGGTCTCGAACCGGGGACCTTTCGTGTGTTAGGCGAACGTGATAGCCGCTACACTACAGAAACCTGCGGGGACCGCTGCTGGTGTCTCGCTTGCGTTTCGGGCTGAGAAAGGGACGCGTCACTTTAGGCAGGGGGCGCTGGAGAGAGGAACAAAGGGCGCGATGAAACAAAATGCCGAAACCCAGGATCGAACCAGGGACCTTTAGATCTTCAGTCTAACGCTCTCCCAACTGAGCCATTTTGGCGGTGCGCAGAGCACACAGCCACCTGCTCCAGCCTTCCTGTGTTGCGGCATGAGCGCACCAAGAGGAGCGGGAGAGTGTTACAGGAACGTCACTCAGAAGGAAAGCCACCCAGCTGCGCCCTCTGAGCTCTGTCCAGCGCATCTTCCTCGCATGGACTCCTGCCTGCGACAGGCAGGAAACAATTAGCAAGAACAGAACAGCACCCCATGGGTGTCTCATGACCACACCTTAGGTTGTGACACGTGCAGGTGTGAGGGGTTGCCGGGCTACTCTGGAGCAAAACTTGGGCGGAGGGGCGGCGGGAAAGCAGACAAAGAGGTGACACCTCAAGGTCTGCACGATCACAGCTCTCCGCCGCCCCAGGCTTCCGCTCGATAAGCTACTGGACACACCCGCCCCTCCTCACACAGACCGTGGAAAACCCCCCGAGTGGGAGGGCTCTCTCTTCCTCCCAGGAGCTCTTGGACACGACGCACAGACAGAGCGCGGGGAGCCGCCGCCTGCAAACACGGCTCCAGGCAGGACTCCACTCCACTCCGCAGGAGCCGCAGAGCAGAGGAGATGGGGGCAGCTTAGCTCCTGTGCAGAGACCTGAGCTGTTGTTGCTGCGGACGCTGTCTTTTCTGTTCTCGGGGTAGGAGTGAATGTTGAGTTGCCCTTTGAAATGAAGCAGAGCACTTCAACGGCACGGGTGTGTGTGTGTGGGTGCGCCCTGGTGATTCTGGGAGACAGATCGAACCTGGGCTAAAAGAGAGGGTGTTTAGCCCTCTTCCATTTGCTAGTTCAGAGTTGTACAACCCATTTGTATCTGCTAGGCGGCGCAGTCGTCGTGCACAAAGATCGCTTTGAAAAGCGTCCAAAGCAAGTCATTCCGAGTTGGTCGTTTGTGTTTTCCGTTCAGACGCGAAATGCTGAAATGAACTCTTGGCTCCTCGGTTGTCATTTCTGCTCCGTAAAGGAATCACAGCACGCGTCGCCTTCCAGCACGCTGGGTCGGGACACGATGCCGGGGATCGGCGAGTGCAATGTCTTCCTCGTTAGTATAGTGGCAAGTATCCCCGCCTGTCACGCGGGAGACCGGGGTTCGATTCCCCGATGGGGAGTAGGAAGCTTTTATTTTACCTCCTTAGAGAAAGGACTGCCTTTCACTTCTCTGTTTTCTTTCACAGCGTCGTGCACCTTTTCATTGCTCTCGCTTTCAGAGCCTCCGCACGGCACACGACTCGACATCAGGAAGCACATTGAAGTGAAAGCAGGAAGCCCTGCGACATGCACTGTGCAGATCCCACCACACTTAGAGGTAAGTGGGTCTGTTCGACGCACAAAGTACGCTTTGATAAGCGTCAAAGGCAAGTCATTCCGAGTTGGTCGTTTGTGTTTTCCGTTCAGACGCGAAATGCTGAAATGATCTCTCGGCTCCTCGGTTGTCATTCTGCTCCGTAAAGAAATCACAGCACGCGTCGGCTTCCAGCACGGTGGGTCGGGACACGATGCCGGGGGTCGGAGAGAGCGATGTCTTCCTCGTTAGTATAGTGGTGATTATCCCCACCTGTCACGCGGGAGACCGGGGTACATCAGGACGTGTATTGACGTGAAAGCAGGATGCGCTGCCACATGCACTGTGCAGATCCCGCCACACTAAGAGGTGAGTGGGTCTGTTCGATCACAGCTCTAGGCGAATCCCCAATCCCCTTTTGTGCGTGGCGACAAAAGAAGCCGCTCTGTTTCCACCGAGTTTCAAACTAGGGACCTTGCACGTGGGAGGCGGAAGTGATAACCACTACACTACGGAAACGGTGGGAAACTGTGCCCAGCGGCCCAGCGCTGAGTTTCGCCAATGCGATTCAGCTGCTTCCAGTGCCTTTATTAAAGTGCGCTGATGGACCGTGCTCTCTCTCCAGAGACCAGCACGCCTGTCATGGACGGAGCAGGAAAGGCGGCGCCACATTCTACAGCCCTCTCCACGCAATCGACGAAATCGGGCTACAGAAGTGGAGAATTCTACAAGGCAGCGCCACATTCTACACATTCTATTGGGCCCGATTTTCTCGGTTCGAAACCGGGCGGAAGCAGGCCCGTTTCGTTTTTTGCCACGCACACTGTTTGCGGATTTGCCTAGCGCTGTGATCGAACAGACCCACTCACCCCTTAGTGTGGTGGGATCTGCACAGTGGATGTCGCAGCACATCCTGCTTTCACTTTAATGCGTGTCCTGATGTACCCCGGTCTCCCGCGTGACAGGTGGGGATACTCGCCACTATACTAACGAGGAAGACACCGCTCTCTGCTTAGTGAGCAAAACACTTACTTGGAGCATTGTGGGTGCTGTGGTTTAAATGCTATTGGTCTGTGAACAGAATACCCCTATCCCAGTGCATTGTGCCACATTAAATAAACGCACGAGAAAAAGAGATTCAGAACGCAAAGCTGTGTCAGTGTTCTGTGTAAAAAATCGGTTTGAACATCATGGGAGCTGTTTTTAATAAGCTGTTGAGTAAAGAATATTTTAATCTTCCTGCTGTCAGTAGTATTGTGCATATAGTTGACTCTTACCTTAATGAAAACAGGACGTAAAGGAAGGGTTTCAGAATTCAGACAAAGCTTTATTCCCGTGCTTACAGTCTGAGTAATTGGAGACTGCACTATTCTGTTGCCTATGGTCATATACGGGTTTTTCGCATGAAGCCGTATTGAACAGTATTTCTCGCGGTGTGAACTTGTGTATACAGCGGTCCCCCGAGTTCCAGTTAGTGCGTAATTACGCATCGATGAAAAACCGAAGGTTTAAAAAAGGATAATTAGCTCACTGATACTTTGATGTAGAGGCTGTGGAAATATCCACATGTCGTGGTCATTAAAATGCATTTGGTTTGAAGGCGTTCTGTGCTTCCGTTGCGAAGATATGGACAAAAGAATATTCGTGCTTGGTCAAAAAAATGTCATATAAACGAAAAAGTAAAGGCTTAGAAAGCATTCACAATGTATTTTATACACAAAGCAAGTATTCTCGCGATTCTAAGAGGTTTCGTGTAAAATCGTTTTCGAACTTTAAGCTAACTTTACCCCGGTCTATATTTAGCGTTCGGTAGGGATAACACTGCTGATATTGATTGAGTAAAAATCTGCGATGTATTGACACCTTTATCTGAAGCGAGAAGTCCTCGAACGCCGCTTATGAAGTCTTGGGATTCATACCAAGAAATACTTTTTGTTTTCCCTCCCAAAATGCTGCTATTGCATTACACATTATATGAACATTACCAGTTTTGGTAGCTTCTGGGTGCGATTTTCCAAAACTGAAACTAATTACAAAATTATTTGAGATGAACCATGTCCAAAAATTGTAAATCATGACTAATATTAATATCAACTGAAATTACTACAGAAAAAAAGATTTAACCGAGACATTCATAAGGCTATGCAAGCCTTAAAAGTAGAACAATTAATTTAATATAACTTTTATTTTTTTAGAAATGGGCTCATACAGCTGAAGACTCTCCGCTAGAGTACGTGAATAACAGTTTAACCCAGAATGTTTGTAATTGTGATTTTGTTCAAATGCAATAAATCGTCTATCAACAGTAAGAAATTATTAAGAAAGTAAGAAATTGTTTTATTTCATAAACTGTAAGACGTGAAGAGAGTTTACAGTTCGTATCCTTCGTTTTGTGTTTTAACTTAAGCGTTCAGGATCCAAGCCCGTGTGCGGACGGTTGTGTTTCTTGAATCTCTTCGACTAAAGTCGTTGTTTAGTCTTCAGTTTTTTCTCGAGTTGTACCATGGATATTTTATACGATTCAGCTTTCAGCTCAGTGCGGAGTGCAGAAGGAGGACTCACTCGCTGAACGATCTCTCAAGAAATCCCGGGTAAGATTCAACAGGTGGTTTCTTCAACAGCCACGACAAGTCTGACTTTCTCTGAATTTCCTGAATATACTGTAACATTAAATTAGTTCAAATAATTTGGTAGTTAACACAACTAAATGCTTTGGAGGTATATTTAAAACAGCAGAGGAAGACTTTAGGCACTTCGAGTATGCATTAAATTAATTGTGAAAACCTGGATCTATATGAACAACAGTTCTCTTGTTCATAATATCTTTTTATATTTGTTAATTGAATATATCAATTGAGTATATCTATTATATTTTTGAATGGGATGGGACTGTACACTGGTGGTTCCCAGGGGAAAACAGGGTTATTGAGCCATTGGACATTCAGAGATTATATGTTGTGTGGGCCAATGTAACCGTGTGCGAAAGTTAAAAAATCCCCTTAGATGATCAAAGAATAAGTTGGGTGGGTGAATGTAATTGTGCTCTAACAATCCTCTTAGATGAAGCGCTACAGATGCAGCCCCTGAAAGTGTATTCGACTTACCTGTATAGTACTGCTGACACAAATGTAGCCTCTACATCAGACAGAAAAGGCAATGTGTTTGCTTAATTGTGTGAAGGATCTCCTCGTGAATCTGTCTCATTCATCAATTGAAATAGAAGCCATTAGAATATGATACATGTTCACCCTCAACCCCGGAGCTGCTGGACGAGCTTGTTTCAGCTCAGTGAAGTTGGCCCCCTACAAACAGCAAAAACGATGAAACCCACCTTGGTCTTTAGTGCTGTGTTTGTGCCGTTGAAAGTAGCATTTCTGCTACATTAATAATATTTTCTTGGAATAGAGAAGTTGTCAATTTTAAAACATATTTGAATCGAAATGTGGTTTTGAGTTAGATATTGGCGTGTTCATGTAATTAGTCTGTGTTTGTCATTACTATATATATATATTGCCATGTTACTAGAACTTGTAGCTGAAGTTTACTAGTTGTGTTTTTATGATGATTAGCCATATGTTGATAACAATATTGTATATAATGTATAATTTGAACTACATATTTTCCTGGTGTGAATAATTGTATATTTTCAGAATAAATTTCTAAACCAAATCATTGGCTTGATTTACTAGTTTCTACCCCTATAACATCTATCTTTGATGTATAATAGACCTTTAACCATATATGTATAATAGTCCTCTAAAGTTATCCGTATAATAGAACTCCAACCATTTATGTATAATGAACATATAATCATAGATGTCTAATTGACCTATAGCGAAATACGTATATTAGAATTTCATTCTAGAGGAATTATGGACCACATTTATACAGTACGTCTAAGATATGAGTTTCATAGACGTATATTCTACATCATTTGCCCATTGGGATGTCCCGATTTTAATTGAACAAAGCTAGATACACATTTTCTAATGCAGCCTTCATTACAAGACAGTTTATTTCTCGAAAGCATGTTATGTAAAAAAGAGAAAAACAAAAATATATGGATGACAATCTTTTAAAGCTGAAGATTTTACTTATGAGAAATTGTCATCTTATGTATCTAAACGCTTTTCAACCGCTGGTTTTAGAACTTTGCTGTGCTTCCTGCATCATTTTCAGTGTTATAAACTGGGTGTAGAGGGAGCCATCACTGTGTAGAGCAGTTGATAGGCTGGAGCTGTTCAGACTACTCTTGTTATTTCTCAAATGCTTCCATTGTTTTTCTTTCACGCTAGGACGCGAGTCTGTACATGTGTTTGGTTTTCGTTTCTCTGATTCTCATTGAAGATTTGGGAATTAACGACGAAAGAATCAGTTGCCTCGGAAGGCAGAAGCTTTGGTTCTCAATGATCTTGAAGAAACGCCCATGTAGAGTAGCATGTGATGATTTGTACTACAAAACACCAAGTGCTTAATGTGACGTCTGCGTTTACCATTGAAACTTTTCATCTCGGGTGAAAAAGCAGTTGTGTTGAATAGCTCCCCTCAGCAAAAGCATGCTGGAGTCGACGAATGGAAACCATCCTCTGCTATGAGCATTTTGCGCATGATTGATAAGTACACCATCAGTTTAATGAAGTGCATTGAAACTGATTTTTTCTCTCATGTGTGCAAACTTCACACTTATGGTGCTCTTTAATCTTTACAAATATGCAGATGCCCAAATGTATCTTTGGATGTTCTGAGATCCTTGATAGTTTCCTCAAATTCTTCAAATGAACATCCATATCAAAGCAATTATGTTTATATATATATATTCCAGATGTGGTACATATAAAAAATATCAACATACATTTGTACAGTGCTCATTTAATAAAAATTGTCAAGTTCTCTAACAAATCTGTTTTCTAATTTTAAAATATTTTTGCTAAGGATACAACAGGTGTATAAATAAATTATCCCGAAAGCCAGTTGAAGATAAAATTCCACACGTGAAAATGGTTTTCTTGGACATTGACGTAGGTACTTAACTCTTTACTTGTTGTAGTTCCACACGAGTAAAACACATTTCCTCCAAAGTTCAAAAGGGTTTGCAAAGAAATCCCATCAATTTTTAGCAGAGATTATGTTTACATCGTAACAATCTGAGCTTGAACCACTAGCCCTTTGTTTAACAGCTGCACAGGGACACATTTTTTCACCATTCATACGTTTGTAGTTAAAGAAAATAAAATACTAGCATATTCCTGCCAGCTGGCAGTATTTCTTCTGCACTGACGAAGAATAATCAAGAACTTTATTTAATCTTTCGCAGGCTATAATTTCCAGAAAAGGAAGTGAATACTTGTATTAAGCTAAATCAAGCCGACGGAGATGCACTGCTGTTGTTTTTCTGCACTTTTCGTTAAAAGGAGAAAGAATCACTGACATTTTTTTTGCAGTATTTTTTCTGTCCTCATAAGCAAGATTTGTATTTTATCTTCCAGAAGTTGTATGAATTTCTTGAAGTTTGGAAACAGCTTCTTCTAGAAAGGAAATGAACACTTGCTTCAAAGTAAATCAAGACATATCTCTCTCGCTGTGTGTGCTCTTATCTGTCCATCTCTCTCTTCTCTCACTCTGACAGTCTGTGCAGAGTCTCTGAAGGGGATGTAACACCACTTGGCAAAGAAGAAAAATTCTGAGGCAGAATAAAAAATCATTATTCTCTTCTCAGTCAGATTCACAGTTTAGACTCACACTCAGACTGAAGTTCAACTCCATACTGCTCTCTATCCTCACAATCCAGAACAAGAGTACATTCAGACAATCAGTGCTGCTACATGAATAATATCAGAACAGCCTGGACTCAGGTCACATCTCCCCCTTTTCTCCTTCCTCACAGCCTCTTAGAGACAGAGAAGAGCTCCTGGTTCTCCTCTTCGTGAACAGGGCTCAGGGGTCACTGATCTGGCAGCTGTGGGCTCTGTTCCAGGTCAGAAGCAACAAGTTTCTATTAACCCTTTCCAGGACTTCCAGCCATTCAGTATTACTTTCTTTACTGTATTTCAGCCTCCAAAGATGTTTTTTATAAACGTTTTATAACACAAGTGAGTGTGGAATTATCTTAGTATTTATGTAATTAACACCAGTAGTGACACTGTGATCAGTATATTGATTATCAGTAGCCAATGGTCTGAAGGTCATGTCTACAATAGTGACCAGTTGACCAGTCTGTAGCTCTGAGCAGTGGGACTCAGATCAAACAGAAGACCTGTCTGTGTGTGATTCCACACCAGACCTGGGATTCAGCATCTCCCACACGTCTCTCAGAGTCTTATAAATATACAGTTAAACAGAGTCTAATAACATTTATACAGTTAATTAAATCATCAAACCCGCAGAGGAATTGAGAGATCAGGAGTCTGAAGATTACACTGAAGATTCGTGTAAAACCCTTAAAAGCGCTTATTTCAGGGACTCATGCTTGTTCTCTACTGCTCCACATGGGTACGCTTTGTAACGCATTAATCTGCGAAGTCAACTATTTTTTTCTGTTTAATGAATATCTTTCCTAGGTCCGTCACTCTCCTTTTCCAACTGTGATGATTCGCTTCTCTTCACAGCCCGGTGTTTTCTTTTTTTATTTGGAGATGTTATATCTTTAAGAAAAGCCCTCCGGGCTCCGGACAGGAGTCTCCTCCAGCGGAGACGCTCTGCTCTGTCAGAAACAGGGCTGTGATGTCACAGACACTAACAGGATCGCCGGGATCAGAGAGCAAGACCGCGGGAGGTGCGCGGAGAGCACGCAGGAGAGTTATTGATCACTTATCAATCGACAACCAATTAATTCAACTGAAGAACCGTAGAAAAATCGATTAACTTCACCGATTGGTGAGTATTGATTCTTTTCTCAACCCTGTTTGAATATCTAGAAAACACTCAATAAAGACTATATCAATCAATTACCATAATGCGTTTAGTGTTAATAATGTTCAATCCAAAATTAAACAATGATTATTCATATTATTATTTAGGCAACTGTATCCTAGAGCTAGAAAATTATATTCCAAGTTGATAAATGTATGTAACAGTTTAAATGAATTTTTCCAATGTTTATAAATCATAAGAATGGTAACCACGGCGACAGGCGCCCTGTTGCATTTGTCACAGAGAGCGGTGTGACGTCACAGGCAGCAACTAATACTAATACCAGTGTCTTCATGTTAATATTAATCAGAGTACAACTGGTAGTTTTAATGTTAGTGTTCAAGTGAGTATTAATGACAATAACGCTACTTTTAATGTTCATTTTCATGTTAATATTAATTATAACTAAAGTGTTACGGTTAGAGTATTAACACCAGTAGTAATGTTAATTTTAATAATATCATTCCTGTTATCATTAGTAGTTTGTGTCAGTGTTAGTGATAGTGTTACTGTTGTAATATTAGTAGAATCAATTTGTGCTAGTTATCATGTATATGTAGATAAGTGTGTTTGTGGTATCTGTGTGTGTGTTGTCTGTTCATGTGTGGGCTGTGTGTCTGTGAGTGTCTGTGAGCTTGTTGTGTCTGTTAGTGTGTGGGGTCTCTGAGTGTGTGGTGTCTATAAGTGTGTGTCTGTACGTATGTGTAATGTCTATTTGTTTCTGTGAATGCATGCCTGTGAATGTGTGTGTATGGTGTGTGTCTGTGAGTGTGTGGTGTCTCAGTATGTAGTTTTATATTTGTAAGTGTATGTGTGGGTATGTCTGTCAGTGTGTGTAGTGTCTATGTGTCTATGTGAGTATTAATGATGATAGGATTACTGATAGTTTTAGTATGAATGCTAGTATTCATGTTAATATTAGTGAGAGAATATCTGGTAGTTTTACTAATAATATAAGTAAACATGTAAGAGTTTGTGATGATAGATACTTTTAATTTTAGTTGTAATGGTAGTATTCATGTAAATATTAGTGATAATTATACTGTTAGTGTCAGAGTATCATCATCATGTTAGTTTTCATGACAGTATTACTGTAATTATAAGTATTATTAGTCTAGTAGTAGATTTTGTCAGTGTTAGTAACAATGATAGTGTAAGTTTTGGTGATGGTGTTATTGTTGTAATATTAGCAGTATCTGCATTAGTGTTAGTTATAGTGCATCTGTACCTAAGAGTGTATGCGGTGTCTATTTGTGTATATAGTGCTAATTTGTGTGTCTGTGAATGTGTGTGAGTAAGTGTGTGGGTGTGTATCTGTGAGTGTGTGTATAATGTGTGTTGTGTCTGTGAGAGTGTGTTGTGTCTGTGGGTGTAAATGTGTGTGAGTGTGTAGGTATATATCTGTCAGTGTGTGTAAATGAGTGTGGGCCCCACTGGTGTGTTTGACAGAAGTGACCCATCAACAGGTGTTGAGGTCCAGCGTAGCTTGTGAATTGAAACACGGTCTAGAGTCCAGACCAACATCCACTGTGCACAGCTGTGTATGTACCATACACTGATCGATTGCACCACTGGACCTCTGTAAGCCAGGCTCCTACACAGATTGTAAAACTGGCACAAACGTAGGGTGAAACACAGGGTTTTGGCTGTGGACATCTCAACATGGGGGAAAGGGACAGTAAAATAGTAAGGAAAATACAAAAGAAGAAACTGAAATATATGTGCTCACTGTAAAGTAGGAAGAGGTGGTCAGACAAGCAAAACAGCTTTGCAGATAATGCGTAGCGACATTATTTTGTGTCAATCAGCTCACAGATTTCACTTCATGTGCCTTAAGCTGTAATTTGTATGATTGTTGAATGAGATTCTTCACAAGCCTGCTCAATTGCCAGTGGAGAGCTTCACGACACACACCTTCATGAAGACTCTCTTTAAGATGATTACACCTTTCATTGTCATGTTGCCTTCTTTGCATACAGTAGTAGCACCAACACCAAGAGAAAGGATGAGAAATGGCTTTTATCAAGTGATTGCAGTGTTTGTTTGACTGAGGATCCTTGTGTGCTGAACTGTGTAGTGCAGTAAAAGAGAAGGTTTGTGTCATTCAAGACTGTAACAGAACAGAACAATACAATTACAATGCTTTTATGAGCGTAAATATTAGTGGTACATCACAGTTCACAGTATAATGCTGAAAACCTTCTCTACATTTTTGACTGATGTATTTAAAAGGCAAGAAATACTATCATTATTTAATTGAGCTCCTCTAAATGTTGTAGACTGATGATAAAATGTATAGAATTAGGTGACAATATTGGAATTCATTCAAATGCACAAGATTTGTCACTGGACACTGCGTCACAGAGGCTGATCTCTTCTCCCTCATTATGCAGGTTTACCCACTCATGAAGAACTGTCCTCCAGAGATAGTCAGCTGCCATTACTGACTCAGACATGATGTTCGTGTACATATTATACCTTAATTGTACCTGGCACTGCATTTCAATAATTTGATCAAAATGTCTAATGAACAAACAATAATCAAATATTTCTTTCCTTCTTTTAGTAGATAAAGTCTTTGTCCAAAAATGAAGCATTTGTTCCTTTCCTCTCCTACCAGCCTTTATAAGTCACCCAGTTTTCTCTGAGCCAACAGTGTGAAGTATGAGGCAGTCAAGGCTAACACAGCCGAGCGCTCTAAAGAGCTGGATTAAAGCTCCAGTCTCTTTGGGGGCGTTGAGTTGGATTCCCACTGCTGCCAAATATCTCCAACTATCTCTGTGTCAAGAAGAACTTGTTTTTTTCTTGTTACATCCCTGTGGTTTCAACCAATTTCAGACCAATTAATTTAAACAACCATGCTGTTCTTATGGCACGGCAAAAAAAAAATAACATGACACCGTCTTTAAAACACACATTTGCTGCAGGGGGAACAGGAGAACTCAGTCTTATAGTGTAATGTCATTTTCTCATGCTTGTTTTTAGATGATTGTGATCGAATCTATGATCAGATCTATGACCCTTTATAAAGGTAGCACACATATAACGTGCCACGTTTTCAGAGAATTGAGTTAAATACAGGTCAGAAGAAAGTGACAAAATGTCCGCTAGGCAGTTCAGCAATTTCATCGGTGTTCTCTGTTGTTTAGGTGTAGAGTGCCAGCCGTTACAACCAGGAACCACACAGTTTCAGGCGTCAAAAAGACTTCCCCAAAACGCTGATTCTCTCCTTGCTCCGATGATGGCATCCACACATTTCCTGCAACAAAGCCGGGATACGGTCTTCAACAACACAATTGAAAAGCTTGTTTAGAGAACCACACAGTGTCAGGAATCAAAAAGACTCCCCTAAACCCTGATCCTCTCCTTCCTACAATGATGGCATCCAGACAATTCCTGCAACAAAGCCAAAAAAACGAGTGAAAAGAATACTCCCTACTCCTGCAATCTTTCGCAACGAAGGACCGTGTGTGGTCTGTGTTAAATACACTGTTCATCATTTATAATAATCATAAACCTTATTTTATATAGCTCCTTTAAAGGTGGTTTCTCAAAGTACTTTACAGAATGATAACAACAATAAAATAAAAAAAAATACACAAGATAAGCAGGATGAGGATATACAGTTAGAGGAGACAGTAGATGGTGATACTAAGTACAGTAGAAGCAGAGGGGTAAGGAACAGTTAAATAAAGGTTCTTCTAAAGAAGAAGGTTTTGAGTCTGGATTTGAAGGAGCTTAGAGAAGGTGACTCTCTGATATGCTTGGGGAGAGAGTTCCAGAGCTATGGGGCATAACGGGAGAAGACCCTATCACCCAGGGAGTGTTGACGGGCTTGGGGGACATATAGGAGACCAAAATTAAAAGAGCAAAGATTGCAAGGTGGGGAGTTGGGCAATAACAGCTCAGAAAGGTACTGAGGTGCCAAGCCATGCGGAGCCTTATAGGTGAGCATGAGGATTTTGATGTCAACACAAAACTTGACAGGCAGCCAGTGCAAGGACTACAGGATAGGAATAATGTGATCACTGATCAGGCATAGTGCTAATTTCTCCATTGTGGCCGCTGGTTCATTTTCGACTGTCGGCTATTAATAAGTCCTCTATTTGACTTGATCAACACCAATCCCCAGAGATTAAATCAGTGAAAGATTTATTTGACAGTCTGTCCTGAGCTAAGTCTTTCAAGATAGTCTTTGTCAGCTGAACATCAAGGCAGAAAAAAGCTTTAATTTGTCTTCTCAACAGAAATGCTCATTGGTCCCTTCAGCTTTATGCTGGCAACAACAGCTGCCGAGAGTCAGTGCAAACCATAGTGTGCCATCAGTTCCACTTAATATTGCTTTTGGCTACACCACAGAGAAAATATAATATCATGCCAGCAGCAAGGACTCGCTCGTGTGTACAGAACTCTTCCATTGTGCTCAGCCTCTTGATGTGGAATTGGGAGTCCAACGGTTCTGTACACCTTCTCACATGCCTCAATTCATCTCTGATCTCTATAGGAGACTCAATACCCACTTCTGAAACTCTGAAATCATTCACATTTTGTATCAGCATTTGAAAGGAATTAGGTGAGGATTTTCTTACACTATTGTTATATTAGCATTACTGTAGTGTTGCTAATGTGCTACATGCAATTTATAATCCTAAAATTTTAAAATTCCCACATTTGTAGTTGATTTTGTGTGATCTTCACCTTCACACTATTTTATGTGCCATTTATTGCTTATTAACGTACTATTTTTAACCAAAATAATATTAAGTAAGACCTGTATGTATTCAAATAGTATTATTATTATTTATACTTACTTGTCAAAAGAGGACTTCTGAGATTTTTGCAGATTTCTTCTTCGTTGAAAAACGTGAAAGTATTTAACCAAAATGGCGACTAACGAATATCAGCAATGCATTGTGGTATATAACCGGAAAAGTTACTGTGTTTCCAATGTCAATTATATATGCGTTTATTAATGTTGTCGATATTACAGTTACAATTTAACATTGATAATACATCGCAGCAATGTGCTCCCTGCTGTGTGCTGATGTGCAACTTTAACGCATGCAGTTAGTAAGGAAACGGTCACTGTTGTAAGGTATTATATATAATGACATTATGGAATAGGATGGGGACAGGCCTGGCGTCACGGGGGGAGGGAGGAGTGTCGCCCCCTCAGTTCTGGACAAAAGGATTTTTGAACACTTTCTCTCACTTAACCTGCACCCTAAAAAAAAGTTGTACTTTGTCAATGGTCAGATAACACTAATTGACACTAACAGTCACTCGGACTGTTTGATGTGAAGGAGGGCTATCCGTCCAGGAACGGCACATATCAGTGTCATTATTGGGTGTCAACATTACGATCCTGTTTGCTCAGCTGGACCGATTCCTTGCAGTAGTTTATCCTTATACTTAAAATTCTTATATAACTAGACTAGTTATAGCAGTCTGTGCTTTCTGTTGGTTTTACAACAGTGTTGACGGAACTGTTGTTCCGTCTTTATTACAGAGATGAAGACAAATTTCAGCGGCCAAGTTCGTTGCAATCGACCCATTGTAGATACTGATCAGCCTCAAGAAAAAAACATCACTTGTGCCTTTAAAAAAAAAAAAGAAAAACAGAGTTGTAGGTATTGAGGTAATTTCAGGTAGAATATAAGAACTAAAGTTAACTAATCCCACAGTAATGCGTGGGGTCCTATCAATAGAAAAAAAATAGTTGTAACCCGAAAACACAACAACCACAACACGAGAAGTCTTCCGGAAACCTAGGTAAATCCCTGTAGAAGTCTAACAGCTATAAAAACAAACAAATGAAACAACTTAAAAAGATCGCAGGGTCCAACCCCGTCCATTCCTATTTCGTTTGCCAAGATTTACTTTATCTATATCGTCAATTGTCTTGCAATGTAGAAATCTCTGTAATAAGAAGAAAAGAACTATCAGTAGTAGTTAATAATCCTTCGACAAAGAAACAGGTGCATTCAAAACACCAGCCTCCACTGCTTGTTAGGATGGCTGAGTGGTCTTAGGTGCCAGACTCAAGGACTCAATCATGTGTAGTGACAGTTTTATGTTATTCACAACACGGATTTCCATTCATGTTTATTAAGATCTGTAATTTGTATGTTGATTGTATGAGAACAGTTTCTTCAAAAGTCCTGTCAATTAACAGTGGAGACCTAGCCGACGTATGTCTTCATGAAAACGCTCTTTAAGGCGATTACAAATGTCTTGAACAAATCTGTGTCATATTTTTAAAATAGTTTAGCTCAAGATGCAACGGGAGTATAAATGAATTCTCCCGCCCTCCATTCCAAGATAAAACTGCATGTGTGAATCTTATTTTACGTGAAGTTGATGATGTTGGTCACTATTGGAAATTGCCCAGTGATATTGACTCAGGTACTCAGTTGTTACGTGCTGTAATTCGATACATGCAAAGCATTTGCATTCCCTCCAATTATCAATAAAGTCAATAATGTATTAAGCATTACATGCCACTTCTTCCCTAGATGATGTTCATGTTGGATCAGTGAGAAAGGCATGCCAGGTTGTACTTTAACCAGCACCTTACTATCATTTTAGTCCCAACCTGACCGCACTAAGCAATTGTACCACAGAGACTCAAATGGGTCGGTTTTCTCCATTTACGGTTTTTGGGAAAAAAATCATCTGCATTTTTAAGCAAGATTGTATTTCAAATTTCACAAATTGTAAGTATTTCTGGAAAAACGCTGTTGCAGAAAGAAACTGAGTAGACGGGAATAGCCCAGTCAGTAGAATATCGAACTTTTCTTCTCAGGGTCACTATTCAGGCGGCTGATATTCTTGCAACTACTTATTCCATGCTGAAATGAGCAGGAAACAACGTTTCAGCAGTGGAGCCTTCTTTGGGTGTGATATAGAATAAACCTTTACTTGTTTCTTTCAAATGAATTTAAACCTCATCTCCAGTACCTAAACTCGTCAGTTGCCTTCAGTAGCTAAAGACACAGGGCATACTGCTCCAGGTGAGGTTTGAACTCACAACCTCGGCATAGCTCCGCTGGGTACTGCCATACTGTATGTGGTGTACAGGTACAAGTTCACTACGTGTTGTAGATTCCAGGTTTGGTACCAGCAGAACCAGCAAACACATCAACTGATCTCAACGTGATTTGAACACACAAAGCTCTAATTTGAGTCAGAGTCGCTACCATTGCACTACGAAGTCACTCACAAGATTTGCTTTTAACTCCCCCAAAGAGAAAAATCAGTGTCCCTGAAAAATATTTTTTTCATTCTCTCCTGTGAGGAGCGCCGCTCTTCCAACGAGGGTCTCTTTCCATGGGTGAATATGGTTGTCTGGGGAGTTGCGGTGTTTATCACTATTGGACTTCCCCAGTCTTAAGTGCTGTTGTTGGACACGGGCAAAAGACTCGCATTTTCGGCAAATATAAAGAGGGTTAAGGTTTCGGCTTTAGCGGAGCCGGTGTTTACATTGACAATAATAAGAAGATCGTCCCTGGGTGGGCTCGAACCACCAACCTTTCAGTTAACAGCCGAACGCGCTCGCCGATTGCGTCACAGAGACTGACAAGAGAAGCTTTTCTCCATTCGCACCTTTCCGGTCAAAAAATAAACATTGCTTGCATTTTCTTGCCAGTCGGCAATATTCCTTCTGCTCTGATAGCCAAGAATTAAATTTCATTTTTCACAAGCTGTATGAATTTCTTGAAAAACAAGTTGTTGCAGAAAGGAAATGCATTCATGCATTAAACTAAATCAAGCCCTATGCGGTTGTCCAAAATGGTACTTTCTGCACAAAAAGACAGGAAGAAAGGCACAGCTGGGATGTGGAGCCAGGATCTCCAAATAAAGAGACAGGTACTTAAAGCAACTAAGCTACGGCGCCAGCAGAATTCTCCTCTTTTACAGCCGCTTGGACACACCGCTCTGAGCCATCTGCATTCAGTAAGCACTGAGTCTGCTGGCTGAGCAAGCTGCCTCCTTTACATGCAACAGAAACCCCGACTGTAAGAGAAACGAAGAGACATGGCTTTTATTGGGCACTTTTCATGTCCAATGCGCTTGACATCTCCCAAGGGCGGCAGAGTTCATTTACGACACTTTTCCTTTCTTTCTTCTTTCTGCACTCTTTGATGAAACAAAGCGAGAAATCATGTAAGGGAAAATGACTTTTTTCATGGAGAAAACATGCACCAGGAAATGTTGTGTTTAGAAGACGTGAGTTAACATGAAAAGTGACCTAATTTACAGGAGCAAATGCTCGCCTAGCAAGATCTGCTTTACTACAAGAGAGAAGTAGAGTGAAAGACGTGATCATTTCACGCCGTTGTGGAACAAAACGCTTTTTTCTTGGAATTCTAAATCAATTAGAAATTCAGAGCGACACATAAAGGCTTTGTCTGCTTAAAAGTGATGATTTTTAAAAACTGATAAAAATGTAGAAAACACGTTTCTCACGTAGAAATTTAAGATGGGGGTGGGGTATTACTAGTAGCGGCGCTGAACTCACCATGAACATCACCAATTCATTTACGTGACGGGCTAGTGGTTTAATGGATAACGCGTCTGATTTCGGTTTATTAGATTGTCGATTCGACTTCTACCGGGGTTGTGTGATTTAAATCAGGCTCCTCAGAAATAGATGTCCGTTATGTAAAAGAACCGCACCTGAAAGCAAACGTTGGGTCTGGGTTCCTTTCTTTCCTGCATGAAATAGCAAATCGTTACAAAAAAAACACCAACTAATGTCCAATAGCGTTAGTCATTTAAGTAAACATGAATATACTGTAAGGTCTTGGTACATGGGAGTGGATTTCAACTACAATTAAAAAAGAGCAAATTATAATTACAGGCTTCAGACACTTTTTCATACAACAGTGACCAAACACTCCCTACCTTTCAGATTTGCTTGAACCTGTAACAAGAAGGAGGTCTGAAACTTCCATTCTCTGATGTTACTGTCTCTAAAACCGGACGTGATGTTTCGCGGATGTGCAGTGTGCCTTTTCTCTTGCCGTGTTCAAGATGCTTCGCTGCATAAGCTCCTGACTGGGTGTTCCGTACTGTGCTGTTACTTTGTTGAAATTACCCGTGCGGTGTACAGATAAAACCCGACTGCGTGGTGTAAGTTCCGGGTTTGGCACCAGCAGCACCTGCAGACTCATCAGCTGACCTCGATGTGATTTGAACACGCAACCTTCTGACCTGGAGTCAGACGCGCTACCGTTGCGCCACGAGGTCACGCACCTCTAGTGCTTTTAATTCCCCCAAAGAGAACAATCAGCGTCCCTGGAAAAGTTTTTTTTCATTCTCTCCTGTGAGGAGCGCCGCTCTTCCAATGAGGGTCTCTTCTTCCCAGACCACAGATTATTCTTTCCGCCCGGCTCTCTCACAGAGAGCAGGCACACCGTCTCCACTGATGTGTTTACTACATCTATAGATCTGACCCCCTACAGCCACGATATTCCTGGACAGGATATTTACCACCAGCCTCGTGAACTTCTCATCTTGACCTCTCCCAGGAGGAGCACAATTAACACAGAATCCACTCTCCATTTAGCAAATAACACAAAACACTGTTTACCTGTCAAGACAGAAAACCAGGCTGCTCCAGGTGTGGCTTGAACTCACAACCTCGGTATGACTCCACTGCTCATGTCATTGGACATGGCCTGAACCAGGAAAGAGATTGGAAATCGAGACTTCATGGCGTTGTTTTAAAACTTGCCTACTCTTTCAATTTTTTCGGTCAAATCTTTTATCTGGGAGTACTTTCAGTTGATGTTAATCCTTGTCCCTATGCACGATTCTGGGCCATGGTGCATCTTGAATAATGTTCTTATAGGCTTCAGTTTGGAAAAGTGCGCTCTTCAGAAGCTACCGAAAACGCTAATGGTTACATAACACTTAAGCAAAAGCAACGTTCGGGTTTGAAAACTAATATTACTTGCTATGAATACAAACACTGTTACAGGAGGCGTGTTAGGGCTATTTTAGCTTAGATCATCAATTCATCTGACATTTCTTCTCCATCTATATCAACAGCGTAATCGCTACTGAGCTATAAAGGCAGGTCCTGGCAATACAATCTTCTTTAGAAAACATTTTTAAAACTGTTTCCACGACCACACGTAAAGTAAAAGATACCGATTGCACGCAACTAATACATTCTCTTTTCCAGGGACGTTGTAGCTAGATGCAAATTACAATCGAAAATGTATCAGCATAGATTGTACAGCATTTATGTTTATATTTATGTTAAAATGAAGGATAATATATCAAAATATCAACATCCAACTTCACAGTGCTAACGTAACAATGCTTGTTAAATTCTCAAACAAATCCGCGTTGTATTTCTAAACTATTTTAGCAGAGGACGCAACAGGAGTATAAATGATATCTCCCGCCAGCCCTTCAAAGATACTTTTCCATGGGTGAATATGGTTGTCTGGGGAGTTGCGGTGTTGGTCACTATTGGACTTCCCCGGTCTCAAGTGTTGTTGTTGGACACGGGCAAAAGACTCGCATTTTCGGCAAATATAAAGAGGGTTAAGGTTTCGGCTTTAGCGGAGCCAGTGATCACATTGACAATAATAAGAAGACCGTCCCTGGGTGGGCTCGAACCACCAACCTTTCAGTTAACAGCCGAACGCGCTCGCCGATTGCGCCACAGAAACTGACGTAAGAGGCTTCTCTCCATTCGCACCTTTCCGGTCAAAAAATAAACATTGCTTGCATTTTCTTGCCAGTCGGCAATATTCCTTCTGCTCTGATAGCCAAGAATTAAATTTCATTTTTCACAAGCTGTATGAATTTCTTGAAAAACAAGTTGTTGCAGAAAGGAAATGCATTCATGCATTAAACTAAATCAAGCCCTATGCGGTTGTCCAAAATGGTACTTTCTGCACGAAAAGACAGGAAGAAAGGCACAGCCGGGATGTGGAGCCAGGATCTCCAGTTAAAGAGACAGGTACTTAAGCAACTGAGCTACGGCGCCAGCAAAATTCTCCTCTTTTACAGCCGCATGGACACACCGCTCTGAGCCCAGTAAGCACTGAGTCTGCTGGCTGAGCAAGCTGCCTCCTATTCACGCAACAGGAGCCCCGACTGTAAGAGAAACGAAGAGAAATGGCTTTTATTGGGCACTTTTCATGTCCAATGCGCTTGACATCTCCCAAGGGCGGCAGAGTTCATTTACGACACTTTTCCTTTCTTTCTTCTTTCTGCACTCTTTGATGAAACAAAGCGAGAAATCATGTAAGGGAAAATGACTTTTTTCATGGAGAAAACATGCACCAGGAAATGTTGTGTTTAGAAGACGTGAGTTAACATGAAAAGTGACCTAATTTACCGGAGCAAATGCTCGCCTAGCAAGATCTGCTTTACTACAAGAGAGAAGTAGAGTGAAAGACGTGAGCATTTCACGCCGTTGTGGAACAAAACGCTTTTTTCTTGGAATTCTAAATCAATTAGAAATTCAGAGCGACACATAAAGGCTTTGTCTGCTTAAAAGTGATGATTTTTAAAAACTGATAAAAATGTAGAAAACACGTTTCTCACGTAGAAATTTAAGATGGGGGTGGGGTATTACTAGTAGCGGCGCTGAACTCACCATGGTGCAATTCATTTACGTGACGGGCTAGTGGTTTAATGGATAAGGCGTCTGATTTCGGTTTATTAGATTGTCGATTCGACTTCTACCGGGATTGTGTGATTTAAATCAGGCTCCTCAGAAATAGATGTCCGTAATGTAAATGAACCGCACCTGAAAGCAAACGTTGGGTCTGGGTTCCTTTCTTTCCTGCATGAAATAGCAAATCGTTACAAAAAAAACACCAACTAATGTCCAATAGCGTTAGTCATTTAAGTAAACATGAATATACTGTAAGGTCTTGGTACATGGGAGTGGATTTCAACCACAATTAAAAAAGAGCAAATTATAATTACAGGCTTCAGACACTTTTTCATACAAAAGTGACCAAACTGCCTAACTTTCAGGTTTGCTTGAACCTGTAACAGAAAGGAGGTCTGAAACTTCCATTCTCTGATGTTACTGTCTCTAAAGCGGGACGTGATGTTTCGCGGATGTGCAGTGTGCCTTTTCTCTTGCCGTGTTCAAGATGCTTCGCTGCATAAGCTCCTGACTGGGTGTTCCGTACTGCGCTGTTACTTCGTTCAGATTACCCATGCGGTGTACAGATAAAAACCATCTGCGTGGTGTGAGTTCCGGGTTCGGCACCAGCAGCACCTGCAAACTCATCAGCTGACCTCGACGTGATTTGAACACGCAACCTTCTGATCTGGAGTCAGACGCGCTACCGTTGCGCCACGAGGTCACTTGCCTCAAGTGCTTTTAATTCCCCCAAAGAGAACAATCAGCGTCCCTGGAAAACTTTTTTTTCATTCTCTCCTGTGAGGAGCGCCGCTCTTCCAACGAGGGTCTCTTCTTCCCAGACCACAGATTATTCTTTCCGCCCGGCTCTCTCACAGAGAGCAGACACACCGTCTCCACTGACGTGTTTACTACATCTATAGATCTGACCCCCTAAAGCCACGATATTCCTGGACAGGATATTTACCAGCAGCCTCGTGAACTTCTCATCTTGATCTCTCCCAGGAGGAGCACAATTAACACAGAATCCTCTCTCCATTAAGCAAATAACACAAAACACTGTTTACCTGTCAAGACAGAAAACCAGGCTGCTCCAGGTGAGGCTTGAACTCACAACCTCGGTATGACTCCACTGCTCATGTCATTGGACATGGCCTGAACCAGGAAAGAGATTGGAAATCGAGACGTCATGGCGTTGTTTTAAAACTTGCCTACTCTATCAATTTTTTCGGTCAAATCTTTTATCTGGGAGTACTTTCAGTTGATGTTAATCCTTGTCCCGATGCACGATTCTGGGCCATGGTGCATCTTGAATAATGTTCTTATAGGCTTCAGTTTGGAAAAGTGCGCTCTTCAGAAGCTACCGAAACCGCTAATGGTTACATAACACTTAAGCAAAAGCAACGTTCGGGTTTGAAAACTAATATTACCTGCTATGAATACAAACACTGTTACAGGAGGCGTGTTAGGGCTATTTTAGCTTAGATCATCAATTCATCTGACATTTCTTCTCCATCTATATCAACAGCGTAATCGCTACTGAGCTATAAAGGCAGCTCCTGGCAATACAATCTTCTTTAGAAAACATTTTTAAAACTGTTTCCACGACCACACGTAAAGTAAAAGATACCGATTGCACGCAACTAATAAATTCTCTTTTCCAGGGACGTTGTAGCTAGATGCAAATTACAATCGAAAATGTATCAGCTTTAAAATTTTCTTTTGGATCCACAGGACGATCAGCACGAGACTCAAAATATGCCTGTGTTTGATTGTACAGCATAGATTGTACAGCATTTATGTTAAAATGAAGGTAAATATATCAAAATATCAACATCCAACTTCACAGTGCTAACGTAACAATGCTTGTCAAATTCTCAAACAAATCCGCGTTGTATTTCTAAACTATTTTAGCAGAGGACGCATCAGGAGTATAAATGATATCTCCCGCCAGCCCTTCAAAGATACTTTTCCATGGGTGAATATGGTTGTCTGGGGAGTTGCGGTGTTGGTCACTATTGGACTACCCCGGTCTCAAGTGTTGTTGTTGGACACGGGCAAAAGCCTCGCATATCCGGCAAATATAAAGAGGGTTAAGGTTTCGGCTTTAGCGGAGCCAGTGTTCACATTGACAATAATAAGAAGACCGTCCCTGGGTGGGTTCGAACCACCAACCTTTCAGTTAACAGCCGAACGCGCTCGCCGATTGCGCCACAGAGACTGACGAGAGAGGCTTCTCTCCATTCGCACCTTTCCGGTCAAAAAATAAACATTGCTTGCATTTTCTTGCCAGTCGGCAATATTCCTTCTGCTCTGATAGCCAAGAATTAAATTTCATTTTTCACAAGCTGTATGAATTTCTTGAAAAACAAGTTGTTGCAGAAAGGAAATGCATTCATGCATTAAACTAAATGAAGCCCTATGCGGTTGTCCAAAATGGTACTTTCTGCACGAAAAGACAGGAAGAAAGGCACAGCCGGGATGTGGAGCCAGGATCTCCAGTTAAAGAGACAGGTACTTAAGCAACTGAGCTACGGCGCCAGCAGAATTCTCCTCTTTTACAGCCGCTTGGACACACCGCTCTGAGCCATCTGCGTTCAGTAAGCACTGAGTCTGCTGGCTGAGCAAGCTGCCTCCTTTACACGCAACAGGAGCCCCGACTGTAAGAGAAACGAAGAGAAATGGCTTTTATTGGGCACTTTTCATGTCCAATGCGCTTGACATCTCCCAAGGGCGGCAGAGTTCATTTACGACACTTTTCCTTTCTTTCTTCTTTCTGCACTCTTTGATGAAACAAAGCGAGAAATCATGTAAGGGAAAATGACTTTTTTTCATGGAGAAAACATGCACCAGGAAATGCTGTGTTTAGAAGACGTGAGTTAACATGAAAAGTGACCTAATTTACCGGAGCAAATGCTCGCCTAGCAAGATCTGCTTTACTACAAGAGAGAAGTAGAGTGAAAGACGTGAGCATTTCACGCCGTTGTGGAACAAAACGCTTTTTTCTTGGAATTCTAAATCAATTAGAAATTCAGAGCGACACATAAAGGCTTTGTCTGCTTAAAGTGATGATTTTTAAAAACTGATAAAAATGTAGAAAACACGTTTCTCACGTAGAAATTTAAGATGGGGGTGGGGTATTACTAGTAGCGGCGCTGAACTCACCATGGTGCAATTCATTTACGTGACGGGCTAGTGGTTTAATGGATAAGGCGTCTGATTTCGGTTTATTAGTTTGTCGATTCGACTTCTACCGGGGTTGTGTGATTTAAATCAGGCTCCTCAGAAATAGATGTCCGTAATGTAAATGAACCGCACCTGAAAGCAAACGTTGGGTCTGGGTTCCTTTCTTTCCTGCATGAAATAGCAAATCGTTACAAAAAAAAACACCAACTAATGTCCAATAGCGTTAGTCATTTAAGTAAACATGAATATACTGTAAGGTCTTGGTACATGGGAGAGGATTTCAACCACAATTAAAAAAGAGCAAATTATAATTACAGGCTTCAGACACATTTTCATACAAAAGAGACCAAACACTGCCTGACTTTCAGGTTTGCTTGAACCTGTAACAGAAAGGAGGTCTGAAACTTCCATTCTCTGATGTTACTGTCTCTAAAGCCGGACGTGATGTTTCGCGGATGTGCAGTGTGCCTTTTCTCTTGCCGTGTTCAAGATGCTTCGCTGCATAAGCTCCTGACTGGGTGTTCCGTACTGCGCTGTTACTTCGTTCAGATTACCCGTGCGGTGTACAGATAAAACCCGACTGCGTGGTGTAAGTTCCGGGTTCGGCACCAGCAGCACCTGCAAACTCATCAGCTGACCTCGACGTGATTTGAACACACAACCGTCTGACCTTGAGTCAGACGCGCTACCGTTGCGCCACGAGGTCACTTGCCTCAAGTGCTTTTAATTCCCCCAAAGAGAACAATCAGCGTCCCTGGAAAAGTTTTTTTTCATTCTCTCCTGTGAGGAGCGCCGCTCTTCCAACGAGGGTCTCTTCTTCCCAGACCACAGATTATTCTTTCCGCCCGGCTCTCTCACAGAGAGCAGACACACCGTCTCCACTGATGTGTTTACTACATCTATAGATCTGACCCCCTACAGCCACGATATTCCTGGACAGGATATTTACCAGCAGCCTCGTGAACTTCTCATCTTGACCTCTCCCAGGAGGAGCACCATTAACACAGAATCCTCTCTCCATTTAGCAAATAACACAAAACACTGTTTACCTGTCAAGACAGAAAACCAGGCTGCTCCAGGTGAGGCTTGAACTCACAACCTCGGTATGACTCCACTGCTCATGTCATTGGACATGGCCTGAACCAGGAAAAAGATTGGAAATCGAGATGTCATGGCGTTGTTTTAAAACTTGCCTACTCTTTCAATTTTTTCGGTCAAATCTTTTATCTGGGAGTACTTTCAGTTGATGTTAATCCTTGTCCCGATGCACGATTCTGGGCCATGGTGCATCTTCAATAATGTTCTTATAGGCTTCAGTTTGGAAAAGTGCGCTCTTCAGAAGCTACCGAAACCGCTAATGGTTACATAACACTTAAGCAAAAGCAACGTTCGGGTTTGAAAACTAATATTACTTACTATGAATACAAACACTGTTACAGGAGGCGTGTTAGGGCTATTTTAGCTTAGATCATCAATTCATCTGACATTTCTTCTCCATCTATATCAACAGCGAAATCGCTACTGAGCGCTAAAGGCAAGTCCTGGCAATACAATCTTCTTTAGAAAACATTATTCAAACTATTTCTACTACCATACATCAAGTAAAAGATACCGATTGCACGCAACTAATACAATCTCTTTTCCAGGGACGTTGTAGCTAGATGCAAATTACAATCGAAAATGTATGAGTTTTAAAATTTTCTTTTGGATCCACAGGATGATCAGCATGAACCATCAAAGAGCCTGTAGCTGCAAGAAGGTTAAAAGCGCACAAGTGATCTGTCTTTGGTCAAAGGAATTGCTGGAGCAGTAGGACGCAGAGCAATATCTAGCAGCTGTAGACGATGTTCGGGGAAGAGATAATTCTGTTTTCAGCACAGGGAGTGAGAATGAGCTCAGTCCGGCTCCCAGCAGAATCCATTCTGGTTTGGTTACTGTCAGACTGTGCATCTGAGGCTCTTTGGATCGCAACGTGAAAAAAAAAAAAGTACAAAAAACATTTGCTCACATCTTGTGATTTCCACGAGAGGAAGAGAAGATATCACAAAAAAAAAATCAGAACTGAAGATTTGGATCCGGGACCTCATACTTGTCAAATGATTAAAATAATAATTATGAAAATATCAGGTTGTGTTTCTGCAACATATCGTGCACAGTACGCCATTTTTTCTAAAAATACAGTAGATTGTACTTAATAAAAATGTACAATTCATCGCTGGTATAAACAGATGTGTGCTGTGTTTGCCTTTGTAAGCATTTGTTTAAAAAAGAAGTTCACAATATGATAAAAACACAGAAAGCACAAACCTAATAATATAACGATACAAAATCAATACCAAATCATAAAGCCAATTAAGTACCTATCCTTTGAAAACAGTGACATTTGTATATACTTTTGAATTACAAATCAGACAGAGTAGTCCCTTAATTCAAAGATCAGATCTTGGCCAAAACAAGACAATTAGATGTTAGCTGAATTCGGAACAAGAGCCTCTGCTTCATCGTTTATTGAGCTTTTGATCAACGTCTGAGCGAAAAAGATTCGCTATTTTAACTCTTTGATTAAAGTTTACAAAAGCACCTTCCTTCGAGCAGGAGTGAAAACAGCGACTTGAGGATTCCTAACTGTTTTTAATACAGTCCGCCACGCTACCAACTGAGCTATCGAAGGGATTTAAAGTGCTCCTCTCTGGCACATATTGCCCAATGTAGTGAAATATTCCGGGTGATTAAATTCCAGTTCGACATCAAGTTTCCAACTCGTTTCCTTAGTCTTGTTTACCTTGAATTTAAGCCACAAACCAGGATTCTACTGTATAAACTTCCGGGGATGTTACAAAATGTTTGAGGGGGCATCAATCATTACAGGCGGAAATTCACTCCTTTTTTTTCTCGAGGCATCATATTAAACATTTCATTTGGATCGAGAAGAGGATCACCATGCGAGACAGAACAAACTGTTTGATTCCATCTTTATTGGGAGCTGCATCACAGCTAATGGATGTAAAGCCTTCAATATGCGATAGTGAGAGTTCAGTTATGCCAGGGAGTGGGAGTGAAGAGAACTGAACTGAAATTTAGTAAATTCATATTTAAATAGAGTGTAAATCATCAAAGTGTTCTGTCACTTCAAACTTAGTACGACACTACCAGGAGTGGGGATCGAACCCACGTGGACTTTCGTCCATTGGATCTTAAGTCCAACGCCTTAACCACTCGGCCATCCTGGTCTACAGCAATATGCTGCTCAGTTGTTTAACATTTGAATATGATTCATCTATTAAAAAAAATTAAACCAGCGCCCTGTCACAGAAACGTACCCCGGTCTCCCGCGCAACAAGCAGGGGTACTCAGCACTGTACTAACGAGGAGCGCTTGTCCGCAGCTCGGCGTGAGCTCTGTTTACTGTCAGCAGACATTTCCTCATTTCAAAAGACGTTTTCGCCTGCTCTCAGTAATTAATGTCGGTTTGAAGTCTGTTCCTGTTGTCTCCACTCTTGACGAAGAGCAGCCTTACGTAGGAGACTCCCTCTCTCAAGAATTTTGCCATCACCCTGCAAGAGAGAAGAGCCATCAACCACCAAGACACTTAACATTAAGCACATGAAATGGGAGATGTTTTTTACTTAAGGATGTTACCGTTTCCACTCTAACTTCTTTGTCAGAAGTGGGATATGAACAAACATCTCTAGGGGAAACTACAACCTGAACGCAATGCCTTGGACCACCAGCCATCCTGCCTGTGGCTCTTAAATGGAATGATATGTTTTATTTCTACTTGATGATAAGGGGAAAAAAAAGTTAAATGTAATTAGGGAAATGTCTTTTTTCATATGGAGAAAAAAAGTCTAAGCAAATGTAAAGTTTAGAGCAGCACTCAATAAAAACTATCTGAAACCGAAAGCGCTTCTTATGCGGATCAATATATTCCGATACCAGTGGTTCCGCAGAAGAAATAAGAAAAGCTGAACTCCAAGCACTGTGTTGCCATTACGGCTACTCTGGCTGTAGCTGCTTTAAGATCTACTCAGCGGGCACAGAATGTTGTATGAGGTCAGACTGGTTTGCGATGTCTAAATAACAGCATGCGAATTTAAGCTTATTTAAGAGTATTTAGAATATAATACATGCACCAAAAGCGTTAATCCTTCACTGGCTGCTATTTGAAACGCCTTCATAAATGACACGTAATAGAGATTTATGCAGCTAGATTTTATGCTTCACCATACATTGCAGTCGGGAAAATAAATCAACTTTCTTTAACACCTCTGGATAAAGTTCTTGGATAAAGTGGAGCAGGTTTTAGACCTCTGCGTACAGCGCCCTTGATGTCATTTTATTTTTACAGCAGCAAGCATCCTGAAAGTTTTTTTTATATTTTTTTATTTGAACAACAAAAATACATATAATACAAAAAAGATCACATATGACGTATCAACAACATCGTCAGGGGCACGTGCCCCGTGTAATCCAATTACACTTTCTGAAAAATCTACTGTCCATGCAAATGTACATGCTGATCTACAGGGTTCTTTTCTGCACTGAGCTGCTCATTTGAAATCCAGAAGGCAACACAGACGCGCTCCTATACCAAGAGTCTTATCTGGACCACCTGGGTAAAAAAACAGGAAACCTAAGCACTATTCTATACTGACAGCTTTTGAAAAGGAGCTCTGTAATATGCACAAATACAAAGACAAGATATAAATACTCCATAGGTTTAAAATTCAGGAATATGAATGGTCAATTGTTTACAATTGGAGTTTTTATGTTTCGTATGATTTAGCGACTTTTTTTCAACATGTAAAAAAAAACAGCACACCTAAATGATAAAGCCTTAGAGCTACAGAGAAAAAAACAAATTGCGTTTAAAGTAATTTTAAAGGCTCGAGAAAACATTGCACTATGAACGCAAATGTTTGTCTTCTTTGTCGCACTTACGTTTTGTTGCTTTAGCAAATTTCATGCAGTTTATTTCTGACACAAGACATAACAAGCTTGTGTATTTATGACAAAAAACCAGGGCAACAATTTTCATTGACCTTGAAACTAAAATTGTTAAAAAGTAAGTTAAATGCACATATAGTAAATATATTTTCTCATATAATGGTGTGTTTTTCTGTCTAAGAATCCTTCATGAATGGTTTAACAGAAACTTTGCATGATTAAAACAAATATTTACGAATTTTAACGTTTTATACAATAAAGTTTTATTGTGAACATGAGCCCTGTTTATCGATATCACCAATACAGTTCTGGATTTTATTCTGCCTTCCTACGCACATATGAATTTTCTTTCACACAACAGCTCGCATGTGTGGTAGGGTATTAGCGCCAGGGATAAAAAGAATGATGTTGGCTTTTAAATGATAAACCATTTGCGTTTATACAAAATCACAATGCGTTGTCGCAGACATTGGGACATACTCTGTTTAAACACCTGTCGTTTTCTCTTATATTGGCTTCTGTGCTTCGGTCCATTTGAGAGAGAAGACACTGAAAAAGTCGTGTGAAAGTGGATTTTGCACCTGCGCCAGTGCTGTAGTGGTATCATACAGACGCCCATACAAATCCATCACATGCTGAAAGCTCCGGAAGGCAACATAAAATGTTGCTCTGTCTGTTGGTGGATTAGGTATGCACGCTTTTTTCAATGTAAAATACAATGTAAAAAGATCAAATTTGATTCAAAATCGATTAATGTAAAAACCAATAAAGCTCATGTTTTTTATCTAGTTTTATCTATATCTATATCTATATCTAGTTTTTCAAAGTTCTTTTAAAAAAAAAGTTTATCGCGATTGTGAAAGTTAGAGAAGGTGTACCAGCGCGTGCCTTCATATCGCCAGCTTCAGTCTCGCCTGTAGCTGTGAGAAGGTTAAAAGCGCACAAGTAATCTGTCTTTCGTCAAAATAATTGCTGGAGCAGCAGGACGCAGAGTACCATCCAGCAGCTGTAGATGGTACTCTCAGTCCGGCTCCCAGCAGAATCCATTCTGGTTTGGTTACTGTCAGACTGGGCGTCTGAGGCTCTTTGGATCACAACGTGAAAAAAAAAAAGAACAAAAAACAATTGCTCACATCGTGTGATTTCCACGAGAGGAAGGGAAGATATCACTTAAAAAAAAACAGAACTGAATATTTGGATCCGGGGCCTCATACTTATCAAATTATTAAAATAATGATTATTAAAATATCAGATTGTGTTTCTGCAACATTTCGTGCACAGTACGCCGTATTTAACAATAAAACAACAGTCACAACGAGGGCTTTACACGCAGACTGGGGTATTTTCCCTTTTTATATTTTTGCCACTTTATATCGAACCTGTTATACTCCCAAAAGTGCAGAGTAGCTTGTAAATAAAAATGTACAATTCACCGCTGGTATAAACAGATGTGTGCCTTGTTTGCCTTTGTACGTTAAAAACACAAAAAACACAAACTTAATAATATAACGATACAAAATCAATACCAAATCATAAAGCCAATTGAGTACATATCCTTTCCTTTGAAAACAGAGAACACCTTTATATCTACAAAAAAAAACGTGACATTTGTATATTCTTTTGAATTACGAAGCAGACAGAGTAGTCCCTTAATTCAAAGATCATATTTTGGCCAAAACAAGACATTCAGACGGGAGTTTAATTTGGAACAAGAGCCTCTGCTTCGTGGTTTATTGAGCTTTTGATCAACGTCTGAGTGAAAAAGATTTGCTATTTTAACTGTTTGATTAAAGTTCACAAAAAGCACCTTTCTTCGAGCTGGAGTCAAACCAGCAACCTAAGGATGCCTCACCATTTCCACTACAGTCCTCCGCTCTACCAACTGAGCTATCGAAGGGAAGGGGGGAATACTGTTTACCTTGAATTTAAGCCACGAATCAGGTTTCTACAGTATGAACTTCCGGGGATATTACAAAATGTTTGATGGGGCATCAATCGTTCCAGGCGGATATTGACTCCTTTTTTTTCTCGAGGGATCATATTAAACATTTCATTCGTATCGAGAGGAGGATCACCATGAGACACAGAACAGTTTCATTCTGTCTTTATTAGAAAGTAGTGTTTGTGCTACATTAATAATATTTTCGTGGAAATATAGAAGTTGTAATTTTTAAAACTTTTAAAAGTTAAATATTAGCATGTTAATGTAATTAGTTTGTGTTTGTCATTACTATACATATTCCCATGTTACTATAATTTGTAGCTGAAGTTTACTAGTTGTGTTTTTTATGATGATTATCATGTTTATTACAATATTGTATAAAATGCATAATTTGAACTACATATTTTTCAGGTGTGAATAATTGTATATTTTCAGAATAAATTTCTAAACCAAATAATTTGCTTGATTTACTAGTTTCTACACCTATAAGACCTATCTTTGATGTATAATAGACCTTTAACTACATAGGTATAACAGTCCTCTACATGTATCCGTATAATAGAACTCCAACCATTTATGTATAATGGACATACTGTATAATCAGAGATGTCTAATTGACGTATAATGATATACGTATATTAGAATTTCATTCTAGACCCATTACGGACCACATTTATATGTCTAAGGTATGTGTTTAATCAACGTATATTCTACAGTACATCTTTTGCCCACTGGGGAGACACTACAACAGAGCATCTGTAAAAGCTCTCTACCTGCCCGCTCTTAACAGAGACGTGACGAGGGTCTAAAGGGACATTTTGAGCCGTAGAAACATTTTATCATTCTGTACTTTCCTGTGCAGTCAGGCCAATTCCACTTCAACTGCGCCCGACAACAGAGGTCGTTTTGAAAACAACGAGAGTAAAGGGACACTGCATATCTGCAGAACATCACCTCCGAGTTTCAGGACAGTAACATCAGAGATTGGAAGCTAGGGAGTTTCAGGTCTGTTTTTTTATTATAGGTTCATGAAAGTCATACCTTTGCAATAAATATTTCAGAATACCAGTCAAATTAAGTACAATTGCTGCACAGATCTGCATTCTACAATAAGAAAACTGTCCGTTTAATCAAACACGCCGCATAAAGCATTTTTAAAACAGGAGATATTGTTTTGGAATGCATCTTTCTATAAAAATAAAATGATTTGAAGGGCGCTATAAGCAGAGGTGTGAAAGCCTGCTCTACAGAAGAACTATATCCAGAGGTGCCAAATAAGTCGAGGTTTCACCTCGTGAGAGAAAGCATCTCAGAAAACGAAGTTGCAGTCGCTTCCATGCCTCATAACACCACTAGGTCAGACAACAAGAGCTGAAGAGCCGCTGTCGAGAGTAACGCAGCCGAGCTCTCTAAGGAGCTGGATTAAAGCTCCAGTCTCTTGTCAGGCCCCCCGGGTGATTCAGGGGCACGATCCGGCACACTTGCTCCCCGGCTTGCAGGCCCGGTCCGCTCCGGTGACTGCCACCGCCACTGCCTCTTTTTCCCCCGGCTCCGGCAAGCCCGTGTCCCTCGGCCTTCGCCGGGCCTGCCCTCCACCAGGTGAAGTCGCTCTCCCTGCCACACCAACTCCTGCCAGCCCAAGTACAAATTGGCCCCTGCCTGCTGCAGCAGGTCCAGCCCCAGGATGCAGTCCTCCTGGATAGGTGCGAGGTAGCAGGGGTGGCGCACCGTCACTGTACCCAGACGGAAGGCAAGCACCTGTTTCCCCTGGACTGCAGCAAGCTGTCCCATCATGGTCTTCAGCTGCAGGCTGGAGGCCTCCCATCCTGGGGGGTTGGTGCCCTCGGTGTCGGGGAGGACGCCAGGCCGGAGTAGGGTTACCGATGAACCGGTGTCGAGCAGGGCCAGGCAGGGTTGGTCCTCGATTCGGCAGTGGAGGTACAGGCCCTGGCTACAGCTGACTCGCCCCACAGTGGCGTGCAGGGCGCCGGTCTTCACAGCGCTCTCCGGAGCTGGGGTTGAGGTGTTCCAATGGCGGCCGTCCCCGCGCTGAGCCGCCCCGTTCCCGTTTTCCGATGCCGATGTAATTGTGTGAGGCTTTGGGGCCCGGCAGTCCCGGGCTCGGTGTCCCCTCTTCCCATAGCCTTGGTAAAACCAAAACCAAAACCAAAACCGTTGGTCAGCCGGCAGGGCGCACTGCATCTGCTGGTGCTTCCAGCCACCCCAAATACGGCCTCAGCCCATGTAGCAAGGGCCAAGGCCTGCCCCAGCGAGGCCGGCGCGGCCAGCTGTACGTGGCGCCGCTGCTCCTCAGGTGAGAGGGCCTTGAGAAAGGCCTGGAGAGCCATCTCCCGCTGCGCCTCCTGGGGGAAAGCTGGGTATCCTTGGCGGGCGAGGAACATGACATCAGCGGCGACCGAGCCCAGTCGCTCTCCTGGTCGGCGCCGCCGTAGGGCCAGCCTCTCCCGCATCAGGTCAGGCGCCTCCTCCACCTCCAGCCGGAGAGCTGCTGCCAGTGCCGCATATTCTCCTCGGTCCTCCTCCAGGACATCCAGGAGCACCTGGCAGGCTGCTCCTTCCAGCGCCACAGCCAGGTGGCTGGCCATCTCTGCCCAGTTCCAGCCATTCGTTTGGGCTGCGAGCTGGAACTGCCTTAGGTTTCCCAAGGTGCTTCCCAGTCGTAGAGACCGGGTCGCACCCGTGCCAATGAGTGTGGGAATCGCTGGTCGGCTCTGGCAGGGAGAGTATCTTCTCTCTGGGGTGTCTGCTGGCCAGGCGTAGCAGGCAGTTGCCCCAATTCTACCGGCAGAACCACTACTGAGTAGCCCTGGTAAGGGCTGTGGCCACCTGTCGCACCCAGGAGTTGCTCAGGCTCCATATGTGCGCTGCCGGTGGGTTCTGTCTCTTTTAGAGTCAGCCACCGCTTGAAAGAATCGGTTAATGTCTGCCACGGTTTGTCCATCCTGCCCGCTTCTGACACCAATGTAGCATTTACAGGTTCTTCTCAGGACAAAGGACCAATGGAGATGAGATAAATGAACCAAACGATAGCTTTATTCTTTATCAACCACACAAAACCAAACACAGAATATACACACACATGAGGAGACTGACAGAGCATGTAAACATCTTTAGGGTGGTAATTACTTAACAACAAGCTATACACTTATAAGACTACACAGGACACTAGAACTACTATGACATTATTTACACAGGTAGGGTCAGCTGCTGGTCATCGTGCTGACCCTCAGACTCTCCCCGGCTACAACTCCCAGCCTGCCCAGCGGTACTATGAGCGCCTAGGGGCGCTTCCTCTTCACAACCGGGAGAGGGCGTTACAATACGTATGTTTGACGAATCACTGCCCACTGGCGTTGCTTTCCAGACACCACAACTATTCACGATGAATCTTATGAATACACATCTTTATGAATAATAGTATTATTTATTAATAATTAACTTTAATGTATATCTTTATTAGTAGCTGTATTACAGGTAATGCATGTACAGCCTTTATTATGTGATAGTGAATTTGCAGGTATCCTGGGGAGGGAAGAGAACTGAAATGAAGGAAATACATATTTAAAGGGGGTGTAAGTCTTACATCCGTTCTGTCACATCTGGGTGTTAACTGAATAGATTTGTGGTATTATTTATTGTGTTTGAACTCTATACTTGTGTTTCTCAGGAGACAGCAGAAATATTGGCGATCTGTGGCTACAGAAAATAGTGTGAACTTTATAGGCAAATGTAAGGTTACGTTAATGAAAAAAACTTATTGTCACCTTTATCAACGTGATTATTTAAGACAGTTGTTCGGAACAGTATCTCTTCTCATATCTGTGGCTGTTGTCCTACAATAACGGTGGTGAAACAGGCAGAATGTGTGGAAAGAACTGGAGATGGAACAGGAGACTTATCCAGTCAATAGTAAGGTTGTGTAGGACCGCACACACTAGGGGACAGTGTTGAGTAGCGTGGTTTAAAAGCTTCACGAGCCAGGAAGGAATCTATCCTCCAATCTTCTAATCCGAAGTCAGACGCGTTATCTATTGCGCCTCTGGCCCTACTGTCACTTTAGTCAACTGCACTACAGTGAGCTCAGAGCCGCTACTAGTAATGCATTGCCCCTGTCCACATTTTCTCAATTAGATTCACGTGTTTTTTACGTGTGTCTAATTACTACGTCTTTCGTTTTGTCTGGTTTTAAAAAAATGTCTCTTTAAAACAGACAAAGGGTTTATGTGTCTCCCTGAAATTCACACACGAGGGAAGTCACACGAGGAAGGAAAGATATCGCGTTTAAAAGGAATCGGGAGTGGAGACGCCGGCGATTGAAAACGAAGCTTCATAGAGTACGTGCGCGCTACCACTGAACTAAACTCCCAATACCAAGTTTTTTCCGCAGGTCTTTAATAGTGTTAGGAACTCCCATGTCACATGGTCTGTGATTGAATCCAATGGACCGTCAACGGTGCACATTTTAAAGGTCAAAGCAAGACAATCAGACGTGACGATAGATCAGAACAGAAGTCTCTGCTTCTCTGTTTGCTGAGCGTTTGGTGAACGTAAAAGTGAAAGACAAATTCGCTGTTTTCACTTTTTAATTAAGGAACAAGAAAACACCATGCTTCGAGCCGGATTCAAAACAGCGACATAACAATCACCCGTTGTTTTTTAAAACAGTTTTACGCTCTAGCAACTGAGCTATGGAAAGGTCACCTCAAAACGCCCACGTTTTGTCATACGCGTAGCCCAATGTAGTGTACTGTTTCTGTTTATTTAAATTCCAGTTCGACATCAAAATACTCACTCCCATAGTCTCTTTTAGTAGAAGAAATAGACCACGATTCTACTGTATATTCTACCTGAGATCTTACAAATCGTTTGAAGGGATATCAGTGCAGGCAGAAATTGACTCTTTTTCTACTGGAATCAGGATCATACAAAACCTTTCTTTTGAATTGAGAAGAGGATCATGGTGACACTCAAAACATCCCTGCCATTGTTTCTTTCGAGGACTAATGGATTATTGAGGTGCAAACATCGGTTCAAATCAAAACTCCGCTACTGGAGTTGCTTCTTGGAGAGTTTCTTCAAATCTTTCAGCTCAACGTCGATATCTTGGGATATTAACGATGATATACAGAGTGGTTTTCTTTTGATCGAAAATTTTATTAAAATATGAGCCTCTTTTACCTTTGTCTTGGATGTTTCGCAAGGTATAATACTTTCCCTTGCATCCTCAGATAAACATTATAAATACCACAAAGTTACAATATATGGAATAGCATTTACTTTTACATATATTTTAAAATTTACTCTTATTTAAAGCTACATTTAGTGCTAGGTAAAGATAACGTTGCTAATACTGATGTAGTAGAAATGTAAGATGAATTGATAGCTTTATCTGAGGTAAAAAAAAGTCCTAAAACGCCTCCTGTAACAGGTGAGGACTCATATCTAGATTCAACTCCAAACGTTGCTATTGCATTGCGCATTATGTAAACACGACCTGTTTCAGTTTCTGGTGAGTGCAGTTTTTCCAAATTGAAATTAACAAGAACATTTTTCAAGATGCACCATGTCCCAAAACCGTTCATCAGGACTACTATTAATATCAGGTGAAAGCAGTACAAAACATAAGTGTAACCTAAATATTAAGAGACTATTGTCTGTCAGCTACTGCTGTAAGCCATGTTTAGCCAGCGCTAGAAATATTACTGCTCTACTACAGTAGCACAAGTGCACAAACCCGACTTAGAAACGGATCACAAGTCAAAAGCTCAAGACGACAAGGATGGGATTCGAACCCACGCGTGCAGAGCACAATGGATTAGCAGTCCATCGCCTTAACCACTCGGCCACCTCGTCGAGAAAATCAGCCACTTCGGACATGAGTTGGCGCGCTCAAGATCATCTTTCTTCATTCTTGATGGTCATTTTCTTCTTCCACCTGCCATTTCACTATTTTGCTTGAGTGATGTCAATCCACCAGGCGTGTCCTGTGCTTCAGTGGCGAGTATAGAGGACACCCTGTTGTACACGGAAAGCACATCGATCTCCTTGGATATGAAAAGTGACAGATAAAAGCCATTTCTCTTCCTATCTCTTAGTATCGGGGCTGCTAGTGCATGAAAAGGAGGCAACTTGCTCGGCGAGCAGGCTCAGCGCACACCGAACGCAGATGTCTCAGAGCGGTGTGTCCACGCGGCTGTAAGCATAGCGCTTTGCTAGCGCCGTGGTTTAGCTGGTTAAAGCACCTGTTTAATAAAGAGGAAATTCTGCGTTCAAATTCTTAGCGAAACCTTTCTTCCTGTTTTGTTTTACAGAACAGATCATTTGGGACACTCACAGAAGGCTTGATTTGGTTTAATGCATGTATTCATTTCCTTTGTCGGACTTTTTTAAATCATATATCTTACGAAAGATGAAATGTGGGCGAATTTTGTGTTCACCAAAAGTATGTAAATGGCAAAAAGCGGCGGGTAAGCGTTTCTGTGGTGCATTTGGTTGGCGTGTTCGGATCTTAACCCAACGTTGGGTGTTTTGAGCCCACCCAGGGAAGCACTTCCTCCCATAGTAAACATCATCACCACAGATATTTAATTTGTCCGCAAAACCTTAACTATTTTGATATTTGCAGTAGTAAACAATTGAGGGTTGGTCAGAGGTAAAGACTGCGACAGAGTCAACATTACCGGGAATTTCCAATAATTACCGACAAGGGCAACTTCCAAGCAGATAGTATTCACCCATGGAAATTTATGTTCCAATGTGTGGCGGGAGAATTCACTTATACTCCTGTTGCATCCTCAGCTAAAATAATTAAAATTATCTGAGAACTTGACAAGCAAAAACGACAGATCGCCGGAGTTATATTTTAATATTTTCGTATATTTACCTTAATTTGAATTCTAAATGTTAACCTAGTGTAATTTTGTTGTTCTTTTAAAATATTTTAGCTGAAGATGCGAGGGAGGATATTACACCTTGCCAAACATCTAAAATAACTGTAAAAGAGGCTGGCATTTTAATAAAACAGGCGATCAAAAGAAAGCTACAGATAGTATGGTATTATCCACAATATCCCTCGATATTGAAAGTCAGATCAGGAATTTGAAGAAACTATCAAAGAAGCAACGGCAATAGCAGAGGATGTTGATTTTGAACCAATGTTTACACGTCAATAATCCAGCAGTCCTCGCTTGCCAGACTTCTTCAAGTTATTCTGTGTTCTATACAAAAAATCGAAAATTAAGCGCACATGCGGCAAGAGGGGTGGTCCGAAGCAAAGACTGCGGTAGAGGAGGAAAAAACTCCGCACGATGACTCGTGTCTAATATTCGGCCCCTGAAAGGCATCATATTCGTTGAATTGCTTGTGAGCGTGTGATTTCGCAATGCCTGTGTGCGGGCTTATACTTCCGGAATATCAATGGTCAGACGCTTGCGATGAGTGATTGTGTTTTGTATTATTTAGATAATTGAAAATAAAACATTTTCAAATTTACAGCTCGAATGAAATAAAAAAGTTAATTTGTCTCTTTTTTGTAACAACATTGCCATAACTATTCAGATACATCAGAATAGTACCTGGACGTGACAGGACTTTATTGGATTTTAGGGGATTTATTTTTGCGCATCTTCGCCTAGGAATTCGCGATCAGGAATACCTTCCTGTTTTCAGCGTGTCTATTGTTTCTGCCTGTGATCTCGGAAAGAAAGACCCAACAAATGTTCACCGAGTTTGCTGTGGTTTGAGAGGAGTGTATGAAGGTAATAAAGGAGGGAGGACGCGCGCATTCCGCATGGGGAGCGCAGAGTAATGAGCCGCACCTGCAGCTCGCTGAGTCTTTTCTCATATAACCGCTCAGCCTAGACACACAGCGCCTCCAGTCTGTGTTGGAGATTTGCAGTTCAGAAAACAGCTGTGTCGAGCAGAAACTGATCTTCCTGCTTTAGTTAAGGTTATTGGAATCGACGATTACTGTGGGGGTATAGCGCTTGTATCTCTCTTCTCTGGCTAAACACTATCTACTGTAAAGTATAGAAATAGACAGAAGCTGAAATACAGCTACAAATACTTCAGTAAGGCCAGGCACATAGGAAAGTTTAATACAAATGTTCTATGAATCACTTTGCCTAGATTTTCGAATTCTGTTCGAGCTCTGATATACTGTAATCGTCTCGGCTCCTGCCGCTGTCACTGGGAGAGTGACTGCATTCCGTAGGGCTACAGGTTGATTTCACAATGCCACATTTAGTGAAATACAGGAGAAACTGCAAGGAAAACAATGTTTTAATAAATCTTCTTCTGTTTTTTTTTTTATTGCGGTCTTTCACATTTGAATGCATACCTTGGAGTAAATCTTTCCAGATTACAGGCAGCCCAAACAGTTCTTAAGGCAGAATTCGAAGCCTATTTGACTTTCTGCTGATCACATTGAAGAGTTCACGAAGCATTTCCCTGCCTTTCATGTGCCCGCAAACTGGTTTCTCCATTTTTCCGTGTAAGCGAGCACAACAGTCGGGAAACATGCAAGATAGTAGCTGTAAGGAGTGGGATATGAACCCACGCGTCTATTCAGAAGACCGGGACACCCAAGCAAGGAAAGACAAGAGTTCTTGAGTTTGGCGCCTTAGACCACTCAGCCATCCTGACGAGCTGAATAATACTGTCTGTTAAAAGCACCAGTAAAGTAAATGCTTTGCAGGAGAAGCGCCAAGTTCCCTGTTGGAGCCTAAACGGTTCGCGGAAATCAGATTTTCGGATCGATTCAGAGTGTGCTTTACAGCCTTTGTGTAATATTTTGATCTGCTAGGATGCAGTTGTCTTCACAATCTGGATTATCTCATAAAGAGCGACGTCAGTGTAAAACAGCTATCATTTTTAAGAACAGACGTTGTTTTGCATTATTCTAATTGGTTTATTTTCCTGATTGCAATGTATTGTGAAGCATAAAAGCCAGCTGCATAAATCTCTAATTCGCGTCTTTCATGAAGGCGTTTCAAATAGCAGCCAGTGCAGGATTAACGCTTTTAGAGCATGTATTACATTGTATATAGTAATACATAAGCTTAAATTCGCACACTGTTATTTAGACAGTGCCAACCAGTCTGACCTCCTACAACTTTCTGTGCTGACGGATTAGGTCTTACAGCAGCTGCAGCCAGAGTAGCCGTAATGGCAACACAGTGCTTGGAGTTCGGCTATTCTTATTTCTTCTGCAGAACCAGCGGTATCGGAATATATTGATCCGCATAAGAAGCGCTTTCGGTTTCTGATCGTTTTTATTGAGCGCTGCTCTAAACTTTACATGTGCTCGTACTAGTTTTCCCTATGAACAAAAGACATTTCCCTAATTACATGATTTCACTTTTTTCTTTTCAACAAGTAGAAAGAAATAAAATATAATTCCATATAAAAGCCCCAGGCAGGATAATTGGTGGTCTAAGGCGTTGCATTCAGGTTGCAGTTTCTCCTTGAGGCGTTTGTTGAAATTCCACTTCTGACAAAGAAGTTAGAGTAGAAACGATAAAATCCCTAGGTAGAAAACATCTCTCATTTCACGTGTTTAATGTTAATTGTCTCAGTGGTTGCCTCGGTGATTGATGGATCTTCTCTCTTGCAGGGTGACGGCAAACGTCTTCAGAGAGGGAGTCTCACACGCCCGGCTTTTCTTCATCAGGCGCGGAGACAACAGAAACAGACTTCAAACTGAAATGAATTACTTCTTGAGCATTTATGACCGTCTATAAAATGCTGAGAGCAGGTGAAAACGTCTTTTGAAATGAGGAAATGTCTGCCGACAGTAAACAGAGCTCACGCTGAGCTGCAAACAAGTGCTCCTCGTTAGTACAGTGCTGAGTACCCCCGCTTGTTGCGCGGGAGACTGGGGTACGTTTCTGTGACAGGGCGCTGGTTTAATTTTTTAACAACCTGACTTCACTTAAAAAGTGTGTACTGTGTTCTAAGTTTCGGACTAGTTAGTGTGGTAGAATATGGAGATCATCCCCAGCTCTGAGCTCAAATGCAACAACATGTCATGCTGAACAAAGTCAGAGCCCAGCTGAACGTGTGCTCAGTGTAGTGCTCAGGACTCAGGAGCATTGTTGAGTTCTAATTAGTACGAACTGCAGGGGTTCTGAATCAGAACATTTCAATTTATCTGATCAGTACATTAAAATGCAGGACACTGTAAAATAGGATTATGACTGTGTCTCTGTCTCGTTTGTCCCTCACAGTTTAAAAGATACCAGTAAGGACACACAACTACTAATGTGATACTTATTGGAAATAGTCCCAAAACAAGCACGTCTGGCAGCTGGTAGACTCCTGTAATTTTGCAGTGACAGAACACTTAGAAGATTTGCAATCTATTTAAATATGAATTTACTAAATTTCAGTTCTCTTCACTCCCCGGCATAACTGAACTTTCACTGTCGCATACTAAAGGCTTTACATGCATTAGCTGTGATAAAGCTTCTAATAAACACATAATGAAACTTAGTTTTGTTCCTCATGATCCTCTTCTCGATCCAAATGAAATGTTTAATATGATTCCCTGAGAAAAAAAATGAGTCCATTTCCGCCTGGAATGATTGATGCCTCATCAAACATTTTGTAATATCCCCGGAAGTTTATACAGTAGAATCCTGGTTCGTGGGTTAAATTCAAGGTAAGAAAGACTAAGGAAACGAGTGGGAAACGATGTCGATCTGTGATTTAAATCATCCGGAACACTGCACAACATCGGGCAGTATGTGACAGAGAGCAGCACCTGATATCCCTTCGATAGCTCAGCTAGTAGAGTGAAGGACTGTAGTAAAAAACAGCTGGGAATCCTTAGATGTCTGGTTTGACTCCAGCACGAAGGAAGGTACTTTAATCAAATAGTTAAAATAGCGAATCTGTTTCATTCAGACATTGTTCAAAAGCTCAATAAATGAAGCAGAGGCTCCTGTTCTGAATTCAGCTCACGTCTGATTGTCTTGTTTTGGCCAAGATCTGATCTTTCAATTAAGGGACTACACTGTCTGCTTTGTAATTCAAAAATACATACAAATGTCAAGTTTTTTGTAGATATAAAGGTTTTCTCTGTTTTCAAAGGATAGCTACTTAATTGGCTTTATGATTTGGTATTGATTTTGTATCGTTGTATTATTAAGTTTGTGCTTTCTGTGTTTTTATCGTATTGTGAACTTATTTTTTAAACAAATGCTTACAAAGGCAGACAAGGCACACATCTGTTTATACCAGTGGTGAATTGTACATTTTTATTAAGTACAATCTACTGTGCACTTTTGGGAGTATAACAGGTTCGATATAAAGTGGCAAAAATATAAAAGGGAAAAATACCCCAGACTGCGTGTAAAGGCCTCGTTGTGACTGTTTTATTTTTAGATAAAGGCGGCGTACTGTGCACAAAATGTTGCAGAAACACAATCTGATATTTTAATAACAATTATTTTAATAATTGGATAAGTATGAGGCCCCGGATCCAAATCATCAGTCCTGATATTTTTAAAAATGATATCTTCCCTTCCTCTCGTGGAAGTCACACGATGTGAACAATTGTTTTTTTTTCCACGTTGTGATCCAAAGAGCCTCAGACGCACAGTCAACAGTAACCAAACCAGGATGGATTCTGCTGGGAGCCGGACTGAGCTCATTCTCACTCCCTGTGCTGAAAACAGAATTATCTCTTCCCCGAACAACGTCTACAGCTGCTAGATATTGCTCTGCATCCTACTGCTCCAGCAATTCCTTTGACCAAAGACAGATCACTTGTGCGCTTTTAACCTTCTTGCAACTACAGGCGAGACTGAAGCTGGAGATGTGAAGGCACCCGCTGGTGCATGTTCTCCAAATTTCACAATCGTGACAGACTTCTCTTTTTTAAAAAAAGTAGATATAGCCCTGAAAAAAGCATTAGCTTTATCAGTTTTTACATTAATCAAACATGATATTTTTATTACATTTGTTTAAACTTATATAGCGCTTTTCTGGACACTCCACTCAAAGCGCTTTACAGGTAATGGGGACTCCCCTAGTGCGCCAGAACACTCACCACACATCAGCTATTAGTGGGGAGGAGAGCAGAGTGATGAAGCCAGTTCAGAGATGGGGATTATTAGGAGGCCATGAGTGGTAAGGGTCAATGGGTAATTTGGCCAGGATGCCGGGGTTACACCCCTACGCTTTCGAGAGACGACCTGGGATTTTTAATGACCACAGAGTCAGGACCTCGGTTTTACGTCTCAGCCAAAGGACGGCACCTGTTTACAGTCCAGTGTCCCCGTCATAATACTGGGGCATTAGAACCCACACAGACCCGCCCAGCGACAGAAACCAGACGGTACCGTGTGTCGGGCTCGGCTGCGAGCAGGACAATGACGTTATGGGGACAAAGTAGAGAAAATCAAAACGGTTCTATAAAAGAACTGTGTCAGCTGTCAGTTCTCAGTCTGTACTCTAAATCCACCGATCCGATTTCCAATCTAACACCTGAGCTGCGGCTTCTTTCGAGTAGTTATTCAGGAGAACATTATGTTAATCATATAGATGAAACGTTTAATATATTCAGGTGGGTAGCTACGTCAGCATTCGAATCTGCAAAGGAACAAGTAATACTGTAGGTTTATTCCATGCTGAAAAGAGAAGAGAGAAAACAAACCTGAAGAAGGTTTCACAGCTGAAACGTGATGTTTTCTCTCTTCTCTTTTCAGCATGGAATAAACCTATTCCCAGTGGGCGGTGATTCGTCGAATATAGGTATATTCACAGCGAAAATACGGCTTTACGTATATATACGTCGTTGCGACGTATAATCAACGTCGAATTGCAACCGTAAAATTGACGACATTAATAAACGCATATATAACGTCGAAAACACATCTAACACAGTGCCTGAGGCTTTTTACTGTATATATCGTGTGTGCCGCAACTAGGAGTATACGGCACTCTGCATAGTGTACGAAGTAAATTTATTTTATTATTTTATTAATAAATATAATAAATTAATTAATTACTGCGAAAATAATTTACTTCGTACACTGTGCAGAGTGCCGTATACTCCTAGTTTTAAAACTGACAAAAATGTAGAAAACACGTTTCTCACTTAGAATTTAAGATGGGGGTGGTGTATTACTAGTAGCGGCGCAGAACTCACCATGGTGCAATTCATTTACGTGACGGGCTAGTGGTTTAATGGATAACGCGTCTGATTTCGTTTTATAAGATTGTCGATTCGACTTCTACCGGGGTTTTGTGATTTAAATCAGGCTTTTTGGGCAGTGTACCTTTTCTCTTGTCGTGTTCAAGATGATTCGCTGCATAAGCTCCTGACTGGGTGCTCTGTACTGCTCTGTTATTTCATTCAGATTACTTAAGTGGTGTACAGATAAAACCCGACTGCGTGGTGTAATTTCCGGGTTCGGCACCAGCAGCACCTGCAAACATATCAGCTGACCTCGACGTGAGTTGAACACACAACTTTCTAATCTGGAGTCAGACACGCTACCGTTGCGCCACGAGGTCACTCGCCACAAGTGCTTTTAATTCCCCCAAAGAGAAAAATCAGCGTCCCTGGAAAAGATTTTTTTCATTCTCTCCTGTGAGGAGCGCCGCTCTTCCAACGAGGGTCTCTTCTTCCCAGACCACAGATTATTCTTCCCGCCAGGCTCTCTCACAGAGAGCACACACACCGTCTCCACTAATGTGTTTACTACATCTATAGATCTGACCCCCTACAGCCCCGATATACAGCCCGGATATTCGATATTCCCCGATAAAGAACAAAAAATATTCCTGGATAGGATATTTACCACCAGCCTCGTGAACATCTCATCTTGACCTCTTCCAGGAGGAGCACAATTAACACAGAATCCTCTCTCCATTTAGCAAATAACACAAAACACTGTTTACCTGTCAAGACAGAAAACCAGGCTGCTCCAGGTGAGGCTTAAGCTCACAACCTCGGCATGACTCCACTGATGATGTCATTTTACATGGCCTGAACCAGGAAAGAGTTTGGAAGTTATGGTGTTGTTTTAATACTTGCCTACTCTTTTAATTTTTCGGTCAAATCTTTTATTTGGGAGTACTTTCAATTGATGTTAATCCTTGTCCCGATGCACGATTCTGGGCCATGGTGCATCTTGAATAATGTTCTTATACAGTAGGCTTCAGTTTGGAAAAGTGCGCTCTTCAGAAGCTACCGAAACCGCTAATGGTTACATAACACTTAATGCAAAAGCAACGGTCGGGTTTGAAAAAGAATATTACTTGCTATGAATACAAACACTGCTACAGGAGGGGTGTTAGGGCTATTTTAGCTTAGATCATCCATTCATCTTACATTTCTTCTCCATCTATATCAACAGCGAAATCGCTACTGAGCGCTAAAGGCAGGTCCTGGCAATACAATCTTCTTTAGAAAACATTATTCAAACTATTTCTACTACCATACGTCAAGTAAAAGATACCGATTGCACGCAACTAATACAATCTCTTTTCCAGGGACGTTGTAGCTAGATGCAAATTACAATCGAAAATGTATGAGTTTTAAAATTTTCTTTTGGATCCACAATGATCAGCATGAACCATCAAAGAGCCTGTAGCTGCAAGAAGGTTAAAAGCGCACAAGTGATCTGTCTTTGGTCAAAGGAATTGCTGGAGCAGTAGGACGCAGAGCAATATCTAGCAGCTGTAGACGATGTTCGGGGAAGAGATAATTCTGTTTTCAGCACAGGGAGTGAGAATGAGCTCAGTCCGGCTCCCAGCAGAATCCATTCTGGTTTGGTTACTGTCAGACTGTGCGTCTGAGGCTCTTTGGATCGCAACGTGAAAAAAAAAGAACAAAAAACATTTGCTCACATCTTGTGATTTCCACGAGAGGAAGAGAAGATATCACAAAAAAAAATCAGCACTGAAGATTTGGATCCGGGACCTCATACTTGTCAAATGATTAAAATAATAATTATGAAAATATCAGGTTGTGTTTCTGCAACATATCGTGCACAGTACGCCATTTTTTCTAAAAATACAGTAGATTGTACTTAATAAAAATGTACAATTCATCGCTGGTATAAACAGATGTGTGCTGTGTTTGCCTTTGTAAGCATTTGTTTAAAAAAGAAGTTCACAATATGATAAAAACACAGAAAGCACAAACCTAATAATATAACGATACAAAATCAATACCAAATTATAAAGCCAATTAAGTACCTATCCTTTGAAAACAGTGACATTTGTATATACTTTTGAATTACAAATCAGACAGAGTAGTCCCTTAATTCAAAGATCAGATCTTGGCCAAAACAAGACAATTAGATGTTAGCTGAATTCGGAACAAGAGCCTCTGCTTCATCGTTTATTGAGCTTTTGATCAACGTCTGAGCGAAAAAGATTCGCTATTTTAACTCTTTGATTAAAGTTCACAAAAGCACCTTCCTTCGAGCTGGAGTGAAAACAGCGACTTGAGGATTCCTAACTGTTTTTAATACAGTCCGCCACGCTACCAACTGAGCTATCGAAGGGATCTAAAGTGCTCCTCTCTGGCACATATTGCCCAATGTAGTGAAATATTCCGGGTGATTAAATTCCAGTTCGACATCAAGTTTCCAACTCGTTTCCTTAGTCTTGTTTACCTTGAATTTAAGCCACAAACCAGGATTCTACTGTATAAACTTCCGGGGATGTTACAAAATGTTTGAGGGGGCATCAATCATTACAGGCGGAAATTCACTCCTTTTTTTTCTCGAGGCATCATATTAAACATTTCATTTGGATCGAGAAGAGGATCACCATGCGAGACAGAACAAACTGTTTGATTCTGTCTTTATTGGGAGCTGTATCACAGCTAATGGATGTAAAGCCTTCAGTATGCGATAGTGAGAGTTCAGTTATGTGAAGAGAACTGAACTGAAATTTAGTGAATTCATATTTAAATAGAGTGTAAATCATCAAAGTGTTCTGTCACTTCAAACTTAGTACGACACTAACAGGAGTGGGGATCGAACCCACGTGGACTTTCGTCCATTGGATCTTAAATCCAACGCCTTAACCATTCGGCCATCCTGGTCTACAGCAATATGCTGCTCAGTTGTTTAACATTTGAATATGATTCATCTATTAAAAAAAAAACAGCGCCCTGTCACAGAAACGTACCCCGGTCTCCCGCGCAACAAGCAGGGGTACTCAGCACTGTACTAACGAGGAGCGCTTGTCCGCAGCTCACCGTGAGCTCTGTTTACTGTCAGCAGACATTTCCTCATTTCAAAAGACGTTTTCGCCTGCTCTCAGTAATTAATGTCGGTTTGAAGTCTGTTCCTGTTGTCTCCACTCTTGACGAAGAGCAGCCTTACGTAGGAGACTCCCTCTCTCAAGAATTTTGCCATCACCCTGCAAGAGAGAAGAGCCATCAACCACCAAGACACTTAACATTAAACACATGAAATGTGAAATGTTTTTTACTTAAGGATGTTACCGTTTCCACTCTAACGTCTTTGTCAGAAGTGGGAAATGAACAAACATCTCTAGGGGAAGCTACAACCTGAACGCAACGCCTTGGACCACCAGCCATCCTGCCTGTGGCTCTTAAATGGAATGATATGTTTTATTTCTACTTGATGATAAGGGAAAAAAAAGTTAAATGTAATTAGGGAAATGTCTTTTTTTCATGGGGAAAACAAGTCTAAGCAAATGTAAAGTTTAGAGCAGCACTCAATAAAAACTATCTGAAACCGGTAGCGCTTCTTATGCGGATCAGTATATTCCGATACCAGTGGTTCCGCAGAAGAAATAAGAAAAGCTGAACTCCAAGCACTGTGTTGCCATTACTGCTACTCTGGCTGTAGCTGCTTTAAGATCTACTCAGCGGGCACAGAATGTTGTATGAGGTCAGACTGGTTTGCGATGTCTAAATAACAGCATGCGAATTTAAGCTTATTTAAGTAAGAGTATTTAGAATATAATACATGCTCCAAAAACGTTAATCCTTCACTGGCTGCTATTTGAAACGCCTTCATAAATGACACGTAATAGAGATTTATGCAGCTAGATTTTATGCTTCACCATACATTGCAGTCAGGAAAATAAATCAATTTTCTTTAACACCTCTGGATAAAGTTCTTGGATAAAGTGGAGCAGGTTTCAGACCTCTGCGTACAGCGCCCTTGATGTCATTTTATTTTTACAGCAGCAAGCATCCTGAAAGTTTTTTTTTATATTTTTTTATTTGAACAACAAAAATACATATAATACAAAAAAGAGCACATATGATGTATCAACAACATCGTCAGGGGCACGTGCTATAATCCAATTACACTTTCTGAAAAATCTACTGTCCATGCAAATGTACATGCTGATCTACAGGGTTCTTTTCTGCACTGAGCTGCTCATTTGAAATCCAGAAGGCAACACAGACGCGCTCCTATACCAAGAGTCTTATCTGGACCACCTGGGTAAAAAAAACAGGAAACCTAAGCACTATTCTATACTGACAGCTTTTGAAAAGGAGCTCTGTAATATGCACAAATACAAAGACAAGGTATAAATACTCCATAGGTTTAAAATTCAGGAATATGAATGGTCAATTGTTTACAATTGGAGTTTTTATGTTTCGTATGATTTAGCGACTTTTTTTCAACATGTAAAAAAAAAACAGCACACCTAAATGACAAAGCCTTAGAGCTACAGAGAAAAAACAAATTGCGTTTAAAGTAATTTTAAAGGCTCGAGAAAACATTGCACTATGAACGCAAATGTTTGTCTTCTTTGTCGCACTTACGTTTTGTTGCTTTAGCAAATTTCATGCAGTTTATTTCTGACACAAGACATAACAAGCTTGTGTATTTATGACAAAAAACCAGGGCAACAATTTTCATTGACCTTGAAACTAAAATTGTTAAAAAGTAAGTTAAATGCACATATAGTAAATATATTTTCTCATATAATGGTGTGTTTTTCTGTCTAAGAATCCTTCATGAATGGTTTAACAGACACTTTGCATGATTAAAACAAATATTTACGAATTTTAACGTTTTATACAATAAAGTTTTATTGTGAACATGAGCCCTGTTTATCGATATCACCAATACAGTTCTGGATTTTATTCTGCCTTCCTACGCACATATGAATTTTCTTTCACACAACAGCTCGCATGTGTGGTAGGGTATTAGCGCCAGGGATAAAAAGAATGATGTTGGCTTTTAAATGATAAACCATTTGCGTTTATACAAAATCACAATGCGTTGTCGCAGACATTGGGACATACTCTGTTTAAACACCTGTCGTTTTCTCTTATATTGGCTCCTGTGCTTCGGTCCATTCGGTCCATTCGGTCCAAAAAGTGGATTTTGCACCTGCGCCAGTGCTGTAGTGGTATCATACAGACGCCCATACAAATCCATCACACGCTGAAAGCTCCGGAAGGCAACATAAAATATTGCTCTGTCTGTTGGTGGATTAGGTATGCACGCTTTTTTCAATGTAAAATACAATGTAAAAAGATCAAATTTGATTCAAAATCGATTAATGTAAAAACCAAAAAAGCTCATGTTTTTTATCTAGTTTTATCTTTATCTATATCTATATCTAGTTTTTCAAAGGTCTTTTAAAAAGAAAGTTTATCGCGATTGTGAAAGTTAGAGAAGGTGTACCAGCACGTGCCTTCATATCTCGCCTGTAGCTGCGAGAAGGTTAAAAGCGCACAAGTAATCTGTCTTTCGTCAAAATAATTGCTGGAGCAGCAGGACGCAGAGTACCATCCAGCAGCTGTAGATGGTACTCTCAGTCCGGCTCCCAGCAGAATCCATTCTGGTTTGGTTACTGTCAGACTGGGCGTCTGAGGCTCTTCGGATCACAACGTGAAAAAAAAAAAGAACAAAAAACAATTGCTCACATCGTGTGATTTCCACGAGAGGAAGGGAAGATATCACTTAAAAAAAACAGAACTGAATATTTGGATCCGGGGCCTCATACTTATCAAATTATTAAAATAATGATTATTAAAATATCAGATTGTGTTTCTGCAACATTTCGTGCACAGTACGCCGAATTTAACAATAAAACAACAGTCACAGTGAGGGCTTTACACGCAGACTGGGGTATTTTCCCTTTTTATATTTTTGCCACTTTATATCGAACCTGTTATACTCCCAAAAGTGCAGAGTAGCTTGTAAATAAAAACGTACAATTCACCGCTGGTATAAACAGATGTGTGCCTTGTTTGCCTTTGTACGTTAAAAACACAAAAAACACAAACTTAATAATATAACGATACAAAATCAATACCAAATCATAAAGCCAATTAAGTACATATCCTTTCCTTTGAAAACAGAGAACACCTTTATATCTACAAAAAAAAAAACGTGACATTTGTATATACTTTTGAATTACAAAGCAGACAGAGTAGTCCCTTAATTCAAAGATCAGATTTTGGCCAAAACAAGACATTCAGACGGGAGTTTAATTCGGAACAAGAGCCTCTGCTTCGTGGTTTATTGACCTTTTGATCAACGTCTGAGTGAAAAAGATTTGCTATTTTAACTGTTTGATTAAAGTTCACAAGAAGCACCTTTCTTCGAGCTGGAGTCAAACCAGCAACCTAAGGATGCCTCACCATTTCCACTACAGTCCTCCGCTCTACCAACTGAGCTATCAAAGGGAAGTGGGGAATACTGTTTACCTTGAATTTAAGCCACGAATCAGGTTTCTAAAGTATGAACTTCCGGGGATATTACAAAATGTTTGATGGGGCATCAATCGTTCCAGGCGGATATTGACACCTTTTTTTCTCGAGGGATCATATTAAACATTTCATTCGTATCGAGAGGAGGATCACCATGAGACACAGAACAGTTTCATTCTGTCTTTATTAGAAAGTAGTGTTTGTGCTACATTAATAATATTTTAGTGGAAATATAGAAGTTGTAATTTTTAAAACTTATATTTGAATCGAAATGTGGTTTTAAGTTAAATATTAGCATGTTAATGTAATTAGTTTGTGTTTGTCATTACTATATATATTCCCATGTTACTATAATTTGTAGCTGAAGTTTACTAGTTGTGTTTTTATGATGATTATCATGTTTATTACAATATTGTATAAAATGCATAATTTGAACTACATATTTTTCAGGTGTGAATAATTGTATATTTTCAGAATAAATTTCTAAACCAAATCATTTGCTTGATTTACTAGTTTCTACACCTATAAGACCTATCTTTGATGTATAATAGACCTTTAACTACATAGGTATAACAGTCCTCTAAATGTATCCGTATAATAGAACTCCAACCATTTATGTATAATGGACATACTGTATAATCAGAGATGTCTAATTGAAGTATAATGATATACGTATATTAGAATTTCATTCTAGACCCATTACGGACCACATTTATATGTCTAAGGTATGTGTTTAATCAACGTATATTCTACAGTACATCTTTTGCCCACTGGGGAGACACTACAACAGAGCATCTGTAAAAGCTCTCTACCTACCCGCTCTTAACAGAGACGTGACGAGGGTCTAAAGGGACATTTTGAGCCGTAGAAACATTTTATCATTCTGTACTTTCCTGTGCAGTCAGGCCAATTCCACTTCAACTGCGCCCGACAACAGAGGTCATTTTGAAAACAACGAGAGATATTACTAATAGTATTAATAATGAATGACCTTGGACAAGCTGTAAGTGTAAACTCAAAGTATTGCCCTGGTCAACATTCTTTCTTTCATTGACCGTCTTTGTAAAAATAACACCACAGCATTTCACAATCACGCATTTGTTTCCAATCATGCAAAGTACAGTAATTTTTGAGAATCGATTCACCATGCCTTTCACATGCTCATAAAAGAGATTGATTTAGGAACATTAACATATTACCGTATAAAAACTGTACTGTATACTGTACAGTATGTATATGTATATTTAATGTCTTAACTGTGCCCGTTTAAGTATTGAATATTCATATCTAATTTTACCACTGAAGGGAAATCTTAGTAGCTGAGCATAAAAAGAATAGGAGCATACTGCAACGCGTGTGAAGGCCATAAACGATATTAATTTTGGAACATAAACATACAGTATATGGCTGGTCTCGGTACTTTAAAGAAAACATACACGAAACATGGTTTCATTATGACCAGAATCGGTCTTGAGATATTTTTAACTTGATTTACAGTATTTGAGAGGTTTGTCTTAACACCGATACTACAGTACGTAAATACTGCTCACGTATATGTCTCTAGGTTTATATTATGCATTTCATACGGTCAAATTACTTTTGAGAAACTAATAAGAAGCGCGAAACGATATGCCCAGGGCGTTTTAGTTTCGTTTTGTGCTGGGACTCTGCTTTAACAATGTCGCCGTGGATTGATTAGAGATATCAAGTACATACAAGTCATTTTTTAAATGTTGTAGTTCGTCTTGTAAAAATGTTACGAGTACATCATCTATCAACAATTACACAGGTTCTGTTTCCATATTGCGGATTTTGGTTACATAATATTATTTTCTAAATTTCACGATGAGAATATATGATTTGGGCAAACAGAGCCGCAAAGAAGTACATTATGGGTTGTTGTTTTTTTTTTTTTTGCAGTTTTATCTAGAACAAGCGATGCTTAAACCTTTGTCTGATTCTTGTGAAACTATCCACACGACAGTTACAGTACCTAGGAGTTGACTTCAGTGATGTCACTGATGGGATGTTTCTAAAAATCCATCCTCTGTAAAACATCTTCTCTAGTTCTGCATATGTATTCGCTAATGAAGCTGTGTGTTCTGAGCCTGGATCTCTACGTTTCTGTATGAACCAGCTTAGAGGGCTAAAGACAGCTTGTGTTTAAATTGAGTGTAAGGTAATTTATGCTTCTAAAGTCATGGTCAGCATTTATTATTGTACTGTGCTGTAAACTTGTTCTGTGCCTAGTCACATTATTTTATAGCGTTTTTATAGCGTTATCAAATCTGGTGGCGCTGTGTATTAGTTTCTTGACTCCCATGTCACATGGTCTGTGATTGAATCCCATGGAACTATGACTTTATTTTTTAACAAACATTTCTTTGAAAAAATGAAACGTTTCTCTTGGTCAGAGATTAAATAAAACCTCACTCGCACCAAACAAATTTATATTTCTACATATCACAACATGATCGAATTTAAGTCTTTTTAATAACAATGAATAGTCACCTATGCGTTACAAAATAAACATTTATATTGATTTGAATCGCGTTTTGATTTAAATCGTAGACGCGTGTTTAAATATATGCGTTTAAAGGCGATATACTGTATAAAAGCGCTGATTCTTATGGAGTGTGTTCCGCCGGGGATTCAAAAAATTTATTTTTTTTAATCGCGTATCTAAGGAAAATTGCAGTATAACTTTGTTCATGCACAAACAGTGGCATGTTACATTATAATTTGGGTGTCTCCTCTTGCCAGAAAGCTCTAAATTGCATTTTGAGTGCTGTTTTTGACTTTTTCTAAATTGCAACCCATAAATAAAGCTGATAAAGCTTAGACTAACTGCATTCTAAACTGTATTACAACGTAAATTGCAAAAATGCACTTGGAATCTGTCCAAGCCCTCCTACGAAAATTATTTAAACTGCGACACTGATCATTCATCTCTAAATAAACTTTATTTTATATAGCGTTTTAGGCGAATAGGTAATTAGATTGCTCATAAACCTAATCGCTTTTTCTACATAAACACAGCGTGATTGCTCTCTGAAAATGCTTTTCCTTTATATTTAGGCTCAGATTTCAACTATAGATCGCATTATTATAAACTTTCTTGGAAAAATGTATTTTATGTAAACCATGTTTGCTATTAATTCATTTAGGGCTAAAATACGTTCATTGTCTTCCAATCGAGTCGAGTTGACATTAGAAGCTTGCCACTCCCGGACTGTTACACCAACGCATTAGCATGTTAAAGCGATTTCATTGAGGAGCCCAGCTACCAGTTAACACTGTACTTCCTACTTTGAAAATACCTGTGAAACCGGTTTAATTCGTCACAGCCAGCACTCCTGCAGAGAGGGGGTTGTAGTCGTAAAGTAGAAGCAGGCGAGATTTCCAGCGAAAGACACCTCCCCCCCCCCACTCAAAAACCCAGTAAGCAGTAATGCTTTATGTTGAAAATTGAGGTGGATTTTGTTTATGATAAAGAGGAGAAACTGGGATGGGAGGAGGGTTTGGTTTTGCATAAGGGGCGGGACTATGATAATTGGAGGAATTTGCGAGAGTATAATGGTTTGATATATTTGATTTTGTATTGTGGTCGTTATCTATGTTTTTGGTTGGTATTATGTTTATATGGTTGTTTTTGTTGGTTGGTTGTTATTATGGTTATTAATAATACGATCTATAGTTGAAATCTGAGCCTAAATAAAAAGAGAAAGCAAGTGATTAGGTTTATGAGCAATCTAACTACTTATTCGTTTAAAAAGCTATATAAAATAAAGTTTATTATTAATTTGCTGGACAGAGCGGTGAACATTATTATGCAAGACAAAGATAACGATCCTGATCAGTTTAGAAATCTGTGTCAGGTTTTTCCTTCTTAAACTTTTAAAATACACGTTTCGAATAGAAAGAAATCCTCTTCCTGGTACAGTCGCATGAAGAGAGAGGCAAAACAGCCCTACACAGCCCTGTCGCAGTACACGAATATAATCATATCGTTATTAAATTCTTTAGATACGCGATTCCATATTATATTAGCAGAAAAGCTTAAACTACCACTTTTTCACATGCTATTTCACATGTTAGTAAAATTTAATTTATTTATATATTATATATTTATATCTCTGACCAAGGGAAACGTCTCATTTTTCCAAAGAAATGTTTGTTCACAACGGCGACTGTCAGAAGATAGGACACAGCGGCTCAGGCACCCGCTGAATGGAAAAGGGGCACTTTAATGTTCTGTATGGCTAATACTAAAGCCAATACTAATATTCAATACTTTAATATCCTTTTCTGTATGTTTAACAATAGTGGGTACTGGCCTAATTCGTCCCTGCTCCCGTTGTTAGGTGTTAATGTGTTGTTAAGTGTGAATTTGTAGCTGTTTCCCTGGGGTCTGGCTTTTTTTCTGGAAAACCATAACTGGTCTTGTCCAGATTGACTGTCGGCGCCCAGGTCTGATCTTTGTCTTCTAAGATCTCTGTGTACAGTGGAACCTCCTGTCCAGCCAGCACATGTCCACAGACATTCACAACAGCGACATATCATAAAACGTTTGCACATATAGTGTGCAAAAATGCACTTTATTTACTAAAAATAAGACAGAGATACTGTATCAATTTATGTTGCATTAGCCTGATTATGATTAAAAAAACACATATAATTAAACACGCGTTTGCGATTTAAATCAAAACACGATTTAAATCAATATAAATGTTTATATTGTATCGCATACTCTCCAGCCTCCATTTCTCTATACAAATTTACTCTATTACACACACACACAATAGAAGCAGGAAGCAGAAGCAGGGACCGTTTCCCGCAGAAGGGAAGAAGGTGACTATTCATTGTTATCAAAAATGACTTAGAATTGATCATGTTGCGATATTTTGAAATATAAAAGTCAATTGATTGTCCATAATATCGCTATTCTATTTTTTCGAAGAAATGTTTGTTAAAAGAAAAGTCCAGCACCAGCTGGAATTGAACACACAATCTGAAAATTGCTAATCAGGCACGTAGACCAGTAGGCTATAACACAACTCGCATGATAGGGAGGCGAAACAGCCCAACATAGCCCTGTCGCAGTACACGAATATAATCATATCGTTATTAAATTCTTTAGATACGCGATTCCATATTATATTAGCAGAAAAGCTTAAAACTACCACTTTTTCACACGCTATTTCACATGCTAGTTAAATACTTCGATGCTTGAAATGTTTAGGGAGAAATGGAATACCGGTGTGTATTTTTCTTTTAAAGTACCGATTCCTGGAATCTGACTGGCTGACACCCTTCTGAAGTGGTTCCATAAAATCTGGTATACGGAAAAGAAAGCGTTGATAAAAAAAGCCTGGATTCTCATGTATCTCATACAAGTATCTTTTAATACAGTCTTTGCTGTGCTCTTGAGGATCCTTGTGATATTTTGAGCTCTAGTTGAATGATAAGTGTCACATTTTAAATCATTTTCGTAGTTAGAAATTATGAAATGCCCTGTTAAAAGCAAGGGAGTTTTTATGCCCGTTGAAGTAAAACAAAATGCCTGACAAAATATGGCTTGGACAGATTTCAAGTGCTTGTACAAATGTGCTAAAGAAATTATACTTTGAGTATACAGCTTGTCCAAAGTCATTCATTATCAATACTATTAGTAATATCTTCAGTAAAGGCTTTGATGCATAAATATTTCTGATAAAGGTAGGTTGTGTACTTTTGTCCAGCTGAGCAATCTTGCTTTCATAAAATATATACGCGATTCAAAATTATATTCCCTTTTAATCAAATTCTAAAAGTATGCCTGTTGACTCCAGTATCTCTTTAGTTAAAGACTTCGATGCTTAAAATGTTTAGGGAGAAATGAAATACTGGTGTGTATTTTTTCTTTAAAGTACCAAGACCAGCCATATACTGTATGTTTATGTTCCAAAATTAATATCGTTTATGGCCTTCACACGCGTTACAGTATGCTCCTATTCTTTTTATGCTCAGCTACTAAGATTTCCTTTCAGTGGTAAAATTCAATATCTACAACGGGCACAGCAAAGACGTTTACTGTAAGTCTTTCTACGACAGACCAACGGACCACGAGTGCCCCTGTCGGTCAACCAATCACGTACTGCGGTGCCTCGCGTCATCTTGCGTCACAATGCGCGACGCCACCTGCAGTACGTGTCTATAACACGCACTTTGAATGGCTGCGTCTGTATGTGATCAGCTGATATTAAATAGGACTAATACGAATCAATACAATTGATGTCTGGCAAAGGCAAATAACCTTTGTACATGATCTGGAATGTGACTGGTTAAATTTCAGCACAGTTGCTACCCCCTTTATAAAGGGTGTGCACACGTATACAACCAAGACATTGAAGGTTTTTTTTAATTATTGTTCCAAAAAATGTTCCATTTGTTTTCTTTCTTAAATGTTGTTGATTAAAGGATCTTATTAAATGTGAAAAAATCTGATTGTGAAAAGGTCAAATTCTTTGTGAAAAAATCAGTAATGTGAGGAAAGATGAATTGTGGGAGTCCCTTGACTCCTCGTGTCGTACTGTATTTCTCTCTCATTCTACTGGGAGTGGCGCCGTCACTTCTGGATAAAGTCCGTCAGTGGTCATTCCAGACGGGTCAGGTACGACTGCGCTTCGGAACAAGAAGAGACGTGACTTGCAAGAATCCCGACAGTATCGCTTTGCTTGTGGGGCCTGGATAGCTCAGTTGGTAGAGCATCAGGCTTTTAATCTGAGGGTCCAGGGTTCAAGTCCCTGTTTGAGCAGTTGTGCTTTTCTTCAATCTATTGTGAATGTCATTCTAAATCATCTTTTATCTTTCCCTCTACTAGCTGTACTGTGGTTATTTTAAATGTTCATCACTTGTATTTTCTTTAGTGTTTCCTTTCACAAACCGAAAATGTTCAAGGTGATCTTCTCACCACACTCCACGTAGATAAATTAAAAGAAATCAAAGTAGAGTAAAGGACACGCAGTGAGGAGCTCCCGCAGTGAGTACTCTTGAATACGACAAGAGGAAAGGCACACTGCACATCTGCGGAACATCGCAAAGTATTTTTTTTTTATTAAAGGTTCAAGGAAACCTGAATATGTTTGCTAGAAGTATTTCAGAATCACAGTCAAATCGAGTATGATTGCTGCACAGATCTGCCGTGTTGAAATTAGAATACTGTTTGTGCGCTGTTCAAAGCTTTTCTAAAACTACAGAGATACGTTTCGGAATGCGTCTTCCTGTAAAAATAAAATCTCTACACGGGCGCTATAAGCAGAGTCTGAAGCTTGCTTAACAGAAGAACTATATTCAGAGGGCCAAAGAAGTGAATATTTCACCAAGTGAGAGAAAGCATCTCGAAAAAAGGAGGTGCAGTCTCTTCCATGGAGCATAACACCACAAAGTCAGACTACAAGTGCTGAAAAGCTGCTATCAAGCGTAACCCTGGTCGAGCGCTCTAAGGAGCTGGATTAAAGCTCCATCTCTTCGAGGGCGTGAGCTGGAATCCCACTGCTGCCCAGTATCTCCTTGTTAAGAATCATGGTTTTGTTGTTGTAGATTCTGCGCGATTAAATCAGTTTCAATAGAATTCATTTGAACAGTCATATTTGTTTTATTCCTCCTACCATGGCAATTTGTGCTCAAAGATGGAACTTTTTTGTATTTTAAAAAACATGCTAGCCTTGATGGGAAAGTAAGTGGAACTGCAGGCGTGATGGCCAAGTGGTAAGACATCGGTATCAATTAGGTCAATAATCTGTTAAATATTTTATGCCATTTTTTCCATAGATGTTCACATTTGAACAGTGAGAAAGGTGTGCCTGGATGCACTTGAACCATCACCTTACTATAATTTTAGTCCCAACCTGGCCGCACTAAGCAATTGTACCACAGAGACTCCAAAGAGTCTGTTTTCTCCATTTGCAGTTTTGCGTAAAAAATAATCTGCACTTTTAAGCAAGTATTGTATTTCAAATTTTGCAAATTTCTTGAAAAACGTTGTTTCAGAGAGAAACTGAGTAGACAGGAATAGCCCAGTCAGTAGAATATCGAACTTTTTATCTCTAGGTCACTAGTCAGGCGACTGGTTTTCTTGCAACTACTGTGAACCTGCAAAATAGATGGTCTTTTGTCCCTCAGTTTTCAAGTTGTTCTATGAATGTTTAAAATGTTCAATATTTTTTATGCTCTTAAGCACTTTCCGTCACAAAGTTTATGGTGTTCTTGGTGCTGTGCTGCACATCGATAATGCAGACGAGAGCACAGGTAACAATACAGGACAAGCAGTGAGGAGCTACTGTAGCTTTCAACTCAGTGCAGAGTCCAGAGGGAGGCCTAGGTCGCTAAACGATCAACAGATATCTAATAATGACGTTCACAAAGGTGACAATACATTTTTTTCAACATATCCTTACATTTACCTGTACAGCACAACATATTTTCTATACCCTCAAACCCCCAATGTAACGACTTTCTCCTGAGAAACACAACTATAGAGTGAAATCACAATAACTTATACAACAAATCTATTCAAACGCCCAGATATGACAGAACACACCCCTTTAAATATGTATTTCCTTCATTTCAGTTTTCTTCCCTCCCCAGGATACCTGAAAATTCATTATCACATATTAAAGGCTGTACATGTAATACATCTACTAATAAAGATGGGCATTAAAGTTAATTATTAAAAAATTACACTTTTCATTAAGACATGTATTGATAAAATTATTGTGAATAGTTGTGGTGTCTGGAAAGCAATTTTTGTTAAATATAACAATTTTCAAGCGAGTGGTGCATAAGCTTGTTATTTAGTGACTAAATTATTTCCACTGCATTCACAACAGTTCGAAATGTGTTCACTTGTTCTGCATAGCCTGCTACTGAGTTGTTTTCGGAACTGAAATCTATAAGAACATTATTTAAGATGCACCATGGCCCAGAATCGTTCATTGGGACTAGGATTAATATCAATTGAAAGTACTCCCAAATAAAAGATTAAACCTGAATATTAAAAGAGCAGGAAAGTATTAAAAAAACACCATAACGTCTTGACTTCCAATCTTCTTCCTGGTTCAGGCCATGTACAGTAAAATGACAATCAGTGGAGTTATGCCGAGGTTGAAAGTTTAAGCCTCACCTGGAGCAGCCTGGTTTTCTGTCTTGACAAAAAAAGCGTTTTGTTCCACAACGGTGTGAAATGATCACGTCTTTACTCTACTTCTCTCTTGTAGCAAAGCAGCTCTTGCTAGGTGAGCATTTGCTCCGGTAAATTAGGTCACTTTTCATGTTAACTCACTTCTTCTAAACACAACATTTCCTGGTGCACGTTTTCTCTATGAAAAAATACATTGTCCCTTACATGATTGCTCGTTTTTTTTCATCAAAGAGTACAGAAAGAATAAAGAAAGGAAAAGTGTCGTAAATGAACTCTGCCGCCCGTGGGAGATGTCAAGCGCATTGGACATGAAAAGTGCCCGATAAAAGCCATTTCTGTACCTTTCTCTTAGTGTCGGGGCTCCTATTGAATGTAAAGGAGGCAACGTGCTCAGCCAGCCGACTCAGCGCTTACTGAACGCAGGTGTCTCAGAGCGGTGTGTCCAAGTGGAAGTAAAAGAGGCGAATTCTGCCGGCGTCGTGGCTTAGTTGGTTAAAGCGCCTGTCTAGTAAACAGGAGATCCTGGGTTCAAATCCCAGCGGTGCCTGTCTTCCTGTCTTCGCGCACCGTTTATTGTTACAGACAATATTCTTCAGCATTATATTTAAATGAAATGTTCATTTCGTTTTTGGCACGACTTGTTTTTCAAGAAATCCACACATTGCGAAAGATAAATTGCTCATCTTTCTTATCAGTGCAAAAGAATTACTGCCAGCTGGCAAGAAAATGACAACGATTTTTTTTTTTACTTTAGCCAAAAATCTGTGAATGTAGAAAAAATACGACGTGTGTCAGTTTCTATGGCACACTCAGTCAGGGTGTCCTTCAGTTAAACACAACGTTGGTAGATCAAACGCACCCAGAGACACACTTCGAATTAATCCGATCTAAACATTACCTTCTCTAAATGTGATTGAGTTTCTTTCCACGTCCTTAGCCATCTTGATGTTTGCAGAGATTTTCAACTTTTGACACGAGTCAAACTACAAGTAAATAGTTGAGTACCTAAGTCAATATCACCGGGAATGTGAATATAAATGTAAACATCAATATTTCTGCTGTCTCCTGAGAAACACAAGTATAGAGTCAAAACACAATAAATAATGCTAAAAAAACTGTTCAGTTAACACCCAGATGTGACAAAACACATTTAAGACTTACATCCCCTTTAAATATGTATTTCCTTAATATCAGTTCTCTTCCCTACCCAGGATACCTGCAAATTCACTATCGCACATTAAAGGCTGTGTGTAAGTCTTACATGTGTTCTGTCACATCTGGGTGTTAAATTAATAGATGTGTTGTGTTATTTAATATGATTTGACTCCACGCTTGTGTTTCTCGGGAGACAGCAGAAATATTGGGGATTTGCGGCTACAGAAAAAAATGTGAACTTTACAGGCAAAAGTAAGGTTACCTTAAAGAAACAAAAAAAAAACGTATTGTCACCCTTTTCAACGTGATTTTTCAAGACATTTGTTCGGAATAGTGTATCTTCTCGTGTCTGTGGCTGTTATCCTACAATAACGGTGGTGAAATAGCAGGAATGTGCGGAAAGAATCGGGATGGAACAGAAGACATATCTAGTTGATAGTAAGGTTGTGTAGGACCGCACACACTACGATGTCAGTGTTGAGTAGCGTGGTTTAAAAGCTTCTTCACGAACCGGGAAGGAGTAGAAACCTAAAGTCTTCTTATCCGTAATCAGACACGTTATCCATTGTGCCACTGGCGTTTGCATCGCATTCCCATACAGCACCACATTGAGTTCAGAGCAGCTAGTAATACTGTACATCGCCACGGTCAACATTTTCTCAATTAGATTCATGTGTTTTGTACGTGTGTCTAATTACTCCGTCTTTCATTATGTCTGGTTTAAAATAATGTATCTTTAAAACAGACAAAGGGTTTATGAGTCTCCCTGAAATTCACACACGAAGAATAAAAGATATCGCGTTTAAAAAGAATACAAAGATGCCGGCGATAGAAAACAGAGAGTCTTAAGTGCGCGCTATCACTGAACTAAACTCCCGATCGGTAACTTGTCGGCGGGTTTTTAATTGTGTTAGGAAGCGCAAACAGTCAACAGTGTACATTTTAAAGGTCTAAGCAAAACAATCAGACTTGAGGATTAATCAGAACAGGACCCTCTACTTCTTTGTATACTGAGGTTTCGGGTGAACATCAAAGTGAAAGACAAATTCGAAATTTTCACTTTTTGATTAAGGAACAAGAAAACACCATCATTTGAACTGGATTCAAACCAGGGACATAAGAAACGCCTGCTGTTGTTGTCTACAGTCTTAAGAGCTAGCAACTGAGCTATCGAGAGGTCGGAAAGTAAATGTTTTGTCACACGCGTAGCCCAATGCAGTGTAGTGTTCCTCTTTATTTAAATCCCAGTTCGATATCAAAATACTCACTCCCATAGTCTCGTTTAGTAGAAGAAATGGACCAGGCTTCTACTCTATAAACGTCCATAGTTCTTATAAAACATTTGAAGGGACATCGGTGCAGGCAGAAATCGACTCTTTTTCTAGTGGGAACAGGATCACATAAAAACTTTCTTTTGAATTGAGAAGAGGATCATGGTGACACTCAAAACATACTTGCCTTTGCTTCTTTCGAGGACGAATGGATTATTGAACTGCAAACATCGGAACATCGGATCAAATCTCTCCACTACTGCAGTTGCTTCTTTGAGAGTTTCTTCAAATATTTCAACTGAAGGTCAAATTCAATCTTACGGATTTTGGTTTTCTTTTGATCGAAATTGTATTAAAATCCGAGCCTCTTTCACAGTTGTATAATACTTTCCCCTGCATCCTCAGATAAAAATTCTAAATACCACAAAGTTACAATATATGGAATAGCATTTATTTTTAAATGTATTTTAAAATTTGCATTTATTTAGAGCTACATTTAGTGCTAGGTAAAGATAACATTGCTAATATTGATGGAGTACAAATGGAAGATGGATTTATGAGCTAAAAGTCCTAAAACGCCTCTTGTAACAACTAAGGACTCGTAGCAAGATTTATTTTCAAATCCAAACTTTGCTATTGCATTGCGTATTATGTAAACACGACCAGTTCCGGTTTCTGGTGCGTGCATTTTTTTCAAACTGAAATTCACAAGAACATTTTTCAAGATGCGCCATGTCCCAAAACCGTTTATCAGGACTACTATTAATATCAGGTGAAAGCAGTACAAAACATAAATTTAGCCGAAATATTAAGAGACTATTGTCTGTCAGCTACTAAGCCATGTTCAGCCAACGCTAGAAATATTGCTGCTCTCCTAAAGTAGCAAAAGACCGCCAACCCAACTTAGAAACAGAACACAAAGGCTCAAACCGACGGGAGTGGGATTCGAGCCCACGCGTGCAGAGCCCAATAGATTAGCATTGCAAATTCGTGCCAAAACTATTGAGATACATCAGAATCGTACCTGTATTTCTTTGGATTTTAGGAAATGTATTTCAGCGTGTTTATTTTTTCTGCCTGTGATCTCGGAAAGAAAGACCCACTACCTGTTCACCGAAATATTCCGGGAGTTTGCTGTGGTTTAAGAGGAGTGTATGAAGGTAATAAAGGAGGGAGGACACGTGAATTGTATAGCTGCTGAACCCGGACACACACCGTCTCCAGCTACTGTTGGAGATTTACAGTTCAGAAAACTGCTGTCTCGAGCAGAAACTGATCTTCCTGCTTTAGTCAAGGTTATTGGAATCGGAGGTTACCGTGGGGTATAGCGCTTATATCTCTCTTCTCTGGCTAAACGGACAAGTTTAAGTTTACAACTGTAAAGTATAGAAATAGACAAAAAAAAAAGCTAAAATACTTCAGTAAGGCCGAGCAGATAGGAAAGTTTAATAAAATGTTCTGTAAATCAATTTCCCTCGATTTCCGAACTCTCTGTTCGAGCTCTGATATAATCTCTCTGCTCCTGCCGCTGTCACTGGGAGAGTGACTACATTCGGTAGGGCTACAGGTTGATTTCACAATGCCACATTTAATTAAATAAAGGATAAACCACAAGGAAAACAGATATGTTTTAATAAATCTTCTTCTGGCTTTATATTTCGGTCTTTCACATTGGAATACATACTTTGCAGTAAATCTTTACTCGATTACAGGCAGCCCGAACGTAAGGGAGAATCGAAGCCTATTTGACTTTCTGCTAATCACATTGAAGTGTTCACGAAGCATTTCCCTGCCCATCATGTGCCCGCAAACCGGTTTATCCGTTTTCCTCTTCCTGTCATTGTCAGCGAGCGCAACAAGAAGGGAAAATGCAGGACAGAGAAAAGGTATTATTTGTCAGGAGTGGGATTTGAACCCACGCCTCTATTCAGAGACCAGAACACCCAAGCAATGGAAAGACAGGAGCCCTTGAGTCTGGCGCCTTAGACCGCTCGGCCATCCTGACGAACTACGTTCAGATCTCTTAAAAGCACCAGTAGTTCACTAAACTGAGAAATGCTTTGCTGGATAAACGTAAAATTGCCTGTTGTAGCCTAAACGGACCGGGAAATTAAATATTCGGATCGATTCAGAGTGTGCTTTACAGCCTTCTTGTAATATTTTGATCTGCTAGGGCGCAGTCGTTTTTACAATTTGGATTATTTCAAAAAGACCGACATCAGTGTAATACAGCTTTCACGTTTGGGAACAGACCTTGTATTGTACATTTCTTATAGGTTTATTTTCCTGATTGCAACATACTGTGAAGCATAGAAGCCAGCTGCATAAATCTCTATTACACGTCATTTATGAAGGCGTTTCAAATAGCAGCCACTGCAGGATTAACGCTTTTGGAGCATGTATTATATTGTAAATAATCTTATTTAAATAAGCTTAAATTCGCATACTGTTTTTCAGACAGCGCAAACAAGTCTGACCTCCTACAACTTTCTGTGCCGCTGAGTAGATCTTAAAACAGCTGCAGCCAGAGTAGCCGTAATGGCAACACACTGCTTTGAGATCGGCTTTTCTTATTCTGCAGAACCACCGGCATCGGAATATACTGATCCGCATAAGAAGCGCTTTCGGTTTCTGATCGTTTTTATTGAGCGCTGCTCTAACTTTACATTTGCTCGTACTAGTTTTTCCCATGAAAAAAGACATTTCCCTCATTACATGATTTCACTTTTTTATTTTCAACAAGTAGAAAGAAATAAAATATAATTCCATATAAGAGACACAGGTTGGATGGTTGGTGGTCTAAGGTGTTGCGTTTAGGTTGCAGCTTTTCCTGGAGACCTTTGTTTAAATCCTACTTCTGACAAAGTAGAAACGAAAAAATCCCTAAGTAGAAAGCATCTCGCATTTCACGTGTTTAATGTTAATTGTCTCAGCGGTTGCCTCGGTGAATGATGGATCTTCTCTCTTGCAGGGTGACGGCAAACTTCTTCAGAGAGGGGATCTCCCACGCACGGCTTTTCTTCATCAAAAGTGGAGACAAAAGAAACAGACTTCAAACTGAAATTAATTACTTCTTGATCGTTTATGACCGTCTTTAAAAAGCTGAGAGAAGGCGAAAACGTCTTTCGAAATGAGGAAATGTCTGCTGACAGTAAACACAGCTCCTCTTTAGTACTGTGCTAAGTACCCGTTTGTTGCGCGGCAGAACGGGGTACGTTTCTGTGACAGGGCCCTGGTTTATTTTTTTTAAATAGTTGAATCATATTGAAATGTTAAACAACGGAGACAAAGTCGCTGTTGACCAGAATGGCCGAGTGGTTAAGGCGTTGGATTTAAGACTTAGTGGACAAATGTCCCTGTGGGTTCAAACCCCCCTCCTGGTAGAGTCTTGTAAAAATTTTGAAGTGAGAGGTAACTTTTAAGACTTACACTCTATTTAAATGTCATTTTACTTAATTTCAGTTCTCTTCACTCCCTGGGATAACTGAACTCACAATCGCATACTGAAAGCTTTATATGCATTATCTGTGATACAGCTTCTAATAAAGACGGAATGAAACTGTATTAATAATAAATGACATTGTTTTAAATAAACGTGTATTGATAAACTTCATAATTAATAAAAGTGGTGTGACAGGAAAGCAAATTAAATATTACAATGATATTCCAAGCAACTGATGCGTAAATTCATTATGTCGTGACAGTTTTATTCCCACTATAAAGGGCAATATTCTAATGTGATCCAGTGTTCCGCTTAGTCTGCTTCTGAATTTCTTCATTTCAATCAGTCCTCTATTTCAGTAACCTCTAGAGGGCTCAGGATTGGGTTCCTTGAAGTTAAGAACAGGTTAATTAAGGAGCTGCAGGCTGAGTTCGTTGTAGTCTTAAATTCAAGAATTCTTCGATTTTAAGAAAAAAGACAGGTATGTTTTGTGTCTCATGGTGATCCTCTTCTCGATCCAAATGAAAGGTTTAATATGATCCCTCTAGAAAAAAAATAAGTCAATTTCCGCCTGGAGTGATTGATGCCCCATCAAACATTGTGTAATATTCCTGGACGTTTATACAGTAGAATCCTGGTTCGTGTCTTAAATTCAAGGTAAACAAGACTAAGGAAACGATTTGGAAACTTGATGTTAAACTGGGATTTAAATCACCCGGAACATGACACTACATTGGGCAGTATGTGTGAAGCAACAACTCCTGTCATCCCTTCGATAGCTCAGTTGATAAAGCGGAGGACTGTTGTGGAAACAGCGTTGAATCCTTAGGTCGCTGGTTTGATTCCGGCTCGTAGGAAGGTCCCTTTTGTGTACTTTAATCAAAGACAATAAATAATTTTCACTCAGACGTTGATCAGAAGCTCAATAAACGACGAAGCAGAGGCTCCTGTTCCGAATTCCCCTCACGTCTGATGGTCTTGTTCTAACCGAGATCAATCTAAAGTGGTACAAGGGATTTTAACAAATCTGTTCTTTGAATTCAGGGACTGCTCTGTCTGCTTTGTGCTGACCACATTTATATGTCTAAGGTATGCGTTTAATAGAAGTATATTCTACATCTTTTGCCCACTGGGCCAATTGCTGTTCACGAGCTCCTAGCCCCACTTGTTCCCAGTGGAACCAGCCTGAAGCAGCAGAACAGAGGTTTTGTTTCATTATATTGTCTGCTGTTGTAAAACAAGTCATCCCTTAGGGATAAAAACTCTCCCTCGAGTAACGCGTCTCCCGTATTTGCCCCATACGCCCAGGGCTCATCTCTCAGCTGAGTGATCAAAAGCTGAGCTCCAAGATTCTGAATTTCAAGTTGGGGTACAACAGACCCTGCTGTGAGATTGGGCAGGGGAGAGCTGGTTGTGCTCCTGAACTAGTCCCTCCTCTCTTAGTTATTCCTGTATTTGCATCACAGTCTATAAACTCCAGCAGTGCCCTATTGCTTTTCTTCCAGTTCCCATATTTTGTTATAAAAACAGCTCTGGTGAGTTAGGTATCTAACTCAAATTTCACAAACCTATCCAAAACGAGTTCTGGTACAATTCCTTTTTTACTTGAAGGTCTTTAGCTTAGTTGGCAAGACCTGGGTTCGAGCCTATACAGTGAGGCATGAACTAGGGTGGGAGCGATAAGGACAGAAACCCTAGAACCCGTTACAATAACCAAAGGACAGAAATATATGGGGATAATTTCGAAATCGCAAATATGAGATACCATAGCGCGGTTTTTTCTCACTCCCTGGCGGAAATGGGCTTCATTATTATGTGTATTCTTGATACATCACAAGGAGGTACTGTTCTCTTTATCGTAGCCCCGAACACCTCGTATGGAGTTTATGTGAGTGAGGTCAGTAACGAGCTCGATCAGACCCAATCTACTGCTTTCATCCAAAACAGCCCTTTATTTGGCTTTAAACTCCACCTGTTACCCCTCACACTCAATGTTTCAGAAAAAGGTTTTAATTTAAGCTTTGCCCAGCAGAGTATTTGAGCAGAGAAAATGAATAGAAGCGCTTTTCGCGCCAGTCTAGCACAGTAACCACTAACTCCAATAATAAAATAATAATAATAATAATAATAATAGCAGCGAAAAAATCCCGGCTTCTGCTTAAACTTTTAACTTTTAAAAGTTTTTATTGATACACAAGCAATAACAAGTTACACTATTAAGTTCTTACATAAAATTAAATAAAATACAAAAGCGAAGAATAAAAACACTAGACAGATTTTGTGCAAGGCAAGAGGCATCACAAAAAAAAGTTTCCAACATGACCTGCTGAAACATGACCTGTGATCCATCACCACTTGATTGCAACATGCTTGGGCCATAATGTCAACTTCCAGACCCTCTCAGTCTCTTTCTCCCCAAATCTTCTCCGGTGGATCAAAATGTAGTCTCTCAAATAAGACACAGCCTTCTGTATCACTGACAGAGGCAGGGTTTTTTCCATTCTATATACCAATGTAGTTCTAGTCTTCCATAAAGCTTCCCTTAGGCAACAGATGACCTGCCAGGCTTTGCTTTCTTCCGATTTTGATAACTTCTCAAGTCCATGTCCATAGAGCACTACCTGGGGGTCACTTATACCGCAAGCCAGAAAACACCTTATCCAGCTGTTAGCCAATGTCCACACCTCTTTTGCGATGCCACAGTCCCACAGGACGTGCCGGATGGATTCTTCTTGTCCGCATCCTTCCACTGGACACCTTGATGTCTTCCCCATGCCTCTCGAATGCATCACAGCCCTTGTTGGTAAAACTTCATGTGCAATCAACCAGCACATATCTCTGTGTCTATTCAACAAAACTGTGTGGCCAACCCTTTTCCAAACATGGCTGGGATCCCCAGCCACAAGGCCACGAATGTGACATACTGCACCTCTACCCTGCACAACAAGTTCCAACCTTCTTGCGCTTGTCAACACATCCAGTGCCTCATTCTCCAAATTCTGTTCCCTTAAAAATTTCTTTATGATAAAATAAGAATGCGGGAGGTTAAAAGCAACAGGTACTGTTAAAGGGATCTCTAAAACTTTCAATGTCCTTAAATAAAAACCACACAAAAAGCGAGACATAAAGGATACTTTCCCCCTGTTCCCTACCGCTAAAGACAAATGTAATGATACATATTTGTACATTAGGAAAGTGAACAGTTCAGGCATGCCTTTTCCACCCATTTCCACCTTTTTTTCTACAACCACCCTCTTTACTCTCTCCCATTTTGACCTCCAGAAAAAATAAAAAATAGCCCTCTTTAAAACCAGTAAAACAGACCTTGATGGCATAAAAACAGCGCTGACAAACAACAGTAATGGTAAAATTACAGTCTTGACAACTAAAACCTTGCCTTCCATTGTTAATTCCCGTAAACTCCACAGACCGATCTTGCTTTTGACTTTCCCTACCACCCTCTCCCAATTCCTACTCCCCATCCCATTTCTGTCAAAGTTTATTCCCAAAATCTTTATTTCATCTCTACGAATTGTGATTCCCACATTTTCCTCTTCACTCCAGTTTCCATATTGCATCAGCACACATTTGTTTTTATTCAGCTTGGCCCCTGATGCTCCGCAAAACTGGGTTGTCACCTCCAAGCTATTTCTGACTCCCTTATAGTCTGTACAAAAAACATTTACATCGTCCATGTATAGTACAGTTCTCACCTCTTGGGCCCCACTCCCAGGGATTTTAATGCCTTCAATCCCATTCTCCATTCTCAAGGCTTGTGCCAGTGGTTCTATACAGCAAACAAAAAGGAGTGGGGATAACGGACAGCCTTGGCGAACACCGCAATTCACATTAACTACATTTGACATGCTGCCATTAATCATTATTCTACTTCCTATACCCTTATATAATAACCTTACCCAAGTGAGGAACCTGGTTGAAAGCCCCATCTTTTGTAGTACTCTAAACATATACTCATAAGAGATACGATCGTAAGCTTTCTCAAAATCCAAGTTTAAAACCGCCAATCCAATATTCCTCTCTCTCGCATAACCTATGGTATCTCTAATCAGTATCAGGCTGTCCGTGATCCTCCTCCCTGCCACTCCACAAGCTTGATCTGGATGAATGACTTCACTCAGGACAGATTTTAATCGAAGCGTTAAACACTTGGAAAGCAGTTTAAGATCACAATTCAATAAAGTTATCGGTCGCCAATTTGCCAGGTCTGTGCGATCATTCTTTTTGAATAGTAAGATCACAACTCCCGTCTTAAAGCTGTCCGGCAGTTCTTCTAAAAACTCAAATTCTTTAAAAATGGTTAAAAGATCCAATGCTAAAATATCCCAAAAGGCCCTGTAAAACTCAATGGGTAGACCATCCAACCCTGGAGTCTTACCCGTTTTGAAGGTCTTCAAACTTTCCATTAACTCTTCTACAGAAAGGCCTTTTGATAACACAGTATCATCTTTTACACTTTTTGGAATGACTTGCACAAATTTTTCTAACAAATCCTTAGACACTTGTTTCTTTCCAAACAACTCCCCATAGAAATTCTCAGCTACAGTCAACATGTCTTCCATACTAGTTTGCAAAACCCCCTCTCGTCCCTTCAATGCAGACATTAGTCCCCTCCCTACAACCCTTTTCTTGAAAAAGAATCTTGTACATTTTTCACCTTCTTCAAGCTCTTTCACTTTGCTTTGAAACATGATTTTTTTTAATCTTTTCTCTAGAGAGATTTAAAAGCTCATTCTTTAATTCTTTGATTTCCTCACTGAAGTCCCACCCCTCTTCTAATAACTTAACATACCTCTGCAATCTCTTTTGTAATCCGTTTTCAACCCTTCGTATCCTAGCCTGTTTTCTCCTCCCCATCTCTATGAAAAATGCTTTTGTACGCTCCTTTACCTCCTCCCACCACTGTGCTCTTGTGCCAAACAGGTCGTACAAAGTCTGCCATTCCTTATATCTTTCCCTGAACCTGCTCCTCACTTCCTCATCCTCCAGAAGTGAAATATTCAGCTTCCACACACCCTTCCCCACAGTAACAACTGTTGGAATAGCAAGTGTACATGACAGTAAACAATGGTCAGAGAAAAAAACAGGGGTTAAGCCTGCAGTTGTGCAAGTAAAATCACGTATCAAAATAAAATCTATACGTGAGGCTTGGGTCCCATTAGACTTGTGCCATGTGAAACCTGCCCTCCCCTGACTATGAAGTTTGAGGGCATCTTTCAGTTTAAAATCTTTACATACAGTTTGCAATAATATTGATGATTTATCAAATTGGACCCGTCTCTCACCCCTCATTCTGCCTTCTCTTTCTGAAAGGCAATTAAAATCCCCAGCTAAAACCAGTGGTTCCCATCCCAATAAATATTCTCTCAATTCCTGAATTAGGACATATCTGTCGTGTGGGCAACTCGGACAATACACATTTAAAAGTTTAAATTTGACATTCATGAAACCCAGATACACCACCAGTGCTCTCCCTGGTTTCACTACAAGGTACTGATGTACCTCTACCATCTTATTTTTAATTAAAACAGCTATACCATCAGATTTATTCTCATTGGACCCACTCCAAATTGATGGGCCCAATGTCCACAGTTCTTCCATATCCTTATAGCTGTTTTTAAAAGGTAATCCACACTCCTGTAACAATATCAGCATTTACCTTACTCACAAATGATAATATAGTCCTTGCCCTTAACTTGGATCGAATGCTTCTCACGTTTATGGACACAATGTTCAGAGCCATACTTAAAGTTAGACCAGGGGAGACTAAAAACTCTGGCTAGAATCATTCAGTCTGTGACACCTACTATACAGGCCTTTTTCTTTTTCCATTTGCTCTCCTTGCCTCCTCCTCCACCACCCCCGCCATCAATAGGATGGTTCTCCACCTGCCCTCCTTGAGTCTCTAGTTCTAAAGCTGGATCAGTAGGATTGGAGAGAACTAATCCCATGGGAGAACCTGCCATCTGAGGACTCTGAAAATGATCTTCCCTCACTTTTCCACTCGGAGTTAGATCACTTTCTAAATCAGATGTCTCAGCAGACCTTTTAGCCTGCACCCTTTGTTCTATACATTCCCTTTGAGCGCTTTCAGTCTCCACGGGTGGCAGACGATCAGGAGAGATGCTACCACTCAATTCAGAGTCCACCTCACTTTCCACATTATTATCATTCTTTTCTACCTCAGCCTCATCTCCTTCACTCCATTCTGAACCCTCACTCTCTTTTCCACTACTTTCTTCAACGTCAACCACATCCAGTTCCTGATCCAGAACCACTGCTCCAGCCCTAAATGCCTCTTCAAACTCTTCCTGCTTTTGCATCGGTCTTCCCAGTTTTGTTCTGTTTGCAAAGGAATTTGGACAGTCTTTAAACACATGACCTTCACACTCACATAGATTGCATTTCCTCACGCTTGTACATTCAGTATATGCATGTCCAATTTCCTTGCACTTACCACACACCACCTTTGTACAGGCATCCACAAAGTGACCCAGCTCCCCACACCTCCTGCACAGTTTTGGCTGCCCTTGGTAGAACACAAGGCCTCTATTTTCACCTAATCCAATCAAAGAAGGAATGTGTTTAAATCCACCATAACCAGTTTTGTCTTCATGCAACGAAATAGGTACTCTCCATGCACAGTTCCAGATCCCATCATCATCCAAGACTTTCTGAGGCTCACCTTTCACTAAACAATACTTAGACAACCATGTCACAATATCTTCCTTCATCACCATCTCATTAAACATGCGAACAATCACAGTCCTATTAGAAAGATACGTCAGCTTCTGCCATTCAAACATTCTAATCAGGCCCACATCTTTTTTCTCTTCTATTTTTCTCCAAAATTCTTCCAATAACTTTGCCGATTTGAAACTAACGTCAAAACCAATTCCCTTCGGCAAAGTAATTAAGCAATTGACATCTAATGCCTTAACCTTTAACTCTTTCTGTAACACCTTCCTTGAAAAATCCAACCGTGAAATATCACCCGAGTGAACCGAGCCCTCACCACACTTGAACACCAAACGCGCGCAAAAGTAACGGCGCATGCCGACCCTACAGGCCGCCATGGCCGTTACAAATGTGACAAAAACAAACCAAACCTAAACCTCTTCTGTGCACCAAACCCTATTCCCTTAATCTTATACTCGTACAAAAACTCTACTCTCAACTTCTGGGCTTTAACCCTGTAAATCTCCAACACTGGCTGGAGACTTTGGGTACCCGGGCTCAGCGGTTATATAGGACAGGACTCGGCGAGCTGCAGGTGAAACTCATTGCTCTGCGCTCTCCGTGCGGAATGTGCGTCTCCTCCCTCCAGACTCGTCACACCGCCTTCATACTCTACAGCGGGGAAAAAAAAACTCCCCTTTACTGTCTTCATACATCCCTCTTAAATCCCAGAAACAACGAAACTCCGGGGCGTTTCTGTGAGTCAGTACTGGGTTTTTCTGTTCGAGGTTACAAGCAGAAACAATAAAAGCGCTGAAAGCAGGAAGTTATTTCTGCTCTTAGGCATAAACGTGTAAAAATACATTTTCTGATTCCTAAAACCTAATAAAATCCATGTAAGTTTCCCTTTTGTTCCCAATGCACATAACTGAATATAAACCAGTCACTAGTTCTGGCGCAGTTCTTACAACAAAGATACTTATATTACGAACTTTTTTTTCATACGAGCTCTTGCCGTTTTTAAATTGAATATTTTGTTTCAATTCGCTAAATCACACGAAACACCAGCAACACTCATCGTAAGCATCTGACCAATCACATTCCTGAATTTTAAAAGTATTAAGTATTTATTTTTAACTTTTTTTTAATTTTATACACCTGTTTTACATATTCTTGCCATTTTTGGCATATTGTAAGTGGATTGTAACTTCAAATTGATCATTCCTGAGCTTTATAACTGTGTATCATTTCTTTTAACCTTGTTTTAATATTTTTTAATTATTTTTGCATTTTACAGAACATTTTAAATATATTGTGAGCATTTTAGCATAATTTTAAAATAGGACTATCAATGCTCCTGACTTTTAAACCTGTATTTCTTCTGACATTAATCTCTCCACCTGCAGATGAGGAGGGAGGTATTTGATTTTAAATTGGTTGATTTGGGGGGGGGGGGAATGTACATGAATTTCCTTGTGTGTATCACCAGTGGGAAACTTGGCATTTTTGGATGAATTGCAATCTATACTGCAAGGCCTTAAGACTGATATAGTAATGACTGGAGATTTAAATAACACATTTGATACATCACACAGGAACAGCATAACATCTAAAATGGCAGAACCCTCTAAATCACTGAAAATATTCAGGCACATTCATAATCTATAAGATGTTTGGTGGTTACTGTGTCCTGCTTCCCTTTCATATTTTTTAGTGTGCACGAATCTGTCCCTCTTCTTTTACTAGTTTTTAAGGAATATTCTGAAATCTCTGATTACAAGATCAAGCCAGAAAAAAATGATGACAATTAGTAGGAAGAAAGATTCAGTACAATGTATTGAAAATGTATCAGGATGGTCAGGAGGCGCGCTGCGAGAATGTCCTGCCCTTGGGAGCCTTTCTGCTCCTGGGCCGTCCTTCCCTGGAATTCTTTAGAATAGTCTCGCACCCCTGGAATTCTCCTTAGAAATTCTCCTTCTGGGAGCTCTGTGTTGCCTGTTTTTACCTGGAGGAACTTCAGCTCATTCATTGGCTGAAAGTTCCATGGGCATCAGAATTCCACGTAGGTTACTCGGCCCTACCAGTCCCTGATTGGTTGATCAAGGTGAGATATGAGTCACTTACTCCTGACACTTAGGAATGCAGTCCAGATGTCCATCTGGCACTCCCTAGACAGATAGGCGCCAATGGATGACCATTGATCATGATAGCCAGGCTTAGCTAAATGCATCCCCATTTGGGAGCTGTCCCTTATCAAAAGAAAACATCTTTAAATCAGCCTGCATGAATAGTTTCTCTGTGGCTGCACCACAAAGATGAAGAGAGAGATGGGGCCTTATTTGGGAAAGCACAGCAACACTTAATTCTGTCTTATTAACAAGCATTGCCGCTACAATTAGTAGGAAGAAAGATACAATGTATTGAAAATGTAATATGTTTTAAAGGATTAAAGGGAAAAGAAATACTTTATCTACACAAACTAATTCAACTGAGCTCCTCTAAACAATATAGCCTGAAGAATTGCCAAAGCACAATGTATCAATTTGGGTGACACTGGGGGAAAAGGATCACAACATTGAGAACCACAAGGCTTATTTTCAACAGCAAACTTTGTGCTTGAAAATATTTGACAAAAAAAGGAATATTACACGCACGGAAACCAATATTTACCACTAGGGTAGAATGCAGCATAGAACAGTTGAGGTTGACTTGTTCACAGTGAACTGTCCTCCAGCGATAGTCAGCTGTAATCACCGACGCAGACATGATGTTAATACTCTGATAGCACCTTGGCTGATTTGGTTAAAGTGTTTTCCCCCTGGTTATAAAAACGTCTCAAAATTCTGACACTGAGGTGTGAGACACAATGTAACAGGCTCTCATAATCCCGAAGTACAATAAATTTTACTGTATTGTTTTTTAAATTTGATCCTGTGAACATTGCATGTCCCTCCTTCCTCATTACCAAAACATTTCAATGTCACCAACAGTATGTACATTTGTTATAACAACACTTCACTGTTGCATTTCTGAGTTGTGACGTTGTGAACATGGCATGTTAAAGTATATAGAATATCTAGATCAGAACAGGCTAAATGCAATTCATAGTGATTTATCATTTTCTTATTTTCTAAATGAAAAAAAAAGATTTTCAGTGATTATGACACTTCGGTATGATATAAAATATGCTTCAATGACAGAATAAATAATCATGGAAAAAAAACCCACAGTGGTATTCATATTTGTGATTATAGGAATGTTAAATATCAGGTGAGTAGCTGCGTCAGCAAGCATAGGCTGCAAAGGAACAAGTAAAGGACTATTCCTGCTGAAAAGAGAAGAAAAGAATCTCAACATTTCAGCTGTGGAGCCTTCTTCAGGTGTGAGAAAGACAGGGCAGTAAGCAAAGATAATTTTCTTTTTATCTTTGCTGACTACAGTTTATCTTTGATGACAACATCAAAGACATTAAGTAATTTTTACTGCTAACAGCTCCACATCAACTTCCTTTTATATCTAACATCATCAGATCTCTCAACTCCCAACTCTTCCAGTTTCTCACTTCAGAGAAGGATAAAACATTCAATCATCCTCTACAGAGAAAAACCATCAACACCCCTACCACCTCCACAAATCCTAACCTTGTTGTTACTATACCCTCTGACCTTTCCCTTTCAACCCTTTGCATCCTCAGCTGACATATTTTAAAATTACAATAGACTGTATAGTATTTATGTTTAAATTTAAGGTAAATATGTCAAAATATCAAAATCCAACTGCACAGTGCTATCGTAACAATGCTTGTCAAGTTCTCAAACAAGCCTGCATTGTATTTTTAAGATATTTCAGCAGAGGATTCAACTGGACTATAAATGACGATTCGACGATCATTTTTCTTGGGTGAATATGGTTTTCTGGGGAGTTACGATGTTGGGCATTATTGGACATTTCCTGGTGATCCTGACACGTGTTAAACACTCGCATTTGTTGCAAATATTAAAATGGCTATGGTGTCGCTGAGAAATCCAATCGACCGAAGACAATATTTACATCGCCAAAGAAACTCGTCCCTGGGTGGAATCGAACCACCAACCTTTCGGTTAACAGCCGAACGCGCTAACCGATTGCGCCACAGAGACTGACATGTAGGTTTTTCTCTCGAATCACAAATTCCCGGTTAAAAAAAAAAAATCTCTAACCGTTTATTTTGCCAGCCGGTAATATTTCTTCTGCACTGATAACCAAGAATTGGATTTCATTTTCCGCAAGCTGTGTGAATTTCATCAAAAATAAGTTTTCCAGAAAGGAAATGAACACATGCATTTAACGAAAACAAGCCCTTTGTGAGTGCCCAAAATGGTACGTTCTGTACTACAAGAAAGGAAGAAAGACACGGCTGGGATTTGAATTTCGTTTTTTTTGTTTCATAAAGAGGCGCTTTAACCAACTAAGCTACGGTGACAGGACAACCATCACCTTTTACAGCCACTTGGACACACCGCTCTGAGACATCTGCGTTTAGTAAGCGCTGAACCTGCTCTCAGAGCAAATTGCCTCTTTTACATAGCAGCCCCGACACTGAGAAACGAAGAGAAGGCTTTAATCTGGCATTTTTCATGTCCAATGCGTTTGACATCTCCCAAGGGCGACAGAGTTCTTTTGCGACACTATTTCTTCTTCTTTTTTTCTTTCTGTACGCTTTGATAAAAACGAAAAATCGTTCAAGGGAAAAATGTACTTTTTTTCATAGAGAAAACGTGCACCAGGAAATGTGTTGAGAAGAAATGATTTAACATGATACGTGACCTAATTTATCGGAGCAATTGCTCACCCAGCAAGGTCTGGAGAGGTTGGAGAGTCTGGTGGATGTGATAATTATACGGTGTTGTGGAAGAAAACAGTCTTTCTCTGAATTCTCAATCAATCGGAATTTCAGTGCGAAACATAAAACCCTTGTCATATTTAAAGAGATTATATTTTAAAACTCATAAAAATCAGAAAACACATGTTTTTCACTTTGAAATTTTAGACGGAGCGGTGCATTACTAGTAGCGGCGCTGAGCACACTATGGGGGAATTCAGGTTATGTGAAATGTCAGCGGTTTAATAAATAACGCGTCTGATTTCGGATCATAAGATTGAAGGTTCGACTTCTACCTGGCTCGTGTAAATTATATTCAAGCTCCTCAGTAATAGATGTCTATTATGTAATGAACCGCACCTGAAAGCAAACGTTGGGTCTGTTTCCTTTGTTTTCCAGCATGAAATAGCAAATCGTTACAAAAAGCACCTGCTAATGTACAATAGCGTTTTTTTTTCAAATTACATTTTCAGGCTTCAGACACTTTTTTTAATAAAACAAAAGTGTCCGGAAACTCATTAACTTTCAGGTTTGATTGAACCTGAATTAAAAGAAGTTATCTGAAACTTCCGGGATTCCATTCTCTGACGCAGCTGTCTCTAAAGTTGGGCGTGATGTTTAGCAGATGTGAACGGTGCCTTTTCTCTTGTGTTCAAGGCTATTCGCTGTGTGAGCTCCACACTGCGTGTCCTGTACTGCTCTATTTTGTTTAGATTATCTATGTGGTGTACAGATAGAACTCAACTGCATGGTGTGAATTCCGTGTTCAGGACCAGCAGAACCTGAAAAACCAATAGCTGACACGCAGCTTTCTCATCTGGAATCAGACGCGCTACCGTTGCGCCACGAGGTCACATCTATCAGCGCCTTTGAATTCCCCAAAGGAGACAAAAAAAAATCTGTTAAGAGCGCCGCTCTTCCGAAGAGAGTCTCTTCTTCCCAGACAACATTTTATTCTTCCTGCGCAGCTCTTGTGCAGGTGTTGTTCTCAATTACAGATCCAGGAACACTGATTTTTTTTTCCTATTTTTTTAAATTAAGTACCCCATGGTGCAACGGTAGCACGTCTGACTCTAAATCCCCAAGTTCATTTTCAAAGTATATCGGAGTCAACTGATACTGATCAGGTTCTGCTGCTACTGAACCCGCAGTCTTCACCTTAAAGTTCAATTCCCCAAGCCTTTTGACCTTATATGTCCATCCCTTCTCGTCAAAACTCGTATTTCCACAGGGTACCCTCCAGAAATCGCAGTATAGAATGAAAAAACTCCAGTAGATCTCGGCCGCTGTTGGTGATTTTCATTTAAAAATAAATGAATCTCTGGAAATTTTACGGAGTGTATCACTTTCACCGAGACCGAGAAGTGTTAAGCTGTACATGAGTCTTTGTGGTTCGGTTGTTAACCAAAAGGGTGGTGGTTTGAGCCCTCCCAGGGACGCTATGAGCCTTTTAATGTACACACCCGTCTCACTTTAACTCCACGGCCGGTCTTGTACCGCAATCAAATACAGAGCCCGTAGGAGGCAGTAAGCTCGCATATATAGCTCACTGTGTGTATAATGAAGAAGCAGAGGTTAGTTTCTCATCTGCATGTTGCAGAGCCTTACGCAACTCGTACTGTACGAACAGCTAGAGTTTGATCCCTGCACGGGCTATTAGTTGAAAGGCCATTGTAAATGACGTGTAAGAGATTTATAGATAGATACTTTATTGATCCCGTGAGGGAAATTAATAAAGCTTATCCAGCTGGCGTTTATGTTTCACACTAAATTGCGATCTTGAAACCAAAATAATTAGAAATATGGAACACAACCGTTGTTCCCCAAGAAGGAAAGCTGTTTAACACTGTCGTCACTCCTTTTTATTTAACCCAGATTGTGAAGACAACTCTGCCCTATCAAAGGAAAATGTTGCACAAAAGTTGGAAAGCACACTCTGAATCCATCTGTACTGTATACTTGATTTCCGCGATCCGTTCAAGGCTGCTTGGTGCTTCGCTAGCGAGTCATTTCAGGGAAGAAACTCAGTTTAGAGAACTACTGGTGCATTTTCACTCATTGAATTTGATCTTTGTACTCTCTTTTCATTCTCAGCTATAATATTTCAAAATTACAGTTCGGATTTGTTGGAAAACTTCACAGGCATTATTAAGTTAGAACTGTACAATTGTATTTTAATATCTTGGTATATTTACCTTCATTTTAATATGGATGTAACCATAAATGTTGTACTTTTGTCGTACTTTTTAAAACATTTTAACTGAGGACGCACGACGACTATTATACCATGTGATACATGCAAGACATCTGTAAACGAAGATGTAATTACAGTCAAATTGGCAATTAACAGAAAACCACAAGTTGTATAATATTATTTCTCTATGTCGATGATTAGTTGAAGGATTTGAAGAAACTATATATTATTCCTCGATATCGATGATCAGTTGAAGGATTTGAAGAAACAGCAGCGATAGCAGGTGATTTTGGTTTTGAACCCATCTTTACACCTCAATAATCCATTTGTCCTCGAAAAAAGAAAAGACAGGCATGTTTTGAGTCTCATAATGATCATATTCTCGATCCAAAGAAACGTATAAATTTGATTCCTTCCGTAGTATTTTGGATTTTCTTACAATGATCTCACGAAGTATTGCCAGGATCTATATCTAGCGTTCGGTACCGATAAAACTGCTGATATTGACTGAGTAGAAATCTATGATGTATTGACAACTTTATCTGAAGCGAGAAGTCCTAGAACGCTGCCTATGATGTGTTAGGATTCATACCAAGATATACTTTTTGTTTTCAACCCAAAATGCTGCTATTGCATTACACATTATATGAACATTACCAGTTTTGGTAGCTTCTCTGCGCGATTTTTCAAAACTGAAACTAATTACAAAATTACTTAAGATCAACCATGACAAAAACATATAAATCAGGACTAATATTAATATCAACTGATGTTACTACAGAAAAAAAAACTACAGTTAAAATTTAACTGAAATATTAATAAGACTATGCAAGCCTAAAAAGTAGAACAATTAAATTTATATAACTTTTTTTTGAGAAATGGGCTCACACACCGGAAGACACTAACGTTTCTCTTCGTTAGAGTATGTGAATAACAGTTTAACTAAAAATGTTTGGAGTCCAGAGGGAGGACTCGCTCGCTGAATGATCTCTCAAGAAATCCCTGGTGAGATTCAACAGGTGTTTTCTTCAACAGCCACTAAAAGTCTGATGACCTTCTCTGGATTTTCTGAATATGACGTCAAATTAGTTCAAATCATTTGGTAGTTAACAGAACGAAATGCTTTGGAGGTACATTTAAAACAGCAGAGCAACACTGTAGCACTTCGTGTGTGACTGAAATTAATTGTGTAAAACTGGCTCTCTATGAACACGAGCAAAGAGTTCTCACTCAACAGAAGATTGCGATGTGAGCACAGTAATATAAGACACCTGGAGATGCCGGGGATTGAACCCGGGACCTCATACATGCGAAGCATGCGCTCTGCCACTGAACTACATCCCCTAGGCTGCCGATGGTGGAACTGACGTAAAGATGTTCATATGTTTACTGAACACAATCCACCCTTCACGAAGAATGCCTGCAGTTTCCCACTTTCGCGTTTCTTCTACTACAAAGTAAATTAATGGGAATGAAGAAATAAGGAAGGGAAAATAATCGCATCGAAGCTTCCAGAGACTGGGCAAAATGAATAATTTATTTTTATATCCAATCACATGGGCGACGGTGGTTGATTCTTCAACGGGGGGGGTGCGTTTTTCTACCTCCTTACTCGATTGTCTTTCAATTATGTTTTCCTTGAAACCTTTTTGCATCTTTTAAGTGCTTGCGATTAAATTACGCATAGAAAAACACCAGTACAGTTGATGTTCATGGACCGATGCACACAACTCCAGTGATAAAGCCCTGTCTGTAAATATTGTAGAAGAACGTTAAAGGGCGCAACAACGCTCCAACCACGTGAATGGTAACAAGAAGGATCGTGTTCTTATTTAATATGTGCTTTTGAATTGCCTTGTCAATACACACAGGCTTTAGAGATGGACAAATAATTTACAGTGGTGTTTGTAAACAAAGATGGAACATGTTATTTCTATACCAGGAAGAAAGGAGCAGACTCTTAAACTTTAAGAGGCAGAAACAACACCTCATCACAGCTAACACTAATTAAAACGACATCACAACAGAAGAGTGAAGCCTTGAGTGAGTCAAATCAGTTTTTGTTGGTCGTCTGTGTCTTCATAACTTTGTAGGTGAGAGAGAGGATTGCGAAAATGTGCAGGTGCTTCTCAGAAGTGCATTGGTGGTATAGGTTCCTTCAAATAACTGAGCCAGTGCATCCCAAATCTTTTCAAGATGATCTGTGATCCGGTAACACATCTCCTGAAACAAACATTCGAGGTAGGAAGCATGCTCTTAAACACCAAAACACTCAAAAAGGAAGAAGCAGATCTCTGTACACAAGACGGCAGTGCGATCTTAGAATTTCTGAGTTCTTGATGGATTCAGGCTCCTTCTCAGAGGTCCTTGCTCGCCAAATAACTTTGCATCTGAGGAAGAGCACCACGGAATAAAACCCAACTCAACAAGCAAGCGCGTTGGTTGCTCTTGCTCTTAATGCAAGGAGCTGTTTTTTTTTTTCCTCACAATAATCATTATTAACCAGAAACAGCAGCACAGGTAGGTCGCATTTGTGATTATGTCACTTCTCTGCTTCAGCAAGGTCAATAAAAGACTCTGAAAGTAGTAAAGCAAAACTGAACTCAAAATCATATTAGGAATTCTGAGCGATATCTCCATACAGGTAATCCAATAAGAACGTTGAAATATTTGAATATCATCTCTCTGTATATTGCTCTGCTTTTTACCCAGAGTAAAACTATTAGATTGAAGGAATGCTAACTGCTGGGTTAAAATGTATAGTTGTTAATTTGGAGAAATCTATAAACTCGTGATCTTTTATGTTTTAAAAGACAGCACAGGAAAAAACGACAGTGCTTATTATTTTCCGGAGATGGAGCACTGATGACCTATCCGAGCTAATTGATAAAGCCCACCCAGTGGATACACTAGCAGAACGTCAAAGAACATTCACCTTTGTATCCAAAGAAACCACAGGAACAACATCAGGAAGCACAATCAATTCCCCTTTTAAATCTTTCCTGTAAGTTATGCTATGTGAATTCATGAAGTTAATCCTCTGATCTCTTTTGATCATGAACAAAGTATTTCTGATGGAGCGCTTTGTTAAAAGGTTTAATAAGCTTTTCCCCTGCCAACGATTCGGCGCTAAGAATTAAAAGTTTCACAGACAAAAGCAGCTCACCACCACAGCCAATATTAAATGTGCTTTCCGGAACACTATCATGTGCACTGCCTCAAAAGTGATCTCGGCAGACGTTGTTCCCTACATAAAGCTGAACATGCCAAAGAGAATTTCTGTTGAGAAAACAAAATATTTCTTCTGCCTTGATGTTAAGCTGACAGCCTGTCTTTTAGAAAGTCTATCTCTAAGCACCTCCCGCAGCCTAACAAAAAGCGCTTTTACTGATCTTATTGCAGGTCTGAAAACACTAACATTTGGCAGCAGTGGGATTCAAACCCACACCCCAAGAGAGACTGGAGCCTAAAATCCAGCACATTAGACCACTCGGCCACACTACTGTCCTCCATCCCCATCTTTCTCACATTGCTGGCTTGGACTGGGGGGCTTCAGCTCTTGTCGTCCGATCTAATGATATCATGACATGTGGAAGTGACTGCACCTTCATCTTCCGAAATGCTTTCAATAGCACAAACGCTACTTTCACCGGCACAAACGTAGCAATAACAAAGGAGGTGGGATTCATCCTTTGTGCTGTTTGTAGGGGTGCAACTCTACGGTGATGCAAGAACAAAAATCAAAATCCTTTGCTACTACTGTTGCTTTTTTCATAGTTTCTTCAAATCCTTCATTTGAACGTCGATTTTGAAGGATATTGATGATAATACCACATAAATTGTGGTTTTCTTGTGATTGCCAATTTTATTCAAATACCAGCCTTTTTTACAGTTCCTTCTGTGTTTCACAAGGTGTAATAGCCCCCCTCGCATCCTCAGCTAACATATTTTAAAATTACAATAGATTATACAGCATGCATGTTTACATTTATATTAAAATTAAAGTTAATAAACCAGAATACATACAGTGCTATCCCAATAATTCTTGCCAGGTTCTCCAACAAATCTGCTGAGGGTGCAACAGGAGTATAAATGAATTTTCCCGCCAGCCATTCAAAGACCAAATTCCATGAGTGAACATTATTTTCTCAGACGTTGCCGGCATTGGACTTTGCCGGTGGTATTGAATTATGTCCACAACTGTTGTAGTAGTTCCTTCTTGAAGTTCGACATGTGCAAAGCACTCGTAATATCATAGGTGTTAAAGTTTCGCTGAGTCTAATCGACGTAATTGAAGCCGTTTTGTTATTCTGTTGTAAAAGCCGAAACCCGAAACAATAGTAGTGTTAAGAGGAAATGCCTCCTAACAGCTGACAAGCGCTCCTAGTTAGTGTCATGGTGTGTATCCCTGCCTATCATTGGGAGACGGGTAGCTTTTTTACACTCAGATTCCAATCTTCAATGCTTTGTGTGAGAGCTTACATGACTTTCCTTTTCTCACATTTTCTGACAACTATTCCAAAGGGGCACCCTGTCAATTCCGAATACTTTTCAAAAATCTGCCTGCATGTTTGATTATTGTCATTTCATTTCGAAAAAGTTCAATATTGATCATAACTAAAGAAAATAATGATCACGAACAAAAAAGGGATAAAGATGCAAGTCGATCTTGAATCACAGCTGGGTGACACGTGCTTCTGTTCTGATATGGTTGTACGAGAAACAGGAGGAATCGCCAATCTCCTATAGAACATGAGTTGAATCAGGAGTGAGACATTTCGTATACTCGTGCATATGTCAACGCCTGACCTACATCGTAAAACTAACATTAAGTTGTCAGAGACATTCATTTATATACAAACAAGAGACAGACCAAGTAATAATTCTACATTAGTTCAGGTGGGTAAACCTGAACTAACTAATAAACGTATTAATAATTCTACATTAACGTGTCCTACACTGATCAGACTAATTGACATGGTCTGATTCAGAGCCTGTGCAGCTCGTGCTAATTACAGCAATGACAGTTCTGAACCCTCATCACCGAACTGAGCACAAGTTCAGCTGTTCTCCAGTTTTGTTACACATGTTTTTTTTATTGCAATTGAGTTCAGAGCTGGAGCTGATCTCCAGACAGTACAGTGTTTTGGGTAAGTTGTCGAAATTCGCATGAGGCTGCAGACAACTTACCCAAAGTGTTTTCTATAGCTTTCAGGTGCAGTTCATTTATATAAAAGAATGTAAGTGTTACGAGTTCGGTAATAGGGACCGAACTAGTGAGTGAACCCACTTGCAAGAGCGAACAAAGCCAAGTCGTAAACCGAAAGCAAACCGTAATCGTAGGAACGAGCCGAGAGTCCAGGGGGAGCAAGATATCCGAAAGGGAACGTGTACCGAAGCCGAAGTGCGATCCGAAGTCGTAGTCCGTAGAGCAATCCGAGAATCCAGAGGAAGCCAGTAATCCAAGACAGAGCGAAAGTACCAATCCAAGCCGAGATCCGAAAAGCCGAAGTCCAAAGGGAAAAACCGTAAGCCGAAATCCAAGACAAACACAGAGTAGAAGAAGCGCAACCAGGAAGCTCGATAGGGAAAACCAATACTGAGCAACGAGGTAGGGAAGGACAGGTGTTTAAGTAGGATGAGACGGGGGTGTGGTGGTGAAAGGGAAAAACTGATAGGTGAACTGATGGATAGGGGCTACACCTACTTCTGCCTCCTCCGTTGCCGAGAGGCAGGGATCGTAACAGTAAGTGGTATAAACTCAACAAGCCAGACGGCAGTCCAATCTATAATTTTCTGACGCGAGGCTTGACGCGTTATTCATTACGCCACTGACCCTGCAATTATAGTACTAAAAAAAACACGTTTTCTACATTTATGTCTGTTTAAAAATCACTCTAAAAAAGACAAAGGGTTTGTGTGTCGCGCTAAAATTCCGCTTCATTTCGAATGCAAATAAAAACCGTTTTGTTTCAAGAAATCATAAATTTGTCACACCCTTCATACTATACTTCTCTCTTGTATTAGTAAAGCATTTTGATTTAAACTGAACAATATATGAAAGGTTTCATCTATACACTTACACATAATAAGTATACGAATAAATACTCGGAACAAGCCGCAGCTCAGGTATTAGAGAGATTTAAAATCGGATCGGAGGATTTAGAGTCCAGACTGCAAACCAACAGCTGACACAGGTCTTTTATAGAACCGTTTTGATTTCCTCTACTTTGTCCCCGTGACGTCATTGTCCTGCTCGCAGCCGAGCGCGACACACGTCTGGTTTCTGTTGCTGGGCGCACACCCTGCGGTCCATGCGGGTCCTGATACGCCAGTACAATGACGGGAACACTAAACTGTAAACAGGTGCCGTCCTTCGGCTGAGACGTAAAACCGAGGTCCTGACTCTCTGTGATCATTCAGGAGAATGGTGGTGGTGGAGGGGAGTCCCCATTACCTGTAAAGCGCATTAAGTGGAGTATCCAGAACAGCGCTATATAAGTGTAAGCAATAATAATAATTATTATTATTATTATGTAAAATGCAATAAAAAATAAAAAATATCAAACTTTGATTCAAAATAGATTAATGTAAAAACTGATAAAGCTAATGCTTTTTCAGGGCTATATCTACTTTTTTTTTTTAAAAAAGCGAAGTCTGTCGCGATTGTGAAAGTTAGAGAATGTGTACCAGCGCCTTCATATCGCGAGCGTCAATCTCGCCCGTAGCTGCGAGAAGGTTAAAAGCGCCCGAGTGAGCTGTCTTTCGTCAAAGTAATTGCCGGAGCAGTAGGACGCAGAGCACCATCCAGCAGCTGTAGACGGTGTTCGGGGAAAAGCTAATTCTGTTTTTAGCACAGGGAGTGAGAATGAGCTCAGTCCGGCTCCCAGCACAATCCATCCTGGTTTGGTTACAGTGCGTCTGAGGCTCTTTGGATCGTAACATAAAAAAACAATTGCTCACATCTTGTGACTTCCACGACAGGAAGGAAAGATATCACTTAAAAAAATCAGAACTGAAGATTTGGATCCTGGGCCTCAATTTGATCAAATTATTAAAATAATAATTATCAAAATATCAGATTGTGTTTCTGCAACATTTCGTGCACAGTACGCCATTTTTATCTAAAACAGTCACAGCGAGGGTTTACACGCAGTGTGGGGTATTTTCCCCTTTTATATTTTTGCCACTTTATATCGAACCTGTTATACTCCCAGAAGGGCACAGTAGCTTGTACTTAATAAAAATGTACAATTCACCGCTGGTATAAACATATGTGTGCCGTGTTTGCTTTTGTAAGCATTTGTTTAAAAAATAAGTTCACAATACGATAAAAACACAGAAAGCACAAACTTTATAATACAACGATACAAAATCAATACCAAATCATTATGCCAATTAAGTAACTATCCTTTGAAAACAGAGAACACCTTTATATCTACAAAAAAACTTGACATTTGTATGTATTTTTGAATTACAACGCATGCAGTGTAGTCCCTTAATTCAAAGATCAGATCTTGGCCAAAACAAGACAATCAAACGTGGGCTGAATTCGGAACAGGAGCCTCTGCTTCGTCGTTTATTGAGCTTTTGATCAATGTCTGAATGAAACAGATTCACTTTTTTATCTCTTTGGTTAAAGTACAGAAAAGCACCTTCCTTCGCACCAGAATCGAACCAGCAACCTAAGAGTTGCCACTGATTCTACTACACTCTTCTTCTATACCAACTGAGCTATCGAAGGAATGTCAGTGATTGCTCTCTGGCACATGCTGCCCAATGTAGTGAAATGTTCCGGGTGATTTAAATCCCACTCCGACATCAAGTTTCCAACTCGTTTCCTTAGTCTTGTTTACCTTGAATTTAAGCCACGAACCAGGGTTCTACTGTATAAACTTCCAGGGATATTACAAAATATTTGATGGGGCATCAATCATTCCAGGCGGAAATTGACTCCTTTTTTTCTCGAGAGATCATATTAAACATTTCATTCGTATCGAGAGGAGGATCACCATGAGCCACAAAACAAACAGTTTCTTTCTGTCTTTATTATAAAGTAGCGTTTGTGCTACATTAATAACATTTTCGTGGAAATAAAGAAGTTGTAAATTTTAAAATTTATATTTGAATCGAAATGTGGTTTTGAGTTAAATATTAGCGTGTTCATGTAATTAGTTTGTGTTTGTCATTACTATATATATATTGCCATGTTACTAGAATTTGTAACTGAAGTTTACTAGTTGTGTTTTTTTATGATGATTAGACATTTGTTGATTACAATATTGTATATAATCTATAATTTGAACTACATATTTTTCAGGTGTGAATAATTGTATATTTTAAGAATACATTTCTAAAATAAATCATTGGCTTTATTTACTAGTTTCTACACCTATAAAAATCTTTCTTTGATGTATAATAGACCTTTAACTATATATGTATTATAGTCTTCTAAATTTATCCGTATAATAGAACTCCAACCATTTATGTATAATAAACATATAATCATAGATGTCTAATTGACGTATAACGATATACGTATATTAGAATTTCATTCTAGACCAGTTACGGAGCACATTTACACGTCTAAGGTATGCGTTTAATAGTCGTATATTCTACATCTTTTGCCCACTGGGGTGTGCCGATTTTAACTTAGCAAACCAAGATACACATTTTCTAATGAAGCCTTAATTAAAAGACAGTTTGTTTCTCGAAAGCGTGTTATGTAAAAAAAAGAGAAAAACGAAAATATATGGATGACAATCTTTCAAAGCTGAAGATTTTACTTTTGAAAAATTGACATTTTATGTATGCAGATGCATTCGCTGGTTTTAGTACTTTGCTGTACTTCCTGAATCATTTTCAGTATTATAAAGTGGGTGTAGATTTTTCTTTCAGGTTAGGACGCGAGTGTGTACATGTGTTTGATTTTCGTTTTACTGATTCTCATTGAAGATTTGGGAATTAACGACGAAAGAATCAGTTGCCTCGGAAAGCAGAAGGTTTGGTTCTCAACGATATTGAAGACACGCCCATGTAGAGCAGCGGGTGATGTTTTGTACTATAAAAGACCAAGTGCTCAAAGTGACGTCTGCGTTTACCGTTTAGACTTTTCATCTTGGGCGCACTTTTAGAAAGCAAAGATAGAGCAGTTGTGTTGAATCACCCCATAGCAGAGTGGCGCAGCGGAAGCGTGCTAGGCCCATAACCCAGAGGTCGATGGATCGAAACCATCCTCTGCTATGTACACTTTATGCACGATTGATAAGGACACCATCAATTTAATGAAGTGCATTAAAACTGTTTTTTTCTCTTGTGTGTATGCAAGCTTTACACTTAAGGTACTCTTTCATCTTTACCAATAGCAGATGCCCAAGTGTATCTTTGGTTGTTCTGCGATCTTTCATAGCTTCCTCAATTCCTTCAAATGAACATCCATATCAAAGCAATTATGTATATATATTACAATTAAGGTACATATTAAAAATATCAACGCACATTTGTATAATGCTCATTTAATAATGATTGTCAAGGATTGTCAGGTTCTCCAACAAATCTGTGTACTAATTTTAAAATATTTTTGCTAAAGATACAACGGGTGTATAAATGAATTCTCCCAACAGCCAGTTAAAGAAAAATTCCACACGTGAATATGGTTTTCTTGGACATTGACTTAGGTACTTAATTGTTTACTTGTTGTAGTTGCACACGAGTAAAATACGAAGATTTCCTGCAACATTCAAGAGGGTTTGCAAAGAAATCCCTTCAATTTTTAGCGGAGATTATGTTTAAATCATCACAATCTGAAGCGCATCCCTGAGTGCGTTTGACCCACCAGCGCTTTGTTTAACAGCTGCACAAGGACACATTCCCGTTGCTTTTCACAAATCACTGGCATTTTTTGCAGCATTTTTTCTGTCCTGAGAAGCAAGATTTGTATTTTATCTTTCAGAAATTGTATGAATTTCTTGAAGTTCAGAAACAACTTGTTCCAGTAAAGAAATGAACACTTGCTTCAAAGTAAATCAAGACGTATGTGTCTCTTGCTGTATGTGCTCTTATCTGTCCATCTCTCTCTCCTCTTCTCTCACTCTGGCAGTCTGTGCAGAGTATCTGAAGGAGATGTAAAACCACTTGGAAAAGAAGAAAAATTCTCAGGAAAATTCTCAGGCAGAATAAAAAATCATTATTCTCTTCTCAGTCAGAATCACAGCTCAGACAGGATCTCAACGCCGTACTGCTCTCTATCCTCACAATCCAGAACCAGAAGATATTCAGACAATCAGTGCTGCTATATGAACAATATCAGACAGAACAGCCTGGACTCATGTCACATTTCCCCCTTTTATCCTTCCTCCCAGCCCTCTTAGAGACATAAAAGAGCTCCTGGTTCTCCTCTCTGTGAACTGGGCTCAGGGGTCACTGATCTGGCAGTTGGGGGTTCTGATCCAGGTCGAAAGCAAGATGGTTCTATTAACGCTTTCCAGGACTTCCAGCCCTTCAGTATTACTTTCTTTACTGTATGTCAGCCTCCCAAAATGTTTATAAATGTTTTATAACACATATGACTGTGGAATTATCTTATTATTTATATATAGTATTTATGTAATAAACACCAATAGTGACACTATGATCAGTATATTGATTATTTGTAGCCGATGGTCCGATGGTCGTGTCTACAATAGTGACCATTTGACCAGTCTGTAGCTCTGAGCAGTGGGACTCAGATCACACAGATGACCTGTCTGTGTGTGATTCCATACCAGTCCTGGGATTCAGCTACTCTCACAAATGTCTCATAGACCGTCTTATAAATTTACAATTAGATGAAGACATGTAACAGTTTTACAGATAATTTTAATAATCAGACAGCAGTTTTGGCAGTGGATATATCTCCACATGGGAGAAAGAAACTGAAATATATGTGCTCACTGTAAAGTAGGAAGAGGTGGTCAGACAAGCAAAACAACTTTGCAGATAATGTGAAGTGACATTGTTTTGTGTCAATCTGCTCACAGATTTCACTTCATGTGCCTTAAGCTGTGCAATTTGTATGGTTGTTGAATGAGATTGATTTCTTCACAAGCCCAGTCAATTGCCAGTGGAGAGCTTGCCGACGCACACCTTCATGAAGACTTTCTTTAAGATTTCATTGTCACGTCGCCTCCTTTGCATATATTAGTAGCTCCGACACTAAGAGAAAGGATGAGAAATGGCGTTTATCATGCGATTGCAGTGTTTGTTTGACTGAGGATCCTTGTGTGCTGAACTGGCCTCTGGAGAAATGTAGTGCAGTAAAACAGAAGGTTTGTGTCACTCAAGATTGTTACAGAACAGAACAATACAATTACAATACTTTTATAAGAGTAAATATTACTGGTGCATCACAGTTCTTATAATGGTGAAAACAGGAGCACCTTCTCTACATTTTTGACTGAAGTATTTAAACGGAAAGTAATACTATCACTATGCAATTCATAAATGCAATTGAGCTCCTCTAAATGTTCTAGTCTGATGAAACAATGTATGGAATTAGGTGACAATATCGGAATTCATTCAAATGCACAAAATTAATTTTCAGCAACAAAAAAAGTGCTCGGAAATATTTTACAAGAATGAAACCTTACATTCACCTAAATAAACATTCACCCTCTACATTAGCAGAGAACAGTAGGACAGAAGGTTAGTGTCACTAACTGCGTCAGAGAGGCCGATCTCTTCTCCCTCATTATGCAGGCTTACCCACTCATGATGAACTGTCCTCCAGCGATACTCAGCTGCCATCATCGACTCAGACATGACGTTCATGTACATATTATATCCTAATATGGCACTGCGTTACAATAATTTGATCAAAACAACTGGTGAAAAAATAATAATCAAATATTTCTTTCCTTCTTTTAGTAAAGATAAAGACTTTGTCCAAAAAAGAAGCATTTATACCTTTCCTCTCCTACCAGCCCTTACAAGTCACCCAGTTTTTAATTTAGAGCTGGATTAAAGCTCTAGTCTCTTTGGGGGTGTGAGTTGGAATCCCACTGCTGCCAAATATCTCCAACTATCTCAGTGTTAAGAAGCAAAAAACACACATTTGCTGCAGAAGGAACAGGAGAATTTGTGCCATTCAGCCTTATAGCTTTCATTTCTCATGCTCATTTTTAGATGCTTGTGATCGAGTCTATGATTCTTATGAGTGTGCCCTCCATAAAGGTAGCAGATATAACGTGCCAAGTTTTCAGAGAATCGCATTAAATACAGGTCTGAAGAAGGTGACAAAGTGTCCGCTAGGCAGTTCAGTGATTTCAACGGTGTTCTCTGTTGTTTAGGTCCAGAATGACACCCGTTACAACCAGGAAACACACAGTGTCAGGCATCAAAAAGACTTCCCAAAACCCTGATCCTCTCCTTGATCCGGTGATGGCATCCAGACATTTCCTGCAACAAAGCCAGGATACGGTCTTCAACAACACGAGTGAAAGGCTAATTCCCAACCTTTGCAATCCTTTGCAAAGAAGGACCGCATGTCCTCAGTGTTAAATGCACTGTTCATCATTATTAATCATAATAATAATAATCTTTACATTATATAGTGCCTTTAAAGGTGGCTTTCCAAAGCGCTTTACAGAATGAAACCAATAAAGTTAAAAAAATACACAAGATAAGCAGGATGAGAATACACAGTTAGAGGAGACAATAGATGGTGGTATTAAATACAGTAGGAACAGAGGGGTAAAGAATAGTTCATTAAAGGCTCTTCTAAAGAAGAGGGTTTTGAGTCTGGATTTGAAGGAGTTTAGAGAAGGTGACTCTCTGATATCCTTGGGAATAAAGATCCAGAGCTTTGGGGCAAAACAGGAGAAGGCCCTGTCACCCATAGAGTGTAGATGGACTGGGGGACAGATAGGAGACCAGAATTAGAAGAGTGAAGGTTGTGAGGTGGGGAGTAGGGCGATAACCCAGACAGGTACTGAGGTGCCAAGCCATGGAGAGCCTTATAGATGAGCATGAGGATTTTGAAGTTGACAGGAAGCCAGTACAAGGAGTCCAGGACAGGAGTAATGTGATCACAGTCCAGTGCTAATTTCTTTCTTGTGGCTGCTGGTTCATTTTCAACTGTGGACTCTTAAGAAGTCCTTTATTTGACTTGATCAACACTAATCCCTAGAGGATTTTGAAAGGTTGAATCAAAATGTTACATGACTCTGGTGGGACTCGAACCCACAACCTTTGAATGACTTCATTCTATCAAGGCCTAAAAGTCCAATGTGCTCCATTGCGCCACAGAGCCAACCAATATGTAACTATATAAAACAGCTACAGAAAGCTGTAACTCATGCTTCTCCCATTGTCTTTAAATTAAGCTCCATAAATATTGACAATGAGTGGCCTGTTGTCTACGAATAGATACCGCTGGGATTCGCACCCAGGGTCTCCTGGTTTTTAGTGAGGCATCTTAACCAGCTAAGCCACGGTGCCAAACCTGCTAAATGTTATCCACAACTTCAAACACCTGTGAGAAACGGGCAACTGCAGTGTTACGCCTGCTGGCTCAACAGATAATCCTTTTCGAACTTTAAGGAGAGGATTTCTTTGTCAATTCAATTAAACATTTTAGAAATGCTGAACGATTGATGTGTTTCACGGGCAGAAATATTTTATCGTTACGTACTTTTTCTGTGCAGTTAGTTCTCCTTCAACTCCGCCCAACAACAGAGGTCGTTTTTAATACAGGAGTAAAGGCACATTGCACATCAGCAAAACATCATGTACAGGTTTAGGGAGAGTGACATCAGTGATTGGAAGGTTGGAAGTTTCGGGTCACTTTTTTATTATAGATTCAAGCAACCCTGAATACCTTTTCAAGAAACATTTCAGAATCCCAGTCACGTCCAGTATGATTGCTACACAGGTCTACAGTATACAATCAGAATACTGTTTGTGCATTATATAAAACACACCGCCCAAAGCATTTCTAAAACAGGAATTACATGTTCCTGAATGCGCCCTCCTTTATAAATAAAATAAAGGGTCTGAAGCCTGCTCCAAAGAAGCACTATATTCAGAGCTGACAAAGATGTGATAGGAAACATCTCGGAAAACGAAGATGCAGTCATTTCCACGCGTTGCACAACAAGAGCTGAACCCACCCGACGTTCTCCAAAAGAGTAAGGTGTTGGGAGTGTGGCTGGGTGGTCTAAGTGCTGGGTTTGTGCTCCATTTTCTTCGCTGGGTTAGGTTTGAATCTTGCCGCTGCTAAGTGTTGGTGGGTTAAGACCTTCCTTCTATTGCGACTTCAATGGGTAAAAGCTTTGCTTGACAATCTGTCGAGAGACTGAACTAGGTGTTTCAAGATAGTCTTTGTCAGCTTAACATCAAGGCATGAAAAAGCCTCATTTTGTGTTCTCAACAGCAATGCTCTTTGGTCCCTTCAGCATTATGCAGGAAACAACATCTGCCGTGATCACTTTTGAGTCAGTGTGAATCGTAGTGTGCCGCAATTGTTTTTAAAATTGGTTCTGTAGGCATGGTGCATTTGTCTGTGAAACTTGAATGCTGTGCTTTTTCATGCAGAATCATCGGCAGGAGCAAAGCTTATTCAATCTTTGCGCACAGAGCTCCATCAGAAATACTTTGTCCAAGTTTTGAAGAGATTGTGGGATTCTCTGCACACGTTCACATCTCGTACCTCAGACAACTCCACCATTCGATGGGAAATTGATTCTGCTTCTTGCAGTTGTTCCTGTGGTTGCAGTAGTTACAAAGTTGCACTTTCCTCCACCTTCTGCTATAGTATTCACTGGGTGAGCTTCATCATTTGGCTCAGAAAGGTCAACTGTGCTTCGGAAAAAATCAGCTGCAGTGTCGTTATTTTGTCGGTGAGTATGGCTGTCTTTTAAAGCACATGAAAAACACGAGTTTGTGGATTTCTCGAAATAGCAATGAATTCAGTTGTGCAGTGCTTTACTGCTTTCAGAGGGTCTTTTATCGACGCTGCTATAGTAGCACAACCATTTGTGCTGGCTGTTTCACTAAGTATTAAGCTTTTTCAACAATCACATGATTTTAACTAATTTAACATCATCTCCAGGAGAGCACCTCGCACTGCTCACTGAGCTGATGTACAGTATGTGCCCATTTCTCAAAAATTAAATATCATCTGAACTGATTTTTTCTATTTTAAATGCTTTCCTATTCTTTTAATATTTCAGTTAAATCTTGAAGTACTTTCCATTGATATTAATCCTAGTCCCGATGAACGATTCTGGGACATGGTGTACCTTGAATAATGTTCTTATAGGTTTCAGTTTGGAAAAGTGCGCTCTCCAGAAGCTACCGAAACCTCTAATGGTCGCACAAAGCTTAATGCAATAGCAACGTTTGGGGTTGAAAAAGAATATTACTTGCTATGAATACGAACACTGTTACAGGAGGCGCATAAGAACTATTTTAGCTCAGATCATCAATTTATCTTACATTTCTACTCCATTAATATCGCTATTGAGTGCTAAAGGTAGGTCCTGGCAATACTTCATGAGATCTTCTTAAGAAAACTTAAAAAAATATATTTCCAGTGCTGAAAAAAAAGTAAAAAATACCGATTATGTGCAACTGATAAAATCTCTCTTCCAGGGATGTTGTAGCCACATGCAAATGACTTTATCAGCTTTAAAAGTTTCTTTTGCATTTATAAGACGATCAGCATGAGTAGTATAAAGCGACACCTTTCTTCAAACTTTTGACAGGTACCACGCCCCCTTTTCCAGCCAATGGTCGTCCGCGGTGGTTACTGTCCTGCCCCCTTGCCAGCCAATGGCGTGTTGTTATTTGTGCATGTCCCGCCCCCTCAGGAGCCAATGGTGTGGGTCGGAACTCCCGCCTCCCCCCGGCCGGTCGGTCCGGAGCCTCAGGGTCCCAAAGCCCCAAGGCGGCGCATCCCTCGCTTTAGGTGTGTGAAAGTGTGTATTGGTTTGGAAGGGGACCATGTCTGCCGCGGGGTTGAGTGCGCTCTATTATAACCCTAGGAAATCGGGTAGTTACGGCGGCGCGGGGATTCTGGTGCGGGCCGCGAGATCCCGGGGTGTGAGCGGCACCAGCCGCGGCCGGGTGGTCGAGTGGTTGTCCGGCCAGGCTGCTTATACGCTGCACAAGCCGTCTCTCAAAAGCAGCAGGGGTGTAAGCACACACACAAACACTGACTGCGTAAAGTCTCACGGACAAACACCATGTGAAATGTGAACCGCTTTATTTCAACAGGGGGTTTTCAAACACAGAAACAGCGCAGCAGCACTTTTTACACAAGTTACAGACTCCAGTTTGCAAGTATGTGAAATGTGAACCGCTTTATTTCAACAGGGGGTTTTCAAACACAGAAACGGCGCAGCAGCACTTTTTACACAAGGTACGGACTCCAGTTTGCAAGTATGTGAAATGTGAACCGCTTTATTTCAACTGGGGGTTTTCAAACACTGAAACAACGCAGCACACATGCGTTACCGGCTCCTGTTTGCATTCAACAATTAAATGTTGGTGCGGAAAATTAGTTTGTTACACGTAACCACCACCCCAACATTGCTGAGAAACTTTGCGGCATCTGAAAAAGCATTCATAACCCCCTTCCGCTCCCCGTGTCTAAAGCCATGCGAATCACACTGGGCGATCCGATCTAGCAGGGCAAAAAAATTTGCCTGCGTAATCAGTGGGATGGTGTTACCACAGGTTCTGTGCAAAACATGCTGTATTTTGGAATACACACTGTAGAAAACCCAGGCTTCCTTTTCTGATCTGAAAACATCATATCTGCAATAATTTCACTCAAGTTCTTGACATACACATGTAGCGGTAATGCTTGTTAATAAGACAGAATTAAGCGTTGGTATGCTGTCCTAAAGGAGGCCCCATCTCACCCTCCATCTCTGTGGTGCAGCCACAGAGAAGGAATTCATGCAGGCTGATTTAAGATGTTTTCTTTTGATAAGAAACAAGCTCCCAGATGGGGATGCAATTAGCTAAGCCTGGCTATCATGATCAATGGTCATCCATTGGCGCCTATCAGTCTAGGGAGTGCCGAATGGACATCTGGACTGCATTCCTAAGTGTCAAGAGTAAGTGACTCATATCTCACCTTGACCAACCAATCAGGGACTGGCAGGGCGTGGTAATACCACGTGGGTCTACAATGCCCGCCAAACTCTCAACCAATCAGCACACATCTGGGTCTTGATCAAAAAGGGAGCGCAAGCTCAGTTCTGAGCTCTCCTTGGCCATTTTCGCGCATCCTCAGAGACAATCACGTGACAACTGCTGTTGTCTGCAAAAGGACTTGGACTTTGTTCTAAGCGCGAGGCCGAGGATCCCGTACGTACTCAGAATTCTACCAACGTGAATGCTCCGCTTGATCAACGGCAGCCTACAGTTGGACCCTCGTCGACAACCTGAATAGCTTATTCAGAAGCAGCGCTGGACCGGGAACGAACCAGTTTCTTCCCAGGCAAAAGAGTGACTTGTGAAGACTCGCGGTCACACTCTGTGCATAGAGACTTTCTACAAGCCAGCCGGACTGCTGGTAGATCCCCTTGGAGTAACGATTGCCCTGCGCGCCGCTGTTAGATTTCTCCGCCCGTCCTACTCCGAGCTGCACCTCGACAGGTTGGCCGGTAGCCAGAGGACACCGGGACAACGCCCATTGGACAACCGCTGGAACAGAGGCTGCAACAGAGCCTGTCAGCTGGTTTGGTGTTCGTGCCAGGAAATTCCAAATCCAAACACAGTGGATAAGTAAACCCCATGTTCTACATTGCGTCTCGAGAATTCAATTGTACCTCAACACAAGTTGTTATCAATTTAATTCATGAGTAATGTATTTACTTCCGAGTTTAGAGTAACAGTGGGTAATAACACTGATTAGCGATTTGGTAACCGAACGATATATATTGACATATATTCTCTGTTGTGTATCTCTTTGTGTTTGCATCTCTTCGAGATTATATACCTTGTATATTGATAACCCTCACAGTAAGGTCTGCCGCTCGTATCCAGGCAGACTAGTATATGTTTGGTGCACAGTTTATATTAATAAATGTATCACGTGTATTGAACCCGTGTGTGTGCGTTGTTAGTTGTTCTGACGATTGATTTTCTAAAAGCCCCAACGAACAACCTCGTGATTACTGCTACAATTAATAATTGTCTCAGTAACCCATCAAACCACTACATTTAATGGCGTCCCTGGGTGGGCGAGTTTAGAATGAAATGAGAATCAATCACACAGAATAACTGATATTGCTGTGAGTTCAAGTTCAGCACAGCACCGCGGCTTCTATACGCGAATACCGGGTGTGCTGATAACTGCGTAAAGAGATCCCCCTGTTTTCTAGCGTTTAGTGTAACGCGTGCTGATTGGAAATCCATCTGCTCGGGTGTTTAGATTCCATACTGTATTTTGGTAAAAGGAAAAAAAAGTAATACTCTTAAAGTTTCTCTGACGTAATGACAATGGCTGCTAAAATGTCTGAAGTGGAGTCACTTATAAGTACTATTTCTAGCGACGACAATCCTGGTTACTGGAGTGGTATCGAAAAGTTGAACTTTGATGATATTGAGAAGCTGCAAGTAGATTTAGTAGCTAAGGTAGCGAACCAGCTTAACACAGGAGGGTCCGTGAACGCAGTTCAGGTCCTATCTAGTTTCGCCTTAAATCTAGCTAAACAGCTGGAACTGTCTTTGTCCGAGCTGACAAAGTTTCAAAAGCTTCAGGGAAAGCTAGAAAGATATAAGGCGGAGCGAGTTGAGTTGTTGGATATAATCAGAGAAAAGAGAGTGAAAAATGAGGAAAGTGAAGACAGACTCAGGGAAGTTTTAGGTAAATTAGATGACCTGTCTGCTAGAGAAACTGCGGCTGAGGTAGCTAGGAGAGACCTGGAAGCGAGCTTGAAAGAAAAAGAAAAAGAAATTGAGAGTTTAAATGAGCTTAGCCAGAAAAGGCAAAAGGAGTTAGATGCTGCCGTACTGGAAGCAAAACAGGCTAGATTCCACTTGCAGGCCAGCCCACCTAGCAGCCCGGAGCGCTCACCCAGCGCGCCGTGAGGAGGTTTCTCCCAGCCAGGGTCTGTGGTCGGATCGGCATGGGGGAGATCGCCGAGTCCTGCGCAAGACGCAAGGGCGATGCAATTCAGGCATAGACCCCCTGCTCCTGATCACGGCCATCCCCCTGCCCGCGGAGAAACCGTAAAAATTAACCTCCACTCCCCGAGGCAGTTAGCCAAAGATGTAGAAAGGTTTGACCTATCAGTGTCAGGGAATAATGTGGAAACCTACATCAATGAGCTGAGATATACTTTGCAGTTTATGCCCGGAGCGTCCGAACAGGAAAAGGCTATGTTAGTAAGGAAAACTACCAGCCGAGCGGTACACGAGTGGATGTCTAGACAAGGACCGGAGGTCTGTAATAGCTTTGAGGAGCTGTGTCAGGCAGTGATCGGAGAATTTTCGGCTTTTATCGATCCCATAGCTGCCGTGGCCGCTGCGCACCATATTAAGCACGAAAAAGCTGAAGCCCCTCGCGACTATTATGAGAGGCTTAGGCGCACTTATTTTGCAGTGCGGAATGAAGAGGGTTGCGAAGAGAACGTGAATTTCAAAGGTTTATTCATTGCTAATCTGCATCCCTCAGTCAGGAAAATGATTGTGATGCACACTGATGCAAAAGCGATGAAAATGGCTGACATTAGAAGGTTGGCTCAAAAAGCCTGGGGAGCTGAAGTCTCTGCTTCCTCAGAGCGAAAACCTGCTAAAACGGCCGTGTTCGCCACTAAAGCCAGCAGGGTTGACGACTCGCCTCAGCTCGAGGGAGCTGAGGTTCCTGAGCCCGCTAAGGCCCGGCGCAAAATAGGCAGGCAGGACCGCACTAAGCGTCAGAGCCGCCGTGAGCGCTACGGGGAAGGCAAGGGCACAGGCAGAGCCTATCATAAGGCTGGACGAAGGGAGTTGACTGCAACCCGCCTGGCCAGGCTTGAACAAGCCCTGCTTGAGAGATCAGGACAGGGTAAACCTTCCGCACCGAATGCCGGAAGCGTGAATGAGCTTAGGGGGACCACGCCCCCTCCCACTGGAGGAGGCGGGGATCCATCCCAAACCCCTCCCTCAGTCTATTTGATTGGGTGGAAGGGTTCCTGCCTAGAAGAAGGCTGTGACTCTGAGTTGGGCGCTGACCCCGCCCCTGAAGTCAAAGAAAAGGCAGGCTTCCAACAATTCTTAGGGAATCTCAGCCAGAAAGGCAAAGCAAGGCGTATTTATATCAAGGTTTCTCTTGAAAACGTCTTAGATAGAGAAGCACTGATTGACACTGGGGCTGAAATTAGTTTGATGTCAGCCGATCTACTCAGTGAGCTCAAACGAGTAGCGAAAGGAAAAGGCATCAGACTTAAGGTAGAACCGTGTAAGATAGATATTTCCAGCTATACCCAGGATCATGCCAGGATCAAACACCGAGTGTGGGTGGCACTTGGGTTCGGGCCAATGAACGTGGTGCATCCTGTTTACATCTCTAGGTTTAAAACAGAGCCACTACTCATTGGCAAAGACCTGCTTGACAGGCTGGAGCCTCTGGTGGACTGCCAGCGTGGAAAATTGTGGGCTCAGGTCAAAAACCCTAAGCCTGTTGTACAGCAAAAAGGGGGGTTCAGTGGTTATGCTGTGATCACACAGTGCCCACTGAACACTATAGCTGAGTTGGAGGATCCTCCTGGTTCCTCTGGACGAGAAATAAATGCCTCTTCTTGCTTTCCAAAACTACAGGGAAGTCCTGCCCAGGCCAGCACTCCCACGGTCTCCCAACTACAGGAGCAGTGCTCCGAGCAGCTGCTTGACCCGCCAGGTAAAGCACACCCCTTTTTCATCCCTGAAGAAGAGTGGATCTCCCTGTCCGGTAATGAATGGGAGTCCTTTCTGTGCGCCCTGGTACCTCAGGGGGACCAGGACTACCACCCCATGGTGGTGGGAGGGGTCCAGGTGTCAGAAGTGTGCTGTGGACACGGGTGAACCCAGATGCCCACTCTCTAAGCGGCGACCCCGAGAACATTCGGTCAGGTCAGACGATTCCTCAGGCCTGCCAGGTAGTAAACGAATCGGACCTGATCGTTCCTGCGTCAACAGCAGGGTTTCCAGTACGCCTTGTCCTAAAGAAGGGACAGAGAATGGATGCTGAGATGGTTTTCTTCCAACCATCAGCTCAGTTTATCAGACTGAACCTAGCAGTCTGTGGTACCCCCAGACTGGAACGGAATGGCCGAGCCACCTGCCTGTTGGTGCAGAACATAGCAAAACAAGATGTCAAAATCCCTGCTCGCACTGACATGGGACTGGTAATTGACAATGGTTTCTATGATTTCGAACTGGCCATCCCAGTACTGGGGCAGCTCCCTGGTCCCTTGGCCAGGGAGGGGGGAACCGAGCAGGTGTACTACACCTACCCCCGACGGATGATTGCAATTATGCCAATAGAGGGATTCTGCAACCAGGAAGTGTGCAGAGTGGACCTTAGCGATAAGGATGAGATGGTTGTGTATACAGTACACGCAGGTGTTCCGACGGACCACTCAGCCGAGAGTGTGACCCGGGATACCGCCATGCCGTCAAAAGCGGGGTTCCTAGAGCAGGTACAGGAACAGGTTGGTAAGGCAGATGCCCTGGAAACGGAAAGCCAGCGTCAGCAGCTGCGTCAGATCTTCCAGGATTTCCAGGAAGTGTTTGCACGGGACGCCTACGACTGCGGGGTGACGGATTTGCACACAGTGCGCATTCCTACGGCCCCTGGCGCCCGCCCAACCTATGTCAGGCAGTATCGCATTCCCCTCACGGCATACGAGTCCATAAAGCAGACGTTGGATGTTCTACTAGAGCGTCAGATCATAAGGGAGTGTAACTCCACTTATAACTCCCCACTGTGGCCGGTGCTGAAACCCAATGGTAAGTGGCGTCTGACCATTGACTACCGGCAGCTGAATAAACAGGTTCCTTTGTCACGATGGCCAATGATCTACCTAGATCAGGAGTTAGCCAAGGTGACAACAGCGAAATATTTCACCACAGTGGATGTGGCCAATGGGTTCTGGACCCTTAAGGTAGAACCGACAGACCAGTACAAACTGGCCTTTTCCTTTGGAAACAGGCAGTTCACCTGGAATCGATGCCCCTTTGGGTATTCCAACTCCCCAGCGGAGTTCAACATATTTCTGCACAAAGCCATGAGTGATGCAGCCGCCAGGGGCAACCTGGTCTATGTGGACGATATTCTGATGCGGAGTCAGACCTGGGAAGAACACATGGCCGAGATCAGGCATGTGTTGACCCAGCTCTCCCGTGCAGGGGCCAAACTGTCTCTGGCTAAGGGACAGTGGTGTAAGACCCAAGTGGAGTACGTGGGACTATTGGTTGGAGCCCAAGGCATACAGCCACAGTCCAGCAGAGTCCAAGCTATCCAGAATATGAGGTCGCCCACTAACCTGTCTGAACTGCGCAGCTTTCTGGGAGTATGTAATTATTCCCGGCAGTTTATTGAGGATTACGCTGAAATAGCAAGGCCCCTCCACAAGCTGTTGCAGAAAGACGTGCCCTTTGAGTGGGGACCTTCCTCAGAACAGGCTGTGATGGAGCTGAAGCGCAGACTCGGTAGTGCGCCGTGCTTGGCCTACCCTGACAAAAATAAGGTCTTCTACCTTGAAGCAGGGTTCTCAGAGCACTGCCTTGGGGCTGCTCTGAGTCAGGAATATGACCAAGAACGAAGGGTGGTGGCGTATGCCAGTCGAGCCCTGAGCCCAGTGGAGCAAAAGTTCTTGGACTGCGAGAAGGCCCTGTTGTCTACGGTCTGGTCGGTAGAACACTTCCGTAGTTATGTAGGGGGACAAAAGATCATCATCGAAACCTGCCACCAACCTGTGACATTCCTGCATAGCCAGAAACTGAAAGCGGGCAGGGTGTCAAATAGCAGGATTGTGGCATGGATGATGGCCCTACAAGGCTATGAGATAGAGGTACGTTATGCACAGAGCAAGAGAATGTACCTGGGACAGGGCCTGGCTTTGGGCCAAGTGTGTCACGGCTGTGACACTGACATGGAAGCTCCAGAAACAATTCCCGCTGCTGAGCTACCGAACAATCATCGGTACTACGATGAGAACATGGGCCAGGGCTTACCCATGGCCTATGTTGACGGTTGCTCTTTTCGCCACGAACAGCAGGTGCTAGCAGGGGTAGGAGTAGTTTGGCAAGACAATACTCCCTGTGGGCCGACCCGCTATAAGCTAGGACCAAAGACTAGTCAGTATGCGGAAGTAGCTGGGGTGCTGATCACCCTCCAGCAGGCCCTGACAAATGGCCTTAAACAATTTGTCATCTGTAGTGACTCGAACTACGCCCGACATAGCTTCGTGTCCCATCTTCCGTATTGGAAGGGTAACGGCATGAAAAATGCCCGGGGCAAGGAAGTAAAGAACAAAGAGTTGTTCCTGGCCAGTGACAAGCTCACGACCGAGGCTGGAATGATGGTTTACTGGAGGAAGGTGAAGGGACACTCCCAGGTGAAGGGACCTGACAAAGACGGGAATGATGAGGCCGACCGGCTGGCCAAATCTGGCGCCTTAGAGGGTGAACCCTGGCAGTTCCAGCAGGAATGGCTACCCCCAGAAACCGTGGCTGAGGTCAAGGCGGTCACCCGAAGCAGGGCTAGACAGGATGTCGGAGCTGACCCTCAATCTGTAGTGCTTGGGTCACAGGGTTTTAACACCGATCTTGCGGAAATGCAGAAACAGGACCCAGCAATTGGGCAAATGTATCAGCATATCGCTGACCCAGTGCGTCAACCTCTTTCGGAGCAGGTGCTGAGCCAGTCTCCTGGCAGGAGCTGGCAGAGGTGAAAGACAACCTAAAAATTATAAAGGGGTTGTTGGTTTGTGTACCAGTTGCACAAGGTGTCCCAAAGTGGGTAGTTCCCCGCTGCCATCGGGGGGTCATGATCCAACACGCTCATGACGAGCCCTGTGGGGGCCACCGGGGAATCAAGGCCACGTATGACACTATCCAGCAGGTGGCATTCTGGCCTCACATGGGCCAAGACATCGCCGCGTATGTAAAGGGGTGTCTGACGTGTAGCCAGTTCCAACCATCACGGCCCTTGCACCGTGCACCACTCCAGAAAAAGGGCATGACATTCCCCTGGTCCAATCTACAAATGGATTGGGTGGGGCCGCTGGTGAGGTCATCCAGAGGGAACAAATATTTCCTCACTGTTACGTGTGCATTCACAAAATGGATTGAGTGCCTCCCAGCACCCAACGACACGGCAGAGACAACTGCAGTGCTGTTGGTGAACCATGTGTTCAGTCGATGGGGACTCCCCCTGAACGTGGACTCGGATCGGGGAACCCATTTCACAGCTACAGTAATGGCAACCCTGTGGAATATGCTTGGGGTCAAGGCCCAGTTGCATATCTCCTACCACCCTCAATCCTCGGGCCAGGCAGAAAGGGCAAACCGAACGGTGGTTAGTATGTTAAAAAAGTTTGTCTCCCCCAGCAGTAGGGACTGGGACATTAAGCTGCCGCTGGTTCTGATGGCTATCCGAGCCATGCCCCATTGCTCTACGGGGGTCCCACCTTTTGAGATGATGACAGGTCGGAAGATGACTCTTCCCCTACACTGTCTTTATGGGGTGGAGGACCTGAGCACGACGGGGGCTGCTACGGCCCATCAGTATGTGTCAGACTTGCGAGCACATCTGCAGGCAACCTTTGCTTTTGCCCAGAACAATCTGGGAAGGAGTGCAGAGGGTAGGAAAGCATACTATGACCGAAAGGCAGTTAACCAGGAACTCCAAGTAGGAGACAAGGTCCTGTACTTCCAATTTGCCAAACCCACAGGGGTGGCCCGGAAGTTCTTACCCAGTTGGACAGGACCCCACGAGAATGTCGATAAGGTATCACCGGTAGCTTATCGAATTCGGATTGAAAAAGGAAGGCAATCTCTGGTCTACAAGTGGGTGCATCGCAACCACCTCCGGTTGTATCGCCCACCTCAAATGGCGCCGGAGGACACAGAATAGGTTTAAAAGTCTAAACCCGATCAAGAGGGGGGTGCCCTTTTGTAGCTGCAGGTAGTTAGGTACTGTAGTGTAGGTCCTCCTAGGAAAATATATTCAAAATTATAGTGGAACTGTACCATGTGCCTCATCTGTGTTCCAGAATGGGAATCCTAAAACTGCCACGGCTGGTCCTGACAGTGCTGTGGATCGCCTCGACACAGCCCGTTGAAGTTGTGGAACCCGGTCCTCCTACCGGCATAGTCCTGCAGGACGCTCCCGGATTGTTGTTAACAAATTGCAGAACATATACTCAGCGAGTGTATGTGCGGCTGGACCCAAGTGATATGTTTCGGAAGCACATCAATATGAACAGTAGGGTGTCCTATCATGGCAGGCAGTGGGCTAAGGATGCTGTATGGCATGCCCAGCTAGACACTATACACATGCTCCGCCAGCTGAGGAAGGCAACAGTCAGCCAGGAGGAGATGACAGGCCTCAGCCGCCCCAAAAGGTTCTTGGGGGGTCTGATTGCTGCGGCCTCCGCCGTGGGTTCGCTATTTTCAGCTGGTCTGTTTGCTGCTAACACTGTCACCCTGACCACCCTGAGAAGGCAGGTGTCTGGGTTACGTAAGGAAATGCCAGAAATTCAGGACAGGCTGTATCAACAGCAGCAGCGGCTGGAAAGCCTAGGGAAAACCTTACAGGGCACAATATTAGCAGTAAACCTTCATGCAGCAGTGTTAAATAACACCCTCCACACCGTGGGCAGGATTGTCGACGTGTTACAGTGGGATTATGCTTACGTGCAACAGGTCAGGATGCTGATGCAGGATTTGCTTAGGGAGCTTAGTGCCACGGTAACTAGCCTAGCCATGGGACAGATTCCAACCTACTTGGTTCCACTGTCCTTAGTAGAAGAAGTACTGAAGACAACCACTTCCGAGATGGTGCAGCCATTGCAGGTACATCTTGCATACAGTCTAGGCAGTGCCATTCCTATACATGTCAACCCCGAAGCCAAGGAAATAGGTTTCCTGTTGAACTTTCCCATCGTGAGTAGCAAGGATATCTATAGACTCAAGTCTATATCGAACGTTGGCTTCTGGAGGGGAGACATGCATGTGAAGTTGACCACCCCACCGCTCATAGCTTACCAGGAGGATGATCCAAATTTGGTTCATTTGGTTACAATAATTGTTGTTCTGGATAGGCCCTTTACAAAGTTTAAGGAAGATGCAGATGGATCCATAAAAACAGGAATCTGGAAACATTTTCTACCTGACAAATGTAGAGTCACTATGTTTATGGCTGAGATTTCACATGGGTGAATTTTAAGCTAAGGAGTAAAAACATGTGCTATGGAAATATCACTGCTCAATTTTAAATGCCTTTAAAAATAAATACCTCCTGAGAGCAATCTGCCACTCCAAGATCCTTGGTAAGGTCCTGTTTAAACCCAGCCAGGTGAGGAGCATCCAGGGAGTGCGTTCTGTCCAGTCCAGCCTGGGTCACCGTCTTCCTGAGAGCCTGCTGATGGCTTTTAAGAACTGGGGGGACAGTAGGAATACAAAATACACATTTAAACATTTTTACTTCTAAGACAAACTAGAATACAAGTATAAAACAAAAGATACATTTGTAAAAAATAGAAAGTTCTCCAGAACTCACATCTTCCCCTTCCTCTTCCACTTCAGTCTCTGGCATCTCTTCCTCCTGGACAGCAGCCTCTTGCTCAGGGCATCTGGACCACTGGTATATCATTTTAACATACCCTTACATAAAGGTAAAGGTTAGAAATGAAACAGAAGAACCCTTATAAATTATAAATATCTTACCTTGCTGATGTGTCTTCAGGATTCCACATAAAACAGTCCATGGACTCCGCCAGTCTCACATTCTCACCACACATGAGCCCTATGCTCTTGCAATCCCCGACCTGCCCATTCCTCAGGTCCTGGCCTGGAGAAGGACCTTGCTGATCTCCTCTGCTGAGGCTCATTTCATACACACCCTCTTTAGGTGAAGAGGAAACTGGTCAAATGTCTTTAGGCAGGCCTTGCACACCAGAGGAATCCTCATGGGTCTCTCTTGAAAATAAATAACTTTTGTGTAAAGGAACAAGTCAAGACTGTTTCAGTTTCTTAACCGAGCCTTAATTTTCTCTCCAATAGCTTCACCATATTGTTTATTGTATTTTTATCAGAATTATACCTTGCTCTAAAATAATGACTTTATAAAACAACTTAACTCTTACTTGGTCTTGTTCGCAGTCTTTCCAGTAGAAGTCGTTGTAGAATTTAAAAACTGCTGTGATAATTTGATCTGCCCGAGTGTCCTTCCCTAACCCAGTATTGATAGCTTGTGTACTGTAGGGTCCAAAGGTGGTGTTCTGCAATTTCCTCCCATAATGTTTCTTTGATCAGTTGGAAGCAAGTGTGAAAGCTTCCTCCCAGTGGGGAAGCTCAAGATCCTCTAGTCGTATGACAGATTTTGCTCTTCGAGGATCTGCAGTGTGGTGTGAAGCCAATTTTTGGCATTGCTTACAAGCTTCAAATGTGTGAGTTTGGGTGGCTTGGCAGGTTTTATGAGTTCCTCGGTCTTCCGTCGTAGGCTGGCGGGTGCTCGGTTCTCCCGTCCAATAAAACTGCTGTGTTTTGTAAATGGTGGACTGTTTGGATCATTTTGTAGATGATCCTGGTTCCTTGTTGGAAGGTATCCTGTCTGTTTGACATGTTTGTTGTGTAGGCAGTGTGGAGGGTGACCGTACGGTTGCGTGCGTTGTCAACTCTGGATTGATCCATACTTACCATTTAAATGCCTAAAGCTTCGTTGACACCGTTAGGTTTCCACTGTTAGGCAGCTTTACCTCTGTAGAATCTGTGGCTCCATAGGAAGCCAATCTTGCCTTTCTGTGTGTCGCTATGTTTCTGCCTGGGTCTTCTTCAGGCATTGTTCTGGAACACTGTGTCCATGCTGGCCTGTTTTTATCCTGTTTTGTAAGGGGCAGTGTGTTGTAGTTCCTCCTAGGGGGCTAGTTTGTATCCTATGGTCTGTGTTTCTTCTGTACGTTTCTGTATGAGTAGGTGCAGTTTCAGTTGGTGAATGGGTTTCTGCTTTCCCTGGTGGGGATTATGTATGGACCATTAACATCTCAATAGGCAATCAGGGTCTTTTGTTTTCCTCCCTAGTAGGACTGTGCAAGCTGTGCGAGTTTCCATAGCTGATTGGTTTCAGTTATTCTTCTGTTTGTTGCATGTTAGTATGGTGAAGAGTTCCAGTCCCTGTAGGATCTGGCTAGTTAGGAGAGGGGAGCAAAGCTCCTTCTCCCAGATTTTATCCGAGAGGGGGCCATCTGGGACAAGGAGAGCACTCTCCTTCCAACGACTAAAACCCTCCCGGTTTTTCTGATGTTCAGGTCTTGTGTAAAGATAGTATTAAGTCTTTTGATCCACTCCCTTTCCTTTTTCTTTCTTTCTATCTCTGTCCAGTTGGGGTTGCTTTCCAGTCCCGTGGTTCCTGATGTACCTGTGTTGTGTCAGTTGGGTTCGGATGGAGTTACCCGTTCCCCCCACGTAGGTCACCCCGCACGTTTTGCACTGGATGCTATAGATGGCGTTATTGATGTTTTCTGAGAGTGCCCTTTGCAACTGGAAGATTTCTTTAGTTTCTTTGTTTTGGATCACTGTTTTCTGTTATGAAATGTTTGGCTCTTGGTGTATATGATCTGTTTTGTACAGGTTTTAGCTTGCTTTGGACTAATTAATGCTGAAGGTTTTTGTTTTTTTCTGTGTGCAGATATGATTTTGTGCTCCCTTAGTATGTTTGTGTTTTCTAATATCATGGCTTTTGGTTGGTTTTTATGCTGAGTTGAGAATATGATGTGTTGAGGGGTATTTTTCTGTCATCTGGAGTTTTTCTATTTAGAAATGTTTGTGCCACAGTTTTGAGGAAACTTTGTGTGTATCTTCTCTGGCATAAAGCTTGGAAGAGTGTGTATTTGGCTTCCTCAAAGTCTTGTTATTGTGTACAGATTTTGTTGAAGTGTAGGAGTTGTGATTTTACCAGTCCTTTTAAAGTATGTTTTGGGTGGAAGCTATCTTTGTGCAGTAAGCCGTGTGAATGTGTCTTTGAAAAATACCTTGATGTCCAGTTTGTCTGTGTTGTTGAAGGAAGAAACCTTGTATGTGGTGGTGTCTAGGAAGTCTATCAGGCTACCATGCTTGGTGTATTTGAGTTTAATGGACCTGTGGTGTGTGTTGAGGGCGTTAATGATTTCTTGTAAGGCTTGATATGTGCTGCCTATATGTTTATTTTTTATATCTTTGCCCTGGGATGGACTGGTGTCCTTTCCAGGGTGTAGCCTGCCATGTGTCTATTTCTTGCCACGTTTTAAAGTGGAGTTACAATCTTACTATTTTTACAGTTTTAAATTGACATTTACAAATGTATATTGAAGCAGCTACCCACCTGAACTAAACTATGTCAGCATGTGTAGTCTGCAAAGGAACAAGTAATAGGTTTATTCCATACTGAAAAGAGAAGTGAGAAAACTCAATGTTTCGGCTGTGAAGCCTTCTTCAGGTGTGAGAAAGACAGGGCAGATTACAAAGATTAAGTAGCACAGAAGAACAAAAGCTGGGAGAGGGGAGGAGGTAGGAGCAGCAGAGAGGCCACTCAGGAAGTGCAAAATGGAGAGAGGTGAAGAAAGGTGTGAAGTCAAAACCTGCATGAGAATAGAGAAGATTACATTAAAATAAGTCAGTCATTGAGAGATCCTGGCTATTTGAGGTGAAAAGAAAAACTATGGGTTTGGAGAAATCTTTAACCTTCCCAGCCCTAATATGTTCTCTGAAGCATTCTCCTAGTCTCCTTTCGGTTTCCCAAATGTAGATAGCTGGGCATTTTTTGCAAGAGATACAGTAAATGAGATACAGGATGTTGTCAGGGTTATCTGGAATTGTCCTGTGATGCCCTGAATGTCGTTAGATATGTATTTGCCAGTGATGCAGCGAGTGCTATTGCAGGGGAAGGTGCTGAGTGTGAGGGAGCTGTGAACAAGAAGCTTATGTGGTGGTCAGCGATAAGAGATGATTGGGCTGTCGGAAAAAAGAGTACCAATGGAGGGATCGTCCTGTAAAATTTAGTCATTGTTAATGATGGCCCTGGGGATAGAAATTGGGTTAGGGTGGTAGGGAAGCACCGAGGGAATGCAGTTGTGAGACTGGGAGTTCCTGATTGAGTTGATGATCCGAGGGCTGATTTTGGCCCGGGAGTAGAATAAAGCGACACCTTTCATCAAACATTTTGACAGGTACCACGCCCCTTTTTTCAGCCAATGGGAGGCCGCCATGGGCAGATGTCCTGCCCCCTTATCGGCCAATGGTGCAATGTTATGGGCGGATGTCCCGCCCCCTCGAGAGCCAATGGTGTGGCATAATGAGTGTTGTTGTCCCGCCTTCCTCCCCTAGCAGCCCCAGGCCTCAGGGTCCAAATGCCCACCACCGCATCCCCTTCGATTTATAAATAAGTGTGTGAAAGAGCGTATTAGCAACGAGGGATGGAAGGTGATCATGTCTGCTGCAGGTTTGAATGCAATCTATTATAACCCTAGGGAATCGGCGGTGTGGGAAGTCTGGTGAGTGCAGCGAGTTTCCGGGATGTGAGCGCACGCACGCACGCACGCACGCACGCACACTGACTGACTGACTGACTGAGTAAAGTGTCACAGAAAGAACTCGCAGGACAAATAGCATGTGAAATGTGAACCACTTTATTTCATCAGTAGGTTTTAAATTACAGAAACATCCCAGTATATACTTTTAAACTTTTCACACACATTACAGACTACTGCTTGCAATCGCCAATTAAATGTTGGTGCAGAAAATTAGTTGTAGCTATCGCCCCAAAATTGTTCAGAAACTCAGCAGCATCTGAAAAAGCATTCATAACGCCCTTTCTCTTGCCATTTCTATAGCCATGAACACCGAACTGGGCGACCCTAACAGAGCAAATAAATTAGCCTGAGTGATCAGAGGGACGGTGTTACCACAGGTTCTATGTAAAATACGTTGTATTTTGGAATACACACCGCTGAATCCGCCAGGCTTCAGTTTCTGATGTGAAAACATCAGAATCGCAGTAATTTCACTCATGTTCTTTAAATGCACATCAATCTCTTTAACAAATTCAAGGACATTAGCATTCAGTTAATTGATTTTCATTTCAAGCTTTGCAGAAAGAAGAGTGTAAAGCACTTTTTGTAAGAATTCTTACGTATACATTCGAAATTTTTCGTTCTTCTCACAATGGCACACCTGTGTCTGTAAAACAGAGTGAAAGCTCTATTCACATTGCGAGTATTTCACAGCCCTGGTTTTACATAGATCTTTTTTCTTTTCTGTAAAAATAAGTATAAATAAGTATAAAATAAGTTTTGCAACGCACCAAAAGTCACGTGTAGTTTTTTTCCATCTACCTTTACAAGTAAGGAGCGTACATACTCATATGGCGAGCGGTCGTCAATTATTTTTCTCAGCAAGTGCTTTATACTCCGCTCAGTATCATCTGTAAAAGTATAGGCACCCAGGCCACTGGCGATGTACAGAACAGCCGATAAAATTCGGGCTAAACTGAGACACTTATAAATTTCTAATGCGGCAAACAACACATCTTTGTACTGTAACATGACCAGGGGAAGGGTCATTCATAACAGGTATTTTTGGAATGACCTACTTAAAATACTAGATATGGACCTTAGCAAAATGGCTGCCAAAAAGAATCAGCTGACCGGTAAATGGAAAGGGTCTACCCTGAGAAACAATGAGACACAGCTGAGCCGCATCAGGAACCGAAATATAAGTGTCCTGGAGGCAGTGAACAGGGCGGAAGCCGATAAGGTGAATGCGGTTTGGAGGAAAAGAGAGGAAAGAGGTGTATGTTAAAGATCGGGCTAAAGAATAACGGACTACTGAAAGGAGAAAAGGTTTATGGTTTTTGGATTACGGACACTGGATAAGGATACATCGCGGATTGGCTTTATTACGGACTTTTGGAACTCGGATCAGATCAGGATTAAGGGAACGGATTACGGACTGTATTTGGAAGATAGTTGGAGGAAGAAACGCCACGAAACTCAGGAAAGAAAAGTGTGGTGTGAGTACTACTTTCATTTACATAAACTTTCCCCCGGAGACACCACAGTACCCAGCCGCGCACCCGACAACCAGGCATGTGTGACCCCGTTGACCTGGATGATTAATCAAACAGGCCGCGCACTCATCAACCACAACCCCCTTTAAACAATGGTTGAAGGTGCAACATACCACCGACTTTACAATCTGATCCATAGCATCGAGCTCATTAGAGCCATCGTTAGCTAAACTAGGTTGAACATCATCATTAATCACATTTTGGCGAACACACATGAACAGACACGAAACATTCAAGCTTGATGGTAGTTTGAAGATTGATGCATCGACCTCTTCGTTATTCTATTAAAGGAAAAAATAAAAGGAAGGCTTAACAAAATAAATAGGCATGCTTTTTACCTAAAATATTTAAATTGTAATGCCTCTTTTGTGTTAGAGTTCTTCGTTTGCTTCGAACTTGCTGTGGTTTAATATTTACCATTTGTAGCAACTCTTCATCAGTCATTGACGGACCCCCAACACCTGAATCACCATCAGAGTTCACATGACAGCCACTGTCACACACCACTGAGTGCTGGGTCAGCTTTTGCTAAAAAGAAGACAAAGTGTTGAAAACGAAATACGCTAAACGCAGATTGAAACAACAATTCCACTATCAGAAAAAATATTTTAGCAACCTACTTCTTCAGTTTGCATAGCAGAGGAATCCGATGATTCACTACTCAAAGAAGCCATCTTCGCAGCAGTCAATATCGGGGCCGCACAGCTCAGGTGTCACACTTCAACACTGGCAAGTCGGCTAATTTAAACATAAACTCCAAATTTGTAACCATGCTCAAGACATTTTTCAAATGGTTGTGATGTTTTAGAACGCCCCACCATATCCCTCGCCCCAAAATCAGACGTGTTTTATCGAGAGTGAAAAGTAATCACGTTGAATTAAAATATGTAAGCTTATTTCAATGACAAATTCTCAACAACTTTTCAAAAGTTTGAAATGATTTTCCACGTATAGTGAACGTAAAGTCTTTAAACCTTAAAAATATTAACATGCAACCCAAGCCTCAAATGATGTGTGTTTCTCTAGAAAAGAAATTACATTGAATCAAAAAATGTAAAACTTATTTTATCTTTTGAGAAGAGCATTGTAGGGCGGGACTTTATATTTTAGTGGATAGGTCATAAAAGTGTTAAAATAATTGAATAAGACACATTTAGCAGCGATAACTTATAAGCACGAGCAAAAATTGATCTTTATAACGCTTATAGATTTTAACAATATAACAGACTTTACTAAAAAGTTTACTTTTAAAATAAATATTACATCACAACATGTCCACACCCAGGCACCTGCCGTTAAAGGTTATGGGATGTAGAGATACAGTATATAAGGTTCATGATAAGAATAAATGGCTGGCGATAAACCTTTCCTCGATCCTTTGTGGACTTGTAAAACTGTTCATGATCAGAATAAAAAACGCTCATGCTAATACACAAGCACCTGTGTCTCACCAAAGCTGACAAAAAACCAAAAAATCGCACTACACGTGTGAACAGGGGAATGAGCGAGCGAGCGGGGATAGGGCGCCTCCTGCGCTTAAAAGCTTACAGCACCTGGTATTCCCAGGCGGTCTCCCATCCAAGTACTAACCAGACCCATCTCTGTTTAGCTTCCAAGATCAAACAAGATCAGGCGTGCTCAAGGGGGTGTGGCCATAAGCAAGAGTAAGGCTCGCTGGCACCCTTCTTATAGAGAGGACAGCTCCGTCACCTCTTTTACGACGCTGCTTTTTTTCCCTTGCGTTTTTCTCTTCTTCCCACGTTCTCTCTCTTCACTGCCTTCGTCCCGCTCTATTTCACTTCAGCCTTTCACTTTTAGCGGCAATGCTTGTTAATAAGACAGAATTAAGTGTTGCTGTGCTTTTTCATATGAGGCCCCATCTCTCTTCATCTCTGTGGTGCAGCCACAGAGAAACTTTTCATGCAGGCTGATTTAAAGATGTTTTCTTTTGATAAGGGACAGCTCCCAAAGGGGGGTGCACTTAGCTAAGCCTGGCTATCATGATCAATGGTCATCCATTGGCGCCTATCTGTCTAGGGTGTGCCAGATGGACATCTGGACTGCATTCCTAAGTGTCAGGAGTAAGTGACTCACATCTCACCTTGATCAACCAATCAGGGACTGGTAGGGCCGAGTAACCCACGTGGGACTCTGATGCCCATGGAACTTTCTGCCAATGAACAAGCTGAAGTTCCTTCAGGTAAAAACAGGCAACACAGAGGGCCTGAGAGACTATTTTGTGGACTTTTCTAAAGGGAATTCAAAGGAGAATTCCAGGGCAGGATGGCCCAGGAGCAAAAGGACAAAGGACATCCTAAGACTCAGCCCGGACAACCACGGAACGGCCAGTGTGTTCGAGTGCCAGAACTTTCCTTTGTTCTAAGAGTCTAGAGCGGAGGTTGCCAGAGAGTAATCAGAGGATCCACCTGAGCTAAGCACCAGCAGCAAGCCTTGTGAACAGGTCGGAACTGTGGACAGCTGAATCACTATTCAGAACTAGCGCTTCATCAGGAATGAACCAGTCCTCTTCCTGACTTGCTGGGACCCACAGTCATCTTTTCTCCTGTGCACAAACTTTGCTAGTTAAAGCCAACACTAACTAGCCGGTCAGTGAGCATCTGCAGCACAGCACAGCCTGGCACGGAGCCAGAGAGCCCGCAGGAGATCTGAATCCCCAGAGATTGGATGAGTATTCAACTTCAATGCATTACAGCTTGAGAATTCAATTGTTATCCCAACCAGTTGATATCAATTTAATTCCTAAGAGTTATGTACTTGTTTTCAGTATCTAATGTAGAAGTTGTAACCAAGTTCACTTTATGAAACGGTCTAAATGAATGATAAACCGAACGTATGTTCTCTTGATATATGTAACTCTTGGTAACTGACTGAATATATACCTTTTGTATTCTGATAACCCTCTCGATAAGATCTGTTAGGTTTATATGCATATTCTATGTATTAATAAATGTATCCTCGTGTATAAGTACCTGAGTGTGTGCGTTGTTTAAAGTTATATCGCATGGTTGGATTATAAAGCCATCAAAAGAATCAATTTTGTGATTTACAGCTACAATTAATAATTGTCCCAGTAAATGCCCAAACCCTACACTGGTGCATTCAGAGAGCACACTACACCTGATTGTTCCTTAGGCTGGGACAGCAGATCATAATATGCTCTCTTAATATTGAGAGACTGGCTCACTCCTGTCTGTTCCTCAGGGTGGGACAGGAGATCACACACTGTATTATTATTATTGAGAGACGGGCTGACTGTCTGTTCCTCAGGCTGGGACAGTGGATCACACACTATTATTATTATTACTGAGAGACAGGCTCACTTTCAATTCCCCAGACTGGGACAGAAGATCACACACTGTATTATTACTGAGAGACAGGCTCACTGTCTGTTCCTTATGCTGGGACAGTAGATCACACTGTATTATTATTATTGAGAGTCTGGCTCACTGTTCCCCAGGCTGGGACAGGAGGTCACACACTGTATTTTTATTATTGAGAGACAGGCTCACTGTTCCTCAGGCTGGGACAGGAGATCACACTGGATTATTATTATTGAGAGACAAGCTCACTGTTCCTCAGGCTGGGACAGTAGATCACACACTGTATTATTATTATCGAGAGACCTGCCCTTTCCTGATTGTTCCTTAGGCTGGGACAGCAGATCATAATCTGCTTTATTATTATTGAGAGACAGGCTCACTGTCTGTTCCTCAGGCTGGGACAGGAAGTCACACACTGTATTATTATGATTGAGAGACAGGCTCACTGTCTGTTCCTCAGGCTGGGACAGGACATTCCACACTGGATTATTATTATTGAGAGACAGGTTCACTGTCTGTTCCTCAGGCTGGGACAGGAAGTCACACACTGTATTATTATTATTGAGAGACAGGTTCACTGTCTGTTCCTCAGGCTGGGACAGGAAATCACACACTGTATTATTATTAATGAGAGACAGGCTCACTGTCTGTTCCTTAGGCTGGGACAGGAAGTCACACACTGTATTATTATGATTGAGAGACAGGCTCACTGTCTGTTCCTTAGGCTGGGACAGGACATTCCACACTGGATTATTCTTATTGAGAGACAGGTTCACTGTCTGTTCCTCAGGCTGGGACAGGAGATCACACACTGTATTATTATTATTGAGAGACAGGTTCACTGTCTGTTCCTCAGGCTGGGACAGGAAATCACACACTGTATTATTATTAATGAGAGACAGGCCCTCTGTTCCTCAGGCTGGGACAAGAGATCACACTGTATTATTCTTGAGAGACAAGCTCACTGTTCCTCAGGCTGGGACAGGAGATCACACACTGTATTATTATTATTGAGAGAGAGGCTCGCTGTTCCTCAGGCTGGGACAGGAGGTCACACACTTTATTATTATTATTGAGAGAGAGGCTCACTGTCTGTTCCTCAGGCTGGGACAGGAGATCACACACTGTATTATTATTATCGAGAGACCTGCTCTTTCCTGACTGTTCCTTAGGCTGTTACAGGAGATCATAATCTGCTTTATTATTATTGAGAGACTGGCTCACTCCTGTGTGTTCCTCAGGTTGGGACAGGAGATCACACACTGTATTATTATTATTGAGAGACGGGCTCACTGTCTGTTCCTCAGGCTGGGACAGGAGGTCACACACTGTATTATTATTATTGAGAGACAGGCTCACTGCCTGTTCCTCAGGCTGGGACAGGAGATCACACAGTTTATTCATATTATTATTGAGAGACAGGTTCACTGTCTGTTCCTCAGGCTGGGACAGGAGATCACACACTGTATTATTATTATTGAGAGACAGGCTCACAGTTCCTCAGGCTGGGACAGGAGATCACACTCTATTATTATTATTGAGAGACAAGCTCACTGTTCCTCAGGCTGGGACAGGAGATCACACTGTATTATTATTATTGACAGATAAACTCATTGTTCCTCAGCCTGGGACAGTAGATCACACTGTATTATTATTATTGAGAGTCTGGCTCACAGTTCCCCAAGCTGGGACAGGAGGTCACACACTGTATTATTATTGAGAGACAGGCTCACTGTCTGTTCCATTGGCTGGGGCAGGGAATCACACACTGTATTATTAGTATTGAGAGACAGGCTCAGTGTTCCCCAGGCTGGGACAGGAGATCACACACTTTATTATTATTATTGAGAGACAGGCTCGCTGTCTGCTCCTCAGGCTGGGACAGGAGATCAACACTGTTGTAGTGTGCTCTCACGAGGCACCAGTTCGGTAGGGGTTTGTGCATTTACTGGGACAATTATTAATTGTGGCAGTAAATCACAAAATTGATTCTTTTAATGGTCTTAGAATCCAACCATGCGATATAACTCAAACAACGCACACACAGGTAATAATACACGAGTATACATTTATTAATATATAGAATATGCATGTAAACCTAACAGATCTTATCGTAAGGGTTATCAGAATACAAAAGATATAAATTCATTCAGTTACAAAGAGTTACACATATCAAGAGGACATACGTTCGGTATATCATTCATTTAGACCGTTTCGTAATTGAACTTGTTTACAACTTCTACATTAGATACTCAAAACAAGTAAATAACCCTAAGGAAATAAATTGATATCAACTAGTTGGGATAACAATTGAATTCTCAAGCAGTAATGCAGTGAAGTTGAATACTCACTGCCGGTGGGCGTGTTTTCCCACTGTTTCCGTAGTGTAGTGGTTATCACGTTTGCCTTACACGTGAAAGATCTCTCGTTTGAAATCGGGTGGAAACAGGCCAGTTTTGTTTGTCGCTACGCACACTGTTTGGGGATTCAGCTTGCGCTGTGAACACTCTCCCGCTCCTCTTGGTGTGCTCATGCCACAACACAGGAAGGCTGGAGTAGGTGGCTGGGGGTGATGCGCACAGCCGAAGTAACTCAGTTGGGAGAGCGTTCGACTCAAGATCTAAAGGTCCCTAGTTTGATCATGGGTTTCGGCATTTTGTTTCATCGCGCCCCTTGTTCCTCTCTCCAGCGTCCCCTGCCTAAAGTGACGCTTCCCTTTCTCAGCCCGAAACGCAAGCGAGACACCAGCAGCGGTCCCTACAGGTTTCCGTAGTGTAGCGGCTATCACGTTCGCCTCACACGCGAAAGGTCCCCGGTTCGAGACCGGGCGGAAACAGCCTCTTTTTGCACGCTCCTGTACTTCACAGAGGTCTTGAGCGACCGGTCATTTGTTCCCAATGTATTTCCGGTCCCTTCATGCACTCTTGTACCAAACGCACGTTCCTTCTGTACGCGGAGCCGATCATTTGCAATTGGGCTGTGCCGACAGACCAGGACGAGCTCTGTCGGCTCAAAAGCAGCGCAGGACCTGCAAGAACAACAGAAAGATTAGCATCCAGTGGGGGCCTCTTAGTGAGCCCAAGATCTCATCAAGAATCGGCTCCAGCAACAGGGCTGGGCGCATTGTTCCATTCTCCGACCACTCTCGGTGTAAACAAGTCCCTCCTGGTCTCTGCTTGAAATGCACTTTCCTGCGTTTGCTTTGGTGTAACTGGCTTCCCCTGCATGGGCGAATGTGAAGAAGATCCTTAGTAAGTCATTGAAGAAAACCGAGAAGAGGTCGGAGTGGCCTCTGTCGTTCATCAACGATCCAGTCAGGCAGTACTCCTCTGTAAAGCGCCGTTCGTTCACATCGATTGGCTTTTTTTTGCCTTCATTCGCGCAAGTAGTAAAAGCAGAAGCCCCTATTCTGCCGTGACCCGGATTCGAACCGGGGTTGTTGCGGCCACAACGCAAAGTACTGACCACTATACGATCACGGCGAGTTACCGATACACAAACAGCAGGGCGGAAAAGGCTGTGCTCTCTTCGTGTGACCTAATTCGGCAAAGTCCTGACGTTGCATTTCAACTGAGCCCCAGTATACATCGACCCTTCGACACTCTGAGTGACAACTCTCTTGCGTGTTTTCTCATATTTATGTAGTTTGCTTGCATGATGCCCGGAACAGCGGGGTTGTGTGCTCCCATATGGTCTAGCGTTTAGGATTCCTGGTTTTCACCCAGGCGGCCCGGGTTTGACTCCCGGTATGGGAACGTGTCAGTTTTGCCTCCTGCTTTCCAAAAGATCAGTACCATGTACGAAGGAGCCGCATTAAAAGCACTCGAACGTGCAAAACGCGCGAGAAGAGGGGGCGCTTGTTTCCAACCGAAGACTTCTCGCGTGTGAGACGAGCTGATCATCGCTGCAGGAGGTGGGAGGGTTACTCTGGTAGACAGGGCTGGCCTTTGGCAATAGGATTTATACTCTCCAAGATGATATTTGCAGATATGTAGCAATCACATTGTAACAGGGGTGACAGTGACTTAATGTTTGTACTAGTAAACTTCTGGTACCTTTAGGGTACGGTGTTCCTTGAAGGGCTCTCAAACCCCGCATTTCAGATGCCTAGCTGTATCGCTGATGTGTTGCACCTCAGAATCACTTTTAAACCTTACCTCTGGTATCTTTAATCCCTATTGCTCAACACATGGTAAAAGTATCGCATACATGTGTCTGAAAATGAGCAATGGGCCCCTGAGAGACTCATTTGCCTGTTTCACAAATGAACATATTTGACTAGGGATTCTGTTTGGGATTCAGTTGTGCATTCTGACTGCAATCCCTTTCAAAAAACGATACATTCTGGATGAGTTCAAAGTTGCAGGAACACTGTATTTAGGATGTGTTTGCAGTTATTCTGTGTCTCTAGCTTCAACACAATGATATATATATATATGCTCACTGATTTTTTGGTACACGCCCAGGAAAATAATCATTATGAGGATTTATTTCCAGATGTGCTAGAGGTAGTGTTGTGAAATACTTCAACACACTGGATTGCAGGTTTAAACCCCCCACACTCTTACTCCTTAAAAACCAACAAATGCAATTTACGAATGCAATACGAATGCCCCCGGCCGTCCCTCTTAATTATGGCCCCAGAGGACAAGATGCAAAGGAAAAGCTACAAACCCTGACAGCTACTCACCCAGCCATCCCCCACAGCTGCCAATCTCCAACACCTCCCCCATTAACATCTCCAGCACTGAAAGTGCTATGTGCACCATCCCCCAGGCCAGGCTGACCAGGCCAGTGCAACACACTGGATCATTATATTATTAGAATCTATTCTACTTAAATTATTACATTCTACACAATTGCAGTTCATTTTAAAAGTAAAAGGTAATGAAAGGAATGCATTTTCATAAGAAAGATAATACCGATATGCATGTGATAATCTTCCTTATATCATGTAGTGCGTCATTTGGTCACTTTGTGAGCTTGAAATACAAAGAAAATCATGTTCTATGGTACAAGATAAATACAAAACTTAAGCTTTTATTTTAATTAGATTTGTTTATAAAGCATAAGCAATCATTTATTACATTAATACATGTGAAAATAACGTTTTAGCATCATACGTTTAGTATATTTAGTCTCTAATGCTGAAAGAAATGATAATTTGTTTAACATGCACAGGTCTGTCTCAATGGATGCAGTGCTCCTGAAAGGGCTCTCAAACCCTGCATTTCAGATGCTTAGCTGTATCCCTCACATGTGGCACCTCAGAATGACTGCTACTTTATTCTACTTAAATTATTACATTATACACAATTTGAGTTCATTTTAAAAAGTAAAAGGTAATGAAAGGAATGGAAGATATGTAGCAATCACATTGTAACAGGAGTGACAGTGACTTAATGCTTGTACTAAGCATTAGTACCTAAGTCCACTAGTGGACTTCTGGTACCTTTAGGGTACGGTGTTCCTTGAAGGGCTCTCAAACCCCGCATTTCAGATGCCTAGCTGTATCGCTGATGTGTTGCACCTCAGAATCGCTTTTAAACCTTACCTCTGGTATCTTTAATCCCTATTGCTCAACGCATGGTAAAAGTATCGCATACATGTGTCTGAAAATGAGCAATGGGCCCCTGAGAGACTCATTTACCTGTTTCAAAAATGAACATATTTGACTAGGGATTCTGTTTGGGATTCAGTTGTGCATTCTGACTGCAATCCCTTTCAAAAAACGATACATTCTGGATGAGTTCAAAGTTGCAGGAACACTGTATTTATGATGTGTTTGCAGTTATTCTGTGTCTCTAGCTTCAACACAGTGATATATATATATATGCTCACTGATTTTTTGGTACATGCCCAGGGCAATAATCATTATGAGGATTTATTTCCAGATGTGCTAGAGGTAGTGTTGTGAAATACTTCAACACACTGGATTGCAGGTTTAAACCCCCTGCACTCTTACTCCTTAAAAACCAACAAATGCAATTTACTACTAAAAATTACTGCATTTACTACTAGAAAGAGCTCTCAATTAATGAAATGCCCCATTGAACTGGCCCTGATTATACAATGCAAGGAGAAGTCTTCTATGCCAATACTTGTAACCAGAAAGAGGCTGTATTTCAATTATACAATATACAAAACAATACCATTTAACACAAAGATATAGTCCACACCTCAGCATGCACATGATGAGATTCTTGATATTAGATTAGTAAAAACAATATCAGTGCACTGAGAGACGCTTAAGAATAAAGATGCATCTGCCTGACTGCGTATTAGTTTTAAAAGGTTATCAGCAAATGCATTTAAAAGTAAAAATGTAAAGTCTTACCTCTTGATCGTAGTGGTGATTCAATATCCAGGACCTTAGTCAAGTCTCAGAGTTACTGTACCTCCTGTCTCGATTGCAGGTGAAAAGTGAAAGGTATATTGCACTGCTTCCTATGGTCATATACGGGTTTTTCGCACGAAGCCGTATTGAACAGTATTTCTCGCGTTGTGAACGTGTGCACACAGCGGTCCCCCGCGTTCCAGTTCGTGCGTAATTACGCATCGATGAAAAACCGGAGGTCCAGAAAACCATATTCACCCAAGAAAAATGATCATCGAATCGTCATTTATACTCCCGTTGAATCCTCTGCTGAAATATTTTAAAAATACAATGCAGGTTTGAGAACTTGACAAGCATTGTTACCTTAGTACTGTGCAGTTGGATTTTGATATTTTGACATATGTATCTTAATTTTAAACATAAATACTGTAGAATCTATTGTAATTTTATCATTAGCTCACTGATAGTTTGATGTAAAGGCTGTGGAAATATCCACAAGTAGTGGTCTTTAAAATGCATTTGGTTTGAAGGCATTCTGTGCTTCCATTGCGGAGATATGGACAAAAGAATATTCGTGCTTGGTAAAAAAATGTCATAAAAACGAAAAAGTAAAGGCTGAGAAATCATTCACAATGTATTTTATACACAAAGGAAGTATTCTCGCAACTCTAAGAGGTTTCGTGTAAACGCTACAGGCGTGCCAAAATCATTTTCGAACTTCAAGCTAACTTTACCCTAGTAGAACCAGTAGCAAGGAAGGCAGAATCTTTGGTTCTCAACGATCTTGAAGACACGCCCATGTAGAGCAGCGTGTGATGATTTATTCTACAAAAGACCAAGTGCTCAGTGACGGCTGCATTTACCGTTGAAACTTTTAATCTCAGGTGCAACAGCAGTTGTATTAAACATAGCTGAGTGGCGCAGTGGAAGCGTGCTAGGCCCATCACCCAGATGTCAATGGAACAAAGCCATCCTCTGCTACAGATGCAGCCATTCAAAGTGTGCGTTATAGACACGTACTGCAGGTGGCGTTGCGCATTGTGATGCAAGATGACATGAGGCACCGTAGTATGTGATTGGTTGACCGACAGAAGCACTCGTGGTCTGCCGGTCTGTCGTAGAAAGACTTACAGTAAACGTCTTTGCTGTGTCTGTTGTAGATATTGAATTTTACCACTGAAAGGAAATCTTAGTAGCTGAGCATAAAAAGAATAGGAGCATACTGTAACACGTGTGAAGGCCATAAACGATATTAATTTTGGAACATAAACATACAGTATATGGCTGGTCTTGGTACTTTAAAGAAAAAATACACACCAGTATTCCATTTCTCCCTAAACATTTTAAGCATCGAAGTCTTTAACTAAAGAGATACCGGAGTCAACAGGCATACTTTTAGAATTTGATTAAAAGGGAATATAATATTGAATCGCGTATATATTTTATGAAAGCAAGATTGCTCAGCTGGACAAAAGTACACAACCTACCTTTATCAGAAATATTTATGCATCAAAGCCTTTACTGAAGATATTACTAATAGTATTAATAATGAATGACTTTGGACAAGCTGTATACTCAAAGTATAATGTCTTTAGCACATTTGTACAAGCACTTGGAATCTGTCCAAGCCATACTTTGTCAGGCATTTTGTTTTACTTCAACGGGCATAAAAACTCCCTTGCTTTTAACAGGGCGTTTCATAATTTCTAACTACGAAAATGATTTAAAATGCGACACTTATCATTCAACTAGAGCTCAAAATATCACAAGGATCCTCAAGAGCACAGCAAAGACTGCATTAAAAGATACTTGTATGAGATAAATGAGAATCCAGGCTTTTTTTATCAATGCTTTCTTTTCCGTATACCAGATTTTATGGAACCACTTCAGAATGGTGTCAGCCAGTCAGATTCCAGGAATTGGTACTTTAAAGGAAAAATACACACCGGTATTCCATTTCTCCCTAAACATTTTAAGCAACGAAGTATTTAACTAGCATGTGAAATAGCGTGTGAAAAAGTGGTAGTTTTAAGCTTTTCTGCTAATATAATATGGAATCGCGTATAAAGAATTTAATAACGATATGATTATATTCGTGTACTGCGACAGGGCTGTGTAGGGCTGTTTCGCCTCACTGTCATGCGTGTTGTCTTGTAGCCTGCTTGTCTACGTGCCTGATTAACAACTTGCAGGTTGTGTGTTCAAATCCAGCTAGTGCTGGACTTTTTTCTTTTAACAAACATTTCTTCGAAAAAATAGAATAGCGATTTTATGGACAATCAATTGACTTTTATATTTCAAAATATCGCAACATGATCGATTCTAAGTCATTTTTGATAACAATGAATAGTCACCTTCTTCCCTTCTGACAACGGTCCCTGCTTCTGCTTCCTGCTTCTATTGTGTGTGTGTGTAATAGAGTAAATTTTTGTAGAGAAATGGAGGCTGGACAGTATGCGATACAATATAAACATTTATATTGATTTAAATCGTGTTTTGATTTAAATCGCAAACGCGTGTTTAATTATATGTGTTTTTTTAATCATAATCAGGCTAATGCAACATAAATTGATACAGTATCTCTGTCTTATTTTTAGTAAATAAAGTGCATTTTTGCACACTATATGTTCAAACGTTTTATGATATGTCACTGTTTTGAATGTCTGTGGACATGTGCTGGCTGGACAGGAGGCTCCACTGTACACAGAGAGCTTAGAAGACAAAGATATCAATTTATTTTAGTCAAAAATTTATATATCACCTTTAAAAGTGGAATCTCAAAGTAAATACCCAACACTGATTGAACCCATCTGCCATGCTAATAAAACACCCTGAATTGAATTGAATTGAGGGAAAGAGGGGGGGAGGGCGCTCGGCAAACAAGATACACTCCACAGGCATCCACAACAGCAACATATGAAACGTTTGCACATATAGTTAAGTTATTACTTGGTTTTCAAAGTCGGGAGAGATTAGAGGCTTGCCACACCCGGACTGTTAAACCAATGCATTAGCACGTCAAAGCCCATTGAGGACCCGGGCGCAATAATTGTTTTGTCCCTTGATTTACTGATCTGCATTAATTATGGAAATCGAGTTCCTGCTCTGTGCAGACGACCTGGTCCCGCTGTCGCCCACAGAACAGAGGCTGCACCAGAACCTGGCACTGCTGGAGCAGCACTGTCAGACCTGGGCGCCGACAGTTAATCTGGACAAGACCAGTTATGGTTTTCCAGAAAAAAAGCCAGACCCCAGGGAAACAGCTACAAATTCACACTTAACAACACATTAACACCTAACAACGGGAGCAGGGACGAATTAGGCCAGTACCCACTATTGTTAAACATACAGAAAAGGATATTAAAGTATTGAATATTAGTATTGGCTTTAGTATTAGCCATACAGAACATTAAAGTGCCCCTTTTCCATTCAGCGGGTGCCTGAGCCACTGTGTCCTATCTTCTGACAGTCGCCGTTGTGAACAAACATTTCTTTGAAAAAATGAGACGTTTCCCTTGGTCAGAGATATAAATATATAATATATAAATAAATTAAATTTAACTAACATGTGAAATAGCGTGTGAAAAAGTGGTAGTTTCAGCTTTTCTGCTAATATAATATGGAATCGCGTATCTAAATAATTTAATAACGATATGATTATATTTGTGTACTGTGACAGGGCTGTGTAGGGCTGTTTCGCCTCTCTCTTCATGCGACTGTACCAGGAAGAGGATTTCTTTCTATTCGAAACGTGTATTTTAAAAGTTTAAGAAGTAAAAACCTTACAGCGTACACAGATTTCCAAACTGATAAGGATCGTTATCTTTGTGTTATGCATAATAATGTTCACCGCTCTGTCCAGCAAATTAATAATAAACTTTATTTTATATAGCGTTTTAAACGAATAAGTAATTAGATTGCTCATAAACCTAATCACTTGCTTTTTCTTTTTATTTAGGCTCAGATTTCAACTATAGATCGTATTATTAATAGCCATAATAACAACCAACCAACAAAAACAACCATATAAACATAATACCAACCAAAAACATAGAGAACGACCACAATACAAAATCAAATATATCAAACCATTATACTCTCGCAAATTCCTCCAATTATCATAATCCCGCCCCTTATGCAAAACCAAACCCTCCTCCCATCCCAGTTTCTCCTCTTTATCATAAACAAAATCCACTTCAATTTTCAACATAAAGCCTTACTGCTTACTGGGTTTTTGAGGTGGGGGGGGGGGTGTCTTTTGCTGGAAATCTCGCCTGCTTCTACTTTACGAGTACAACCCTCTCTCTGCAGGAGTGCTAGCTGTGACGACTTAAACCGGTTTCACAAGTATTTTTAAAGTAGGAAGTACAGTGTTAACTGGTAGCTGGGCTCCTCAATGAAATCGCTTTAACATACTAATGCGTTGGTGTAACAGTCCGGGAGTGGCAAGCTTCTAATGTCAACTCGACTCGATTGGAAGACAATGAACGTATTTTAGCCCTAAATGAATTAATAGCAAACATGGTTTACATAAAATACATTTTTCCAAGAAAGTTTATAATAATGCGATCTATAGTTGAAATCTGAGCCTAAATATAAAGGAAAAGCATTTTCAGAGAGCAATCACGCTGTGTTTATGTAGAAAAAGCGATTAGGTTTATGAGCAATCTTATTACCTATTCGCCTAAAACGCTATATGAAATAAAGTTTCATAAAGTTCAGTGTCGCAGTTTAAATAATTTTCGTAGTAGGGCTTGGACAGATTCCAAGTGCATTTTTGCAATTTACGTTGTAATACAGTTTAGAATACAGTTAGTCTAAGCTTTATCAGCTTTATTTATGGGTTGCAATTTAGAAAAAGTCAAAAACCGCACTCAAAATGCAATTTAGAGCTTTCTGGCAAGGACAGACACCCAAATTATAATGTAACATGCCACTGTTTGTGCATTAACTAAGTTATACTGCAATTTTCCTTAGATACGCGATTAAAAAAAATAAATTTTTTGAATATCCGGCGGAACACACTCCATAAGAATCAGCGCTTTTATACAGTATATCGCCTTTAAACACATATATTTAAACACGTGTTTACGATTTAAATCAAAACGCGATTCAAATCAATATAAATGTTTATTTTGTAACGCATAGGTGACTATTCATTGTTATTAAAAAGACTTAAATTCGATCATGTTGTGATATTTAGAAATATAAATTTGTTTGGTGCGAGTGAAGTTTTATTTAATCTCTGACCAAGAGAAACGTTTCATTTTTTCAAAGAAATGTTTGTTAAAAAATAAAGTGATACTGTACAGTAGTTCCATGGGATTCAATCACAGACCATGTGACATGGGAGTCAGGAAACTAACACACAGCGCCACCAGATTTGATAACGCTATAAAAACGCTATAAAATAATGTGACTAGGCACAGAACAAGTTTACAGCACAGTACTATAATAAATGCTGACCATGACTTTAGAAGCATAAATTACCTTACACTCAATTTAAACACAAGCTGTCTTTAGCCCTCTAAGCTGGTTCATACAGAAATGTAGAGATCCAGGCTCAGAACACACAGCTTCATTAGCGAATACATATGCAGGACAACTAGAGAAGACGTTTTACAGAGGATGGATTTTTAGAAACATCCCATCAGTGACATCACTGAAGTCAAATCTTACTGTGGGTAACTGTCGTGTGGATAGTTTCACAAGAATCAGACAAAGGTTTCAGCATCGCTTGTTCTAGATAAAACTGCAAAAAAAACAACAACCCATAATGTACTTCTTTGCGGCTCTGTTTGCCCAAATCATATATTCACAATGATAAATTAGAAAATAATATTACGTAACCAAAATCCACAATATGGAAACAGAACCTGTGTAATTGTTGACAGATGATGTTCTCGTAACATTTTTACAGGACAAACTACAACATTTAAAAAATGTCTTGTATGTACTTGATATCTCTAATCAATCCACGGCGATATAGTTAAAGCAGTCCCCGGACAAAACGAAACTAAAACGCCCTGGGCATACCGTTTCGCGCTTCTTATCAGTTGCTCAAAAGTAATTTGACCGTATGAAATGCATAATATAAACCTAGAAACATATACAGTACGTGAGCAGTACTTACGTAGTATCGGTGTCAAGACATACCTCTCAAATACTGTAAATCAAGTTAAAAATATCTCAAGACCGATTCTGGTCATAATGAAACCATGTTTCGTGTATGTTTTCTTTAAAGTACCGAGACCAGCCATATACTGTATGTTTATGTTCCAAAATTAATATCGTTTATGGCCTTCACACGCGTACGTTGCAGTATGCTCCTATTCTTTTTATGTTCAGGCACTAAGATTTCCCTTCAGTGGTAAAATTCCATATAAATATTTAATACTTAAACGAGCACAGTTAAGACATTAAATATACATATACATACTGTATACAGTACAGTTTGCATACGGTAATATGTTTATGTTCCTAAATCAATCTCTTTTGTGAGCATGTGTAAGGAATGGTGAATCGATTCTCAAAAATTACTGTACTTTGCATGATTGGAAAAAAATGCGTGATTGCGAAATGCTGTGGTGTTACTTTTACAAAGACGGTCAATGAAAAAAAGAATGTGGACCAGGGCAATACTTTGAGTTTACAGCTTGTCCAAGGTCATTTATTATTAATACTATTATTAATATCTTCGTTAAAGACTTTGATGGCTACAGCTCAAACATGAGAGGTTGAGCTTTATTAGCTCCACCTTGCGGAAATTCCGGATACTATTATTTTGCTAGCGGTATTTACCGGTAACTTGCGGTAGATTGCGTACAGCATACCGGAAAATAATGTGGTATCGCCCGCGCATTTTGAATGGCTGCATCTGTACATGTGAAGTATGCAAGCTACCACTGAGCTACATCCCCGACTTAGAAGGCTGTGGAAGTGACTTAGAGATGTGCAGGTGCTCACAGAACACAATCTATCTTTTGCATCTTTTAAGTGCTCTTGATTAAACTTTACATAGAAAAACAGCAGTACTGATGATTTTCATGGACTGATGCACACTTGTTCTGTACAACTCCAGTGATGAAACCTTGTCTGTAAAAATTGTAGAGACAAGGGCGAAAAAGGGCGAAACAATGCTCCAACCACAGGAATGGTAACAGAAAGGATCATTTTCTTATTTAATACATCCTTTTGAGATGCCTTGTCAAAGCACACAGACGTTAGAGCTGAACAAATATTTTGTACACAAGACGGCAGTGCAATATTAGATTTTCCATCTTCTTGATGGATTCAGAGGTCCTTGCTCACCACATAACTTTACAGCTAAGGAACAGTAGCTTGTAAAATACCCAACTCAACAAGCAAGCGCATCGGTTGCTCTTGCTCTGAATGCAAGGAGCTGTTTTTTTCGCATTAATCATTATTAACCAGAAACAGCTGCACAACTGGTCGCATTTGTGATTATGTCACTTCTCTGCTCCAGCAAGGTCAATAAAAGACTCTGAAAGTAGTAGAGAAACACCGAATTAAAATCATATTAGCAATTCTGAGCGATATCTGCATACAGGCAATCCAATAAGAACGTTGAAGTCTTTGAATATCATCTCTCTATATATTGTGCTGCTTTTTACTTGGAGTAAAACTATTGGTTTGGAGGAATGCTAACCGCTTTGTTAAAATGTACTGTTGTTATTTGGAGAAATCAATGAACTCGTGATTTTATATGTTTTAAAAGACGGTCATGCGCACAGAAAAAAGACAGTGCTGATTATTTTTCTGGAGACGGAGCACTGATGACCTATCCGAGCCAATTGATAAAGCCCACCCAGTGGATACTCTAGCAGAACGTGGAAGAATGTTCACCATTGTAACCAAGGCAACCACAGGAACAACATCAAGAAGCACAATCAATTCCCCATTTAAATCTTTCGTCTAAGGTATGCTATGTGAAAGTATGAAGTAAATCCCCTGATCTCTTTTGAACATGGACAAGGTATTTCTGATGGAGCGCTATGAGCAAATATTTAATAAGCTACTCCTGCTGATAATTCAGCTTGAAGAAGTAAAAGCTTCACAAACAAAAGCAGCTCGCTACAACAGCCAATATTAAATGTACTTGGTGGCACATTACCATGTGCACTGGCTCAAAAGTGATCTCGGCAGACGTTGTTCCCTACGTAAAGTTGAAAGCGCCAAAGAGCATTTCCACTGAGGAAAAAAAAATCTGCCTTGATGTTAAACATAGAGAGCCTACCTTTTAGACGTTCTCCCTCTAAACACCTTGTGCAGCCTCCCGACAGACTAACAAAAAGCGCATTTTCACCAACTCAATTTATAATACGCCCCTCAAAACTCACAACCGAATAACAATCCATCCGTATATTTGATTTCCAAGATCCATTCAAGGCAACTTGGCTCTTCGCAAGCAAATAATTTCAGGGAAGAAACTCAGTTTAGTCAACTAGTCAACTGTATTCAGCACACCCCTTGCTCTTGCTGTTCAGGGTGGCCGAGTGGTCTAAGGTGCCAGATTCAAAAGCCTGTGTCTTTCCAGCTGGCGTGGGTATTCTAGTCTCCAAATAGAGGTGTGGGTTCAAATCCGACTCCTGACAGCTCCTGTTTTTACCTCTCTTGAATTGTTCCAGTGCTAGCTGACAGTGAATGACTGAAATATAAAACCAGCAGAAGAAAGCAAGCAACTCAGTGCAATTTGTGAGTATTTGTGTTAAAATGCACAGGTTTTTATACTTTTTGGAATTCGTAGCTCAAGAAGTGACTCCTGTTTCATTTTCTATTCACCAACTCGATTTGCATTCCGCCCCTCACACCTCAATACAGAATAACAAACGGCTTCATGTGCCACAGCATTCCCCTGTAGATTCGGTTTGCACTATGAATTAGGCGACCCCGAATGAAATATTTTAGTGTTGGCTCAAATGTGAGGAATTTCATGAACCCTCAAAAAGGAACGCTTTCAGAGAATGCCAGCAATTCAAAGCGTGTAGGCAGCAATTCTGCAATTTATTTTATCAGGGCTGGTGCTTTCCGAGTCGATGGCTCCGCATTAGAAATGAGAAGTGCTGAACTCTAAACATGTTCTTGCCATTACTGCTACTCCTGCTGCTACTCCTTCGTCCTCGAAAAAAGAAAAGACAGGCATGTTTTGAGTCTCAAAATGATCTTCTGGATCCACAAGAAACATGTAAATTTGATTGATTCCGCAGTATTTTGGATGTACTGTACTTATAACTTCCATCGAAGAGAGATTTCATCAGTTGCATGAAATTGAAACTTTCGATTTTTTGTCTGGTATTGAAAATATGTAAAAAAAAAAACATAAACAATTTTCTAATGAACAACTCATGAAGTATTGCCAGGATCTATATTTAGCGTTTGGTAGTGATAACACTGCTGATATTGACTGAGTAGAAATCTATGTTGTATTGACAGCTTTATCTGAAGCAAGAAATCCTAGAACGCCATCTATGAAGTTTTAGGATTCATACCAAAAGATGCCTTTTGTTTCCCACCCCAACTGCTGCTATTGCATTACACATTATGTGAACATTACCAGTTTTGGTAGCTTTGGGGCATGATTTTCCTAAACTGAAACTTATTACAAAATTATTTAAGATGAACCATGTCCAAAAATTGTAAATCAGGACTAATTTTAATATCAAATGAAATTACTACAGAAGAAAAGGTTTGATTTATATAACTTATTTTTTTTATTTTTTGAAATGGGCTCACACATTCAGATTCGTTCTCAGTGGTTCTTGCTCACCAAATAACTTAAAAGCTGAAGAAGAATGCTACGAAAAATACTAATCAAAATACAAAATAATAATCATTATTAACCAGAAACAGCAAAAAAACTGGTCACATTTGTGATTATGTCGCTTCTCTGCTTCAGCAAGGTCAATAAAGGACTCTCTGAAAGTAGTAAAACACTAAAGAACTGCAAAACTGAATTCAGAATCATATTAGGAATTCTGAGTGATGCCTGCTTACATGCAATCCAATACGGATGTGGTCTTTAAATAAGAATTCTCTATGTTTCCCTGCCTTTTCCCTGGAGTGAAACTATTGGATTGAAGGAATTCTTATCACAGGTTTACAAGGTGTCGTTGATATTTGGAGAAATCTATGAACTCGTGATTTTTATATACTTTAAATAACGGCCATACGCACAGAATAAAATGACAGTACTGATGATTTTTTCCTGAGACGAAGCACAGATTATCTTTCCAACACAGCTGATAAAGGCAAGCCAATAGATACTCTAGCAGAACATAAAAAAACAGAATCAATTCCCCACTTAGATCTGACATCTGAGGTATGCTTTGTGATCGCTTGAAGTAAAACCCACGATCTCTTTTGAACTTGGACAAGTTATTTCTGATAGAGCGCTATGCAGAAAGACTTTATCAGCTCTACCTCTGAGGACGACTCGACTTGAAGACGCAGAACGATAAAAGGAACACAACCGACATCATAATTGAGGGCACACTGTGATTTGCACTGACTCAAAAGTGATCTTGGTAGACAAACTTCCCTGCTGAAGGTGGAAACGAGAATTTGTGTTGAGAAGACGAAACATTTTTTTTCCCTGCTTTGATGTTAAGCTGATAAAATAGCTTTTGCTCCATTTATCAAAAAACACATGTCCCCCATTGGATTCCTAAACAGTAGGAAGGTGGTTCTAAAACAAAAACACCAGGCAGCAATGGGATTGGAACCCACACCTCCGAAAAGACTGAAGCCTTAAGCCAGAGACTAAAACCACTGAGCCACATTACCTGCCCGGACAAAACAGGGTGGCTTTTGCTCTTGTCGCCCGACTTAGTGGCGTTATGACCGTCGAACCAACTGCACCTGCTTTTTCTGAGATGCTTCCCCTCTCATGGCAAGATCTCGACTTCTTTAACACCTCTGGATATAGTTCTTCTGTGAAACAGGCTTCACACCTCTGCGTACAGCGCCCTTGATGTCATTTTATTTTTACAGCAGCCGCATCCGGAAAGTTGTGTCTTTTATTTATTATTTGAACAACAAAACTACATACAATACAAAAAAGAGCACATATAACGTATCAAGAAAATCGTCAGCGGTACATGCTATAATACAATTACACTTTATGAAAAACGATTACACAAGGTAAATAAAGATAAGGTCCACAAAGCTTGTTCTTACATTTCGAAAGAGTCCGTAAATACCCCTTTACGTCTATATTGAACTGTTCAAACGTAGGACTCTTCCCAGACCATTTCACTCTATACCACATTCCTAAACGAAGATGCATCTCCTGTTTTAGAACTATTTTGGCCGTGTGGCTTATACAACACACCCACAGTATTCTAATGGTGGACTGCAGATCTGTGCTATAGTTCAGTCGAATTCGAAGGATCCAGCAATCGTACTGGATTTGACTGGGATTCTGAAATGTCTCTTGCAAAAGTATTCGGGTTTGCTTGAACCTTTGGTAAAAAAGTGATCTGATCTGAAACTACCCAGCTTACAATCTCTGAGGTAGTTGTCACTAAAATCGGACGTGATGTGGCACACATGTGCCATGTGCCTTTACTTTTGTAAAAAACTGGTATCGGGAAAAGTTTCTTAATATTTCTTTTGATTAGCTTGCAAGAAAATGTGATCATTACCTATGGAATTTCCAGCCAGCGTGGAGCTTGAATTCAGAACCTTGAGATTCAGTGTTCAAGAGTCACAGAAGAGGTCGGCCTGGTCTTCAATTTGCCAATGATAAGCTCCGGCAGTGCTCCTCTGTAAAACAGATTGTTCGGATCGGTTATGTGGGACGGCACTTCGATACTAAGATTGTTTGCAGCACACGCATGGTTTCCCCCCTTCATGCAAAAAACATAGTCTAAGGAAGCTCTCTTGTCATGGGCTGCTGACTCCCGGATTTAAAGTGGTCTGGGTGCCAGCTAAGTCTCTAACAAGCACACTATAAAGAAAGGAATTACACTTTGCTCATGTCACGCATGGGATGGCGAGGCTACTTGTTCCAATATTATCTAGTCACACCTCATATGGTGCCGATTCCTGGTTTTCATTTAAGAAAGAGCACTGCAAACACCGTAAACAGTGCAAAACGTGTGATGAAAGAAGTCTTTTCCGCCCTTTGTCTAAAGCAGAACACAGCGGAGTCATGCCGAGGGTTGTGAGATCAAGATTTCAGTGGAGCACTGTCGTCTACGTCTTTAGCTACATGAGTTGGACATCCTCTTGTACACGGAAAGCAGATTGAGATCCTCTGACATGAAAAGTGCCAGATAAAAGCCATTTCTCATCCTTTCTCTTAGTGGTGGAGCTATCGCATGTAAATGAGGCAACTTGCAAGGCGAGCAGGCTCGGTGCACACTGAACGCAGTTGTCTCAGAGCAGTTGAGACGTGTCCAAGTGGCTGTCAAAGGACAGCCCTTTGCCGGCGCCGTGGCTTAGTTGGCTAAAGCGCCTGTCTAGTAAACAGGAGATCCTGGGTCCGATTCCCAGCGGTGCCTTTCTTCCTGTCTTACTGTACAGAATTTATCCTTACGGGCAAATCCCATGCCTTTTAATTCAGGTGAATGCAAGTGTTCGTTTCCTTTCTGGAACAACTTGTTTTGAAAGAAATCTATACAGCTTGCGAAAGATGAAACACAAATCTTTCTTATCAGTGAAGAAGAGATACTCCCAGCAGGCCAGCTAATACCAGCAGTGTTTTTTTTTCACCCTAACCCATAGAATGGAGAAAAGCGAGGCGCCTGTGGCTCTGCAGTGTAATCAGTTCGCGAGTTCGGCGGTTAGCTGAAAGAGTGGCAAATGGAGCTCGCCCCAGCCCGTCCTTATTCTTTTAAAGAGGATAAAAAATTAACTTTGCCGCCATTACTACCAGCTTTAAAAGACTGCCATGGGCACGGAAAAAAACACACTACAGATGACTTTTCTGGAACCGAAGCAGAGATTCCTTTACGAACCAACTGATAAAGCTCAGCCAGTGAATACTGTTAACAGAATGTGAAAGCACGATCAACTTTGTAACTGCAACCACAGGAAAAACAGCAAGAAGCAGGCTCCATTCCCCATTTAAATCTGTCGTGCGAGGCATGCTTCTTGAACGCATGAAGTAAATCCCACGATCGCTTTTGAACTTGGACAAAGTACTTCCAAAGGAGCGCTATGCGCAAAGATTTAACAAGCTCAACCCAAGCCAACGATTCGGTGTGAAGAAGCAGAACATTCAAGTTTCACAGACAGAAGCGGCACGCCAGCACAGCCAACATTAAAACGGAGGGCACACTACGATTTGCATTGACACAAAAGTGATCTGGGCAGACATCGTTCCCTGCATAACGCAAAAAGTGGCAAAGCGCTTTTGGGTTGAGAGGACGCAAGAAGGTTTTTGTTTTGTGCCTTGATGTCAATCTGAGAAAGTATCTTTAAACACTTTGCTTAGTTTCTCGAGAGACTGCCAAAAAGCAGTTCCCTCCCTTTCGTCTGAAGTCAGCTGAAAGGAGGTGGCGACAGAAGCACCTGGCAGCGGTGGGATTCGAACCCACGCCCCCGAAGAGACTGGAGCCTTAATCCAGCGCCTTAGACCGCTCGGCCACGCTACCCGCTGTGCGCTGTCTCTTTGTCTCGTTACTTGCTCGGAGGAGGTCGGGTGGGTTTTGCTCTTGTCGCCCGACTTAGTGGCGTTATGACCGTGGAACCGACTGCACCTGCTTTTTCTGAGATGCTTCCCCTCTCATGGCGAGATCTCGACTTCTTTAACACCTCTGGATAAGGATCTTCTGTGGAGCAGGTTTCAGACCTCTGCGTACAGCACCCTTGATGTCATTTTATCTTTACAGCAGCCGCATCCGGAAAGTTGTGTCTTTTACGTTTTATTTAAACAACAAAACTACATACAATACAAACAAGAGCACATATAACGTATCAAGAACATCGTCAGTGGCACATGCTATAATACAATTACACTTTATGAAAAACGATTACACAAGGTAAATAAAGATAAGGTCCGCACAGCTTGTTCTTACATTTCGAAAGAGTCCGTAAATACCCCTTTACGTCTATTTTGAACTGTTCAAACGTAGGACTCTTCCCAGACCATTTCACTTTATACCACATTCCTAAACGAGGATGCATCTCCTGTTTTAGAACTATTTTGGCCGTGTGGCTTATACAACACACCCACAGTATTCTAATGGTGGACTGCAGATCTGTGCTATAGTTCAGTCGAATTCGAAGGATCCAGCAATCGTACTGGATTTGACTGGGATTCTGAAATGTCTCTTGCAAAAGTATTCGGGTTTGCTTGAACCTTTGATAAAAAAAGTGATCTGATCTGAAACTACCCAGCTTACAATCTCTGAGGTAGTTGTCACTAAACTCGGACGTGATGTGGCACACATGTGCCATGTGCCTTTACTTTTGTAAAAAACTGGTATCGGGAAAAGTTTCTTAATATTTCTTTTGATTAGCATGCAAGAAAATGTGATCATTACCTATGGAATTTCCAGCCAGCGTGGAGCTTGAATTCAGAACCTTGAGATTCAGTGTTCAAGAGTCACAGAAGAGGTCGGCCTGGTCTTCAATTTGCCAACGATAAGCTCCGGCAGTGCTCCTCTGTAAAACAGATTGTTCGGATTGGTTATGTGGGACGGCACTTCGATACTAAGATTGTTTGCAGCACACGCATGGTTTCCCCCCTTCATGCAAAAAACATAGTCGAAGGAAGCTCTCTTGTCTTGGGCTGCTGACTCCCGGATTTAAAGCGCTCTGGGTGCCAGCTAAGTCTCTAACAAGCACACTATAAAGACAGGAATTACACTTTGCTCATGTCACGCATGGGATGGCGAGGCTACTTGTTCCAATATTATCTAGTCACACCTCATATGGTGCCGATTCCTGGTTTTCATTTAAGAAAGAGCACTGCAAACACCGTAAACAGTGCAAAACGTGTGATGAAAGAAGTCTTTTCCGCCCTTTGTCTAAAGCAGAACACAGCGGAGTCATGCCGAGGGTTGTGAGATCAAGATTTCAGTGGAGCACTGTCGTCTACGTCTTTAGCTACATGAGTTGGACATCCTCTTGTACACGGAAAGCAGATTGAGATCCTCTGACATGAAAAGTGCCAGATAAAAGCCATTTCTCATCCTTTCTCTTAGTGGTGGAGCTATCGCATGTAAATGAGGCAACTTGCAAGGCGAGCAGGCTCGGTGCACACTGAACGCAGTTGTCTCAGAGCAGTTGAGACGTGTCCAAGTGGCTGTCAAAGGACAGCCCTTCGCCGGCGCCGTGGCTTAGTTGGCTAAAGCGCCTGTCTAGTAAACAGGAGATCCTGGGTCCGATTCCCAGCGGTGCCTTTCTTCCTGTCTTACTGTACAGAATTTATCCTTACGGGCAAATCCCATGCCTTTTAATTCAGGTGAATGCAAGTGTTCGTTTCCTTTCTGGAACAACTTGTTTTGAAAGAAATCTATACAGCTTGCGAAAGATGAAACACAAATCTTTCTTATCAGTGAAGAAGAGGTACTCCCAGCAGGCCAGCTAATACCAGCAGTGTTTTTTTTTCACCCTAACCCAGAGAATGGAGAAAAGCGAGGCGCCTGTGGCTCTGCAGTGTAATCAGTTCGCGAGTTCGGCGGTTAGCTGAAAGAGTGGCAAATGGAGCTCGCCCCAGCCCGTCCTTATTCTTTTAAAGAGGATAAAAAATTAACTTTGCCGCCATTACTACCAGCTTTAAAAGACTGCCATGGGCACGGAAAAAAACACACTACAGATGACTTTTCTGGAACCGAAGCAGAGATTCCTTTACGAACCAACTGATAAAGCTCAGCCAGTGAATACTGTTAACAGAATGTGAAAGCACGATCAACTTTGTAACTGCAACCACAGGAAAAACAGCAAGAAGCAGGCTCCATTCCCCATTTAAATCTGTCGTGCGAGGCATGCTTCTTGAACGCATGAAGTAAATCCCACGATCGCTTTTGAACTTGGACAAAGTACTTCCAAAGGAGCGCTATGCGCAAAGATTTAACAAGCTCAACCCAAGCCAACGATTCGGTGTGAAGAAGCAGAACATTCAAGTTTCACAGACAGAAGCAGCACGCCAGCACAGCCAACATTAAAACGGAGGGCACACTACGATTTGCATTGACACAAAAGTGATCTGGGCAGACGTCGTTCCCTGCATAACGCAAAAAGTGGCAAAGCGCTTTTGGGTTGAGAGGACGCAAGAAGGTTTTTGTTTTGTGCCTTGATGTCAAGCTGAGAAAGTATCTTTAAACACTTTGCTTAGTTTCTCGAGAGACTGCCAAAAAGCAGTTCCCTCCCTTTCGTCTGAAGTCAGCTGAAAGGAGGTGGCGACAGAAGCACCTGGCAGCGGTGGGATTCGAACCCACGCCCCCGAAGAGACTGGAGCCTTAATCCAGCGCCTTAGACCGCTCGGCCACGCTACCCGCTGTGCGCTGTCTCTTTGTCTCGTTACTTGCTCGGAGGAGGTCGGGTGGGTTTTGCTCTTGTCGCCCGACTTAGTGGCGTTATGACCGTGGAACCGACTGCACCTGCTTTTTCTGAGATGCTTACACTCTCATGGCGAGATCTCGACTTCTTTAACACCTCTGGATAAAGATCTTCTGTGGAGCAGGTTTCAGACCTCTGCGTACAGCACCCTTGATGTCATTTTATCTTTACAGCAGCCGCATCCGGAAAGTTGTGTCTTTTACGTTTTATTTGAACAACAAAACTACATACAATACAAACAAGAGCACATATAACGTATCAAGAACATCGTCAGTGGCACATGCTATAATACAATTACACTTTATGAAAAACGATTACACAAGGTAAATAAAGATAAGGTCCGCACAGCTTGTTCTTACATTTCGAAAGAGTCCGTAAATACCCCTTTACGTCTATTTTGAACTGTTCAAACGTAGGACTCTTCCCAGACCATTTCACTTTATACCACATTCCTAAACGAGGATGCATCTCCTGTTTTAGAACTATTTTGGCCGTGTGGCTTATACAACACACCCACAGTATTCTAATGGTGGACTGCAGATCTGTGCTATAGTTCAGTCGAATTCGAAGGATCCAGCAATCGTACTGGATTTGACTGGGATTCTGAAATGTCTCTTGCAAAAGTATTCGGGTTTGCTTGAACCTTTGATAAAAAAGTGATCTGATCTGAAACTACCCAGCTTACAATCTCTGAGGTAGTTGTCACTAAACTCGGACGTGATGTGGCACACATGTGCCATGTGCCTTTACTTTTGTAAAAAACTGGTATCGGGAAAAGTTTCTTAATATTTCTTTTGATTAGCATGCAAGAAAATGTGATCATTACCTATGGAATTTCCAGCCAGCGTGGAGCTTGAATTCAGAACCTTGAGATTCAGTGTTCAAGAGTCACAGAAGAGGTCGGCCTGGTCTTCAATTTGCCAACGATAAGCTCCGGCAGTGCTCCTCTGTAAAACAGATTGTTCGGATCGGTTATGTGGGACGGCACTTCGATACTAAGATCGTTTGCAGCACACGTATGGTTTCCCCCCTTCACGCAAAAAACATAGACGAAGGAAGCTCTCTTGTCTTGGGCTGCTGACTCCCGGATTTAAAGCGCTCTGGGTGCCAGCTAAGTCTCTAACAAGCACACTATAAAGACAGGAATTACACTTTGCTCACGTCACGCATGGAACGGCGAGGCTACTTGTTCCAATATTATCTAGTCACACCTCATATGGTGCCGATTCCTGGTTTTCATTTAAGAAAGAGCACTGCAAACACCGTAAACAGTGCAAAACGTGTGATGAAAGAAGTCTTTTCCCCCCTTTGTCTAAAGCAGAACACAGTGGAGTCATACCGAGGGTTGTGAGATCAAGATTTCAGTGGAGCACTGTCGTCTACGTCTTTAGCTACATGAGCTGGACATCCTCTTGTACACGGAAAGGAGATTGAGATCCTCTGACATGAAAAGTGCCAGATAAAAGCCATTTCTCATCCTTTCTCTTAGTGCTGAAGCTATCGCATGTAAATGAGGCAACTTGCAAGGCGAGCAGGCTCGGTGCACACCGAACGCATGTCTCAGAGCAGTTGAGACGTGTCCAAGTGGCTGTCAAAGGACAGCACTTCGCCGGCGCCGTGGCTTAGTTGGCTAAAGCGCCTGTTTAGTAAACAGGAGATCCTGGGTCCGATTCCCAGCGGTGCCTTTCCTCCTGTCTTACTGTACAGAATTTATCCTTACGGGCAAATCCCATCCCTTTTAATTCAGGTGAATGCAAGTGTTCGTTTCCTTTCTGGAACAACTTGTTTTGAAAGAAATCTATACAGCTTGCGAAAGATGAAACACAAATCTTGCTTATCAGTGAAGAAGAGGTACTCCCAGCAGGCCAGCTAATACCAGCAGTGTTTTTTTTTCACCCTAACCCAGAGAATGGAGAAAAGCGAGGCGCCTGTGGCTCTGCAGTGTAATCAGTTCGCGAGTTCGGCGGTTAGCTGAAAGAGTGGTAAATGGAGCTCGCCCCAGCCCGTCCTTATTCTTTTAAAGAGGATAAAAAATTAACTTCGCCGCCATTACTACCAGCTTTAAAAGACTGCCATGGGCACGGAAAAAAAACACTACAGATGACTTTTCTGGAACCGAGGCAGAGATTCCTTTACGAACCAACTGATAAAGCTTAGCCAGTGAATACTGTTAACAGAATGTGAAAGCACGATCAGCTTTGTAACTGCAACCACAGGAAAAACAGCAAGAAGCAGGCTCCATTCCCCATTTAAATCTGTCGTGCGAGGCATGCTTCTTGAACGCATGAAGTAAATCCCACGATCGCTTTTGAACTTGGACAAAGTACTTCCAAAGGAGCGCTATGCGCAAAGATTTAACATGCTCAACCCCCGCCAACGATTCGGTGTGAAGAAGCAGAACATTCAAGTTTCACAGACAGAAGCGGCACGCCAGCACAGCCAACATTAAAACGGAGGGCACACTATGATTTGCATTGACACAAAAGTGATCTGGGCAGACGTCGTTCCCTGCATAACGCAAAAAGTGGCAAAGCGCTTTTGGGTTGAGAGGACGCAAGAAGGTTTTTGTTTTGTGCCTTGATGTCAAGCTGAGAAAGTATCTTTAAACACTTTGCTTAGTTTCTCGAGAGACTGCCAAAAAGCAGTTCCCTCCCTTTCGTCTGAAGTCAGCTGAAAGGGGGTCGCAACAGAAGCACCTGTCAGCGGTGGGATTCGAACCCACGCCCCCCAAGAGACTGGAGTCTTAATCCAGCACCTTAGACCGCTCGGCCACGCTACCCGCTGTGCGCTGTCTCTTTGTCTCGTTACTTGCTCGGAGGAGGTCGGGTGGGTTTTGCTCTTGTCGCCCGACTTAGTGGCGTTATGACCGTGGAACCGACTGCACCTGCTTTTTCTGAGATGCTTCCCCTCTCATGGCGAGATCTCGACTTCTTTAACACCTCTGGATAAAGATCTTCTGTGGAGCAGGTTTCAGACCTCCGCGTACAGCACCCTTGATGTCATTTTATTTTTACAGCAGCCGCATCCGGAAAGTTGTGTCTTTTACGTTTTATTTGAACAACAAAACTACATACAATACAAACAAGAGCACATATAACGTATCAAGAAAATCGTCAGGGGCACATGCTATAATACAATTACACTTTATGAAAAACGATTACACAAGGTAAATAAAGATAAGGTCCGCACAGCTTGTTCTTACATTTCGAAAGAGTCCGTAAATACCCCTTTACGTCTATTTTGAACTGTTCAAACGTAGGACTCTTCCCAGACCATTTCACTTTATACCACATTCCTAAACGAGGATGCATTTCCTGTTTTAGAACTATTTTGGCCGTGTGGCTTATACAACACACCCACAGTATTCTAATGGTGGACTGCAGATCTGTGCTATAGTTCAGTCGAATTCGAAGGATCCAGCAATCGTACTGGATTTGACTGGGATTCTGAAATGTCTCTTGCAAAAGTATTCGGGTTTGCTTGAACCTTTGATAAAAAAAGTGATCTGATCTGAAACTACCCAGCTTACAATCTCTGAGGTAGATGTCACTAAACTCAGACGTGATGTGGCACACATGTGCCGTGTGCCTTTACTTTTGTAAAAAACTGGTATTGGGAAAATTAAAGTCGAAACCCAAAACAGTTACATACTTAAGAGTAAGTGCCTCCTAATAGCTAGCAAGCGCTCCTAGTTAGTAAAGTTGTTTGTGTCCCTGCCTGTCACGCGGGAAACTGGGGTTTGATTACCGACGGGGAGACAGCTAGTTTTTTATGATCAGATTCCAATCTTTAATGCTGTGTGTGAGAGTTTACGTAACTTTCCTTTTCTCACATTTTCTGACGAGTATTTAGAAGGAGCGCCCTGTCAACTCCTAATACTTTTAAAAAAATCTGCCTGCATGTTTGATTATTTTTGTTTTATTTAGAAAAAGTTCAATATTGATCATAACTAAAGAAAATAATGATCAGAAACAAAAACAAAATGTTGAAGATGCGACTCAATCTTGAATCAGAGCTGGGTGACACGGGCTTCTGTTCTGATATGGTTGTACGAGAAACAGGAGGAATCTTTTCTCTCCTATGGAGCATGAGCTGGATCAGGAATGAGACATTTCGTGTGTTTGTGCATATGTCAACGCATGACCTACATCGTAAAACTAAAATTAAATTAAAAACTAACATTAAGTTTTCAGAGACATTCATTTATATACAAACAAGAGACAGACAAAGCAATAATTCTACATTAACTTGTCCTGCACTGATCAGACTAATTGAAATGGTCTGATTCAGAGCCTGTGCAGCTCGTGCTAATACAACATTTTCCTTTGATTTCCTTTGAGGGCGGAGTTGTCTTTAAAATCTGGATTAAATAAAAAGGTGTGACGTCAGTGTAAAACAGCTTTCCTTCTTGGGGAACAACGGTTGTGTTCCATATTTCTAATTATTTTGGTTTCAAGATAGCAATTTAGGATGAAACATAAAAGCCAGCTGGATAAAGCTGTTACACATCATTTACAATGGTCTTTCAACTAATAGCCCGTGCAGGGATCAAACCCCAGCTGTTGGTACGAGTTGCGTAAGGCTCTGCAACATGCAGATGAGAAACTAACCTCTGCTTCTTCATTATATACACAGTGAGCTATATATGCGGGCTTACTGCCCCCTACGGGCTCTGTATTTGATTGCGGTACAAGACTGGCCGTGGAGAAATGAAGTGAAGAGGGTGTGTTCATTAAAAGGCTCATAGCATCCCTGGATGGTCTCAAACCACCACCCTTTTGGTTAACAACCGAGCCACAAAGACTCATGTACAGCTTAACACTTCGCGGTCTCGGTGAAAGTGATACACTCCGTAAAATTTCTGGAGAATCATTTGTTTTTAAAGGAAAATCGCCAACAGATCAATTGGAGTTTTTTCATTCTATACTGCAATTTCTGAAGGGTACCCTGTGAAAATACGAATTTTGACGAGAAGGGATGGACATATAAGGTCAGTAGGCTTGGGGAATTGGACCTTATGGTGAAGGCTGCGGGCTCGGCATCAGCAGAACCTGATCAATATCGGTTGGCTCCGATATACTTTGACAACTTAACTTCTGGATTTAGAGACATTTACCTTAGTGTCGGTATACTAAGATGTTTTGGTAACGAGGAAGGAGGGACAAAGCAAATTGGCAGAATGTGTGCTATTTTGTTGACTACAAGTCCTCACATGCCAGAGGGTCAATATTAAAAAAAAACGTAACAGTATAATCTCTTGTACTTCACAATTTAATAGTCTGTTACATTGTGTCTCACACCTCAGTGTCAGAATTGTGAGACGAGTTTGTAATCAGGAGGGAGGGCCATAGCAATTCAGCAGAAATCGCATTCACCTTTTCCCAATGCATTCTTACATGCCATTTTCTCACATGCCATGCTCAGAGGGTCATATTTTTCAAATGGTATCATAAAATGTCCTGAAGTTCAGGATTTTGACAGTCTGTTATATTGTGTCTCACACCTTGATGTCAGAAATATGAGACAATTTTAAAATCAGGAGGGAGGGCCCTAGCAATATAGCAAACATTGCATTTACCATTTGACAATGTATTCTCTCATGCCATGTTCAGAGGGTCGTATTTAAAAAACGGTACAGTACAATGTCCTGAAGTTCAGGATTTTGATAGTCTTTTCCATTGTCTCTCACACATCTGTGTCAGCATTTTTAGACATTTTTATAACCAGAAGGTAGGTTCGATCACCCTCTGCTCATCCTCAGTTAACCATATAGTCTCATATGCCATGTTCTAAATGTCCCATTTAAAACTGCTATATTGAAATTTCTTGTAAAATGCAAGAGTTTGAGACTTTTTATGATCAGAAGGCAAGGTCTTGGAAAATATGCAGAAAGTGCCAGTGAATTTACGTTTTGCCTTTGTCTTATTTACTCGTGGTATAACATGCCAGTTTGTTTTATTGTGAGTTGTGTTTCTGAAATGTGCTTCATACAAAAATACAATTTGGACAGTCTCTACTTACATACTCCCCTTTACTGAGGAAATGTACAGTAATACATCCAGATAAGTATTTTTAAAAATGACTGTAGAGAGCCATCTACAGGCGAAAGACGACATAACATCACAGCAGCAGCATTTAAGATGGAACGAAAAACGCAAAGCAGCAGCTGGCGAATAAGAAGCCAACTTCAGCATCGTTAATGCAATAGCATTAGGTGAGGTGGAAAAATATTTCTTGCTCTGAATCTTAACATTTTTATAGGAGGTGTTCTAGGACTTCTTGCCTCAGAAAAAGAAAACTGCCAGTACATCACTTATTTCTACTCCATCAATAGCAGCAGTGTTATCAGTACTGAGCCCTAAATGTAGGTCCTATCATCATATAAAAAGTCGAAAGTATCGACTGCATTCAACTGATAAAATGTATCTTCTATGAGAGTTATATCTTTATCCAAAATACATCGGAAACAAATTTGCACGTTTTTGGGGGGGGATCCTGAAGACTGAGACTCAAAACTTTTTTTTCCTTCTTTCCAGGAGGAAGGATTATTCAGATGCAAACATTGTCCCAAAATCAATGTACTCTCCATTGATATTCAAATTCTCAAATTCTTCATCTGAACGTCGATATTGAAATATGATATCGTTCAAATTGTGGTTTTCTTTTTAAAGCAAATTTTATGCTTTAAATTAAATAAATTGTATTTATTATGAATGTGCCGGAATTTTTTCAGTACTTTAGAGGGTTCTGCCATTTTAGATGTTATGCTGTTCTTGTCTGATTTATCAAATGTGTCATTTAAATCTCCAGTCATTTCTATATCAGTCTGAAGGCCTTGCAGTAAAGATTGCAATTCATCCAAAAATGCCAATTTTCCCACTGGTGATACATACAAGGAAATTAATGTATATTTTCCCCCCAAATCAACAAATTTAAGATCAAATACCTCCCTCATCTGCAGGTGGAGATAATAATGTCAGAATAAATACAGGTTTAAAAGTCAGGAGCATTGATAGTCCTATTTTAAAATGACACTAAAATGCTCACAATATATTAAAAAGCTCTGTAAAATGCAAAAATAATAAAAAAAATATTAAAACAAGGTAAAAAGAAATAATACACAGTTATAAAGCTCAGGAATTATCAATGTGAAGTTACAATGGGTTGATTGTGTTTCATGTGATTTAAAAAATAAAATGTTTGCAAAAAATCCACTTACAATATGCTAAAAATGGCAAGAATACTTAACCTTTTACTACCAGTGACATATTTAGCCAATGTCCACCTGGAATTCCCTCCCCCTTAAACATTTGTTATATCTCTGCAGCAGAACATAGCAGGAGCCTGGTTCAGGTCTTAAATTGAAGCTAGCCCCCTTGGCTTTGAGTGTGAATAGTCAAACTTCTTATATTTCTTAATGTGTCCACTCAGCAGACAAACATATGAAAATAAAACAAAAAAAACAGCTGGCGAACATTTTTTTTTGGTCTTCAGAGGTCAGAGTTTTCAACTATATGCATGTCAAGGGCCTGGGAATGATTTGAAAACCTTGTTCTAGGTGGCTACTAGCTTGGATAAAAATTTGGGACAAATGGATCAATTAGAAAAAATTCTACATCATGTTTTGTGAAGACTGGACCTGGAATGAAATTTCACGCCTATAATAAAAAATCATAAAAATATTGAAAATAATAAGAATAAAAACCATTGCAATTGCTATAAAAACCTTAAGACACTGCTAGAGAGCCTTTACCTGCTGTTATGCAATGAAAAAAAACCTCAGAGTTGCCTTCTGGTGTGAAAAAAAGGAGCACTGATAAGAAACTGATAAAAAACTGATTGATTATCCCTTCTGAGTCAATGATTGACAGCTAAAAATGCAGCCTGAAGCTTCTAGAGGAAGTCTCACCCCCTAAGGGCTCTGAATGGCTGAAAATACAAAGAATGACAGCGGTTTTTACCAATCAAATCGCTTTATTTCTGGCGCTCGTTCTTCAAACATTTATTACGTAATCAGTAACGTTTACTAGTCTGGGTTATTTTAGATATATATCATGCTCCAGAATAAGGTAAAAACATGGGATATATATATATATGCTGGTTTTTGCTTTTGCGGTTTTGTTGGTAAAAATGTATGATATTGACATGCTGGGCTGGCCAGGTGATCGGGTGTTTTTATTGGGATTCTGCTAGTTCATTAATTTATTGGTTTATTGCATAATAGTGTCATGTCTGTGGAAACAAACTTTATGATTTTGTTGTGGTGATATTTGAGAATACGTGCATGTGAGAAAATTTGTGGAGCGGTTTCAAACAAACGTTGTTTATCTCGCGTTTATCTTAAAAATAATAAGTGTCATCTGGGGAGACAGGAGTGGTCCTCGGTGACCGCGATCCGGACTAAGTTAACAGGTGTGTAATTTAAAAAAAAACAAGTTAAAAATAAATGCTAAATGGGTTTAACATTCAGGAATGTAATTGGTCAGATGCTTACGATAAGTGATGCTGGTGTTTCGTGTGATTTAGCGAATTCAAAAAAATATTCATTTTAAAAACGGCAAGAGCTCGTATGAAAAAAAAGTTCGTAAGTATCTTTGTTACAACAGCCGCGCCAGAACTATTCAGATACTGTACATCAGAAAAGTACCTGAACTTGACTGGTTTATATTCAGTTATGTGCATTGGGAACGAAAGGGAGACTTAGATGGATTTTATTAGGGGTTTAGTAATCAGAAAATTTATTTTTACACGTTTGTGCCTACGAGCAGAAATAACTTCCTGCTTTCAGCGCTTTTTTTGTTTCTGCTTGTAACCTCGAACAGAGAAACCCAGTACTGACTCACAGAAACACCCCGGAGTTTCTGTGTTTCTGGGATTTAAGAGGGATGTATGCAGCGGTGTTATGAGTCTGGAAGGAGGAGACGCGCATTCCGCACGGGGAGCGTAGAGCAATGAGCCGCACCTGCTGCGCGCTGGGTCCTGTCCTATATAACCGCTGAGCACGGACACAGAGTCTCCAGCCAGTGCTTGAGATTTATGATTTCAATGTTTTTTTTCCTTTTGAGCAGAAGATGGATTTCTTCCTCTAGTTAAAGTTATTGGAGTTGTGGTTACTGTGCTAGACCGTCGGGAATAAAGATAAGAGTGCTTTCTTGATACTTCACAAGAGTATACATAATTCACGAGCTGTATTAAAAAAAATGAACTGGAAGAAAAGCAATAGGGCTGGAGTTTATAGACTGTGATGCAAATACGAGAGTAGGAGAGGAGGGGACTAGTTCAGGAGCACAACCGGCCCTCTCCTGCCCATTCTCCCACCAGGGTCTGTTGTAACCCAGTGTGAAATTCAGCTCCTTGCAGTTCAGCTTTTGATCACTCAGCTGCTTTGCCCTGGGAATATGGGGCAAATAAAGGAGATAGCAACCAGACTAGAGGGAGAGTTTTTATTCCTAAGGGATGACTTGTTTTACAACAGCAGACAACTTAAAGAAAAAAAAAACCTGTGTTCTGCTGCTCCAGGTTGGTTCCACTGGGAACAAGTGTGGCCAGGAGCTCATGAACAGTAATTAGGGGTTGTTTCCACAAGGGGGGCTGGAGTAAGTTAGATGTCAAGGGCAATAAAACTCATTAGACCTAATTGACCAGTTAAAGTGAGTTGTTCTGCTTTCTGCACAGAAACCAGTGCTCTCTTCTCAATGTGTGGGTGAGTCTGTCAGTGATATAACAGCTAGGCAGGACTTCCACTGTGGTCTATTTCATCACCTGTGCCCCCATCTTCCAAAGACAACAGTCCAATCTAGCATAGAGTGTCCCGGACTGATAGTGACTGACAAATAGTGACCCCTTAATGGAGGAAACTTTAGCTTTTGTAGGTAATTATACCACTTGACAATGTTACAGGTGTTGGGGGGGGGGGGGAACCCCTAGTGATCCCACAGTCTCACATAGACAATGGCCAGTCTACACAAACCTCCAGTCAACACAGCCCTGACCCCTGTTATGTCACCCAGGTCAACACTGTGAGACAATCATTATTTAGGAAAATTGTAAGGAATGCATTCCAAAGCAGTCAATGGAAGTATGGAATTAAAATAGTCAAGTCTTGATAAATAGAGTATATTATCTATTTATTATACCTTTACAGATGCAGCCATTCAAAGTGCGCGTTACAGACACGTACCGCAGGTGGCGTCGCGCAGCGTGACGCAAGATGACGCGTGGCACCGCAGTACGTGATTGGTTGACCAACAGGGGCACTCGTGGTCCGTTGGTCTGTCGTAGAAAGACTTACTGTACAGTAAACGTCTTTGCTGTGCCCGTTGTAGATATTGAATTTTACCACTGAAGGGAAATCTTAGTAGCTGAGCATAAAAAGAATAGGAGCATACTGTAATGCGTGTGAAGGCAATAAACTATATTAATTTTGGAACATAAACATACAGTATATACAGTAGCTGGTCTTGGTACTTTAAAGAAAAAAATACACACCAGTATTCCTTCTCCCTAAACATTTTAAGCTTCGAAGTCTTTAACTAACGTGATACCGAAGTCAACAAGCATACTTTTAGAATTTGATTAAAAGGGAATATAATATGGAATCGCGTATCTAAAGAATTTAATAACGGTGTGATTATATCCGTGTACTGCGACAGGGCTGTGTAGGGCTGTTTCGCCTCTCACTTCATGCAACTGTACCAGGAAGAGGATTTCTTTCTATTCGAAACGTGTATTTTAAAAGTTTAAGAAGTAAAAACCTTACAGCGTACACAGATTTCTAAACTGATCAGGATCGTTATCTTTGTCTTATGCATAATAATGTTCACCGCTCTGTCCAGCAAATTAATAATAAACTTTATTTTATATAGCGTTTTAAACGAATAAGTAATTAGATTGCTCATAAACCTAATCACTTGCTTTTTCTTTTTATTTAGGCTCAGATTTCAACTATAGATCGTATTATTAATAACCATAATAACAACCAACCAACAAAAACAACCATATAAACATAATACCAACCAAAAACATAGATAACGACCACAATACAAAATCAAATATATCAAACCATTATACTCTAGCAAATTCCTCCAATTATCATAATCCCGCCCCTTATGCAAAACCAAACCCTCCTCCCATCCCAGTTTCTCCTCTTTATCATAAACAAAATCCACTTCAATTTTCAACATAAAGCCTTACTGCTTACTGGGTTTTTGAGGGGGGGTGTCTTTCGCTGGAAATCCCGCCTGCTTCTACTTTACGAGTACAACCCCCTCTCTGCAGGAGTGCTGGCTGTGACGAATTAAACCGGTTTCACAAGTATTGTAGGAAGTACAGTGTTAACTGGTAGATGGGCACCTCAATTAAGTCGCTTTAACATGCTAATGCATTGGTGTATCACTTTATTTTTTAACAAACATTTCTTTGAAAAAATGAAACGTTTCCCTTGGTCAGAGATTAAATAAAACCTCACTCGCACCAAAAAAAATTATATTTCTAAATATCACAACATGATCGAATTTAAGTCTTTTTATTAACAATGAACAGTCACCTATGCGTTACAAAATAAACATTTATATTGATTTGAATTGCGTTTTGATTTAAATCGTAAACTCGTGTTTAAATATATGTGTTTAAAGGCGATATACTGTATAAAAGCGCTGATTCTTATGGAGTGTGTTCCGCCGGGGATTCAAAAATTTATTTTTTTTAATCGTGTATCTAAGGAAAATTGCAGTATAACTTTGTTAATGCACAAACAGTGGCATGTTACATTATAATTTGGGTGTCTCCCCTTGCCAGAAAGCTCTAAATTGCATTTTGAGTGCGGTTTTTGACTTTTTCTAAATTGCAACCCATAAATAAAGCTGATAAAGCTTAGACTAACTGTATTCTAAACTGTATTACAACGTAAATTGCAAAAATGCACTTGGAATCTGTCCAAGCCCTCCTACGAAAATTATTTAAACTGCGACACGGATCACTCATCTCTAAATAAACTTTATTTTATATAGCGTTTTAGGCGAATAGGTAATTAGATTGCTCATAAACCTAATCGCTTTTTCTACATAAACACAGCGTGATTGCTCTCTGAAAATGCTTTTCCTTTATATTTAGGCTCAGATTTCAACTATAGATCGCATTATTATAAACTTTCTTGGAAAAATGTCTTTTATGTAAACCATGTTTGCTATTAATTCATTTAGGGCTAAAATACGTTCATTGTCTTCCAATCGAGTCGAGTTGACATTAGAAGCTTGCCACTCCCGGACTGTTACACCAATGCATTAGCATGTTAAAGCGACTTAATTGAGGTGCCCATCTACCAGTTAACACTGTACCTACAATACTTGTGAAACCGGTTTAATTCGTCACAGCCAGCACTCCTGCAGAGAGGGGGTTGTACTCGTAAAGTAGAAGCAGGCGGGATTTCCAGCGAAAGACACCCCCCCTCAAAAACCCAGCAAGCAGTAAGGCTTTATGTTGAAAATTGAAGTGGATTTTGTTTATGATAAAGAGGAGAAACTGGGATGGGAGGAGGGTTTGGTTTTGCATAAGGGGCGGGATTATGATAATTGTAGGAATTGCGAGAGTATAATGGTTTGATATATTTGATTTTGTATTGTGGTCGTTATCTATGTTTTTGGTTGGTATTATGTTTATATGGTTGTTTTTGTTGGTTGGTTGTTATTATGGTTATTAATAATACGATCTATAGTTGAAATCTGAGCCTAAATAAAAAGAAAAAGCAAGTGATTAGGTTTGTGAGCAATCTAATTACTTATTCGTTTAAAACGCTATATAAAATAAAGTTTATTATTAATTTGCTGGACAGAGCGGTGAACATTATTATGCATAAGACAAAGATAACGATCCTGATCAGTTTAGAAATCTGTGTACGCTGTAAGGTTTGCGATTTAAATCAAAACACGAATCAAAATCAAGACATTTAATATACATATACATACGGTATACAGTACAGTTTGCATACGGTAATATGCTTATGTTCCTAAATCAATCTCTTTTATGAGCATGTGTAAGGCATGGTGAATCGATTCTCAAAAATTACTGTACTTTGCATGATTGGAAAAAAATGCGTGATTGCGAAATGCTGTGGTGTTACTTTTACAAAGACGGTCAATGAAAAAAAGAATGTGGACCAGGGCAATACTTTGAGTTTACAGCTTGTCCAAGGTCATTTATTATTAATACTATTATTAATATCTTCGTTAAAGACTTTGATGGCTACAGCTCAAACATGAGAGGTTGAGCTTTATTAGCTCCACCTTGCGGAAATTCCGGATACTATTATTTTGCTAGCGGTATTTACCGGTAACTTGCGGTATTTACCGGTAACTTGCGGTAGACTGCGTACAGCATACCGGAAAATAATGCGGTATCGCCCGCGCATTTTGAATGGCTGCATCTGTACATTGTGACAAAAACAAATTTCAAGTCCATTATGAGCACACACAGCATATTAAAGATGGGTCTCTGCACTGTAAAGGAATCTTAGTAACTTTAGCTAATAAACCTGAAATGTCATTTCTTTTACTGCTTGTTCTTTAAGGTACTAACTCATTGACATTATGTAGATTAAAATAAGACTATTCACAAAGAAAAAGCATTTATCACAAATGTATCATGCCAAATAAACTCTAGTAATCAAGAGGAATTAAGAAAAGGAAACAAAACCATCTTTTGAGGATGCCAGATAGAAATGTAAACACACACTCAAACGTGGGGCCAATCTTACCAGAAATCAATTAACACACCAATGATCTTGGACTGATGTCTGAAAACCAGAGCAAACAGTACAATATTAAGGTACTAAAGCTATTAGTAGAACAGATCTAGCTTCTCAACATAATACTTATGTCTGAACTTCATTGAATAGTGACACTTCAATCTTTCATATTCAATATTTTTCACAAAATCAACAGCTGAGAACAGACCGCCATATAACTTTATCCAGTGGTTTTCAGAGCAGAGACATCCGTGTGGGCAAGAGTTCTTTCCCTGAGGTCCACTGCACGTCAGCTAGCCACGTTCTGGCTGGGTCGTGTGTACTCCTGGGAACGTCGCCTGTAATGAATATTGGGGACTTTGTACAAATTAATAACGTGAGCATATTAATATGATTTGTGTTGAAGCCAAACATAGACAATCACTGTTAAAACTTGAATTCAACCTCCAGTGTCTGCTTTTGAAATGCTGATCATCACCCGTCTTCTGGCTTCTAGATGCACGTGTTAATGGATATTTCTTGTCTTCTTTTTTTTCCCCCCATATGCTCTTCTCTGTATCATTAAGTACTTCTGGGTCATTTCATGTACCTCGTGGCATCTTGGCTGGTGGTGAATGGCAGGCAGCTGCTCTAAAAATAACATGCCTATTAGTATGATGTTGAAGACAAAACCAAAACAATACAACTTTGTTTTGCACTTTACAATTTATCACAAGCTTGTCATATTTACAGTCATCAACTGATTTAGGCTGCTGTTCCTGTGAAAAATGTCCTTTGTTTAAGAAAGATTCAATTTAAAATCTTTAGGTTTTAAATATAAACCACTGGCAATATGGTAATCACTTTTACAACTTTTAAGAAGTTGCAAGATAGCTCTACAACTATGTTGTCCTTAACCTATTCAGAAACTACCACTAATATTGTAAGAAATTGTTCTCTAGACTCTAGATCTTGTGGGCTCTGTTCTCGATGAATTGGAAAGGTGTCGTTCATGAAGTCCAGTACTCTGTCGATCTCTCTCTTACCAAGAGACTACCCATCTAACGCTGCAGGAAACTCCAGTGCCTGGTTTGGGAATGCCGTGCTATTCAGATTCTATCAATAAATTTCAAGAATGGTTCACCTTTTTGTTTACACTGTGGCATTTCTTTGCAGTAACAATTGAGTGGGATAGTTATCTGCCTTCTATACTCTTCTGAAAATCATGTATCTTTTTAGCAGTCCCATATCCCTTCCTTATATCCTTGCTGATGAGAATGAGAAATGCTATTTTCAAGACATTAACACGAATATAATTTTTACATTAATTCCAAGGTACAAGAAAATGAATATCTTCAAAATATGCACTTTAATAAACTTACTTAGTTTCTTTTTTGGAAATGGTCAGTGAACCAACCACTCCAGAGCTTGTCCTTCAACCTTGAAATTATTTCCTGGAAATGCTGTAATCACAGAGGAGCTCTTCTCCCCTCAACAATGTCCCTTTTTGTCACAGACTGAATTATGACAGGCTGTTCGTTGATTATAAATTACTTTCTTACAGCCCTTACATTCTTTTCTCTTTGATGGATTTATCCATCTTCCAATTTGCCTCCTTATCCGGGAGGCAGGCTCAGTGTTTTTCACGAGCATCAATGCACAGTTTTTGTGCAGGTTCATCTGAAAAGAAAAGACATCTCATGTCTCCCTCTGTCATCTGTGAGCTTCAGCAGTTGTCTTTGTGATGACCTTGCCGTTGTAATCACACACCACCTCTCCCTTCTGGAAACACCTGGAAGTCACAAACTTCTTCCCCTTCACAGGATCGTCAGTGATGCTCAGGCCTTCCCAGATTTCATACTTTATCAACTTTTTAATTTGCATGCCATTTGGTGGCAGTCCTGTGTTGGGCTTCCACTTCTCAAGCACTTCAGACACTGTTGATACATTGGCTGACCAGTCCATCTTCTCCGTCTCCTTTCACAGCTGCTGACCTGGGCAGTACAGCGCAGTTTAGTGAAGTAAAGATGAAACGGCTGATAAAACACAAATAAAATGCAATTAAGGTACATTCCAGATTTTCTTAAATACCGTACATGATTGGAGCTATGCAGGTGGAGGTCTTTTGTTCGGTATTAACATGGATTTTAATTGGCTTCTATGAAAATTGGCCATGGTGTGAGTGAGTCCTGTGATGGACTGGTGTCACATTATGGGTGATACAGTACTTTGCATCCACTGCTTGCCAGGATGGTTCCAGTTCTACCACAACCCTGAATTGAGTGGATGGGTATATCAATGTAGCCATCAACTTGCATGTTCCTCTTCTTCACTCAATGCAAAGGAAGCCAGCTGTTGTTTGAGGTTTTGTGCTCTTTAACAGGAATTATGACCATTTTTGTGCCCACTTGTTGAAACAACACTTTCTTTGCACCCATTCCTCAACCTGTAATAGTGAGAAAATAAAAATGAATACACCAAACTGTAAAAATCCCATATATGTAATTTCTTACTTTTGTTGTATGAAAGTATTCTTACTGTCATGTTCTTTACCACCCTGGGATGCTACAGGTGCTTCAGCTGGAGAAAGGCCTGCAGGTAATACAGTACAAGAAGCTGCTCAGGCAAGGTGATGTCTTGCCCAGTCTGTGCAACACATCTCTCTTTGCAACCATCAACACCTTCCAGCAATCCTTCGTACTTGGTTCTGGACTCTGCAACTGTCTATATCTGTGGGAGAAATTAATACTCATCAACTTTTTTTGTATTCAAATTAAAAGTACAACTGAAAGAAGTTTTAAAATGAAAATGACCTATTTTTAGTAATCTCTTGGCAACATTCTTACTGTTCTTCTTCTGAATATCCTTTAGGATACTTTGGAAGTTGATGATGAGGTTAGCCAGGCTGGGATCCTCTACTTTCACACTGATATCATTTAGGATGTAGCCCGGAAAATGGTTTATGTTCTTAATATAATTAGCAATGATTTGGTGAGACAGTCCAGTGGTCTTCATTTGGTTACAATAATTGTTGTTTTGGATAGGCCCTTTACAAAGTTTAAGGAAGATGCAGATGGATCCATAAAAACAGGAATCTGGAAACATTTTCTACCTGACAAATGTAGAGTCACTATGTTTATGGCTGAGATTTCACATGGGTGAATTTTAAGCTAAGGAGTAAAAACATGTGCTATGGAAAGATCACTGCTCAATTTTAAATGCCTTTAAAAAATAAATACCTCCTGAGAGCAATCTGCCACTTCAAGATCCTTGGTAAGGTCCTGTTTAAACCCAGCCAGGTGAGGAGCATCCAGGGAGTGCGTTCTGTCCAGTCCAGCCTGGGTCACCGTCTTCCTGAGAGCCTGCTGATGGCTTTTAAGAACTGGGGGACAGTAGGAATACAAAATACACATTTAACATTTTTACTTCTAAGACAAACTAGAATACAAGTATAAAACAAAAGATACATTTGGAAAAAATAGAAAGTTCTCCAGAACTCACATCTTCCCCTTCCTCTTCCACTTCAGTCTCTGGCATCTCTTCCTCCTGGACAGCAGCCTCTTGCTCAGGGCATCTGGACCACTGGTATATCATTTTAACATACCCTTACATAAAGGTAAAGGTTAGAAATGAAACAGAAGAACCCTTATAAATTATAAATATCTTACCTTGCTGATGTGTCTTCAGGATTCCACATAAAACAGTCCATGGACTCCGCCAGTCTCACATTCTCACCACACATGAGCCCTATGCTCTTGCAATCCCCGACCTGCCCATTCCTCAGGTGATTCAACAAGTCCTTCCTGGCCTGGAGAAGGAACTTGCTGATCTCCTCTGCTGAGGCTCATTTCATACACACCCTCTTTAGGTGAAGAGGAAACTGGTCAAATGTCTTCAGGCAGGTCTTGCACACCAGATGTATCCTCATGGGTCTCTTTTGAAAATAAATAACTTTTGTGTAAAGGAACAAGTCAAGACTGTTTCAGTTTCTTAACCGAGCCTTAATTTTCTCTCCAAAAGCTTCACCATATTGTTTATTGTATTTTTATCAGAATTATACCTTGCTCTAAATTAATGACTTTATAAAACAACTTAACTCTTACTTGGTCTTGTTCCCAGTCTTTCCAGTAGAAGTCGTTGTAGAATTTAAAAACTGCTGTGATAATTTGATCTGCCCGAGTGTCCTTCCCTAACCCAGTATTGATAGCTTGTGTACTGTAGGGTCCAAAGGTGGTGTTCTGCAATTTCCTCCCATAATGTTTCTTTGATCAGTTGGAAGCAAGTGTGAAAGCTTCCTCCCAGTGGGGAAGCTCAAGATCCTCTAGTTGTATGACAGATTTTGCTCTTCGAGGATCTGCAGTGTGGTGTGAAGCCAATTTTTGGCATTGCTTACCAGCTTCAAATATGTGAGTTTGGGTGGCTTGGCAGGTTTTATGAGTTCCTCGGTCTTCCGTCGTAGGCTGGCGGGTGCTCGGTTCTCCCGTCCAATAAAACTGCTGTGTTTTGTAAATAGTGGACTGTTTGGATCATTTTGTAGATGATCCTGGTTCCTTGTTGGAAGGTATCCTGTCTGTTTGACATGTTTGTTGTGTAGGCAGTGTGGAGGGTGACCGTACGGTTGCGTGCGTTGTCAACTCTGGATTGATCCATACTTACCATTTAAATGCCTAAAGCTTCGTTGACACCGTTAGGTTTCCACTGTTAGGCAGCTTTACCTCTGTAGAATCTGTGGCTCCATAGGAAGACAATCTTGCCTTTCTGTGTGTCGCTATGTTTTTGCCTGGGTCTTCTTCAGGCATTGTTCTGGAACACTGTGTCCATGCTGGCCTGTTTTTATCCTGTTTTGTAAGGGGCAGTGTGTTGTAGTTCCTCCTAGGGGGCTAGTTTGTATCCTATGGTCTGTGTTCCTTCTGTACGTTTCTGTATGAGTAGGTGCAGTTTCAGTTGGTGAATGGGTTTCTGCTTTCCCTGGTGGGGATTATGCATGGACCATTAACATCTCAATAGGCAATCAGGGTCTTTTGTTTTCCTCCCTAGTAGGACTGTGCAAGCTGTGCGAGTTTCCATAGCTGATTGGTTTCAGTTATTCTTCTGTTTGTTGCGTGTTAGTATGGTGAAGAGTTCCAGTCCCTGTAGGATCTGGCTAGTTAGGAGAGGGGAACAAAGCTCCTTCTCCCAGATTTTATCCGAGAGGGGACCATCTGGGACAAGGAGAGCACTCTCCTTCCAACGACTAAAACCCTCCCGGTTTTTCTGATGTTCAGGTCTTGTGTAAAGATAGTATTAAGTCTTTTGATCCACTCCCTTTCCTTTTTCTTTGTTTCTATCTCTGTCCAGTTGGGGTTGCTTTCCAGTCCCGTGGTTCCTGATGTACCTGTGTTGTGTCAGCTGGGTTCGGATGGAGTTACCCGTTCCCCCCACATAGGTCACCCCGCACTTTTTGCACTGGATGCTGTAGATGGCGTTATTGATGTTTTCTGAGAGTGCCCTTTGCAACTGGAAGATTTCTTTAGTTTCTTTGTTTTGGATCATTGTTTTCTGTTATGAAATGTTTGGCTCTTGGTGTATATGATCTGTTTTGTACAGGTTTTAGCTTGCTTTGGACTAATTAATGCTGAAGGTTTTTGTTTTTTTCTGTGTGCAGATATGATTTTGTGCTCCCTTAGTATGTTTGTGTTTTCTAATATCATGGTTTTTGGTTGTTTTTTATGCTGAGTTGAGAATATGATGTGTTGAGGAGTATTTTTCTGTCATCTGGAGTTTTTCTATTTAGAAATGTTTGTGCCACATTTTTGAGGAAACTTTGTGTGTATCTTCTCTGGCATAAAGCTGGGAAGAGTGTGTATTTGGCTTCCTCAAAGTCTTGTTGTTGTGTACAGATTTTGTGGAAGTGTAGGAGTTGTGATTTTACCAGTCCTTTTAAAGTATGTTTTGGGTGGAAGCTATCCTTGTGCAGTAAGCCGTGTGAATGTGTCTTTGAAAAATACCTTGATGTCCAGTTTGTCTGTGTTGTTGAAGGAAGAAACCTTGTATGTGGTGGTGTCTAGGAAGTCTATCAGGCTACCATGCTTGGTGTATTTGAGTTTAATGGACCTGTGGTGTGTGTTGAGGCTGTTAATGATTTCTTGTAAGGCTTGATATGTGCTGCCTATATGTTTATTTTTTATATCTTTGCCCTGGGATGGACTGATGTCCTTTCCAGGGTGTAGCCTCCCATGTGTCTATTTCTTGCCACGTTTTAAAGTGGAGTTACAATCTTACTATTTTTACAGTTTTAAATTGACATTTACAAATGTATATTGAAGCAGCTACCCACCTGAACTAAACTATGTCAGCATGTGTAGTCTGCAAAGGAACAAGTAATAGGTTTATTCCATACTGAAAAGAGAAGAGAGAAAACTCAATGTTTCGGCTGTGAAGCCTTCTTCAAGTGTGAGAAAGACAAGGCAGATTACAAAGATTAAATAGCACAGAAGAACAAAAGCTGGGAGAGGGGAGGAGGCAGGAGCAGCAGAGAGGCCAGACAGGAAGTGCAAAATGGAGAGAGGTGAAGAAAGGTGTGAAGTCAAAACCTGCAAGAGAATAGAGAAGATTACATTAAAATAAGTCAGTCATTGAGAGATCCTGGCTATTTGAGGTAAAAAGAAAAACTATGGGCTTGGAGAAATCTTTAACCTTCCCAGCCCTAATATGTTCTCTGAAGCATTCTCCTAGTCTCCTTTCGGTTTCCCAAATGTAGATAGCTGGGCATTTTTTGCAAGAGATACAGTAAATGAGATACAGGATGTTGTCAGGGTTATCTGGAATTGTCCTGTGATGCCCTGAATGTCGTTAGATATGTATTTGCCAGTGATGCAGCGAGTGCTATTGCAGGGGAAGGTGCTGAGTGTGAGGGAGCTGTGAACAAGAAGCTTATGTGGTGGTCAGCGATAAGAGATGATTGGGCGGTCGGAAAAAAGAGTACCAATGGAGGGATCGTCCTGTAAAATGTAGTCATTGTTAATGATGGTCCTGGGGATAGAAATTGGGTTAGGGTGGTAGGGAAGCACCGAGGGAATGCAGTTGTGAGACTGGGAGTTCCTGATTGAGTTGATGATCCGAGGGCTGTTTTTGGCCCGGGAGTAGAATAAAGCGACACCTTTCATCAAACATTTTGACAGGTACCACCCCCCCTTTTTCAGCCAATGGGAGGCCGCCATGGGCAGATGTCCTGCCCCCTTATCGGCCAATGGTGCAATGTTATGGGTGGATGTCCCGCCCCCTCCAGAGCCAATGGTGTGTCATAATGAGTGTTGTTGTCCCACCTTCCACCCCGAGCAGCCCCAGGCCTCAGGGTCCAAATGTCCACCACCGCATCCCCTTCGATTTATAAATAAGTGTGTGAAAGCGCGTATTAGCGATGAGGGATGGAAGGTGATCATGTCTGCTGCAGGTTTGAATGCAATCTATTATAACCCTAGGGAATCGGCGGTGTGGGAAGTCTGGTGAGGGCCGCGAGTTTCCGGGATGTGAGCGCGCACACACACACACACACACACACACACACACACACACACACACTGACTGACTGACTGACTGAGTAAAGTGTCACAGAAAGAACTCGCAGGACAAATAGCATGTGAAATGTGAACCACTTTATTTCATCAGTAGGTTTTAAATTACAGAAACATCCCAGTATACACTTTTAAACTTTTCACACACATTACAGACTACTGCTTGCAATCACCAATTAAATGTTGGTGCAGAAAATTAGTTGTAGCTATCGCCCCAACATTGTTCAGAAACTCAGCAGCATCTGAAAAAGCATTCATAACGCCCTTTCTCTCGCCATTTCTATAGCCGTGAACACCGAACTGGGCGACCCTAACAGAGCAAATAAATTAGCCTGAGTGATCAGAGGGACGGTGTTACCACAGGTTCTATGTAAAATACGTTGTATTTTGGAATACACACCGCTGAATCCGCCAGGCTTCAGTTTCTGATCTGAAAACATCAGAATCGCAGTAATTTCACTCATGTTCTTTACATGCACATCTATCTCTTTAACAAATTCAAGGACATTAGCATTCAGTTAATTGATTTTCATTTCAAGCTTTGCAGAAAGAAGAGTGTAAAGCACTTTTTGTAAGAATTCTTACATATACATTCGAAATTTTTCATTCTTCTCACGATGGCACACCTGTGTCTGTAAAACAGAATGAAAGCTCTATTCACATTGCGAGTATTTCACAGCCCTGGTTTTACATAGATCTTTTTTCTTTTCTGTAAAAATATGTATAAATAAGTATAAAATAAGTTTTGCAACGCACCAAAAGTCACGTGTAGTATTTTTCCATCTACCTTTACAAGTAAGGAGCGTACATACTCATATGGCGAGCGGTCGTCAATTATTTTTCTCAGCAAGTGCTTTATACTCCGCTCAGTATCATCTGTAAAAGTATAGGCACCCAGGCCACTGGCGATGTACAGAACAGCTGATAAAATTCGGGCTAAACTGAGACACTTATAAATTTCTAATGCGGCAAACAACACATCTTTGTACTGTAACATGACCAGGGGAAGGGTCATTCATAACAGGTATTTTCGGAATGACCTACTTAAAATACTAGATATGGACCTTAGCAAAATGGCTACCAAAAAGAATCAGCTGACCGGTACATGGAAAGGGTCTACCCTGAGAAACAATGAGACACAGCTGAGCCGCATCAGGAACCGAAATATAAGTGCCCCGGAGGCAGTGAACAGGGCGGAAGCCGATAAGGTGAATGCGGTTTGGAGGAAAAGAGAGGAAAGAGGTGTATGTTAAAGATCGGGCTAAAGAATAACGGACTACTGAAAGGAGAAAAGGTTTATGGTTTTTGGATTACGGACACTGGATAAGGATACATCGCGGATTGGCTTTATTACGGATTTATGGAACTCGGATCGGATCAGGATTAAGGGAACGGATTACGGACTGTATTTGGAAGATAGTTGGAGGAAGAAAAGCCACGAAACTCAGGAAAGAAAAGTGTGGTGTGAGTACTACTTTCATTTACATAAACTTTCCCCCGGAGACACCACAGTACCCATCCGCGCACCCGACAACTAGGCATGTGTGACCCCGTTGACCTGGATGATTAATCAAACGGGCCGCGCATTCATCAACCACAACCCCCTTTAAACAATGGTTGAAGGTGCAACATACCACCGACTTTACAATCTGATCCATAGCATCGGGCTCATTAGAGCCATCGATAGCTAAACTAGGTTGAACATCATCATTAATCACATTTTGGCGAACACACATGAACAGACACGAAACATTCAAGCTTGATGGTAGTTTGAAGATTGATGCGTCGACCTCTTCGTTATTCTATTAAAGGAAAAAAGAAAAGGAAGGCTTAACAAAATAAATAGGCATGCTTTTTACCTAAAATATTTACAATTGTAATGCCTCTTTTGTGTTAGAGTTTTTCGTTTGCTTCGAACTTGCTGTGGTTTAATATTTACCATTTGTAGCAACTCTTCATCAGTCGTTGACGGACCCCCAACACCTGAATCACCGTCAGAGTTCACATGACAGCCACTGTCACACACCACTGAGTGCTGGGTCAGCTTTTGCTAAAAAGAAGACAAAGTGTTGAAAACGAAATACGCTAAACGCAGATTGAAACGACAATTCCACTATCAGAAAAAATATTTTAGCAACCTACTTCTTCAGTTTGCATAGCAGAGGAATCCGATGATTCACTACTCAAAGAAACCATCTTTGCAGCAGTCAATATCGGGGCCTGACAGCTCAGGTGTCACACTTCAAAACCGGCAAGTCGGCTAATTTAAGCATAAACTCCAAATTTGTAACCATGCCTACACAGCTCAAGACATTTTTCAAATGGTTGTGATGTTTTAGAACGCCCCACCATATCCCTCCGCCCCAAAATCACACGTGTTTTATCGAGAGTGAAAAGTAATCACTTTGAATTAAAATATGTAAGCTTATTTCAATGACAAATTCTCAACAACTTTTCAAAAGTTTGAAATGATTTTCCACGTACCGTGAACGTAAAGTCTTTAAACCTTCAAAATATTAACATGCAACCCAAGCCTCAAATGATGTGTTTCTCTAGAAAAGAAATTACATTGAATCAAAAAATGTAAAACTTATTTTATCTTTTGAGAAGAGCGTTGTAGGGCAGGTTTTTATATTTTAGTGGATAGGTCATAAAAGTGTTAAAATAATTGAATAAGACACATTTAGCAGCGATAAATTATAAGCACGAGCAAAAATTGATATTTATAACGCTTATAGATTTTAACAATATAACAGACTTTACTAAAATGTTTACTTATTAAATAAATTAAAAATTAAATATTACATCAGAACATGTCCACACCCAGGCACCTGCCGTTAAAGGTTATGGGATGTAGAGATACAGTATATAAGGTTCATGATGAGAATAAAAAACGCTCATGCTAATACACAAGCACCTGTGTCTCACCAAAGCTGACAAATAAAAAGCCAAAAAGCCACACTGCACGTGTTAACATGAGAATGAGCGAGTGAACAAAGATAGGGTGCCTCCTGCAATTAAAGGCTTACAGCACCTGGTATTCCCAGGCGGTCTCCCATCCAAGTACTAACCAGGCCCATCCCTGTTTAGCTTCCGAGATCAGACAAGATCAGGCGTGCTCAAGGGGGTGTGGCTGTAAGCAAGAGCAAGGCTCGCTGGCACCCTTCTTATAGAGAGGACAGCTCCGTCACCTCTTTTACGACGCTGCTTTTTTTCCCTTGCGTTTTTCTCTTCTTCCCACGTTCTCTCTCTTCACTGCCTTCGTCCCTGCTCTATTTCACTTCAGCCTTTCACTCTTGCTTCCTTCCAATGAGGACGGAGCTGCGGGAGAAAGGGCGCTATAGAGGATCGCTGTGGAGAGCTGCTGCTGTGCTTTGACATCTGAGCTCTGTGGAAAACGATCTCAATACAATTCTGAAAAACGCGACTCCCCGAACGCCAGCCGAAAAAGTCTCCACAGCCGAAGCGCTGTGACAAATAAACAGACGGAAAAGCTGCACCGCACGTGTGAACAGGGGAATGAGTGAGCGAGCGCCTCCTGCGCTTAGAAGCTTACAACACCTGGTATTCCCAGGCGGTCTCCCATCCAAGTACTAACCAGGCCCCTTCCTGCTTATCTTCCACAATCAGACGAGATCAGGCGTGCTCAAGGGGGTGTGGCCATAAGGGAAAGCAGGGCTCACTGGCACCCTTCTATTAGAGAGGACAGCTCCGTCACCTCTTTTACGACGCTGCTTTTTTTCCCTTGCGTTTTTCTCTTCTTCCCATGTTCTCTCTCTTCACTGCCTTCGTCCCCGCTCTATTTCACTTCAGCCTTTCACTTGTCGCGGCAATGGTTGTTAATAAGACAGAATTAAGTGTTGCTGTGCTTTTTCAAATGAGGCCCCATCTCTCTGTTCATCTCTGTGGTGCAGCCACAGAGAAACTATTCATGCAGGCTGATTTAAAGATGTTTTCTTTTGATAAGGGACAGCTCCCAAATGGGGATGCACTTAGCTAAGCTTAGCTATCATGATCAATGGTCATCCATTGGCGCCTATCTGTCTGGGGTGTGCCAGATGGACATCTGGACTGCATTCCTAAGTGTCAGGAGTAAGTGACTCATATCCCACCTTGATCAACCAATCAGGGACTGGTAGGGCCGAGTAACCCACGTGGGACTCTGATGCCCATGGAACTTTCAGCCAATGAACGAGCTGAAGTTCCTCCAGGTAAAAACAGGCAACACAGAGGGCCTGAGAGACTATTTCCTGGACTTTTCTAAAGGGAATTCAAAGGAGAATTCCAGGGCAGGACGGCCCAGGAGCAATAGGCTCCCAAGGGCAGGACATTCTCGCAGCGCGCCTCCTGACCATCCTAAGACTCAGCCCGGACAACCACGGAACGGCCAGTGTGTCCGAGTGCCAGAACTTTCCTTTGTTCTAAGAGTCTAGAGCGGAGGTTGCCACAGAGTAACCAGAGGATCCACCTGAGGTAAGCACCAGCAGCAAGCCTCGTGAACAGGTCGGAACTGTGGACAGCTGAATCACTATTCAGAACTAGCGCTTCATCAGGAATGAACCGGTCCTCTTCCTGACTTGCTGGGACCCACAGTCATCTTTTCTCCTGTGCACAAACTTTGCTAGTTAAAGCCAACACTAACTAGCCGGTCAGTGAGCATCTGCAGCACAGCACAGCCTGGCACGGAGCCAAAGAGCCCGCAGGAGATCTGAATCCCCAGAGATTGGATGAGTATTCAACTTCAATGCATTACAGCTTGAGAATTCAATTGTTATCCCAACCAGTTGATATCAATTTTATTCCTAAGAGTTATGTACTTGTTTTTTAGTTTCTAATGTAGAAGTTGTAACCAAGTTCACTTTATGAAACGGTCTAAATGAATGATATACTGAACGTATGTCCTCTTGATATATGTAACTCTTTGTAACTGATTGTATATATACCTTTTGTATTCTGATAACCCTCTCAATAAGATCTGTTAGGTTTATATGCATATTTTATGTATTAATAAATGTATCCTCGTGTATTAGTACCCGTGTGTGTGTGCGTTGTTTGAGTTATATCGCATGGTTGGATTCTAAGGCCATCAAAAGAATCATTTTGTGATTTACGGCTACAATTAATAAATGTCCCCGTAAATGCCCAAACCCTACAGAACTGGTGCCTTCAGAGAGCACACTACATTTATTGGCGTCCCTGGACTCATTTCAGTCATACCTGGGCTATGGTAAGACTGAAATGAGTCAACCAAGCGGAATAATTCAATATAAAACGCCGCGGGTTTCATACGCGACAATACAGTGTGCTGAAAGCCGAAAGGAAAAAAGTTCCCCTTGGTCTTTAAGCAGTGCTTGATTGTTTTGTGATCTTTTGCGATCTACCGGGTTGATTGCATACTTGATCTTGTGGTTTTCTGTGGTATAACTGTGATTTCGTACTTAAAAGTAATACTCTTTAATTTTCACGATGGTTGCTAAAAGGTCTGAATTCGAGTCGCTATTAAGCACTCTCTCTAGCAGCGACAGGTCTGACCACGATCTCCGTCATATCTCCGTCAGCGGAGAAGCTAGGAGAATAAACCTCCATCCTCTGAGAGAGCTAGTGAAGGAGATGGAGAGATTTGACCCTGCAGTGTCAGAGAATAATATCGAGAGTTATATTCAAGACCTCAGGTATACCCTGCAGTACCTGCCAAACGCCACAGAACAGGAGAAAGTGTTTCTGGTCAGGAAAACTAGCAGCAGAGCTGTACATGAGTGGATGGCTAGGCAGATGAAGAAAGTCTGTGATGACTTTGAAGAGCTGTGTCAAGCACTTATCCGAGAATACAGTGCGTTTATTGACCCGACTGCCGCGATAGCCGCCGCCCTTAACATTAAGCACGAGAGAGCAGAGTCCCCTCGCGAATATTACGAGAGACTTAGACGAACTTATTTTGCAGGGTGAAATGATGAGGGTTGCGAAGAGAACACACATTTCAAGGGTTTATTCATTGCAAATCTCCACCCGTCAGTCAGAAAGATGATCTTAATGCATACAGATGCACAGACCATGAAAATGACTGATATTAAGAGATTCGTGCAGAAAGCCTGGGAGTATGATGTCCAAAGTCGCTCTGAGCAAAAAGCTGTTTATGCGACTGTGTTCGCTGTCAGAGCCAGCAGGGTTAATTCCCCCCTGCTCGAAGGAGCACAGGCTCCTGAGCTGGCTAAGCCCCGTTCCAAAGCAGGCACACAGGACCGCACCCAGCGTCCTAAGTGCCATGAGAACACCGGGGAAGGGAAAGGGCTAGATAAAGCTGAACAAAAGGATTCAGTAGCCGCCCGCCTGGCCAGGCTTGAACAAGTTTTATTAGGACAGAGACAACCGCTCCCCAAGGCTGCCGGAAGCGTGAATGAGCTGATACTCTCCACTGGAGGAGGCGGAGACCCGCCCCCTCTCCCTCCCTCAGTCTATCTGATTGAGTGGAAGGGTTCCTGCCTGGATGAGGTCAGCTACTCGCAAGCGAGTGCTGACTCCACCCCTGAAGTCACAGAGCAGGCAGTAAAACAGAGAGGAAAAGCAGGAAGCTTTTACCTCAAGGCTGCCATGGGAGATGTCTTACACAGTGAGACATTGATTGACACTGAGGTTGAAAGGTGTTTGATGTCATACAGCAAGCTCAAACGGGTAGAAAAAGAAAAGGGCATGCGACTCAGAGATGAACCTTTGGTGGATCACCAGAAAGGCAAGGTGTGGAAACAGGTCAAGGCTCCTAAGCCTTCTGTACAGAGGGAAAGGGGGGCCAAGAGGCAGAATGTGCTCACACAGTGCCCACCGAACACAGAAGCCTATGCGGAGATTCCTTCTGTTCCCTCTGGACAAGAAATAAAAATATTTTCTTGTTCCCGGAAATATAGGGAAGTCATGTCCCGGCTGAGGTCACAACAGCCTCCATGCCACAGGAGCGGTGCTCCAGGCAGCCGCCTGATCCACCAGGTAAAGCACACCCCTTTTACATCCCTAAAGAGGAGCAGATCTCCCCACCTGGCGATGAAAAGGAGCTTTCCCTGTGCACCCTGGCACCCAAGAGGGGTCAGGACCACCACCCTGCAGTGGTGAAAGGGATCCAGATGGCAGGAGAGCAGGTTGGTGATGTAGCCCTCACCCTTAGCCCTGAGAGGTCCTCTATCAGTGAGGATCTGCTTGAGCAGCTGTCACAGGGCCACCACCAGGTGCCCCTGGTGCAACATTCACAGGTTAGACAGGAGGTCCAGCTGGACGCTGAGACTACTGCGCTGTGGACACACCTGATCCCAGATGCCGATTCCCTCTGCTGTGACCCAGGGAACCTGCAGTCAGGTAACATTATTTCTCACAACTACCAGGTAGTGAGTGAGACCGACCTGATTTTCCTGCCTCAACGGCAGGGTTTCCAACACACCCAGTCCCCCAGAAGGGACAAGGAATGAAAGCCAAGCCAGTTTTCCTACAGCCACCAGCTCAGTCTGTCAGTCTGAGGCTGACCAACAGTGGTTCAGCCAGACTGGAGCTGGATGGTCAAGCCACCCGCCTGCCAGTGCAGAACACAGAAAAGTGGGGTGTCAGAATCCCCGCCTGCACTGACATGGGCCTGGTGGGTGATAGCGAGTTCGAAGACTGTGAACTGGCTATCCCAGTGCTGGGGCAGCTCCCTGAACCCCTAGCGAGGGAAGGGGGGAGCAAGCAGGTGTCCTACACCGGCCCCCAGCAAACGACTGTAAACATGCCGATAGAGGGATTCCTCAATCAGGAAGTGTGCAGGGTGGACCTGAACAGTGAGAATGGGGTAACAATTCCAGATAACTCAGGTGCTCCAGATGACCACTCAACCGGGGGTCAGGCATGCTCCACCGCTGCACCACCCCCTGCAGGGTTCCTAGAGCACAGACATGAACAAATCGAAAAATCAGATGCCCTGGAAATGGAGGAGCAGCATCAGCAGCTGCATCAGATCTCCCCAGATTTCCAGGATGTTGGTGCCCAAGATGCCACATGGCATACTGAGAAAGACACCATGTACACGCTGCGCCAGCTTAGAAAGGCAACAGTCACTCAGAAGGAGATGACTGGGATCAGCCACCCTAAAAGACTTTTGGGAGGACTGATTGCTGCCGCCACTGTTGTGCATTTGCTATAGTAGGTTTGTTTGCTTCTGGCACTCTTACCCTGACTGCCCCAAGAAGGCAGGTGTCAGAGATGCCGGAGGGTAGTGACAGACTGTATCAACAGCAGCAAAAGTTGGAAAGCCTAGGGAAAACCCTACAGGCAATTTCCTATGCAACAGGGTTAAACCTTATCCCCCAACCAGTGGACATGATTGCCGGTGTTATACAGTGAATTTATGCTTGTGTGCAACAGGCCAGAATGTTGACACAAGATCTGTTAAGGGAGTTCAGTGCCACTGTAGCCAGTCTAGCCATGGCACAAATCCCAACCCACTTGATTCCACTCTTCTCAGTAGAAGAGTATGTGACATTAACCACCCCATCGCTCATAGCTCACCCAGAAAGCAATCCAAGATTGAATTTGGTTCCAAATCTTGAGATGGGTATGGCTACCAAAGCTATCCATTGGCTGTTTCTAAATGATTCACCAATGAAGGGTACCAAGGGTACCTGACCATCCTGAGCCTGGACAACCACGGAACGGCCAGTGTGTCCAAGTGCCAGAAATTTCCTCTGTTCTAGGAATCGAGAGCGGAGGTTGACAGAGAGTAACCAAAGGATCCACCCGAGGTTAGCATCAGCAGCAAGCCTCGTGAACAGGTCGGAACTGTGGAAAGCTGAATCACTATTCAGGACTAGCGCTTCATGACTTGCTGGGACCCACAGTCATCTCTTCTCCTTTGCACAAACTTTGCTAGTTAAAGCCAACACTAACTAGCTGGTCAGTGAGCATCAGCAGCGCACCGTCGCAAGCAGCTCAGCACAGCCTGGCACGGAGCCAGAGAGCCTGCAGGAGATCTGAATCCCCAGAGATTGGATGAGTATTCAACTTCAAAGCATTACAGCTCAAGAATTCAATTGTTATCCCAACCAGCTGATATCAATTTAACTCCTAAGAGTTATGTACTTGTTTTGAGTATCTAATGTAGAAGTTGTAACCAAGTTCAATTACGAAACGGTTTAAATGAATGATATACTGAACTTATGTCCTCTTGATATATGTAACTCTTTGTAACTGAATGAATATATATCTTTTGTATTCTGAAAACCGTCACGATAAGATCTGTTAGGTTTACATGCATATTTTATGTTTTAATAAATGTATCCTCGTGTATTAGTACCTGTGTGTGTGTGTGTGTGTGTTGTTTGAGTTATAGCGCATGGTTGGATTCTAAGGCCATTAAAAGAATCAATTTCGTGATTTACGGCTACAATTAATAATTGTCCCCTTACATGCCCAAATTCTACGTTAGTATAGTGGCAAGTATCCCCGCCTGTCACGCGGGAGACCAGGGTTCGATTCCCCGACGGGGAGTAGAAAGCTTTTCTTTTACCTCCTTAGAGAAAGGACTGCCTTTCACTTCTCTGTTTTCTTTCACAGCGTCGTGCACCTTTTCATTGCTCTCGCTTTCAGAGCCTCCGCACGGCACACGACTCGACATCAGGAAGCACATTGAAATGAAAGCAGGAAGCGCTGCGACATGCACTGTGCAGATCCCGCCACACTAAGAGGTGAGTGGGTCTGTTCGATTCACAAAGAACGCTTTGATAAGCTTCAAAGGCAATTCATTCCGAGTTGGTTGTTTGTGTTTTCTGTTCAGACGCGAAATGCTGAAATGATCTCTCGGCTCCTCGGTTGTCATTTCTGCTCCGTAAAGAAATCACAGCACGCGTCGGCTTCCAGCACGGTGGGTCGGGACACGATGCCGGGGGTCGGAGAGAGTTATGTCTTCCTCGTTAGTATAGTGGTGATTATCCCCACCTGTCACGCGGGAGACTGGGGTACATCAGGACGCGCATTGGAGTGAAAGCAGGATGCGCTGCGACATGCACTGTGCAGATCCCGCCACACTAAGAGGTGAGTGGGTCTGTGCGATCACAGCGCTAGGCGAATCCCCAATCCCCTTTTGTGCGAGGTGACAAAAGAAGCCGGTCTGTTTCCGCCCGGTTTCGAACCAGGGACTTTTCGCGTGTGAGACAAACGTGATAACCACTACACTACGGAAACGGTAGCAAACCCTCCCCAGCGGCCCAGTGCTGAGCTTCGCCAATGCGATTCAGCTGCTTCCAGTGCCTTTTTTGGAGTGCGCTGATGGACCGTGCTCTCTCTCCAGAGACCAGCACGCCTGTCATGGACGGAGCAGGAAAAGCGGCGCCACATTCTACAGCCCTCTCCACGCAATCGACGATATCCGGCAACTAAAGTGGAGAAAATCGCCTCTCCAGAAAGTGCAAATATCATCTTGGAGAGTATAAGTCCTATTGCCAAAGGTCAGCCCTGTCTACCAGAGTAACCCTCCCACCTCCTGCAGCGATGATCAGCTCGTCTCACACGCGAGAAGTTTTGGTTGGAAACAAGCGCCCCCTCTTCTCGCGCGTTTTGCACGTTCGAGTGGTTTTAATGCGGCTCCTTCGTACACGGTGCTGATCTTTTGGAAAGCAGGAGGCAAAACTGACACGTTCCCATACCGGGAGTCAAACCCGGGCCGCCTGGGTGAAAACCAGGAATCCTAACCGCTAGACCATATGGGAGCACACAACCCCGCTATTCCGGGCATCATGCAAGCAAACTACATAAATATGAGAAAACACGCAAGAGAGTTGTCACTCAGAGTGTCGAAGGGTCGATGTATACTGGGGCTCAGTTGAAATGCAATGTCAGGACTTTTCCGAATTAGGTCACACGAAGAGAGCACAGCCTTTTCCGCCCTACCATGTGTGTATCGGTAACTCGCCGTGATCGTATAGTGGTCAGTACTTTGCGTTGTGGCCGCAACAACCCCGGTTCGAATCCAGGTCACGGCAGAATAGGGGCGTCTGCTTTTACTACTTGCGCAAATGAAGGCAAAAAAAAGCCAATCGATGTGAACGAACGGCGCTTTACAGAGGGGTACTGCCTGACTGGATCGTTGATGAACGACAGAGGCCACTCCGACCTCTTCTCGGTTTTCTTCAATGACTTACTAAGGATCTTCTTCACATTCGCCCATGCAGGGGAAGCCAGTTACACCAAAGCAAACGCAGGAAAGTGCCTTTCAAGCAGAGACCAGGAGGGACTTGTTTACACCGAGAGTGGTCGGAGAATGGAACAATGCGCCCAGCCCTGTTGCTGGAGCCGATTCTTGATGAGATCTTGGGCTCACTGGATGCTAATCTTTCTGTTGTTCTTGCAGGTCCTGCGCTGCTTTTGAGCCGACAGAGCTCGTTCTGGTCTGTCGGCACAGCCCAATTGCAAATGATCGGCTCCGCGTACAGAAGGAACGTGCGTTTGGTACAAGAGTGCATAAAGGCACCGGAAATACATTGGGAACAAATGACCGGTCGCTCAAGACCTCTGTGAAGTACAGGAGCGTGCAACAAGAACCGGGGACCTTTCGCGTGTTAGGCGAACGTGATAGCCGCTACACTACGGAAACCTGCAGGGACCACTGCTGGTGTCTCGCTTGCGTTTCGCGCTGAGAAAGGGAAGCGTCACTTTAGGCAGGGGGCGCTGGAGAGAGGAACAAAGGGCGCGATGAAACAAAATGCCGAAACCCGGGATCGAACCAGGGACCTTTAGATCTTCAGTCTAACGCTCTCCCAACTGAGCTATTTCGACAGTGCACAAAGCCCACAGCCACCTGCTCCAGCCTTCCTGTGTTGCGGCATGAGCGCACCAAGAGGAGCGGGAGAGTGTTGCAGGAACGTCACTCAGAAGGAAAGCCACCCAGCTGCGCCCTCTGAGCTCTGTCCAGCGCATCTTCCTCGCATGGACTCCTGCCTGCGACGGGCAGGAAACAATTAGCAAGAACAGAACAGCACCCCATGGGTGTCTCATGACCACACCTTAGGTTGTGACACATGCAGGTGTGAGGGGTTGCCGGGCTACTCTGGAGCAGAGCTTGGGCGGAGGGGGGGCGGGAAAGCAGACAAAGAGGTGACACCTCAAGGTCTGCACGATCACAGCTCTCCGCCGCCCCAGGCTTCCGCTCGATAAGCTACTGGACACACCCGCCCCTCCTCACACAGACCGTGGAAAAGCCCCCGAGTGGGAGGGCTCTCTCTTCCTCCCAGGAGCTCTTGGACGCACAGACAGAGCGCGGGGAGCCGCCGCCTGCAAACACGGCTCCAGGCAGGACTCCACTCCGCAGGAGCCGCAGAGCAGAGGAGATGGGGGCAGCTTAGCTCCTGTGCAGAGACCTGAGCTGTTGTTGCTGCGGACGCTGTCTTTTCTGTTCTCGGGGTAGGAGTGAATGTTGAGTTGCCCTTAGAAATGAAGCAGAGCACTTCAACGGCACGGGTGTGTGTGCGTGCGCCCTGGTGATTCTGGGAGACAGATCGAACCTGGGCTAAAAGAGAGGGGGCTTAGCCCTCTTCCATTTGCTAGTTCAGAGTTGTACAACCCATCTGTATCTGCTAGGCGGCGCAGTCGTCGTGCACAAAGAACGCTTTGAAAAGCGTCAAAAGCAAGTCATTCCGAGTTGGTCGTTTGTGTTTTCCGTTCAGACGCGAAATGCTGACATGATCTCTCGGCTCCTCGGTTGTCATTTCTGTTCCGTAAAGGAATCACAGCACGCGTCGCCTTCCAGCACGCTGGGTCGGGACACGATGCCGAGGATCGGCGAGTGTGGTGTCATCCTTGTTAGTATAGTGGCAAGTATCCCAGCCTGTCACGCGGGAGACCAGGGTTCGATTCCCTGACGGGGAGTAGAAAGCTTTTCTTTTACGTCCTTAGAGAAAGGACTGCCTTTCACTTCTCTGTTTTCTTTCACAGCGCCGTGCACCTTTTCATTGCTCTCGCTTTCAGAGCCTCCGCACGGCACACGACTCGACATCAGGAAGCACATTGAAGTGAAAGCAGGAAGCGCTGCGACATGCACTGTGCAGATCCCGCCACACTAAGAGGTGAGTGGGTCTGTTCGATGCACAAAGAACGCTTTGATAAGCGTCAAAGGCAAATCATTCCGAGTTGGTCGTTTGTGTTTTCTGTTCAGACGCGAAATGCTGAAATGATCTCTCGGCTCTTCGGTTGTCATTTCTGCTCCGTAAAGGAATCACAGCAGGCATCGGCTTCCAGCACGGTGGGTCGGGACACGATGCCGGGGGTCGGAGAGAGCGATGTCTTCCTCGTTAGTATAGTGGTGATTATCCCCACCTGTCACGCGGGAGACTGGGGTACATCAGGACGCGCATTGAAGTGAAAGCAGGATGCGCTGCGACATGCACTGTGCAGATCCCGCCACACTAAGAGGTGAGTGGGTCTGTTCGATCACTGCGCTAGGCGAATCCCCAATCCCCTTTTGTGCGTGCTGACAAAGGAAGCCGGTCTGTTTCCGCCCGGTTTCGAACCGGGGACCTTTCGCGTGTGAGGCGAACGTGATAACCACTACACTACGGAAACGGTGGCAATCCCTGCCCAGCGGCCCAGCGCTGAGCTTCGCCAATGCGATTCAGCTGCTTCCAGTGCCTTTATTGGAGTGCGCTGATGGACCGTGCTCTCTCTCCAGAGACCAGCACGCCTGTCATGGACGGAGCAGGAAAGGCGGCGCCACATTCTACAGCCCTCTCCACGCAATCGACGAAATCGGGCTACTGAAGTGGAGAAAATCGCCTCTCCAGAAAGTGCAAATATCATCTTGGAGAGTATAAATCCTATTGCCGAAGGTCAGCCCTGTCTACCAGAGTAACCCTCCCACCTCCTGCAGGGATGATCAGCTCGTCTCACACGCGAGAAGTCTTCGGTTGGAAACAAGCGCCCCCTCTTCTCGCGCGTTTTGCACGTTCGAGTGGTTTTAATGCGGCTCCTTCGTACACGGTGCTGATCTTTTGGAAAGCAGGAGGCAAAACTGACAGGTTCCCATACCGGGAGTCGAACCCGGGCCGCCTGGGTGAAAACCAGGAATCCTAACCGCTAGACCATATGGGAGCACACACCCCTGCTGTTCCGGGCATCATGCAAGCAAACTACATAAATATGAGAAAACGCGCAAGAGAGTTGTCACTCAGAGTGTCGAAGGGTCGATGTATACTGGGGCTCAGTTGAAATGCAACGTCAGGACTTTTCCGAATTAGGTCACACGAAGAGAGCACAGCCTTTTCCGCCCTGCCACGTGGGTATCGGTAACTCGCCGTGATCGTATAGTGGTCAGTACTTTGCGTTGTGGCCGCAACAACCCCGGTTCGAATCCGGGTCACGGCAGAATAGGGGCGTCTGCTTTTTCTACTTGCGCGAATGAAGGCAAAAAAAAGCCAATCGATGTGAACGAACGGCGCTTTACAGAGGAGTACTGCCTGACTGGATCGTTGATGAACGACAGAGGCCACTCTGACCTCTTCTCGGTTTTCTTCAATGACTTACTAAGGATCTTCTTCACATTCGCCCATGCAGGGGAAGCCAGTTACACCAAAGCAAACGCAGGAAAGTGCATTTCAAGCAGAGACCAGGAGGGACTTGTTTACACCGAGAGTGGTCGGAGAATGGAACAATGCGCCCAGCCCTGTTGCTGGAGCCGATTCTTGATGAGATCTTGGGCTCACTAAGAGGCCCCCGCTGGATGCTAATCTTTCTGTTGTTGTTGCAGGTCCTGCGCTGCTTTTGAGCCGACAGAGCTCGTCCTGGTCTGTCGGCACAGCCCAATTGCAAATGATCGGCTCCGCGTACAGAAGGAACGTGCGTTTGGTACAAGAGTGCATGAAGGCACCGGAAATACATTGGGAACAAATGACCGGTCGCTCAAGACCTCTGTGAAGTACAGGAGCGTGCAAAAAGAGGCTGTTTCTGCCCAGTCTCGAACCGGGGACCTTTCGCGTGTTAGGCGAACGTGATAGCCGCTACACTACGGAAACCTGCAGGGACCGCTGCTGGTGTCTCGCTTGCGTTTCGGGCCGAGAAAGGGAAGCGTCACTTTAGGCAGGGGGCACTGGAGAGAGGAACAAAGGGCGCGATGAAACAAAATACCGAAACCCATGATCAAACCAGGGACCTTTAGATCTTCAGTCGAACGCTCACCCAACGGAGTTATTTCGGCTTTGCGCATCGCCCCCAGCCACCTGCTCCAGCCTTCCTGTGTTGTGGCAGGAGCGCACCAAGAGGAGCGGGAGAGTGTTCACAGCGCTAGGTGAATCCCCAAAGAGTGCGTGCCAACAAACGAAACTGGCCTGTTTCCACCCGGTTTCAAACCAGGTATCTTTCACGTATGAAGCAAACGTGATAACCACTACGGAAACGGTGGGAAAACAAGCCCACCGTCAGTGAGTATTCAACTTCACTGCATTACTGCTTGAGAAATCAATTGTTATCCCAACCAGTTGATATCAATTTATTTCCTTAGGGTTATGTCCTTGTTTTGAGTATCTAATGTAGAAGTTGTAAACAAGTTCAATTACGAAACGGTCTAAATGAATGATATACCGAACGTATGTCCTCTTGATATGTGTAACTCTTTGTAACTGAATGAATTTATATCTTTTGTATTCTGATAACCCTTACGATAAGATCTGTTTGGTTTACATGCATATTCTATATATTAATAAATGTATCCTCGTGTATTAGTACCTGTGTATGCGTTGTTTGAGTTATATCGCATGGTTGGATTCTAAGACCAATAAAAGAATCAATTTTGTGATTTACTGCCACAACTAATAATTGTCCCAGTAAATGCACAACCCCCTACAGAACTGGTGCCTCGTGAGAGCACACTACAACAGTGTGTGATCTCCTGTCCCAGCCTGAGGAGCAGACAGCGAGCCTGTCTCTCAATAATAATAATCAAGTGGGGGATCTCCTGTCCCAGCCTGGGGAACACTGAGCCTATCTCTCAATACTAATAATACAGTGTGTGATTCCCTGCCCCAGCCAATGGAACAGACAGTGACCATGTCTCTCAATAATAATAATACAGTTTGTGACCTCCTGTCCCAGCTTGGGGGAAAGTGAGCCAGACTCTCAATAATAATAATACAGTGTGATCTACTGTCCCAGGCTGAGGAACAGTGAGTTTATCTGTCAATAATAATAATACAGTGTGATCTCCTGTCCCAGCCTGAGGAACAGTGAGCTTGTCTCAATAATAATAATACAGTGTGATCTCCTGTCCCAGCCTGAGGAACTGTGAGCCTGTCTCTCAATAATAATAATACAGTGTGTGATCTCCTGTCCCAGCCTCAGGAACAGACAGCGAACCTGTCTCTCAATAATAATCATAATACAGTGTGTGACCTCCTGTCCCAGCCTGAGGAACAGACAGTGAGCATGTCTCTCAACAATAATATGAATAAACTGTGTGACTTCCTGTCCCAGCCTGAGGAACAGACAGTGAGCCTGTCTCTCAATAATAATAATACAGTGTGTGATCTCCTGTCCCAGCCTGAGGAACAGACAGTGAGCATGTCTCTCAACAATAATATGAATAAACTGTGTGATCTCCTGTCCCAGCCTGAGGAACAGACAGTGAGCCTGTCTCTCAATAATAATAATACAGTGTGTGACTTCCTGTCCCAGCCTGAGGAACAGACAGTGAGCCTGTCTCTCAATAATAATAATACAGTGTGTGACCTCCTGTCCCAGCCTGAGGAACAGACAGTGAGCCCGTCTCTCAATAATAATAATACAGTGTGTGATCTCCTGTCCCAACCTGAGGAACACACAGGAGTGAGCCAGTCTCTCAATAATAATAAAGCAGATTATGATCTCCTGTAACAGCCTAAGGAACAGTCAGGAAAGAGCAGGTCTCTCGATAATAATAATACAGTGTGTGATCTCCTGTCCCAGCCTGAGGAACAGACAGTGAGCTTGTCTCTCAATAATAATAATTCAGTGTGTGACTTCCTGTCCCAGCCTGAGGAAAAGACAGTAAGCCTGTCTCTCAATAATAATAATACAGTGTGTCATCTCCTGTCCAAGCCTGAGGAACAGTGAGCTTGTCTCTCAAGAATAATAATACAGTGTGATCTCCTGTCCCAGCTTGAGGAACAGAGGGCCTGTCTCTCAATAATAATAATACAGTGTGTGATTTCCTGTCCCAGCCTGAGGAACAGACAGTGAACCTGTCTCTCAATAATAATAATACAGTGTGTGATCTCCTGTCCCAGCCTGAGGAACAGACAGTGAGCCTGTCTCTCAATAATAATAATACAGTGTGTGATTTCCTGTCCCAGCCTGAGGAACAGACAGTGAACCTGTCTCTCAATAATAATAATACAGTGTGTGATCTCCTGTCCCAGCCTGAGGAACAGACAGTGAACCTGTCTCTCAATAATAATAATCCAGTGTGGAATGTCCTGTCCCAGTCTGAGGAACAAACAGTGAGCCTGTCTCTCAATAATAATAATACAGTGCGTGATCTCCTGTACTAGCCTGAGGAACAGACAGCGAGCCTTTCTCTCAATAATAATAATACAGTGTGTGACCTCCTGTCCCAGACTGGGGAACAGTGAGCCAGACTCTCAATAATAATAATACAGTGTGATCTACTGTCCCAGCCTGAGGAACACAGAGGCTATCTCTCAATACTAATAATACAGTGTGTGATATCCTGCCCCAGCCTGAGGAACAGACAGTGAGCCTGTCTCTCAATAATAATAATACAGTGTGATCTACTGTCCCAGCCTGAGGAACAGACAGTGAGCCTGTATCTCAATAATAATAATACAGTGCGTGATCTCCTGTACTAGCCTGAGGAACAGACATCGAGCCTTTCTCTCACTAATAACAATACCTTGTGTGACCTCCTGTCCCAGACTGGGGAACAGTGAGCCAGACTCTCAATAATAATAATACAGTGTGATCTACTGTCCCAGCCTGAGGAACAGTGAGTTTATCTGTCAATAATAATAATACAGTGTGATCTTCTGTACCAACCTGAGGAACAGTGAGCTTGTCTCTCAATAATAATAATACAGTGTGATCTCCTGTCCCAGCCTGAGGAACAGAGGGCCTGTCTCTCAATAATAATAATACAGTGTGTGATCTCCTGTCCCAGTCTGAGGAACAAACAGTGAGCATGTCTCTCAATAATAATAGAACAGTGTGTGATCTCCAGTCCCAGCAAGAGGAACAGACAGTGAGTCTGTATCTCAATAATAATAATACAGTGTGTGATCTCCAGTCCCAGCCTGGGGAACACTGAGCCTGTCTCTCAATACTAATAATACAGTGTGTCATTTCCTGTCCCAGCTAGAGGAACAGACAGTGAGCATGTCTCTCAACAATAATATTAATAAACTGTGTGATCTCCTGTCCCAGTCTGAGCAACAGACAGTGAGCCTGTCTCTCAATAATAATAATACAGAGTGTGATCTCCTGTCCCAGCATAAGGAACAGAGTGAGCCTGTCTCTCAGTAATAATACAGTGTGTGATCTCCTGTCCCAGTCTGGGGAATTGAAAGTGAGCCTGTCTCTCAGTAATAATAATATAGTGTGTGATCCACTGTCCCAGCCTGAGGAACAGACAGTCAGCCCGTCTCTCAATAATAATAATACAGTGTGTGATCTCCTGTCCCAACCTGAGGAACAGACAGGAGTGAGCCAGTCTCTCAATAATAAGAGAGCAGATTATGATCTGCTGTCCCAGCCTAAGGAACAATCAGGTGTAGTGTGCTCTCTGAAGGCACCAGTTCTGTAGGGTTTGGGCATTTACTGGGACAATTATTAATTGTAGCTGTAAATCACAAAATTGATTCTTTTGATGGCTTTAGAATCCAACCATGCGATATAATTCAAACAACGCACACACTCAGGTACTAATACACGAGGATACATTTATTAATACATAGAATATGCATATAAACCTAACAGATCTTATCGAGAGGGTTATCAGAATACAAAAGGTATATATTCAGTCAGTTACCAAGAGTTACATATATCAAGAGAACATACGTTCGGTGTATCATTCATTTAGACCATTTCATAAAGTGAACTTGGTTACAACTTCTACATTAGATACTGAAAACAAGTACATAACTCTTAGGAATAAAATTGATATCAACTGGTTGGGGTAACAATTGAATTCTCGAGCTGTAATGCATTGAGTTGAATACTCATCCAATCTCTGGGGATTCAGATCTCCTGCGGGCTCAAAGAAACAGTTGCAGGCTTCTAAACTGTCCAATCCGTGCTCTCTGGCTCCGTGCCAGGCTGTGCTGTGCGGCTTGCGACAGTGCGCTGCTGATGCTCACTGACCGGCTAGTTAGTGTTGGCTTTAACTTGCAAAGTTTGCGCACAAGAGAAAAGATGACTGTGGGTCCCAGCAGGTCAGGAAGAGGACCAGTTCGTTCCTGATGAAGAGATAGTTCTGAATAGTGATTCACCTGTCCACAGTTCCGACCTGTTCACGAGGCTTGCTGCTGGTGCTAACCTCGGGTGGATCCTCTGGTTACTCTCTGGCAACCTCCGCTCTAGACTCTTAGAACAGAGTAAAGTTCTGGCACTCGGACACACTGGCCGTTCCGTGGTTGTCCGGGCTGAGTCTCAGGATGGTCAGGAGGCGCGCTGCGAGAATGTCCTGCCTTTGGGAGCCTTCTGTTCCTGGGCCGCCCTGCCCTGGAATTCTCCTTTGAATTCCCTTTAAAATTGTCCGAAATAGTCTCTCAGGCCCTCTGTGTTGCCTGTTTTTACCTGGAGGAACTTCAGCTCGTTCATTGGCAGAAAGTTCCATGGGCATCAGAGTCCCACGTGCGTTACTCGGCCCTACCGGTCCCTGATTGGTTGATCAAGGTGGGATATGAGTCACTTACTCCTGACACCTAGGAATGCAGTCCAGATGTCCATCTGGCACTCCCTAGACAGATAGGCGCCAATGGATGACCATTGATCATGATAGCCAGGCTTAGCTAAGTGCATCCCCATTTGGGAGCTGTCCCTTATCAAAAGAAAACATCTTTAAATCAGCCTGCATGAATAGTTTCTCTGTGGCTGCACCACAGAGATGAAGAGGGAGATGGGGCATCATTTGGGAAAGCACAGCAACACTTAATTCTGTCTTATTAATAAGCATTGCCATTACATATCCCCCCTTTTTGAAGGTCACGAGGTCCTGAGGCATTGTTGCCTCCAAAACAAAACAGAGTTAAGTGATGTCCCTTGTCATTAGAACATTAACCTTAAATGTCCACATTACTCCTCGAGAATTCATACCGGAACCAGCATTGGGAACAAACAGGATGAATAACATCTGGAGTATGTATAAACACGGTAGGAGACATCGTCTCATTCTAGGCATTACACATCAGGAAGTTCACTGTCAATATCTGATACCTCTGTAGGCAGAAATTTGGGAAGAAGTAACTTCCTTTCTTTTGACATGGTACCTTTGACTCATTCATGCTACCCGGAGTACATCTTGATGTAAGAGTACAGCATTCAGAGTACATCCAGTTATGATCCAGCTACCTGGCAGTAGTGTTACAATAACAACAGTTCCTGTTCCCAGCCCCCCGGTAAACCACGACACCTGTGTTGGGTATCTGCCAGGGTGGGTTGGAGGTTTGTTCCATTAAAGCAAACTAACTACCTGTACCTCTTCAGGGCTTACTGTTTCTTGGATTTCTATCCAATTCAATAGTGTGGCACCTGAAGGCATCCGCGACCTCAAGTTTGGTCTTATGTTGTCTGGTTCCAGACCGTACAGTGTTAAGTTACCAAGCTGTACTATGGCCTCCTTGGGAACTTGCAGGAGACTGTTGGTTAGTTAGCTGCATTGTGGTAGCTGTATCATGCCTGTCACAAGTCATGGTGACAGTTAAATGTGGTGTGCTGACCAGCCATTTACTTCCCACCTGCTCTTCATGGGGTTCATTAACCTCCCTCTGCCCATTAGTAGCTTTACACCCTTCATTGGTGAATCATTTAGACACAGCCAATGGATAGCTTTGGTAGCTATACCCATCTCAAGATTTGGAACCGAATTCAATCTTGGATTGCCTTCTAGGTGAGCTATGAGCGATGGGGAGGTTAATGTCACATACTCCTCTACTGAGTGGAATCAAGTGGGTTGGGAATTGTGCCATGGCTAGACTGGCTACAGTGGCACTAATCTCCCTTAACAGGTCTTGTGTCAACATTCTGGCCAGTTGCACACAAGCATAAACCCACTGTATAACACCAACAATCATGTCCACTGGTTGGGGAATAAGGTTTAACCCTGTTGCATAGGCAGTTGCCTGTAGGGTTTTCCCTAAGCTTTCCAACTTTTGCTGCTGTTAATACCGTCTGTCACTACCCTCGGGCATCTCTGACACCTGCCTTCTTGGGGCAGTCAGGGTGAGAGTGCCAGTAGCAAACAAACCTACCAGAAATAGCAAATACACAACAGTGGTGGCAGCAATCAGTCCTCCCAAAAGTCTTTTAGGGTGGCTAATCCCAGTCATCTCCTTCTGAGTGACTGTCACCTTTCTAAGCTGGCGCAGCATGTACATGGTGTCTTTCTCAGTATGCCGTGTGGCATCCTGGACACCAACATCCTGGAAATCTGGGGGGATCTGACGCAGCTGCTGATGCTGCTCCTCCATTTCCAGGGCATCTGCTTTTTCGATTTGTTCATTGTTCATGCCTGTGCTCTAGGAACCCTGCAGGGGGCAGTGCAGCTGTGGAGCATGCCTGACCCTCGGCTGAGTGGTCATCTGGAGCACCTGAGTGATCTGGGATTGTTACCTCATTCTCACTGTTCAAGTAAACCCTGCACACTTCCTGATTGAGGAATCCCTCTATCGGCATGTTTACAATCGTTCGCTGGGTGTGGGTGTAGGACACCTGCTCGCTCCCCCCTTCCCTAGCTAGGGGTTCAGGAAGCTTCCCCAGCACTGGGATAGCTAGTTCACTGTCTTTGAACTTACTATCACCCACCAGGCCCATGTCAGTGCAGGCGGGGATTCTGACACCCCTCTTTGCGATGTCCTGCACTGGCAGGCGGGTGGCTTGACCATCCAGCTCCAATCTGGCTGAACCACTGTTGGTCAGACTCAGACTGACAGACTGAGCTGGTGGCTGTAAGAAAACCGGCTCGGCTTTCATTCCCTGTCCCTTCCGGGGGACTGGGTGTGTTGGAAACCCTGCCGTTGAGGCAGGAACAATCAGGTCAATCTCACTCACTACCTGGTAGTTGTGAGAAATAATGTTACCTGACTGCAGGTTCCCTGGGTCACAGCAGAGGGAATCGGCATCTGGGATCAGGTGTGTCCACAGCGCAGTAGTCTCAGCGTCCAGCTGGACCTCCTCTCTAACCTGTGAATGTTGCACCAGGGGCACCTGGCGGTGGCCCTGTGACAGCTGCTCAAGCACATCCTCACTAATAGAGGACCTCTCAGGGCTAAGGGTGAGGGCTACATCACCAACCTGCTCTCCTGCCATCTGGATCCCTTCCACCACTGCACGGTGGTGGTCCTGACCCCTCTTGGGTGCCAGGGTGCACAGGGAAAGCTCCTTTTCATCGCCAGGTGGGGAGATCTGCTCCTCTTTAGGGATGTAAAAGGGGTGTGCTTTACCTGGTGGATCAGGCGGCTGCTTGGAGCACCGCTCCTGTGGCATGGAGGCTGTTGTGACCTCAGCCGGGACATGACTTCCCTGTATATCCGGGGAACAAGAAAATATTTTTATTTCTTGTCCAGAGGGAACAGAAGGAATCTCCACAAAGGCTTCTGTGTTCAGTGGGCACTGTGTGAGCACAGTCTGCCTCTTGGCCCCCCTTTCCTTCTGTACAAAAGGCTTAGGAGCCTTGACCTGTTTCCACACCTTGCCTTTCTGGTGATCCACCAAAGGTTCATCTCTGAGTCGCATGCCCTTTTCTTTTTCTACCCGTTTGAGCTTGCTGTATGACATCAAACACCTTTCAACCTCAGTGTCAATCAATGTCTCACTGTGTAAGACATCTCCCATGGCAGCCTTGAGGTAAAAGCTTCCTGCTTTTCCTCTCTGTTTTACTGCCTGCTCTGTGACTTCAGGGGTGGAGTAAGCTCTCGCTTGCGAGTGGCTGACCTCATCCAGGCAGGAACCCTTCCGCTCAATCAGATAGACTGAGGGGGGGAGAGGGGGCGGGTCTCCGCCTCCTCCAGTGGAGAGTATCAGCTCATTCACGCTTCTGGCAGCCTTGGGGAGCGGTTGTCTCTGTCCTAATAAAACTTGTTCAAGCCTGGCCAGGCGGGCGGCTACTGAATCCTTTTGTTCAGCTTTATCTAGCCCTTTCCCTTCCCCGGTGTTCTCATGGCACTTAGGACGCTGGGTGCGGTCCTGTGTACCTGCTTTGGAACGGGGCTTAGCCAGCTCAGGAGCCTGTGCTCCTTCGAGCAGGGGGGAATTAACCCTGCTGGCTCTGACGGCGAACACAGTCGCTTTAGCACCTTTTTGCTCAAAGCGACTTTGGACATCATACTCCCAGGCTTTCTGCACTAATCTCTTAATATCGGTCATTTTCATGGTCTGTGCATCTGTATGCATTAAGATCATCTTTCTGACTGACGGGTGGAGATTCGCAATGAATAAACCCTTGAAATGTGTGTTCTCTTCGCAACCCTCATCATTTGCCCTGCAAAATAAGTTCGTCTAAGTCTCTCCTAATATTCGCGAGGGGACTATGCTCTCTCGTGCTTAATGTTAAGGGCGGCGGCTATCGCGGCAGTCGGGTCAATAAACGCACTGTATTCTCGGATAAGTGCTTGACACAGCTCTTCAAAGTCATCACAGACGTTCTTCATCTGCCTAGCCATCCACTCATGTACAGCTCTGCTGCTAGTTTTCCTGACCAGAAACACTTTCTCCTGTTCTGTGGCGTTTGGCAGGTACTGCAGGGTATACCTGAGGTCTTGAATATAACTCTCGATATTATTCTCTGACACTGCAGGTCAAATCTCTCCATGTCCTTCGCTAGCTCTCTCAGAGAATGGAGGTTTATTCTCCTAGCTTCTCCGCTGACGGAGATATGACGGAGATCGTGGTCAGACCTGTCGCTGCTAGAGAGAGTGCTTAATAGCGACTCGAATTCAGACCTTTTAGCAACCATCGTTAAACTTAAAGAGTATTACTTTTAAGTACGAAATCACAGTTCTACCACAGAAAACCACAAGATCAAGTATGCAATCAACCCGGTAGATCGCAAAAGATCACAAAACAATCAAGCACTGCTTAAAGAGCAAGGGGAACTTTTTTCCTTTCGGCTTTCAGCACACTGTATTGTCGCGTATGAAACCCGCGGCATTTTATATTGAATTATTCCGCTTGGTTGACTCATTTTAGTCTTACCATAGCCCAGGTATGACTGAAATGAGTCCAGGGATGCCAATAAATGTAGTGTGCTCTCTGAAGGCACCAGTTCTGTAGGGTTTGGGCATGTACGGGGACATTTATTAATTGTAGCCGTAAATCACAAAATGATTCTTTTGATGGCCTTAGAATCCAACCATGCGATATAACTCAAACAACGCACACACCCACGGGTACTAATACACGAGGATACATTTATTAATACATAAAATATGCATATAAACCTAACAGATCTTATCGAGAGGGTTATCAGAATACAAAAGGTATATATACAATCAGTTACAAAGAGTTACATATGTCAAGAGGACATACGTTCAGTATATCATTCATTTAGATCGTTTCATAAAGTGAACTTGGTTACAACTTCTACATTAGATACTGAAAACAAGTACATAACTCTTAGGAATTAAATTGATATCAACTGGTTGGGATAACAATTGAATTCTCAAGCTGTAATGCATTGAAGTTGAATACTCATCCAATCTCTGGGGATTCAGATCTCCTGCGGGCTCTCTGGCTCCGTGCCAGGCTGTGCTGTGCTGCCGATGATCACTGACCGGCTAGTTAGTGTTGGCTTTAACTAGCAAAGTTTGTGCACAGGAGAAAAGATGACTGTGGGTCCCAGCAAGTCAGGAAGAGGACCGGTTCATTCCTGATGAAGCGCTAGTTCTGAATAGTGATTCAGCTGTCCACAGTTCCGACCTGTTCACAAGGCTTGCTGCTGGTGCTTACCTCAGGTGGATCCTCTGGTTACTCTCTGGCAACCTCCGCTCTAGACTCTTAGAACAAAAGAAAGTTCTGGCACTCGGACACACTGGCCGTTCCGTGGTTGTCCGGGCTGAGTCTTAGGATGGTCAGGAGGCGCGCTGCGAGAATGTCCTGCCCTTGGGAGCCTTTTGGTCCTGGGCCGTCCTGCCCTGGAATTCTCCTTTGAATTCCCTTTAGAAAAGTCCAGGAAATAGTCTCTCAGGCCCTCTGTGTTGCCTATTTTTACCTGGAGGAACTTCAGCTCGTTCATTGGCTGAAAGTTCCATGGGCATCAGAGTCCCACGTGGGTTACTCGGCCCTACCAGTCCCTGATTGGTTGATCAAGTTGAGATGTGAGTCACTTACTCCTGACACACACTTACTCCTGACACACAGGAATGCAGTCCAGATGTCCATCTGGCACACCCCAGACAGATAGGCGCCAATGGATGACCATTGATCATGATAGCTAAGCTTAGCTAAGTGCATCCCCATTTGGGAGCTGTCCCTTATCAAAAGAAAACATCTTTAAATGAGCCTGCATGAATAGTTTCTCTGTGGCTGCACCACAGAGATGAACAGAGAGATGGGGCCTCATTAGAAAAAGCACAGCAACATTTAATTCTGTCTTATTAACAACCATTGCAGCTTCAAGTGAAAGGCTGAAGTGAAATAGAGCGGGGACGAAGGCAGTGAAGAGAGAGAACGTGGGAAGAAGAGAAAAACGCAAGGGAAAAAAAGCAGCGTCGTAAAAGAGGTGACGGAGCTGTCCTCTCTATAAGAAGGGTGCCAGCGAGCCTTGCGCTGGCTTACGGCCACACCCCCTTGAGCACGCCTGATCTTGTCTGATTTCGGAAGCTAAACAGGGATGGGCCTGGTTAGTACTTGGATGGGAGACCGCCTGGAAATACCAGGTGCTGTAAGCTTTTAAGCACAGGAGGCGCCCTATCCCCGCTCGCTCACTCATTCCCCTGTTCACACGAGCAGTGCGGCTTTTCCGTCTGTTTATTTGTCAGCTTTGGCGAGACACGGGTGCTTGTGTATTAGCGTGAGCGTTTTTTATTCTGATCATGAACAGTTTTACAAGTCCGCAAAGGATCGAGGAAAGGTTTATCGCCAGCTGAAAAGAGACACAGCGCTTCGGCTGTGGAGACTTGTTCGGCTGGCGTTCGGGGAGTCGCGTTTTTCAGAATTGTATTGAGATCGTTTTCCACAGAGCTCAGATGTCAAAGCAAAGCAGCAGCTCTCCACAGCGATCCTCTATAGCGCCCTTTCTCCCGCAGCTCCGTCCTCATTGGAAGGAAGCAAGAGTGAAAGGCTGAAGTGAAATAGAGCAGGGACGAAGGCAGTGAAGAGAGAGAACGTGGGAAGAAGAGAAAAACGCAAGGGAAAAAAAGCAGCGTCGTAAAAGAGGTGACGGAGCTGTCCTCTCTATAAGAAGGGTGCCAGCGAGCCTTGCGCTGGCTTACGGCCACACCCCCTTGAGCACGCCTGATCTTGTCTGATCTGGGAAGCTAAACAGGGATGGGCCTGGTTAGTACTTGGATGGGAGACCGCCTGGGAATACCAGGTGCTGTAAGCCTTTAATTGCAGGAGGCACCCTATCTTCGCTCACTCGCTCATTCTCCTTTTCACACGTGCAGTGCGGCTTTTTGGCTTTTTATTTGTCAGCTTTGGTGAGACACAGGTGCTTGTGTATTAGCATGAGCGTTTTTTATTCTCATCATGAACCTTATATACTGTATCTCTACATCCCATAACCTTTAACGGCAGGTGCCTGGGTGTGGACATGTTGTGATGTAATATTTAATTTAAAAGTAAACATTTTAGTAAAGTCTGTTATATTGTTAAAATCTATAAGCGTTATAAATATCAATTTTTGCTCGTGCTTATAATTTATCACTGCTAAATGTGTCTTATTCAATTATTTAAACACTTTTATGACCTATCCACTAAAATATAAAGACCTGCCCTACAACGCTCTTCTCAAAAGATAAAATAAGTTTTACATTTTTTGATTCAATGTAATTTATTTTCTAGAGAAACACACATCATTTGAGGCTTGGGTTGCATGTTAATATTTTTAAGGTTTAAAGACTTTACGTTCACGGTACGTGGAAAATCATTTCAAACTTTTGAAAAGTTGTTGAGAATTTGTCATTGAAATAAGCTTACATATTTTAATTCAACGTGATTACTTTTCACTCTCGATAAAACACGTGTGATTTTGGGGCGGGGGGATATGGTGGGGTGTTCTAAAACATCACAACCATTTGAAAAATGTCTTGAGCTATGTAGGCATGGTTACAAATTTGGAGTTTATGCTTAAATTAGCCGACTTGCCGGTTTTGAAGTGTGACACCTGAGCTGTCAGGCCCCGATTTTGACTGCTGCGAAGATGGCTTCTTTGAGTAGTGAATCATCGGATTCCTCTGCTTTGCAAACTGAAGAAGTAGGTTGCTAAAATATTTTTTCTGATAGTAGAATTGTCGTTTCAATCTGCGTTTAGCGTATTTCGTTTTCAACACTTTGTCTTCTTTTTAGCAAAAGCTGACCCAGCACTCAGTGGTGTGTGACAGTGGCTGTCATGTGAACTCTGATGGTGATTCAGGTGTTGGGGGTCTGTCAACGACTGATGAAGAGTTGCTACAAATGGTAAATATTAAACCACAACAAGTTCGAAGCAAACGAAGAACTCTAACACAAAAGAGGCATTACAATTTAAATATTTTAGGTAAAAAGCATGCCTATTTATTTTGTTAAGCCTTCCTTTTCTTTTTTCGTTTAATAGAATAACGAAGAGGTCAACGCATAAATCTTCAAACTACCATCAAGCTTGAATGTTTCGTGTCTGTTCATGTGTGTTCGCCAAAATGTGATTAATGATGATGTTCAACCTAGTTTAGCTAACGATGGCTCTAATGAGCCCGATGCTATGGATCAGATTGTAAAGTCGGTGGTATTTTGCACCTTCAACCATTGTTTAAAGGGGGTTGTGGTTGATGAATGCGCGGCCTGTTTGATTAATCATCCAGGTCAACGGGGTCACACATGCCTGGTTGTCGGGTGCGCGGATGGGTACTGTGGTGTCTCCGGGGGAAAGTTTATGTAAATGAAAGTAGTACTCACACCACACTTTTCTTTCCTGAGTTTCGTGGCGTTTCTTCCTCCAACTATCTTCCAAATACAGTCCGTAATCCGTTTCCTTAATCCTGATCCGATCCGAGTTCCAAAAGTCCGTAATAAAGCCAATCCGCGATGTATCCTTATCCAGTGTCCGTAATCCAAAAACCATAAACCTTTTCTCCTTTCAGTAGTCCGTTATTCTTTAGCCCGATCTTTAACATACACCTCTTTCCTCTCTTTTCCTCCAAACCGCATTCACCTTATCGGCTTCCGCCCTGTTCACTGCCTCCAGGGCACTTATATTTCGGTTCCTGATGCGGCTCAGCTGTGTCTCATTGTTTCTCAGGGTAGACCCTTTCCATTTACCGGTCAGCTGATTCTTTTTGGCAGCCATTTTGCTAAGGTCCATATCTAGTATTTTAAGTAGGTCATTCTGAAAATACCTGTTATGAATGACCCTTCCCCTGGTCATGTTACAGTACAAAGATGTGTTGTTTGCCGCATTAGAAATTTATAAGCGTCTCAGTTTAGCCCGAATTTTATCGGCTGTTCTGTACATCGCCAGTGGCCTGGGTGCCTATACTTTTACAGATGATACTGAGCGGAGTATAAAGCACTTGCTGAGAAAAATAATTGACGACCGCTCGCCATATGAGTATGTACGCTCCTTACTTGTAAAGGTAGATGGAAAAATACTACACGTGACTTTTGGTGCGTTGCAAAACTTATTTTATACTTATTTATACATATTTTTACAGAAAAGAAAAAAGATCTATGTAAAACCAGGGCTGTGAAATACTCGCAATGTGAATAGAGCTTTCACTCTGTTTTATAGACACAGGTGTGCCATCGTGAGAAGAATGAAAAATTTCGAATGTATACGTAAGAATTCTTACAAAAAGTGCTTTACACTCTTCTTTCTGCAAAGCTTGAAATGAAAATCAATTAACTGAATACTAATGTCCTTGAATTTGTTAAAGAGATAGATGTGCATGTAAAGAACATGAGTGAAATTACTGCGATTCTGATGTTTTCAGATCAGAAACTGAAGCCTGGCGGATTCAGCGGTGTGTATTCCAAAATACAACGTATTTTACATAGAACCTGTGGTAACACCGTCCCTCTGATCACTCAGGCTAATTTATTTGCTCTGTTAGGGTCGCCCAGTTCGGTGTTCACGGCTATAGAAATGGCGAGAGAAAGGGCGTTATGAATGCTTTTTCAGATGCTGCTGAGTTTCTGAACAATGTTGGGGCGATAGCTACAACTAATTTTCTGCACCAACATTTAATTGGCGATTGCAAGCAGTAGTCTGTAATGTGTGTGAAAAGTTTAAAAGTGTATACTGGGATGTTTCTGTAATTTAAAACCTACTGATGAAATAAAGTGGTTCACATTTCACATGCTATTTGTCCTGCGAGTTCTTTCTGTGACACTTTACTCAGTCAGTCAGTCAGTCAGTGTGTGTGTGTGTGTGTGTGTGTGTGTGTGTGTGTGTGTGTGTGCTCACATCCCGGAAACTCGCGGCCCTCACCAGACTTCCCACACCGCCGATTCCCTAGGGTTATAATAGATTGCATTCAAACCTGCAGCAGACATTATCACCTTCCATCCCTCATCGCTAATACGCGCTTTCACACACTTATTTATAAATCGAAGGGGATGCGGTGGTGGGCATTTGGACCCTGAGGCCTGGGGCTGCTCAGGGTGGAAGGCGGGACAACAACACTCATTATGACACACCATTGGCTCTGGAGGGGGCGGGACATCCACCCATAACATTGCACCATTGGCCGATAAGGGGGCAGGACATCTGCCCATGGCGGCCTCCCATTGGCTGAAAAAGGGGGCGTGGTACCTGTCAAAATGATTGATGAAAGGTGTCGCTTTATTCTACTCCCGGGCCAAAAACAGCCCTCGGATCATCAACTCAATCAGGAACTCCCAGTCTCACAACTGCATTCCCTGGTGCTTCCCTACCACCCTAACCCAATTTCTATCCCCAGGACCATCATTAACAATGACTACATTTTACAGGACGATCCCTCCATTGGTACTCTTTTTTCCGACCGCCCAATCATCTCTTATCGCTGACCACCACATAAGCTTCTTGTTCACAGCTCCCTCGCACTCAGCACCTTCCCCTGCAATAGCACTCGCTGCATCACTTGCAAATACATATCTACCGACATTCAGGGCATCACAGGACAATTCCAGATATCCCTGACAACATCCTCTATCTCATTTACTGTATCTCTTGCAAAAAATGCCCAGCTATCTACATTTGGGAAACCGAAAGGAGACCAGGAGAACACTTCAGAGAACATATTAGGGCTGGGAAGGTTAAAGATTTCTCCAAGCCCATAGTTTTTCTTTTCACCTCAAATAGCCAGGATCTCTCAATGACTGATTTATTTTAAAATAATCTTCTCTATTCTCTTGCAGGTTTTGACTTCACACCTTTCTTCACCTCTCTCCATTTAGCACTTCCTGAGTGGCCTCTCTGCTGCTCCTGCCTCCTCCCCTCTCCCAGCTTTTGTTCTTCTGTGCCATTTAATCTTTGTAATCTGCCCCGTCTTTCTCACACCTGAAGAAGGCTTCACAGCCGAAACATTGAGTTTTCTCTCTTCTCTTTTCAGTATGGAATAAACCTATTACTTGTTCCTTTGCAGACTACACATGCTGACATAGTGTAGTTCAGGTGGGTAGCTGCTTCAATATACATTTGTAAATTTCACCTCTGACGGCCACGACCACTCTAATCTCTCCGTCTGTGTTCTCAAAGACGGTTTTCCAAACTCATACATCAGAAAGACCACCGAAACTAAAATTATTCTGCAGCTAGGATCACACCTTCTCCCTTCCCTTAACGACAGACTACTGTTCTTTTAAACTTTCTCCATTCATTGGAAGTTTCATTTCACACCTCTCTGCACCCATTCTGACTTCACACCTCTTGATTGGCCTCTCTTTCTGTCCCCTGCTCCCGCCTCTCACTCCTCCTCCCTCCCAACCTTTGTTCTCCCGCTACTTTACCTTTGCCCACTGCCCTGTCTCTCTCACACCTGAAGAAGGCTCCACGGCCGAAACGTTGTGTTCTCTTTCTTCTTTTTTTCAGCATGGAATAAACCTATTACTTGTTCCTTTACATTTGTAAATGTCAATTTAAAACTGTAAAAATAGTAGGATTGTAACTCCACTTTAAAACGTGGCAAGAAATAGACACATGGCAGGCTACACCCTGGAAAGGACACCAGTCCATCCCAGGGCAAAGATATAAAAAATAAACATATAGGCAGCACATATCAAGCCTTACAAGAAATCATTAACAGCCTCAACACACACCACCGGTCCATTAAACTCAAATACACCAAGCATGGTAGCCTGATAGACTTCCTAGACACCACCACATACAAGGTTTCTTCCTTCAACAACACAGACAAACTGGACATCAAGGTATTTTTTAAAGACACATTCACACGGCTTACTGCACAAGGATAGCTTCCACCCAAAACATACTTTAAAAGGACTGGTAAAATCACAACTCCTACACTTCCACAAAATCTGTACACAACAAGACTTTGAGGAAGCCAAATACACACTCTTCCAAGCTTTATGCCAGAGAAGATACACACAAAGTTTCCTCAAAAATGTGGCACAAACATTTCTAAATAGAAAAACTCCAGATGACAGAAAAATACCCCTCAACACATCATATTCTCAACTCAGCATAAAAACCAACCAAAAACCATGATATTAGAAAACACAAACATACGAAGGGAGCACAAAATCATATCTGCACACAGAAAAAAACAAAAACCTTCAGCATTAATTAGTCCAAAGCAAGCTAAAACCTGTACACAACAGATCATATACACCAAGAGCCAAACATTTATTAACAGAAAACAACGATCCAAAACAAAGAAACTAAAGAAATCTTCCAGTTGCAAAGGGCACTCTCAGAAAACATCAATAACGCCATCTACAGCATCTAGTGCAAAAAGTGCGGGGTGACCTATGTGGGGGGGAACGGGTAACTCCATCCGAACCCAGCTGACACAACACAGGTACATCAGGAACCACGGGACTGGAAAGCAACCCCAACTGGACAGAGATAGAAAGAAAGAAAAAGGAAAGGGAGTGGATCAAAAGACTTTATACTATCTTTACACAAGACCTGAACATCAGAAAAACCGGGAGGGTTTTAGTCGTTGGAAGGAGAGTGCTCTCCTTGTCCCAGATGGTCCCCTCTCGGATAAAATCTGGGAGAAGGAGCTTTGTTCCCCTCTCCTAACTAGCCAGATCCTACAGGGACTGGAACTCTTCACCATACTAACACGCAACAAACAGAAGAATAACTGAAACCAATCAGCTATGGAAACTCGCACAGCTTGCACAGTCCTACTAGGGAGGAAAACAAAAGACCCTGATTGCCTATTGAGATGTTAATGGTCCATGCATAATCCCCACCAGGGTAAGCAGAAACCCATTCACCAACTGAAACTGCACCTACTCATACAGAAACGTACAGAAGGAACACAGACCATAGGATACAATCTAGCCCCCTAGGAGGAACTACAACACACTGCCCCTTACAAAACAGGATAAAAACAGGCCAGCATGGACACAGTGTTCCAGAACAATGCCTGAAGAAGACCCAGGCAGAAACATAGCGACACACAGAAAGGCAAGATTGTCTTCCTATGGAGCCACAGATTCTACAGAGGTAAAGCTGCCTAACAGTGGAAACCTAACGGTGTCAACGAAGCTTTAGGCATTTAAATGGTAAGTATGGATCAATCCAAAGTTGACAACGCACGCAACCGTACGGTCACCCTCCACACTGCCTACACAACAAACATGTCAAACAGACAGGATACCTTCCAACAAGGAACCAGGATCATCTACAAAATGATCCAAACAGTCCACCATTTACAAAACACAGCAGTTTTATTGGACAGGAGAACCGAGCACCCGCCAGCCTACGACGGAAGACAGAGGAATTCATAAAACCTTCCAAGCCACCCAAACTCACATATTTGAAGCTGGTAAGCAATGCCAAAAATTGGCTTCACACCACACTGCAGATCCTCGAAGAGCATTACGAAGAAAATCTGTCATACAACTAGAGGATCTTGAGCTTCCCCACTGGGAGGAAGCTTTCACACTTGCTTCCAACTGATCAAAGAAACATTATGGGAGGAAATTGCAGAACACCACCTTTGGACCCTACAGTACACAAGCTATCAATACTGGGTTAGGGAAGGACACTCTGGCAGATCAAATTATCACAGCAGTTTTTAAATTCTACAACGACTTCTACTGGAAAGACTGCGAACAAGACCAAGTAAGAGTTGAGTTGTTTTATAAAGTCATTATTTTAGAGCAAGGTATAATTCTGATAAAAATACAATAAACAATATGGTGAAGCTATTGGAGAGAAAATTAAGGCTCGGTTAAGAAACTGAAACAGTCTTGACTTGTTCCTTTACACAAAAGTTATTTATTTTCAAAAGAGACCCATGAGGATTCCTCTGGTGTGCAAGACCTGCCTGAAGACATTTGACCAGTTTCCTCTTCACCTAAAGAGGGTGTGTATGAAATGAGCCTCAGCAGAGGAGATCAGCAAGTTCCTTCTCCAGGCCAGGAAGGACCTGTTGAATCACCTGAGGAATGGGCAGGTCGGGGATTGCAAGAGCATAGGGCTCATGTGTGGTGAGAATGTGAGACTGGCGGAGTCCATGGACTGTTTTATGTGGAATCCTGAAGACACATCAGCAAGGTAAGATATTTATAATTTATAAGGCTTCTTCTGTTTCATTTCTAACCTTTACCTTTATGTAAGGGTATGTTAAAATGATATACCAGTGGTCCAGAAGCCCTGAGCAAGAGGCTGCTGTCCAGGAGGAAGAGATGCCAGAGACATGTGAGTTCTGGAGAACTTTCTATTTTTTCCAAATGTATATTTTGTTTTATACTTGTATTCTAGTTTGTCTTAGAAGTAAAAATGTTTAAATGTGTATTTTGTATTCCTACTGTCCCCCCAGTTCTTAAAAGCCATCAGCAGGCTCTCAGGAAGACGGTGACCCAGGCTGGACTGGACAGAACGCACTCCCTGGATGCTCCTCACCTGGCTGGGTTTAAACAGGACCTTACCAAGGATCTTGGAGTGGCAGATTGCTCTCAGGAGGTATTTATTTTTAAAGGCATTTAAAATTGAGCAGTGATATTTCCATAGCACATGTTTTTACTCCTTAGCTTAAAATTCACCCATGTGAAATCTCAGCCATAAACATAGTGACTCTACATTTGTCAGGTAGAAAATGTTTCCAGATTCCTCTTTTTATGGATCCATCTGCATCTTCCTTAAACTTTGTAAAGGGCCTATCCAAAACAACAATTATTGTAACCAAATGAAGACCACTGGACTGTCTCACCAAATCATTGCTAATTATATTAAGAACATAAACCATTTTCCAGGCTACATCCTAAATGATATCAGTGTGAAAGTAGAGGATCCCAGCCTGGCTAACCTCATCATCAACTTCCAAAGTATCCTAAAGGATATTCAGAAGAAGAACAGTAAGAATGTTGCCAAGAGATTACTAAAAATAGGTCATTTTCATTTTAAAACTTCTTTCAGTTGTACTTTTAATCTGAATACAAAAAAAGTTGATGAGTATTAATTTCTCCCACAGATATAGACAGTTGCAGAGTCCAGAACCAAGTACGAACGATTGCTGGAAGGTGCTGATGGTTGCAAAGAGAGATGTGTTGCACAGACTGGGCAAGACATCACCTTGCCTGAGCAGCTTCTTGTACTGTATTACCTGCAGGCCTTTCTCCAGCTGAAGCACCTGTAGCACCCAGGGGTGGTAAAGAACATGACAGTAAGAATACTTTCATACAACAAAAGTAAGAAATTACATAGATGGGATTTTTACAGTTTGGTGTATTCATTTTTATTTTCTCGCTATTACAGGTTGAGGAATGGGTGCAAAGAAAGTGTTGTTTCAACAAGTGGGCACAAAAATGGTCATAATTCCTGTTAAAGAGCACAAAACCTCAAACAACAGCTGGCTTCCTTTGCATTGAGTGAAGAAGAGGAACATGCAAGTTGATGGCTACATTGATATACCCATCCACTCAATTCAGGGTTGTGGTAGATCTGGAACCATCCTGGCAAGCAGTGGATGCAAAGTACTGTATCACCCATAATGTGACACCAGTCCATCACAGGACTCACTCACACCATGGCCAATTTTCAAAGAAGCCAATTAAAATCCATGTTAATACCGAACAAAAGACCTCCACCTGCATAGCTCCAATCATGTACAGTATTTAAGAAAATCTGGAATGTACCTTAATTGCATTTTATTTGTGTTTTATCAGCCGTTTCATCTTTACTTCACTAAACTGTGCTGTAATGCCCAAGTCAGCCGCTGTGAAAGGAGATGGAGAAGATGGACTGGTCAGCCAATGTATCAACAGTGCTTGAGAAGTGGAAGCCCAACACAGGACTGCCACCAAATGACATGCAAATTAAAAAGTTGATAAAGTATCAAATCTGGGAAGGCCTGAGCATCACTGACGATCCTGTGAAGGGGAAGAAGTTTGTGACTTCCAGGTGTTTCCAGAAGGGAGAGGTGGTGTGTGATTACAATGGCAAGGTCATCACAAAGACAACTGCTGAAGCTCACAGATGACAGAGGGAGACATGAGATGTCTTTTCTTTTCAGATGAACCTGCACAAAAACTGTGCATTGATGCTCGTGAAAAGCACTGAGCCTGCCTCCCGGATAAGGAGGCAAATCGGAAGATGGATAAATCAATCAAAGAGAAAAGACAATGTAAGGGCTGTAAGAAAGTCATTTATAATCAACGAACAGCCTGTCATAATTCTGTCTGTGACAAAAAGGGACATTGTTGAGGGGAGAAGAGCTCCTCTGTGATTACAGCATTTCCAGGAAATAATTTCAAGGTGAAGGACAAGCTCTGGAGTGGTTGGTTCACTGACCATTTCCAAAAAAGAAACTAAGTCAGTATATTAAAGTGCATATTTTGCAGATATTCATTTTCTTGTACCTTGGAATTAATGTAAAAATTATATTCGTGTTAATGTCTTGAAAATAGCATTTCTCATTCTCATCAGCAAGGATATAAGGAAGGGATATAGGACTGCGAAAAAGATACATGATTTTCAGAAGAGTATAGAAGGCAGATAACTATCCCACTCAATTGTTACTGCAAAGAAATGCCACAGTGTAAACAAAAAGGCGAACCATTCTTGAAATTTATTGACAGAATCTGAATAGCCCAGCATTCCCAGACCAGGCACTGGAGTTTCCTGCAGCGTTAGATGGGTAGTCTCTTGGTAAGAGAGAGATCGACAGAGTACTGGACTTCATGAACGACACCTTTCCAATTCATCGAGAACAGAGCCCACAAGATCTAGAGTCTAGAGAACAATTTCTTACAATATTAGTGGTAGTTTCTGAATAGGTTAAGGACAACATAGTTGTACAGCTATCTTGCAACTTCTTAAAAGTTGTAAAAGTGATTACCATATTGCCAGTGGTTTATATTTAAAACCTAAAGATTTTAAATTGAATCTTTCTTAAACAAAGGACATTTTTCACAGGAACAGCAGCCTAAATCAGTTGATGACTGTAAATATGACAAGCTTGTGATAAATTGTAAAGTGCAAAACAAAGTTGTATTGTTTTGGTTTTGTCTTCAACATCATACTAATAGGCATGTTATTTTTAGAGCAGCTGCCTGCCATTCACCACCGGCCAAGATGCCACGAGGTACATGAAATGACCCAGAAGTACTTAATGATACAGAGAAGAGCATATGGGGGGGAAAAAAAGAAGACAAGAAATATCCATTAACACGTGCATCTAGAAGCCAGAAGACGGGTGATGATCAGCATTTCAAAAGCAGACACTGGAGGTTGAATTCAAGTTTTAACAGTGATTGTCTATGTTTGGCTTCAACACAAATCATATTAATATGCTCACGTTATTAATTTGTACAAAGTCCCCAATAATCATTACAGGCGACGTTCCCAGGAGTACACACGACCCATCAATTAAAGCGACTTAATTGAGGTGCCCATCTACCAGTTAACACTGTACTTCCTACAATACTTGTGAAACCGGTTTAATTCGTCACAGCCAGCACTCCTGCAGGGAGGGGGTTGTACTCGTAAAGTAGAAGCAGGTGAGATTTCCAGCGAAAGACACCCCCCCTCAAAAACCCAGCAAGCAGTAAGGCTTTATGTTGAAAATTGAGGTGGATTTTGTTTATGATAAAGAGGAGAAACTGGGATGGGAGGAGGGTTTGGTTTTGCATAAGGGGCGGGATTATGATAATTGGAGGAATTTGCGAGAGTATAATGGTTGATATATTTGATTTTGTATTGTGGTCGTTATCTATGTTTTTGGTTGGTATTATGTTTATATGGTTGTTTTTGTTGGTTGGTTGTTATTATGGTTATTAATAATACGATCTATAGTTGAAATCTGAGCCTAAATAAAAAGAAAAAGCAAGTGATTAGGTTTGTGAGCAATCTAATTACTTATTCGTTTAAAACGCTATATAAAATAAAGTTTATTATTAATTTGCTGGACAGAGCGGTGAACATTATTATGCATAAGACAAAGATAACGATCCTGATCAGTTTAGAAATCTGTGTACGCTGTAAGGTTTGCGATTTAAATCAAAACACGAATCAAAATCAAGACATTTAATATACATATACATACGGTATACAGTACAGTTTGCATACGGTAATATGCTTATGTTCCTAAATCAATCTCTTTTATGAGCATGTGTAAGGCATGGTGAATCGATTCTCAAAAATTACTGTACTTTGCATGATTGGAAAAAAATGCGTGATTGCGAAATGCTGTGGTGTTACTTTTACAAAGACGGTCAATGAAAAAAAGAATGTGGACCAGGGCAATACTTTGAGTTTACAGCTTGTCCAAGGTCATTTATTATTAATACTATTAGTAATATCTTCGTTAAAGACTTTGATGGCTACAGCTCAAACATGAGAGGTTGAGCTTTTTTAGCTCCACCTTGCGGAAATTCTGGATACTATTATTTTGCTAGCGGTATTTACCGGTAACTTGCGGTATTTACCGGTAACTTGCGGTAGACTGCGTACAGCATACCGGAAAATAATGCGGTATCGCCCGCGCATTTTGAATGGCTGCATCTGTACATTGTGACAAAAACAAATTTCAAGTCCATTATGAGCACACACAGCATATTAAAGATGGGTCTCTGCACTGTAAAGGAATCTTAGTAACTTTAGCTAATAAACCTGAAATGTCATTTCTTTTACTGCTTGTTCTTTAAGGTACTAACTCATTGACATTATGTAGATTAAAATAAGACTATTCACAAAGAAAAAGCATTTATCACAAATGTATCATGCCAAATAAACTCTAGTAATCAAGAGGAATTAAGAAAAGGAAACAAAACCATCTTTTGAGGATGCCAGATAGAAATGTAAACACACACTCAAACGTGGGGCCAATCTTACCAGAAATCAATTAACACACCAATGATCTTGGACTGATGTCTGAAAACCAGAGCAAACAGTACAATATTAAGGTACTAAAGCTATTAGTAGAACAGATCTAGCTTCTCAACATAATACTTATGTCTGAACTTCATTGAATAGTGACACTTCAATCTTTCATATTCAATATTTTTCACAAAATCAACAGCTGAGAACAGACCGCCATATAACTTTATCCAGTGGTTTTCAGAGCAGAGACATCCGTGTGGGCAAGAGTTCTTTCCCTGAGGTCCACTGCACGTCAGCTAGCCACGTTCTGGCTGGGTCGTGTGTACTCCTGGGAACGTCGCCTGTAATGAATATTGGGGACTTTGTACAAATTAATAACGTGAGCATATTAATATGATTTGTGTTGAAGCCAAACATAGACAATCACTGTTAAAACTTGAATTCAACCTCCAGTGTCTGCTTTTGAAATGCTGATCATCACCCGTCTTCTGGCTTCTAGATGCACGTGTTAATGGATATTTCTTGTCTTCTTTTTTTTCCCCCCATATGCTCTTCTCTGTATCATTAAGTACTTCTGGGTCATTTCATGTACCTCGTGGCATCTTGGCTGGTGGTGAATGGCAGGCAGCTGCTCTAAAAATAACATGCCTATTAGTATGATGTTGAAGACAAAACCAAAACAATACAACTTTGTTTTGCACTTTACAATTTATCACAAGCTTGTCATATTTACAGTCATCAACTGATTTAGGCTGCTGTTCCTGTGAAAAATGTCCTTTGTTTAAGAAAGATTCAATTTAAAATCTTTAGGTTTTAAATATAAACCACTGGCAATATGGTAATCACTTTTACAACTTTTAAGAAGTTGCAAGATAGCTGTACAACTATGTTGTCCTTAACCTATTCAGAAACTACCACTAATATTGTAAGAAATTGTTCTCTAGACTCTAGATCTTGTGGGCTCTGTTCTCGATGAATTGGAAAGGTGTCGTTCATGAAGTCCAGTACTCTGTCGATCTCTCTCTTACCAAGAGACTACCCATCTAACGCTGCAGGAAACTCCAGTGCCTGGTTTGGGAATGCCGTGCTATTCAGATTCTATCAATAAATTTCAAGAATGGTTCACCTTTTTGTTTACACTGTGGCATTTCTTTGCAGTAACAATTGAGTGGGATAGTTATCTGCCTTCTATACTCTTCTGAAAATCATGTATCTTTTTAGCAGTCCCATATCCCTTCCTTATATCCTTGCTGATGAGAATGAGAAATGCTATTTTCAAGACATTAACACGAATATAATTTTTACATTAATTCCAAGGTACAAGAAAATGAATATCTTCAAAATATGCACTTTAATAAACTTACTTAGTTTCTTTTTTGGAAATGGTCAGTGAACCAACCACTCCAGAGCTTGTCCTTCAACCTTGAAATTATTTCCTGGAAATGCTGTAATCACAGAGGAGCTCTTCTCCCCTCAACAATGTCCCTTTTTGTCACAGACTGAATTATGACAGGCTGTTCGTTGATTATAAATTACTTTCTTACAGCCCTTACATTCTTTTCTCTTTGATGGATTTATCCATCTTCCAATTTGCCTCCTTATCCGGGAGGCAGGCTCAGTGTTTTTCACGAGCATCAATGCACAGTTTTTGTGCAGGTTCATCTGAAAAGAAAAGACATCTCATGTCTCCCTCTGTCATCTGTGAGCTTCAGCAGTTGTCTTTGTGATGACCTTGCCGTTGTAATCACACACCACCTCTCCCTTCTGGAAACACCTGGAAGTCACAAACTTCTTCCCCTTCACAGGATCGTCAGTGATGCTCAGGCCTTCCCAGATTTGATACTTTATCAACTTTTTAATTTGCATGCCATTTGGTGGCAGTCCTGTGTTGGGCTTCCACTTCTCAAGCACTTCAGACACTGTTGATACATTGGCTGACCAGTCCATCTTCTCCGTCTCCTTTCACAGCTGCTGACCTGGGCAGTACAGCGCAGTTTAGTGAAGTAAAGATGAAACGGCTGATAAAACACAAATAAAATGCAATTAAGGTACATTCCAGATTTTCTTAAATACCGTACATGATTGGAGCTATGCAGGTGGAGGTCTTTTGTTCGGTATTAACATGGATTTTAATTGGCTTCTATGAAAATTGGCCATGGTGTGAGTGAGTCCTGTGATGGACTGGTGTCACATTATGGGTGATACAGTACTTTGCATCCACTGCTTGCCAGGATGGTTCCAGTTCTACCACAACCCTGAATTGAGTGGATGGGTATATCAATGTAGCCATCAACTTGCATGTTCCTCTTCTTCACTCAATGCAAAGGAAGCCAGCTGTTGTTTGAGGTTTTGTGCTCTTTAACAGGAATTATGACCATTTTTGTGCCCACTTGTTGAAACAACACTTTCTTTGCACCCATTCCTCAACCTGTAATAGTGAGAAAATAAAAATGAATACACCAAACTGTAAAAATCCCATATATGTAATTTCTTACTTTTGTTGTATGAAAGTATTCTTACTGTCATGTTCTTTACCACCCTGGGATGCTACAGGTGCTTCAGCTGGAGAAAGGCCTGCAGGTAATACAGTACAAGAAGCTGCTCAGGCAAGGTGATGTCTTGCCCAGTCTGTGCAACACATCTCTCTTTGCAACCATCAACACCTTCCAGCAATCCTTCGTACTTGGTTCTGGACTCTGCAACTGTCTATATCTGTGGGAGAAATTAATACTCATCAACTTTTTTTGTATTCAAATTAAAAGTACAACTGAAAGAAGTTTTAAAATGAAAATGACCTATTTTTAGTAATCTCTTGGCAACATTCTTACTGTTCTTCTTCTGAATATCCTTTAGGATACTTTGGAAGTTGATGATGAGGTTAGCCAGGCTGGGATCCTCTACTTTCACACTGATATCATTTAGGATGTAGCCCGGAAAATGGTTTATGTTCTTAATATAATTAGCAATGATTTGGTGAGACAGTCCAGTGGTCTTCATTTGGTTACAATAATTGTTGTTTTGGATAGGCCCTTTACAAAGTTTAAGGAAGATGCAGATGGATCCATAAAAACAGGAATCTGGAAACATTTTCTACCTGACAAATGTAGAGTCACTATGTTTATGGCTGAGATTTCACATGGGTGAATTTTAAGCTAAGGAGTAAAAACATGTGCTATGGAAAGATCACTGCTCAATTTTAAATGCCTTTAAAAAATAAATACCTCCTGAGAGCAATCTGCCACTTCAAGATCCTTGGTAAGGTCCTGTTTAAACCCAGCCAGGTGAGGAGCATCCAGGGAGTGCGTTCTGTCCAGTCCAGCCTGGGTCACCGTCTTCCTGAGAGCCTGCTGATGGCTTTTAAGAACTGGGGGACAGTAGGAATACAAAATACACATTTAACATTTTTACTTCTAAGACAAACTAGAATACAAGTATAAAACAAAAGATACATTTGGAAAAAATAGAAAGTTCTCCAGAACTCACATCTTCCCCTTCCTCTTCCACTTCAGTCTCTGGCATCTCTTCCTCCTGGACAGCAGCCTCTTGCTCAGGGCATCTGGACCACTGGTATATCATTTTAACATACCCTTACATAAAGGTAAAGGTTAGAAATGAAACAGAAGAACCCTTATAAATTATAAATATCTTACCTTGCTGATGTGTCTTCAGGATTCCACATAAAACAGTCCATGGACTCCGCCAGTCTCACATTCTCCCTCACACATGAGCCCTATGCTCTTGTAATCCCCGACCTGCCCATTCCTCAGGTGATTCAACAAGTCCTTCCTGGCCTGGAGAAGGACCTTGCTGATCTCCTCTGCTGAGGCTCATTTCATACACACCCTCTTTAGGTGAAGAGGAAACTGGTCAAATGTCTTCAGGCAGGTCTTGCACACCAGATGTATCCTCATGGGTCTCTTTTGAAAATAAATAACTTTTGTGTAAAGGAACAAGTCAAGACTGTTTCAGTTTCTTAACCGAGCCTTAATTTTCTCTCCAAAAGCTTCACCATATTGTTTATTGTATTTTTATCAGAATTATACCTTGCTCTAAATTAATGACTTTATAAAACAACTTAACTCTTACTTGGTCTTGTTCCCAGTCTTTCCAGTAGAAGTCGTTGTAGAATTTAAAAACTGCTGTGATAATTTGATCTGCCCGAGTGTCCTTCCCTAACCCAGTATTGATAGCTTGTGTACTGTAGGGTCCAAAGGTGGTGTTCTGCAATTTCCTCCCATAATGTTTCTTTGATCAGTTGGAAGCAAGTGTGAAAGCTTCCTCCCAGTGGGGAAGCTCAAGATCCTCTAGTTGTATGACAGATTTTGCTCTTCGAGGATCTGCAGTGTGGTGTGAAGCCAATTTTTGGCATTGCTTACCAGCTTCAAATATGTGAGTTTGGGTGGCTTGGCAGGTTTTATGAGTTCCTCGGTCTTCCGTCGTAGGCTGGCGGGTGCTCGGTTCTCCCGTCCAATAAAACTGCTGTGTTTTGTAAATAGTGGACTGTTTGGATCATTTTGTAGATGATCCTGGTTCCTTGTTGGAAGGTATCCTGTCTGTTTGACATGTTTGTTGTGTAGGCAGTGTGGAGGGTGACCGTACGGTTGCGTGCGTTGTCAACTCTGGATTGATCCATACTTACCATTTAAATGCCTAAAGCTTCGTTGACACCGTTAGGTTTCCACTGTTAGGCAGCTTTACCTCTGTAGAATCTGTGGCTCCATAGGAAGACAATCTTGCCTTTCTGTGTGTCGCTATGTTTTTGCCTGGGTCTTCTTCAGGCATTGTTCTGGAACACTGTGTCCATGCTGGCCTGTTTTTATCCTGTTTTGTAAGGGGCAGTGTGTTGTAGTTCCTCCTAGGGGGCTAGTTTGTATCCTATGGTCTGTGTTCCTTCTGTACGTTTCTGTATGAGTAGGTGCAGTTTCAGTTGGTGAATGGGTTTCTGCTTTCCCTGGTGGGGATTATGCATGGACCATTAACATCTCAATAGGCAATCAGGGTCTTTTGTTTTCCTCCCTAGTAGGACTGTGCAAGCTGTGCGAGTTTCCATAGCTGATTGGTTTCAGTTATTCTTCTGTTTGTTGCGTGTTAGTATGGTGAAGAGTTCCAGTCCCTGTAGGATCTGGCTAGTTAGGAGAGGGGAACAAAGCTCCTTCTCCCAGATTTTATCCGAGAGGGGACCATCTGGGACAAGGAGAGCACTCTCCTTCCAACGACTAAAACCCTCCCGGTTTTTCTGATGTTCAGGTCTTGTGTAAAGATAGTATTAAGTCTTTTGATCCACTCCCTTTCCTTTTTCTTTGTTTCTATCTCTGTCCAGTTGGGGTTGCTTTCCAGTCCCGTGGTTCCTGATGTACCTGTGTTGTGTCAGCTGGGTTCGGATGGAGTTACCCGTTCCCCCCACATAGGTCACCCCGCACTTTTTGCACTGGATGCTGTAGATGGCGTTATTGATGTTTTCTGAGAGTGCCCTTTGCAACTGGAAGATTTCTTTAGTTTCTTTGTTTTGGATCATTGTTTTCTGTTATGAAATGTTTGGCTCTTGGTGTATATGATCTGTTTTGTACAGGTTTTAGCTTGCTTTGGACTAATTAATGCTGAAGGTTTTTGTTTTTTTCTGTGTGCAGATATGATTTTGTGCTCCCTTAGTATGTTTGTGTTTTCTAATATCATGGTTTTTGGTTGTTTTTTATGCTGAGTTGAGAATATGATGTGTTGAGGAGTATTTTTCTGTCATCTGGAGTTTTTCTATTTAGAAATGTTTGTGCCACATTTTTGAGGAAACTTTGTGTGTATCTTCTCTGGCATAAAGCTGGGAAGAGTGTGTATTTGGCTTCCTCAAAGTCTTGTTGTTGTGTACAGATTTTGTGGAAGTGTAGGAGTTGTGATTTTACCAGTCCTTTTAAAGTATGTTTTGGGTGGAAGCTATCCTTGTGCAGTAAGCCGTGTGAATGTGTCTTTGAAAAATACCTTGATGTCCAGTTTGTCTGTGTTGTTGAAGGAAGAAACCTTGTATGTGGTGGTGTCTAGGAAGTCTATCAGGCTACCATGCTTGGTGTATTTGAGTTTAATGGACCTGTGGTGTGTGTTGAGGCTGTTAATGATTTCTTGTAAGGCTTGATATGTGCTGCCTATATGTTTATTTTTTATATCTTTGCCCTGGGATGGACTGATGTCCTTTCCAGGGTGTAGCCTCCCATGTGTCTATTTCTTGCCACGTTTTAAAGTGGAGTTACAATCTTACTATTTTTACAGTTTTAAATTGACATTTACAAATGTATATTGAAGCAGCTACCCACCTGAACTAAACTATGTCAGCATGTGTAGTCTGCAAAGGAACAAGTAATAGGTTTATTCCATACTGAAAAGAGAAGAGAGAAAACTCAATGTTTCGGCTGTGAAGCCTTCTTCAAGTGTGAGAAAGACAAGGCAGATTACAAAGATTAAATAGCACAGAAGAACAAAAGCTGGGAGAGGGGAGGAGGCAGGAGCAGCAGAGAGGCCAGACAGGAAGTGCAAAATGGAGAGAGGTGAAGAAAGGTGTGAAGTCAAAACCTGCAAGAGAATAGAGAAGATTACATTAAAATAAGTCAGTCATTGAGAGATCCTGGCTATTTGAGGTAAAAAGAAAAACTATGGGCTTGGAGAAATCTTTAACCTTCCCAGCCCTAATATGTTCTCTGAAGCATTCTCCTAGTCTCCTTTCGGTTTCCCAAATGTAGATAGCTGGGCATTTTTTGCAAGAGATACAGTAAATGAGATACAGGATGTTGTCAGGGTTATCTGGAATTGTCCTGTGATGCCCTGAATGTCGTTAGATATGTATTTGCCAGTGATGCAGCGAGTGCTATTGCAGGGGAAGGTGCTGAGTGTGAGGGAGCTGTGAACAAGAAGCTTATGTGGTGGTCAGCGATAAGAGATGATTGGGCGGTCGGAAAAAAGAGTACCAATGGAGGGATCGTCCTGTAAAATGTAGTCATTGTTAATGATGGTCCTGGGGATAGAAATTGGGTTAGGGTGGTAGGGAAGCACCGAGGGAATGCAGTTGTGAGACTGGGAGTTCCTGATTGAGTTGATGATCCGAGGGCTGTTTTTGGCCCGGGAGTAGAATAAAGCGACACCTTTCATCAAACATTTTGACAGGTACCACCCCCCCTTTTTCAGCCAATGGGAGGCCGCCATGGGCAGATGTCCTGCCCCCTTATCGGCCAATGGTGCAATGTTATGGGTGGATGTCCCGCCCCCTCCAGAGCCAATGGTGTGTCATAATGAGTGTTGTTGTCCCACCTTCCACCCCGAGCAGCCCCAGGCCTCAGGGTCCAAATGTCCACCACCGCATCCCCTTCGATTTATAAATAAGTGTGTGAAAGCGCGTATTAGCGATGAGGGATGGAAGGTGATCATGTCTGCTGCAGGTTTGAATGCAATCTATTATAACCCTAGGGAATCGGCGGTGTGGGAAGTCTGGTGAGGGCCGCGAGTTTCCGGGATGTGAGCGCGCACACACACACACACACACACACACACACACACACACACTGACTGACTGACTGACTGACTGAGTAAAGTGTCACAGAAAGAACTCGCAGGACAAATAGCATGTGAAATGTGAACCACTTTATTTCATCAGTAGGTTTTAAATTACAGAAACATCCCAGTATACACTTTTAAACTTTTCACACACATTACAGACTACTGCTTGCAATCACCAATTAAATGTTGGTGCAGAAAATTAGTTGTAGCTATCGCCCCAACATTGTTCAGAAACTCAGCAGCATCTGAAAAAGCATTCATAACGCCCTTTCTCTCGCCATTTCTATAGCCGTGAACACCGAACTGGGCGACCCTAACAGAGCAAATAAATTAGCCTGAGTGATCAGAGGGACGGTGTTACCACAGGTTCTATGTAAAATACGTTGTATTTTGGAATACACACCGCTGAATCCGCCAGGCTTCAGTTTCTGATCTGAAAACATCAGAATCGCAGTAATTTCACTCATGTTCTTTACATGCACATCTATCTCTTTAACAAATTCAAGGACATTAGCATTCAGTTAATTGATTTTCATTTCAAGCTTTGCAGAAAGAAGAGTGTAAAGCACTTTTTGTAAGAATTCTTACATATACATTCGAAATTTTTCATTCTTCTCACGATGGCACACCTGTGTCTGTAAAACAGAATGAAAGCTCTATTCACATTGCGAGTATTTCACAGCCCTGGTTTTACATAGATCTTTTTTCTTTTCTGTAAAAATATGTATAAATAAGTATAAAATAAGTTTTGCAACGCACCAAAAGTCACGTGTAGTATTTTTCCATCTACCTTTACAAGTAAGGAGCGTACATACTCATATGGCGAGCGGTCGTCAATTATTTTTCTCAGCAAGTGCTTTATACTCCGCTCAGTATCATCTGTAAAAGTATAGGCACCCAGGCCACTGGCGATGTACAGAACAGCCGATAAAATTCGGGCTAAACTGAGACACTTATAAATTTCTAATGCGGCAAACAACACATCTTTGTACTGTAACATGACCAGGGGAAGGGTCATTCATAACAGGTATTTTCGGAATGACCTACTTAAAATACTAGATATGGACCTTAGCAAAATGGCTACCAAAAAGAATCAGCTGACCGGTACATGGAAAGGGTCTACCCTGAGAAACAATGAGACACAGCTGAGCCGCATCAGGAACCGAAATATAAGTGCCCCGGAGGCAGTGAACAGGGCGGAAGCCGATAAGGTGAATGCGGTTTGGAGGAAAAGAGAGGAAAGAGGTGTATGTTAAAGATCGGGCTAAAGAATAACGGACTACTGAAAGGAGAAAAGGTTTATGGTTTTTGGATTACGGACACTGGATAAGGATACATCGCGGATTGGCTTTATTACGGATTTATGGAACTCGGATCGGATCAGGATTAAGGGAACGGATTACGGACTGTATTTGGAAGATAGTTGGAGGAAGAAAAGCCACGAAACTCAGGAAAGAAAAGTGTGGTGTGAGTACTACTTTCATTTACATAAACTTTCCCCCGGAGACACCACAGTACCCATCCGCGCACCCGACAACTAGGCATGTGTGACCCCGTTGACCTGGATGATTAATCAAACGGGCCGCGCATTCATCAACCACAACCCCCTTTAAACAATGGTTGAAGGTGCAACATACCACCGACTTTACAATCTGATCCATAGCATCGGGCTCATTAGAGCCATCGATAGCTAAACTAGGTTGAACATCATCATTAATCACATTTTGGCGAACACACATGAACAGACACGAAACATTCAAGCTTGATGGTAGTTTGAAGATTGATGCGTCGACCTCTTCGTTATTCTATTAAAGGAAAAAAGAAAAGGAAGGCTTAACAAAATAAATAGGCATGCTTTTTACCTAAAATATTTACAATTGTAATGCCTCTTTTGTGTTAGAGTTTTTCGTTTGCTTTGAACTTGCTGTGGTTTAATATTTACCATTTGTAGCAACTCTTCATCAGTCGTTGACGGACCCCCAACACCTGAATCACCGTCAGAGTTCACATGACAGCCACTGTCACACACCACTGAGTGCTGGGTCAGCTTTTGCTAAAAAGAAGACAAAGTGTTGAAAACGAAATACGCTAAACGCAGATTGAAACGACAATTCCACTATCAGAAAAAATATTTTAGCAACCTACTTCTTCAGTTTGCATAGCAGAGGAATCCGATGATTCACTACTCAAAGAAACCATCTTTGCAGCAGTCAATATCGGGGCCTGACAGCTCAGGTGTCACACTTCAAAACCGGCAAGTCGGCTAATTTAAGCATAAACTCCAAATTTGTAACCATGCCTACACAGCTCAAGACATTTTTCAAATGGTTGTGATGTTTTAGAACGCCCCACCATATCCCTCCGCCCCAAAATCACACGTGTTTTATCGAGAGTGAAAAGTAATCACTTTGAATTAAAATATGTAAGCTTATTTCAATGACAAATTCTCAACAACTTTTCAAAAGTTTGAAATGATTTTCCACGTACCGTGAACGTAAAGTCTTTAAACCTTCAAAATATTAACATGCAACCCAAGCCTCAAATGATGTGTTTCTCTAGAAAAGAAATTACATTGAATCAAAAAATGTAAAACTTATTTTATCTTTTGAGAAGAGCGTTGTAGGGCAGGTTTTTATATTTTAGTGGATAGGTCATAAAAGTGTTAAAATAATTGAATAAGACACATTTAGCAGCGATAAATTATAAGCACGAGCAAAAATTGATATTTATAACGCTTATAGATTTTAACAATATAACAGACTTTACTAAAATGTTTACTTATTAAATAAATTAAAAATTAAATATTACATCAGAACATGTCCACACCCAGGCACCTGCCGTTAAAGGTTATGGGATGTAGAGATACAGTATATAAGGTTCATGATGAGAATAAAAAACGCTCATGCTAATACACAAGCACCTGTGTCTCACCAAAGCTGACAAATAAAAAGCCAAAAAGCCACACTGCACGTGTTAACATGAGAATGAGCGAGTGAACAAAGATAGGGTGCCTCCTGCAATTAAAGGCTTACAGTACCTGGTATTCCCAGGCGGTCTCCCATCCAAGTACTAACCAGGCCCATCCCTGTTTAGCTTCCGAGATCAGACAAGATCAGGCGTGCTCAAGGGGGTGTGGCTGTAAGCAAGAGCAAGGCTCGCTGGCACCCTTCTTATAGAGAGGACAGCTCCGTCACCTCTTTTACGACGCTGCTTTTTTTCCCTTGCGTTTTTCTCTTCTTCCCACGTTCTCTCTCTTCACTGCCTTCGTCCCGCTCTATTTCACTTCAGCCTTTCACTCTTGCTTCCTTCCAATGAGGACGGAGCTGCGGGAGAAAGGGCGCTATAGAGGATCGCTGTGGAGAGCTGCTGCTGTGCTTTGACATCTGAGCTCTGTGGAAAACGATCTCAATACAATTCTGAAAAACGCGACTCCCCGAACGCCAGCCGAAAAAGTCTCCACAGCCGAAGCGCTGTGACAAATAAACAGACGGAAAAGCTGCACCGCACGTGTGAACAGGGGAATGAGTGAGCGAGCGCCTCCTGCGCTTAGAAGCTTACAACACCTGGTATTCCCAGGCGGTCTCCCATCCAAGTACTAACCAGGCCCCTTCCTGCTTATCTTCCACAATCAGACGAGATCAGGCGTGCTCAAGGGGGTGTGGCCATAAGGGAAAGCAGGGCTCACTGGCACCCTTCTATTAGAGAGGACAGCTCCGTCACCTCTTTTACGACGCTGCTTTTTTTCCCTTGCGTTTTTCTCTTCTTCCCATGTTCTCTCTCTTCACTGCCTTCGTCCCCGCTCTATTTCACTTCAGCCTTTCACTTGTCGCGGCAATGGTTGTTAATAAGACAGAATTAAGTGTTGCTGTGCTTTTTCAAATGAGGCCCCATCTCTCTGTTCATCTCTGTGGTGCAGCCACAGAGAAACTATTCATGCAGGCTGATTTAAAGATGTTTTCTTTTGATAAGGGACAGCTCCCAAATGGGGATGCACTTAGCTAAGCTTAGCTATCATGATCAATGGTCATCCATTGGCGCCTATCTGTCTGGGGTGTGCCAGATGGACATCTGGACTGCATTCCTAAGTGTCAGGAGTAAGTGACTCACATCTCACCTTGATCAACCAATCAGGGACTGGTAGGGCCGAGTAACCCACGTGGGACTCTGATGCCCATGGAACTTTCAGCCAATGAACGAGCTGAAGTTCCTCCAGGTAAAAACAGGCAACACAGAGGGCCTGAGAGACTATTTCCTGGACTTTTCTAAAGGGAATTCAAAGGAGAATTCCAGGGCAGGACGGCCCAGGAGCAATAGGCTCCCAAGGGCAGGACATTCTCGCAGCGCGCCTCCTGACCATCCTAAGACTCAGCCCGGACAACCACGGAACGGCCAGTGTGTCCGAGTGCCAGAACTTTCCTTTGTTCTAAGAGTCTAGAGCGGAGGTTGCCACAGAGTAACCAGAGGATCCACCTGAGGTAAGCACCAGCAGCAAGCCTCGTGAACAGGTCGGAACTGTGGACAGCTGAATCACTATTCAGAACTAGCGCTTCATCAGGAATGAACCGGTCCTCTTCCTGACTTGCTGGGACCCACAGTCATCTTTTCTCCTGTGCACAAACTTTGCTAGTTAAAGCCAACACTAACTAGCCGGTCAGTGAGCATCTGCAGCACAGCACAGCCTGGCACGGAGCCAAAGAGCCCGCAGGAGATCTGAATCCCCAGAGATTGGATGAGTATTCAACTTCAATGCATTACAGCTTGAGAATTCAATTGTTATCCCAACCAGTTGATATCAATTTTATTCCTAAGAGTTATGTACTTGTTTTTTAGTTTCTAATGTAGAAGTTGTAACCAAGTTCACTTTATGAAACGGTCTAAATGAATGATATACTGAACGTATGTCCTCTTGATATATGTAACTCTTTGTAACTGATTGTATATATACCTTTTGTATTCTGATAACCCTCTCAATAAGATCTGTTAGGTTTATATGCATATTTTATGTATTAATAAATGTATCCTCGTGTATTAGTACCCGTGTGTGTGTGCGTTGTTTGAGTTATATCGCATGGTTGGATTCTAAGGCCATCAAAAGAATCATTTTGTGATTTACGGCTACAATTAATAAATGTCCCCGTAAATGCCCAAACCCTACAGAACTGGTGCCTTCAGAGAGCACACTACATTTATTGGCGTCCCTGGACTCATTTCAGTCATACCTGGGCTATGGTAAGACTGAAATGAGTCAACCAAGCGGAATAATTCAATATAAAACGCCGCGGGTTTCATACGCGACAATACAGTGTGCTGAAAGCCGAAAGGAAAAAAGTTCCCCTTGGTCTTTAAGCAGTGCTTGATTGTTTTGTGATCTTTTGCGATCTACCGGGTTGATTGCATACTTGATCTTGTGGTTTTCTGTGGTATAACTGTGATTTCGTACTTAAAAGTAATACTCTTTAATTTTCACGATGGTTGCTAAAAGGTCTGAATTCGAGTCGCTATTAAGCACTCTCTCTAGCAGCGACAGGTCTGACCACGATCTCCGTCATATCTCCGTCAGCGGAGAAGCTAGGAGAATAAACCTCCATCCTCTGAGAGAGCTAGTGAAGGAGATGGAGAGATTTGACCCTGCAGTGTCAGAGAATAATATCGAGAGTTATATTCAAGACCTCAGGTATACCCTGCAGTACCTGCCAAACGCCACAGAACAGGAGAAAGTGTTTCTGGTCAGGAAAACTAGCAGCAGAGCTGTACATGAGTGGATGGCTAGGCAGATGAAGAAAGTCTGTGATGACTTTGAAGAGCTGTGTCAAGCACTTATCCGAGAATACAGTGCGTTTATTGACCCGACTGCCGCGATAGCCGCCGCCCTTAACATTAAGCACGAGAGAGCAGAGTCCCCTCGCGAATATTACGAGAGACTTAGACGAACTTATTTTGCAGGGTGAAATGATGAGGGTTGCGAAGAGAACACACATTTCAAGGGTTTATTCATTGCAAATCTCCACCCGTCAGTCAGAAAGATGATCTTAATGCATACAGATGCACAGACCATGAAAATGACTGATATTAAGAGATTCGTGCAGAAAGCCTGGGAGTATGATGTCCAAAGTCGCTCTGAGCAAAAAGCTGTTTATGCGACTGTGTTCGCTGTCAGAGCCAGCAGGGTTAATTCCCCCCTGCTCGAAGGAGCACAGGCTCCTGAGCTGGCTAAGCCCCGTTCCAAAGCAGGCACACAGGACCGCACCCAGCGTCCTAAGTGCCATGAGAACACCGGGGAAGGGAAAGGGCTAGATAAAGCTGAACAAAAGGATTCAGTAGCCGCCCGCCTGGCCAGGCTTGAACAAGTTTTATTAGGACAGAGACAACCGCTCCCCAAGGCTGCCGGAAGCGTGAATGAGCTGATACTCTCCACTGGAGGAGGCGGAGACCCGCCCCCTCTCCCTCCCTCAGTCTATCTGATTGAGTGGAAGGGTTCCTGCCTGGATGAGGTCAGCTACTCGCAAGCGAGTGCTGACTCCACCCCTGAAGTCACAGAGCAGGCAGTAAAACAGAGAGGAAAAGCAGGAAGCTTTTACCTCAAGGCTGCCATGGGAGATGTCTTACACAGTGAGACATTGATTGACACTGAGGTTGAAAGGTGTTTGATGTCATACAGCAAGCTCAAACGGGTAGAAAAAGAAAAGGGCATGCGACTCAGAGATGAACCTTTGGTGGATCACCAGAAAGGCAAGGTGTGGAAACAGGTCAAGGCTCCTAAGCCTTCTGTACAGAGGGAAAGGGGGGCCAAGAGGCAGAATGTGCTCACACAGTGCCCACCGAACACAGAAGCCTATGTGGAGATTCCTTCTGTTCCCTCTGGACAAGAAATAAAAATATTTTCTTGTTCCCGGAAATATAGGGAAGTCATGTCCCGGCTGAGGTCACAACAGCCTCCATGCCACAGGAGCGGTGCTCCAGGCAGCCGCCTGATCCACCAGGTAAAGCACACCCCTTTTACATCCCTAAAGAGGAGCAGATCTCCCCACCTGGCGATGAAAAGGAGCTTTCCCTGTGCACCCTGGCACCCAAGAGGGGTCAGGACCACCACCCTGCAGTGGTGAAAGGGATCCAGATGGCAGGAGAGCAGGTTGGTGATGTAGCCCTCACCCTTAGCCCTGAGAGGTCCTCTATCAGTGAGGATCTGCTTGAGCAGCTGTCACAGGGCCACCACCAGGTGCCCCTGGTGCAACATTCACAGGTTAGACAGGAGGTCCAGCTGGACGCTGAGACTACTGCGCTGTGGACACACCTGATCCCAGATGCCGATTCCCTCTGCTGTGACCCAGGGAACCTGCAGTCAGGTAACATTATTTCTCACAACTACCAGGTAGTGAGTGAGACCGACCTGATTTTCCTGCCTCAACGGCAGGGTTTCCAACACACCCAGTCCCCCAGAAGGGACAAGGAATGAAAGCCAAGCCAGTTTTCCTACAGCCACCAGCTCAGTCTGTCAGTCTGAGGCTGACCAACAGTGGTTCAGCCAGACTGGAGCTGGATGGTCAAGCCACCCGCCTGCCAGTGCAGAACACAGAAAAGTGGGGTGTCAGAATCCCCGCCTGCACTGACATGGGCCTGGTGGGTGATAGCGAGTTCGAAGACTGTGAACTGGCTATCCCAGTGCTGGGGCAGCTCCCTGAACCCCTAGCGAGGGAAGGGGGGAGCAAGCAGGTGTCCTACACCGGCCCCCAGCAAACGACTGTAAACATGCCGATAGAGGGATTCCTCAATCAGGAAGTGTGCAGGGTGGACCTGAACAGTGAGAATGGGGTAACAATTCCAGATAACTCAGGTGCTCCAGATGACCACTCAACCGGGGGTCAGGCATGCTCCACCGCTGCACCACCCCCTGCAGGGTTCCTAGAGCACAGACATGAACAAATCGAAAAATCAGATGCCCTGGAAATGGAGGAGCAGCATCAGCAGCTGCATCAGATCTCCCCAGATTTCCAGGATGTTGGTGCCCAAGATGCCACATGGCATACTGAGAAAGACACCATGTACACGCTGCGCCAGCTTAGAAAGGCAACAGTCACTCAGAAGGAGATGACTGGGATCAGCCACCCTAAAAGACTTTTGGGAGGACTGATTGCTGCCGCCACTGTTGTGCATTTGCTATAGTAGGTTTGTTTGCTTCTGGCACTCTTACCCTGACTGCCCCAAGAAGGCAGGTGTCAGAGATGCCGGAGGGTAGTGACAGACTGTATCAACAGCAGCAAAAGTTGGAAAGCCTAGGGAAAACCCTACAGGCAATTTCCTATGCAACAGGGTTAAACCTTATCCCCCAACCAGTGGACATGATTGCCGGTGTTATACAGTGAATTTATGCTTGTGTGCAACAGGCCAGAATGTTGACACAAGATCTGTTAAGGGAGTTCAGTGCCACTGTAGCCAGTCTAGCCATGGCACAAATCCCAACCCACTTGATTCCACTCTTCTCAGTAGAAGAGTATGTGACATTAACCACCCCATCGCTCATAGCTCACCCAGAAAGCAATCCAAGATTGAATTTGGTTCCAAATCTTGAGATGGGTATGGCTACCAAAGCTATCCATTGGCTGTTTCTAAATGATTCACCAATGAAGGGTACCAAGGGTACCTGACCATCCTGAGCCTGGACAACCACGGAACGGCCAGTGTGTCCAAGTGCCAGAAATTTCCTCTGTTCTAGGAATCGAGAGCGGAGGTTGACAGAGAGTAACCAAAGGATCCACCCGAGGTTAGCATCAGCAGCAAGCCTCGTGAACAGGTCGGAACTGTGGAAAGCTGAATCACTATTCAGGACTAGCGCTTCATGACTTGCTGGGACCCACAGTCATCTCTTCTCCTGTGCACAAACTTTGCTAGTTAAAGCCAACACTAACTAGCTGGTCAGTGAGCATCAGCAGCGCACCGTCGCAAGCAGCTCAGCACAGCCTGGCACGGAGCCAGAGAGCCTGCAGGAGATCTGAATCCCCAGAGATTGGATGAGTATTCAACTTCAAAGCATTACAGCTCAAGAATTCAATTGTTATCCCAACCAGCTGATATCAATTTAACTCCTAAGAGTTATGTACTTGTTTTGAGTATCTAATGTAGAAGTTGTAACCAAGTTCAATTACGAAACGGTTTAAATGAATGATATACTGAACTTATGTCCTCTTGATATATGTAACTCTTTGTAACTGAATGAATATATATCTTTTGTATTCTGAAAACCGTCACGATAAGATCTGTTAGGTTTACATGCATATTTTATGTTTTAATAAATGTATCCTCGTGTATTAGTACCTGTGTGTGTGTGTGTGTTGTTTGAGTTATATCGCATGGTTGGATTCTAAGGCCATTAAAAGAATCAATTTCGTGATTTACGGCTACAATTAATAATTGTCCCCTTACATGCCCAAATTCTACGTTAGTATAGTGGCAAGTATCCCCGCCTGTCACGCGGGAGACCAGGGTTCGATTCCCCGACGGGGAGTAGAAAGCTTTTCTTTTACCTCCTTAGAGAAAGGACTGCCTTTCACTTCTCTGTTTTCTTTCACAGCGTCGTGCACCTTTTCATTGCTCTCGCTTTCAGAGCCTCCGCACGGCACACGACTCGACATCAGGAAGCACATTGAAATGAAAGCAGGAAGCGCTGCGACATGCACTGTGCAGATCCCGCCACACTAAGAGGTGAGTGGGTCTGTTCGATTCACAAAGAACGCTTTGATAAGCGTCAAAGGCAAGTCATTCCGAGTTGGTTGTTTGTGTTTTCTGTTCAGACGCGAAATGCTGAAATGATCTCTCGGCTCCTCGGTTGTCATTTCTGCTCCGTAAAGAAATCACAGCACGCGTCGGCTTCCAGCACGGTGGGTCGGGACACGATGCCGGGGGTCGGAGAGAGTTATGTCTTCCTCGTTAGTATAGTGGTGATTATCCCCACCTGTCACGCGGGAGACTGGGGTACATCAGGACGCGCATTGGAGTGAAAGCAGGATGCGCTGCGACATGCACTGTGCAGATCCCGCCACACTAAGAGGTGAGTGGGTCTGTGCGATCACAGCGCTAGGCGAATCCCCAATCCCCTTTTGTGCGAGGTGACAAAAGAAGCCGGTCTGTTTCCGCCCGGTTTCGAACCAGGGACTTTTCGCGTGTGAGACAAACGTGATAACCACTACACTACGGAAACGGTAGCAAACCCTCCCCAGCGGCCCAGTGCTGAGCTTCGCCAATGCGATTCAGCTGCTTCCAGTGCCTTTTTTGGAGTGCGCTGATGGACCGTGCTCTCTCTCCAGAGACCAGCACGCCTGTCATGGACGGAGCAGGAAAAGCGGCGCCACATTCTACAGCCCTCTCCACGCAATCGACGATATCCGGCAACTAAAGTGGAGAAAATCGCCTCTCCAGAAAGTGCAAATATCATCTTGGAGAGTATAAGTCCTATTGCCAAAGGTCAGCCCTGTCTACCAGAGTAACCCTCCCACCTCCTGCAGCGATGATCAGCTCGTCTCACACGCGAGAAGTTTTGGTTGGAAACAAGCGCCCCCTCTTCTCGCGCGTTTTGCACGTTCGAGTGGTTTTAATGCGGCTCCTTCGTACACGGTGCTGATCTTTTGGAAAGCAGGAGGCAAAACTGACACGTTCCCATACCGGGAGTCAAACCCGGGCCGCCTGGGTGAAAACCAGGAATCCTAACCGCTAGACCATATGGGAGCACACAACCCCGCTATTCCGGGCATCATGCAAGCAAACTACATAAATATGAGAAAACACGCAAGAGAGTTGTCACTCAGAGTGTCGAAGGGTCGATGTATACTGGGGCTCAGTTGAAATGCAATGTCAGGACTTTTCCGAATTAGGTCACACGAAGAGAGCACAGCCTTTTCCGCCCTACCATGTGTGTATCGGTAACTCGCCGTGATCGTATAGTGGTCAGTACTTTGCGTTGTGGCCGCAACAACCCCGGTTCGAATCCAGGTCACGGCAGAATAGGGGCGTCTGCTTTTACTACTTGCGCAAATGAAGGCAAAAAAAAGCCAATCGATGTGAACGAACGGCGCTTTACAGAGGGGTACTGCCTGACTGGATCGTTGATGAACGACAGAGGCCACTCCGACCTCTTCTCGGTTTTCTTCAATGACTTACTAAGGATCTTCTTCACATTCGCCCATGCAGGGGAAGCCAGTTACACCAAAGCAAACGCAGGAAAGTGCCTTTCAAGCAGAGACCAGGAGGGACTTGTTTACACCGAGAGTGGTCGGAGAATGGAACAATGCGCCCAGCCCTGTTGCTGGAGCCGATTCTTGATGAGATCTTGGGCTCACTGGATGCTAATCTTTCTGTTGTTCTTGCAGGTCCTGCGCTGCTTTTGAGCCGACAGAGCTCGTTCTGGTCTGTCGGCACAGCCCAATTGCAAATGATCGGCTCCGCGTACAGAAGGAACGTGCGTTTGGTACAAGAGTGCATAAAGGCACCGGAAATACATTGGGAACAAATGACCGGTCGCTCAAGACCTCTGTGAAGTACAGGAGCGTGCAACAAGAACCGGGGACCTTTCGCGTGTTAGGCGAACGTGATAGCCGCTACACTACGGAAACCTGCAGGGACCACTGCTGGTGTCTCGCTTGCGTTTCGCGCTGAGAAAGGGAAGCGTCACTTTAGGCAGGGGGCGCTGGAGAGAGGAACAAAGGGCGCGATGAAACAAAATGCTGAAACCCGGGATCGAACCAGGGACCTTTAGATCTTCAGTCTAACGCTCTCCCAACTGAGCTATTTCGACAGTGCACAAAGCCCACAGCCACCTGCTCCAGCCTTCCTGTGTTGCGGCATGAGCGCACCAAGAGGAGCGGGAGAGTGTTGCAGGAACGTCACTCAGAAGGAAAGCCACCCAGCTGCGCCCTCTGAGCTCTGTCCAGCGCATCTTCCTCGCATGGACTCCTGCCTGCGACGGGCAGGAAACAATTAGCAAGAACAGAACAGCACCCCATGGGTGTCTCATGACCACACCTTAGGTTGTGACACATGCAGGTGTGAGGGGTTGCCGGGCTACTCTGGAGCAGAGCTTGGGCGGAGGGGGGGCGGGAAAGCAGACAAAGAGGTGACACCTCAAGGTCTGCACGATCACAGCTCTCCGCCGCCCCAGGCTTCCGCTCGATAAGCTACTGGACACACCCGCCCCTCCTCACACAGACCGTGGAAAAGCCCCCGAGTGGGAGGGCTCTCTCTTCCTCCCAGGAGCTCTTGGACGCACAGACAGAGCGCGGGGAGCCGCCGCCTGCAAACACGGCTCCAGGCAGGACTCCACTCCGCAGGAGCCGCAGAGCAGAGGAGATGGGGGCAGCTTAGCTCCTGTGCAGAGACCTGAGCTGTTGTTGCTGCGGACGCTGTCTTTTCTGTTCTCGGGGTAGGAGTGAATGTTGAGTTGCCCTTAGAAATGAAGCAGAGCACTTCAATGGCACGGGTGTGTGTGCGTGCGCCCTGGTGATTCTGGGAGACAGATCGAACCTGGGCTAAAAGAGAGGGGGCTTAGCCCTCTTCCATTTGCTAGTTCAGAGTTGTACAACCCATCTGTATCTGATAGGCGGCGCAGTCGTCGTGCACAAAGAACGCTTTGAAAAGCGTCAAAAGCAAGTCATTCCGAGTTGGTCGTTTGTGTTTTCCGTTCAGACGCGAAATGCTGACATGATCTCTCGGCTCCTCGGTTGTCATTTCTGTTCCGTAAAGGAATCACAGCACGCGTCGCCTTCCAGCACGCTGGGTCGGGACACGATGCCGAGGATCGGCGAGTGTGGTGTCATCCTTGTTAGTATAGTGGCAAGTATCCCAGCCTGTCACGCGGGAGACCAGGGTTCGATTCCCTGACGGGGAGTAGAAAGCTTTTCTTTTACGTCCTTAGAGAAAGGACTGCCTTTCACTTCTCTGTTTTCTTTCACAGCGCCGTGCACCTTTTCATTGCTCTCGCTTTCAGAGCCTCCGCACGGCACACGACTCGACATCAGGAAGCACATTGAAGTGAAAGCAGGAAGCGCTGCGACATGCACTGTGCAGATCCCGCCACACTAAGAGGTGAGTGGGTCTGTTCGATGCACAAAGAACGCTTTGATAAGCGTCAAAGGCAAATCATTCCGAGTTGGTCGTTTGTGTTTTCTGTTCAGACGCGAAATGCTGAAATGATCTCTCGGCTCTTCGGTTGTCATTTCTGCTCCGTAAAGGAATCACAGCAGGCATCGGCTTCCAGCACGGTGGGTCGGGACACGATGCCGGGGGTCGGAGAGAGCGATGTCTTCCTCGTTAGTATAGTGGTGATTATCCCCACCTGTCACGCGGGAGACTGGGGTACATCAGGACGCGCATTGAAGTGAAAGCAGGATGCGCTGCGACATGCACTGTGCAGATCCCGCCACACTAAGAGGTGAGTGGGTCTGTTCGATCACTGCGCTAGGCGAATCCCCAATCCCCTTTTGTGCGTGCTGACAAAGGAAGCCGGTCTGTTTCCGCCCGGTTTCGAACCGGGGACCTTTCGCGTGTGAGGCGAACGTGATAACCACTACACTACGGAAACGGTGGCAATCCCTGCCCAGCGGCCCAGCGCTGAGCTTCGCCAATGCGATTCAGCTGCTTCCAGTGCCTTTATTGGAGTGCGCTGATGGACCGTGCTCTCTCTCCAGAGACCAGCACGCCTGTCATGGACGGAGCAGGAAAGGCGGCGCCACATTCTACAGCCCTCTCCACGCAATCGACGAAATCGGGCTACTGAAGTGGAGAAAATCGCCTCTCCAGAAAGTGCAAATATCATCTTGGAGAGTATAAATCCTATTGCCGAAGGTCAGCCCTGTCTACCAGAGTAACCCTCCCACCTCCTGCAGGGATGATCAGCTCGTCTCACACGCGAGAAGTCTTCGGTTGGAAACAAGCGCCCCCTCTTCTCGCGCGTTTTGCACGTTCGAGTGGTTTTAATGCGGCTCCTTCGTACACGGTGCTGATCTTTTGGAAAGCAGGAGGCAAAACTGACAGGTTCCCATACCGGGAGTCGAACCCGGGCCGCCTGGGTGAAAACCAGGAATCCTAACCGCTAGACCATATGGGAGCACACACCCCTGCTGTTCCGGGCATCATGCAAGCAAACTACATAAATATGAGAAAACGCGCAAGAGAGTTGTCACTCAGAGTGTCGAAGGGTCGATGTATACTGGGGCTCAGTTGAAATGCAACGTCAGGACTTTTCCGAATTAGGTCACACGAAGAGAGCACAGCCTTTTCCGCCCTGCCACGTGGGTATCGGTAACTCGCCGTGATCGTATAGTGGTCAGTACTTTGCGTTGTGGCCGCAACAACCCCGGTTCGAATCCGGGTCACGGCAGAATAGGGGCGTCTGCTTTTTCTACTTGCGTGAATGAAGGCAAAAAAAAGCCAATCGATGTGAACGAACGGCGCTTTACAGAGGAGTACTGCCTGACTGGATCGTTGATGAACGACAGAGGCCACTCTGACCTCTTCTCGGTTTTCTTCAATGACTTACTAAGGATCTTCTTCACATTCGCCCATGCAGGGGAAGCCAGTTACACCAAAGCAAACGCAGGAAAGTGCATTTCAAGCAGAGACCAGGAGGGACTTGTTTACACCGAGAGTGGTCGGAGAATGGAACAATGCGCCCAGCCCTGTTGCTGGAGCCGATTCTTGATGAGATCTTGGGCTCACTAAGAGGCCCCCGCTGGATGCTAATCTTTCTGTTGTTGTTGCAGGTCCTGCGCTGCTTTTGAGCCGACAGAGCTCGTCCTGGTCTGTCGGCACAGCCCAATTGCAAATGATCGGCTCCGCGTACAGAAGGAACGTGCGTTTGGTACAAGAGTGCATGAAGGCACCGGAAATACATTGGGAACAAATGACCGGTCGCTCAAGACCTCTGTGAAGTACAGGAGCGTGCAAAAAGAGGCTGTTTCTGCCCAGTCTCGAACCGGGGACCTTTCGCGTGTTAGGCGAACGTGATAGCCGCTACACTACGGAAACCTGCAGGGACCGCTGCTGGTGTCTCGCTTGCGTTTCGGGCCGAGAAAGGGAAGCGTCACTTTAGGCAGGGGGCACTGGAGAGAGGAACAAAGGGCGCGATGAAACAAAATACCGAAACCCATGATCAAACCAGGGACCTTTAGATCTTCAGTCGAACGCTCACCCAACGGAGTTATTTCGGCTTTGCGCATCGCCCCCAGCCACCTGCTCCAGCCTTCCTGTGTTGTGGCAGGAGCGCACCAAGAGGAGCGGGAGAGTGTTCACAGCGCTAGGTGAATCCCCAAAGAGTGCGTGCCAACAAACGAAACTGGCCTGTTTCCACCCGGTTTCAAACCAGGTATCTTTCACGTATGAAGCAAACGTGATAACCACTACGGAAACGGTGGGAAAACAAGCCCACCGTCAGTGAGTATTCAACTTCACTGCATTACTGCTTGAGAAATCAATTGTTATCCCAACCAGTTGATATCAATTTATTTCCTTAGGGTTATGTCCTTGTTTTGAGTATCTAATGTAGAAGTTGTAAACAAGTTCAATTACGAAACGGTCTAAATGAATGATATACCGAACGTATGTCCTCTTGATATGTGTAACTCTTTGTAACTGAATGAATTTATATCTTTTGTATTCTGATAACCCTTACGATAAGATCTGTTTGGTTTACATGCATATTCTATATATTAATAAATGTATCCTCGTGTATTAGTACCTGTGTATGCGTTGTTTGAGTTATATCGCATGGTTGGATTCTAAGACCAATAAAAGAATCAATTTTGTGATTTACTGCCACAACTAATAATTGTCCCAGTAAATGCACAACCCCCTACAGAACTGGTGCCTCGTGAGAGCACACTACAACAGTGTGTGATCTCCTGTCCCAGCCTGAGGAGCAGACAGCGAGCCTGTCTCTCAATAATAATAATCAAGTGGGGGATCTCCTGTCCCAGCCTGGGGAACACTGAGCCTATCTCTCAATACTAATAATACAGTGTGTGATTCCCTGCCCCAGCCAATGGAACAGACAGTGACCATGTCTCTCAATAATAATAATACAGTTTGTGACCTCCTGTCCCAGCTTGGGGGAAAGTGAGCCAGACTCTCAATAATAATAATACAGTGTGATCTACTGTCCCAGGCTGAGGAACAGTGAGTTTATCTGTCAATAATAATAATACAGTGTGATCTCCTGTCCCAGCCTGAGGAACAGTGAGCTTGTCTCAATAATAATAATACAGTGTGATCTCCTGTCCCAGCCTGAGGAACTGTGAGCCTGTCTCTCAATAATAATAATACAGTGTGTGATCTCCTGTCCCAGCCTCAGGAACAGACAGCGAACCTGTCTCTCAATAATAATCATAATACAGTGTGTGACCTCCTGTCCCAGCCTGAGGAACAGACAGTGAGCATGTCTCTCAACAATAATATGAATAAACTGTGTGACTTCCTGTCCCAGCCTGAGGAACAGACAGTGAGCCTGTCTCTCAATAATAATAATACAGTGTGTGATCTCCTGTCCCAGCCTGAGGAACAGACAGTGAGCATGTCTCTCAACAATAATATGAATAAACTGTGTGACCTCCTGTCCCAGCCTGAGGAACAGACAGTGAGCATGTCTCTCAACAATAATATGAATAAACTGTGTGACTTCCTGTCCCAGCCTGAGGAACAGACAGTGAGCCTGTCTCTCAATAATAATAATACAGTGTGTGACTTCCTGTCCCAGCCTGAGGAACAGACAGTGAGCCTGTCTCTCAATAATAATAATACAGTGTGTGACCTCCTGTCCCAGCCTGAGGAACAGACAGTGAGCCCGTCTCTCAATAATAATAATACAGTGTGTGATCTCCTGTCCCAACCTGAGGAACACACAGGAGTGAGCCAGTCTCTCAATAATAATAAAGCAGATTATGATCTCCTGTAACAGCCTAAGGAACAGTCAGGAAAGAGCAGGTCTCTCGATAATAATAATACAGTGTGTGATCTCCTGTCCCAGCCTGAGGAACAGACAGTGAGCTTGTCTCTCAATAATAATAATTCAGTGTGTGACTTCCTGTCCCAGCCTGAGGAAAAGACAGTAAGCCTGTCTCTCAATAATAATAATACAGTGTGTCATCTCCTGTCCAAGCCTGAGGAACAGTGAGCTTGTCTCTCAAGAATAATAATACAGTGTGATCTCCTGTCCCAGCTTGAGGAACAGAGGGCCTGTCTCTCAATAATAATAATACAGTGTGTGATTTCCTGTCCCAGCCTGAGGAACAGACAGTGAACCTGTCTCTCAATAATAATAATACAGTGTGTGATCTCCTGTCCCAGCCTGAGGAACAGACAGTGAGCCTGTCTCTCAATAATAATAATACAGTGTGTGATTTCCTGTCCCAGCCTGAGGAACAGACAGTGAACCTGTCTCTCAATAATAATAATACAGTGTGTGATCTCCTGTCCCAGCCTGAGGAACAGACAGTGAACCTGTCTCTCAATAATAATAATCCAGTGTGGAATGTCCTGTCCCAGTCTGAGGAACAAACAGTGAGCCTGTCTCTCAATAATAATAATACAGTGCGTGATCTCCTGTACTAGCCTGAGGAACAGACAGCGAGCCTTTCTCTCAATAATAATAATACAGTGTGTGACCTCCTGTCCCAGACTGGGGAACAGTGAGCCAGACTCTCAATAATAATAATACAGTGTGATCTACTGTCCCAGCCTGAGGAACACAGAGGCTATCTCTCAATACTAATAATACAGTGTGTGATATCCTGCCCCAGCCTGAGGAACAGACAGTGAGCCTGTCTCTCAATAATAATAATACAGTGTGATCTACTGTCCCAGCCTGAGGAACAGACAGTGAGCCTGTATCTCAATAATAATAATACAGTGCGTGATCTCCTGTACTAGCCTGAGGAACAGACATCGAGCCTTTCTCTCACTAATAACAATACCTTGTGTGACCTCCTGTCCCAGACTGGGGAACAGTGAGCCAGACTCTCAATAATAATAATACAGTGTGATCTACTGTCCCAGCCTGAGGAACAGTGAGTTTATCTGTCAATAATAATAATACAGTGTGATCTTCTGTACCAACCTGAGGAACAGTGAGCTTGTCTCTCAATAATAATAATACAGTGTGATCTCCTGTCCCAGCCTGAGGAACAGAGGGCCTGTCTCTCAATAATAATAATACAGTGTGTGATCTCCTGTCCCAGCCTGAGGAACAGACAGTGAACCTGTCTCTCAATAATAATAATACAGTGTGTGATCTCCTGTCCCAGTCTGAGGAACAAACAGTGAGCATGTCTCTCAATAATAATAGAACAGTGTGTGATCTCCAGTCCCAGCAAGAGGAACAGACAGTGAGTCTGTATCTCAATAATAATAATACAGTGTGTGATCTCCAGTCCCAGCCTGGGGAACACTGAGCCTGTCTCTCAATACTAATAATACAGTGTGTCATTTCCTGTCCCAGCTAGAGGAACAGACAGTGAGCATGTCTCTCAACAATAATATTAATAAACTGTGTGATCTCCTGTCCCAGTCTGAGCAACAGACAGTGAGCCTGTCTCTCAATAATAATAATACAGAGTGTGATCTCCTGTCCCAGCATAAGGAACAGAGTGAGCCTGTCTCTCAGTAATAATACAGTGTGTGATCTCCTGTCCCAGTCTGGGGAATTGAAAGTGAGCCTGTCTCTCAGTAATAATAATATAGTGTGTGATCCACTGTCCCAGCCTGAGGAACAGACAGTCAGCCCGTCTCTCAATAATAATAATACAGTGTGTGATCTCCTGTCCCAACCTGAGGAACAGACAGGAGTGAGCCAGTCTCTCAATAATAAGAGAGCAGATTATGATCTGCTGTCCCAGCCTAAGGAACAATCAGGTGTAGTGTGCTCTCTGAAGGCACCAGTTCTGTAGGGTTTGGGCATTTACTGGGACAATTATTAATTGTAGCTGTAAATCACAAAATTGATTCTTTTGATGGCTTTAGAATCCAACCATGCGATATAATTCAAACAACGCACACACTCAGGTACTAATACACGAGGATACATTTATTAATACATAGAATATGCATATAAACCTAACAGATCTTATCGAGAGGGTTATCAGAATACAAAAGGTATATATTCAGTCAGTTACCAAGAGTTACATATATCAAGAGAACATACGTTCGGTGTATCATTCATTTAGACCATTTCATAAAGTGAACTTGGTTACAACTTCTACATTAGATACTGAAAACAAGTACATAACTCTTAGGAATAAAATTGATATCAACTGGTTGGGGTAACAATTGAATTCTCGAGCTGTAATGCATTGAGTTGAATACTCATCCAATCTCTGGGGATTCAGATCTCCTGCGGGCTCAAAGAAACAGTTGCAGGCTTCTAAACTGTCCAATCCGTGCTCTCTGGCTCCGTGCCAGGCTGTGCTGTGCGGCTTGCGACAGTGCGCTGCTGATGCTCACTGACCGGCTAGTTAGTGTTGGCTTTAACTTGCAAAGTTTGCGCACAAGAGAAAAGATGACTGTGGGTCCCAGCAGGTCAGGAAGAGGACCAGTTCGTTCCTGATGAAGAGATAGTTCTGAATAGTGATTCACCTGTCCACAGTTCCGACCTGTTCACGAGGCTTGCTGCTGGTGCTAACCTCGGGTGGATCCTCTGGTTACTCTCTGGCAACCTCCGCTCTAGACTCTTAGAACAGAGTAAAGTTCTGGCACTCGGACACACTGGCCGTTCCGTGGTTGTCCGGGCTGAGTCTCAGGATGGTCAGGAGGCGCGCTGCGAGAATGTCCTGCCTTTGGGAGCCTTCTGTTCCTGGGCCGCCCTGCCCTGGAATTCTCCTTTGAATTCCCTTTAAAATTGTCCGAAATAGTCTCTCAGGCCCTCTGTGTTGCCTGTTTTTACCTGGAGGAACTTCAGCTCGTTCATTGGCAGAAAGTTCCATGGGCATCAGAGTCCCACGTGCGTTACTCGGCCCTACCGGTCCCTGATTGGTTGATCAAGGTGGGATATGAGTCACTTACTCCTGACACCTAGGAATGCAGTCCAGATGTCCATCTGGCACTCCCTAGACAGATAGGCGCCAATGGATGACCATTGATCATGATAGCCAGGCTTAGCTAAGTGCATCCCCATTTGGGAGCTGTCCCTTATCAAAAGAAAACATCTTTAAATCAGCCTGCATGAATAGTTTCTCTGTGGCTGCACCACAGAGATGAAGAGGGAGATGGGGCATCATTTGGGAAAGCACAGCAACACTTAATTCTGTCTTATTAATAAGCATTGCCATTACATATCCCCCCTTTTTGAAGGTCACGAGGTCCTGAGGCATTGTTGCCTTCAAAACAAAACAGAGTTAAGTGATGTCCCTTGTCATTAGAACATTAACCTTAAATGTCCACATTACTCCTCGAGAATTCATACCGGAACCAGCATTGGGAACAAACAGGATGAATAACATCTGGAGTATGTATAAACACGGTAGGAGACATCGTCTCATTCTAGGCATTACACATCAGGAAGTTCACTGTCAATATCTGATACCTCTGTAGGCAGAAATTTGGGAAGAAGTAACTTCCTTTCTTTTGACATGGTACCTTTGACTCATTCATGCTACCCGGAGTACATCTTGATGTAAGAGTACAGCATTCAGAGTACATCCAGTTATGATCCAGCTACCTGGCAGTAGTGTTACAATAACAACAGTTCCTGTTCCCAGCCCCCCGGTAAACCACGACACCTGTGTTGGGTATCTGCCAGGGTGGGTTGGAGGTTTGTTCCATTAAAGCAAACTAACTACCTGTACCTCTTCAGGGCTTACTGTTTCTTGGATTTCTATCCAATTCAATAGTGTGGCACCTGAAGGCATCCGCGACCTCAAGTTTGGTCTTATGTTGTCTGGTTCCAGACCGTACAGTGTTAAGTTACCAAGCTGTACTATGGCCTCCTTGGGAACTTGCAGGAGACTGTTGGTTAGTTAGCTGCATTGTGGTAGCTGTATCATGCCTGTCACAAGTCATGGTGACAGTTAAATGTGGTGTGCTGACCAGCCATTTACTTCCCACCTGCTCTTCATGGGGTTCATTAACCTCCCTCTGCCCATTAGTAGCTTTACACCCTTCATTGGTGAATCATTTAGACACAGCCAATGGATAGCTTTGGTAGCTATACCCATCTCAAGATTTGGAACCGAATTCAATCTTGGATTGCCTTCTAGGTGAGCTATGAGCGATGGGGAGGTTAATGTCACATACTCCTCTACTGAGTGGAATCAAGTGGGTTGGGAATTGTGCCATGGCTAGACTGGCTACAGTGGCACTGATCTCCCTTAACAGGTCTTGTGTCAACATTCTGGCCAGTTGCACACAAGCATAAACCCACTGTATAACACCAACAATCATGTCCACTGGTTGGGGAATAAGGTTTAACCCTGTTGCATAGGCAGTTGCCTGTAGGGTTTTCCCTAAGCTTTCCAACTTTTGCTGCTGTTAATACCGTCTGTCACTACCCTCGGGCATCTCTGACACCTGCCTTCTTGGGGCAGTCAGGGTGAGAGTGCCAGTAGCAAACAAACCTACCAGAAATAGCAAATACACAACAGTGGTGGCAGCAATCAGTCCTCCCAAAAGTCTTTTAGGGTGGCTAATCCCAGTCATCTCCTTCTGAGTGACTGTCACCTTTCTAAGCTGGCGCAGCATGTACATGGTGTCTTTCTCAGTATGCCGTGTGGCATCCTGGACACCAACATCCTGGAAATCTGGGGGGATCTGACGCAGCTGCTGATGCTGCTCCTCCATTTCCAGGGCATCTGCTTTTTCGATTTGTTCATTGTTCATGCCTGTGCTCTAGGAACCCTGCAGGGGGCAGTGCAGCTGTGGAGCATGCCTGACCCTCGGCTGAGTGGTCATCTGGAGCACCTGAGTGATCTGGGATTGTTACCTCATTCTCACTGTTCAAGTAAACCCTGCACACTTCCTGATTGAGGAATCCCTCTATCGGCATGTTTACAATCGTTCGCTGGGTGTGGGTGTAGGACACCTGCTCGCTCCCCCCTTCCCTAGCTAGGGGTTCAGGAAGCTTCCCCAGCACTGGGATAGCTAGTTCACTGTCTTTGAACTTACTATCACCCACCAGGCCCATGTCAGTGCAGGCGGGGATTCTGACACCCCTCTTTGCGATGTCCTGCACTGGCAGGCGGGTGGCTTGACCATCCAGCTCCAATCTGGCTGAACCACTGTTGGTCAGACTCAGACTGACAGACTGAGCTGGTGGCTGTAAGAAAACCGGCTCGGCTTTCATTCCCTGTCCCTTCCGGGGGACTGGGTGTGTTGGAAACCCTGCCGTTGAGGCAGGAACAATCAGGTCAATCTCACTCACTACCTGGTAGTTGTGAGAAATAATGTTACCTGACTGCAGGTTCCCTGGGTCACAGCAGAGGGAATCGGCATCTGGGATCAGGTGTGTCCACAGCGCAGTAGTCTCAGCGTCCAGCTGGACCTCCTCTCTAACCTGTGAATGTTGCACCAGGGGCACCTGGCGGTGGCCCTGTGACAGCTGCTCAAGCACATCCTCACTAATAGAGGACCTCTCAGGGCTAAGGGTGAGGGCTACATCACCAACCTGCTCTCCTGCCATCTGGATCCCTTCCACCACTGCACGGTGGTGGTCCTGACCCCTCTTGGGTGCCAGGGTGCACAGGGAAAGCTCCTTTTCATCGCCAGGTGGGGAGATCTGCTCCTCTTTAGGGATGTAAAAGGGGTGTGCTTTACCTGGTGGATCAGGCGGCTGCTTGGAGCACCGCTCCTGTGGCATGGAGGCTGTTGTGACCTCAGCCGGGACATGACTTCCCTGTATATCCGGGGAACAAGAAAATATTTTTATTTCTTGTCCAGAGGGAACAGAAGGAATCTCCACAAAGGCTTCTGTGTTCAGTGGGCACTGTGTGAGCACAGTCTGCCTCTTGGCCCCCCTTTCCTTCTGTACAAAAGGCTTAGGAGCCTTGACCTGTTTCCACACCTTGCCTTTCTGGTGATCCACCAAAGGTTCATCTCTGAGTCGCATGCCCTTTTCTTTTTCTACCCGTTTGAGCTTGCTGTATGACATCAAACACCTTTCAACCTCAGTGTCAATCAATGTCTCACTGTGTAAGACATCTCCCATGGCAGCCTTGAGGTAAAAGCTTCCTGCTTTTCCTCTCTGTTTTACTGCCTGCTCTGTGACTTCAGGGGTGGAGTAAGCTCTCGCTTGCGAGTGGCTGACCTCATCCAGGCAGGAACCCTTCCGCTCAATCAGATAGACTGAGGGGGGGAGAGGGGGCGGGTCTCCGCCTCCTCCAGTGGAGAGTATCAGCTCATTCACGCTTCTGGCAGCCTTGGGGAGCGGTTGTCTCTGTCCTAATAAAACTTGTTCAAGCCTGGCCAGGCGGGCGGCTACTGAATCCTTTTGTTCAGCTTTATCTAGCCCTTTCCCTTCCCCGGTGTTCTCATGGCACTTAGGACGCTGGGTGCGGTCCTGTGTACCTGCTTTGGAACGGGGCTTAGCCAGCTCAGGAGCCTGTGCTCCTTCGAGCAGGGGGGAATTAACCCTGCTGGCTCTGACGGCGAACACAGTCGCTTTAGCACCTTTTTGCTCAAAGCGACTTTGGACATCATACTCCCAGGCTTTCTGCACTAATCTCTTAATATCGGTCATTTTCATGGTCTGTGCATCTGTATGCATTAAGATCATCTTTCTGACTGACGGGTGGAGATTCGCAATGAATAAACCCTTGAAATGTGTGTTCTCTTCGCAACCCTCATCATTTGCCCTGCAAAATAAGTTCGTCTAAGTCTCTCCTAATATTCGCGAGGGGACTATGCTCTCTCGTGCTTAATGTTAAGGGCGGCGGCTATCGCGGCAGTCGGGTCAATAAACGCACTGTATTCTCGGATAAGTGCTTGACACAGCTCTTCAAAGTCATCACAGACGTTCTTCATCTGCCTAGCCATCCACTCATGTACAGCTCTGCTGCTAGTTTTCCTGACCAGAAACACTTTCTCCTGTTCTGTGGCGTTTGGCAGGTACTGCAGGGTATACCTGAGGTCTTGAATATAACTCTCGATATTATTCTCTGACACTGCAGGTCAAATCTCTCCATGTCCTTCGCTAGCTCTCTCAGAGAATGGAGGTTTATTCTCCTAGCTTCTCCGCTGACGGAGATATGACGGAGATCGTGGTCAGACCTGTCGCTGCTAGAGAGAGTGCTTAATAGCGACTCGAATTCAGACCTTTTAGCAACCATCGTTAAACTTAAAGAGTATTACTTTTAAGTACGAAATCACAGTTCTACCACAGAAAACCACAAGATCAAGTATGCAATCAACCCGGTAGATCGCAAAAGATCACAAAACAATCAAGCACTGCTTAAAGAGCAAGGGGAACTTTTTTCCTTTCGGCTTTCAGCACACTGTATTGTCGCGTATGAAACCCGCGGCATTTTATATTGAATTATTCCGCTTGGTTGACTCATTTTAGTCTTACCATAGCCCAGGTATGACTGAAATGAGTCCAGGGATGCCAATAAATGTAGTGTGCTCTCTGAAGGCACCAGTTCTGTAGGGTTTGGGCATGTACGGGGACATTTATTAATTGTAGCCGTAAATCACAAAATGATTCTTTTGATGGCCTTAGAATCCAACCATGCGATATAACTCAAACAACGCACACACCCACGGGTACTAATACACGAGGATACATTTATTAATACATAAAATATGCATATAAACCTAACAGATCTTATCGAGAGGGTTATCAGAATACAAAAGGTATATATACAATCAGTTACAAAGAGTTACATATGTCAAGAGGACATACGTTCAGTATATCATTCATTTAGATCGTTTCATAAAGTGAACTTGGTTACAACTTCTACATTAGATACTGAAAACAAGTACATAACTCTTAGGAATTAAATTGATATCAACTGGTTGGGATAACAATTGAATTCTCAAGCTGTAATGCATTGAAGTTGAATACTCATCCAATCTCTGGGGATTCAGATCTCCTGCGGGCTCTCTGGCTCCGTGCCAGGCTGTGCTGTGCTGCCGATGATCACTGACCGGCTAGTTAGTGTTGGCTTTAACTAGCAAAGTTTGTGCACAGGAGAAAAGATGACTGTGGGTCCCAGCAAGTCAGGAAGAGGACCGGTTCATTCCTGATGAAGCGCTAGTTCTGAATAGTGATTCAGCTGTCCACAGTTCCGACCTGTTCACAAGGCTTGCTGCTGGTGCTTACCTCAGGTGGATCCTCTGGTTACTCTCTGGCAACCTCCGCTCTAGACTCTTAGAACAAAAGAAAGTTCTGGCACTCGGACACACTGGCCGTTCCGTGGTTGTCCGGGCTGAGTCTTAGGATGGTCAGGAGGCGCGCTGCGAGAATGTCCTGCCCTTGGGAGCCTTTTGGTCCTGGGCCGTCCTGCCCTGGAATTCTCCTTTGAATTCCCTTTAGAAAAGTCCAGGAAATAGTCTCTCAGGCCCTCTGTGTTGCCTGTTTTTACCTGGAGGAACTTCAGCTCGTTCATTGGCTGAAAGTTCCATGGGCATCAGAGTCCCACGTGGGTTACTCGGCCCTACCAGTCCCTGATTGGTTGATCAAGTTGAGATGTGAGTCACTTACTCCTGACACACACTTACTCCTGACACACAGGAATGCAGTCCAGATGTCCATCTGGCACACCCCAGACAGATAGGCGCCAATGGATGACCATTGATCATGATAGCTAAGCTTAGCTAAGTGCATCCCCATTTGGGAGCTGTCCCTTATCAAAAGAAAACATCTTTAAATGAGCCTGCATGAATAGTTTCTCTGTGGCTGCACCACAGAGATGAACAGAGAGATGGGGCCTCATTAGAAAAAGCACAGCAACACTTAATTCTGTCTTATTAACAACCATTGCAGCTTCAAGTGAAAGGCTGAAGTGAAATAGAGCGGGGACGAAGGCAGTGAAGAGAGAGAACGTGGGAAGAAGAGAAAAACGCAAGGGAAAAAAAGCAGCGTCGTAAAAGAGGTGACGGAGCTGTCCTCTCTATAAGAAGGGTGCCAGCGAGCCTTGCGCTGGCTTACGGCCACACCCCCTTGAGCACGCCTGATCTTGTCTGATTTCGGAAGCTAAACAGGGATGGGCCTGGTTAGTACTTGGATGGGAGACCGCCTGGAAATACCAGGTGCTGTAAGCTTTTAAGCACAGGAGGCGCCCTATCCCCGCTCGCTCACTCATTCCCCTGTTCACACGAGCAGTGCGGCTTTTCCGTCTGTTTATTTGTCAGCTTTGGCGAGACACGGGTGCTTGTGTATTAGCGTGAGCGTTTTTTATTCTGATCATGAACAGTTTTACAAGTCCGCAAAGGATCGAGGAAAGGTTTATCGCCAGCTGAAAAGAGACACAGCGCTTCGGCTGTGGAGACTTGTTCGGCTGGCGTTCGGGGAGTCGCGTTTTTCAGAATTGTATTGAGATCGTTTTCCACAGAGCTCAGATGTCAAAGCAAAGCAGCAGCTCTCCACAGCGATCCTCTATAGCGCCCTTTCTCCCGCAGCTCCGTCCTCATTGGAAGGAAGCAAGAGTGAAAGGCTGAAGTGAAATAGAGCAGGGACGAAGGCAGTGAAGAGAGAGAACGTGGGAAGAAGAGAAAAACGCAAGGGAAAAAAAGCAGCGTCGTAAAAGAGGTGACGGAGCTGTCCTCTCTATAAGAAGGGTGCCAGCGAGCCTTGCGCTGGCTTACGGCCACACCCCCTTGAGCACGCCTGATCTTGTCTGATCTGGGAAGCTAAACAGGGATGGGCCTGGTTAGTACTTGGATGGGAGACCGCCTGGGAATACCAGGTGCTGTAAGCCTTTAATTGCAGGAGGCACCCTATCTTCGCTCACTCGCTCATTCTCCTTTTCACACGTGCAGTGCGGCTTTTTGGCTTTTTATTTGTCAGCTTTGGTGAGACACAGGTGCTTGTGTATTAGCATGAGCGTTTTTTATTCTCATCATGAACCTTATATACTGTATCTCTACATCCCATAACCTTTAACGGCAGGTGCCTGGGTGTGGACATGTTGTGATGTAATATTTAATTTAAAAGTAAACATTTTAGTAAAGTCTGTTATATTGTTAAAATCTATAAGCGTTATAAATATCAATTTTTGCTCGTGCTTATAATTTATCACTGCTAAATGTGTCTTATTCAATTATTTAAACACTTTTATGACCTATCCACTAAAATATAAAGACCTGCCCTACAACGCTCTTCTCAAAAGATAAAATAAGTTTTACATTTTTTGATTCAATGTAATTTATTTTCTAGAGAAACACACATCATTTGAGGCTTGGGTTGCATGTTAATATTTTTAAGGTTTAAAGACTTTACGTTCACGGTACGTGGAAAATCATTTCAAACTTTTGAAAAGTTGTTGAGAATTTGTCATTGAAATAAGCTTACATATTTTAATTCAACGTGATTACTTTTCACTCTCGATAAAACACGTGTGATTTTGGGGCGGGGGGATATGGTGGGGTGTTCTAAAACATCACAACCATTTGAAAAATGTCTTGAGCTATGTAGGCATGGTTACAAATTTGGAGTTTATGCTTAAATTAGCCGACTTGCCGGTTTTGAAGTGTGACACCTGAGCTGTCAGGCCCCGATTTTGACTGCTGCGAAGATGGCTTCTTTGAGTAGTGAATCATCGGATTCCTCTGCTTTGCAAACTGAAGAAGTAGGTTGCTAAAATATTTTTTCTGATAGTAGAATTGTCGTTTCAATCTGCGTTTAGCGTATTTCGTTTTCAACACTTTGTCTTCTTTTTAGCAAAAGCTGACCCAGCACTCAGTGGTGTGTGACAGTGGCTGTCATGTGAACTCTGATGGTGATTCAGGTGTTGGGGGTCTGTCAACGACTGATGAAGAGTTGCTACAAATGGTAAATATTAAACCACAACAAGTTCGAAGCAAACGAAGAACTCTAACACAAAAGAGGCATTACAATTTAAATATTTTAGGTAAAAAGCATGCCTATTTATTTTGTTAAGCCTTCCTTTTCTTTTTTCCTTTAATAGAATAACGAAGAGGTCAACGCATAAATCTTCAAACTACCATCAAGCTTGAATGTTTCGTGTCTGTTCATGTGTGTTCGCCAAAATGTGATTAATGATGATGTTCAACCTAGTTTAGCTAACGATGGCTCTAATGAGCCCGATGCTATGGATCAGATTGTAAAGTCGGTGGTATTTTGCACCTTCAACCATTGTTTAAAGGGGGTTGTGGTTGATGAATGCGCGGCCTGTTTGATTAATCATCCAGGTCAACGGGGTCACACATGCCTGGTTGTCGGGTGCGCGGATGGGTACTGTGGTGTCTCCGGGGGAAAGTTTATGTAAATGAAAGTAGTACTCACACCACACTTTTCTTTCCTGAGTTTCGTGGCGTTTCTTCCTCCAACTATCTTCCAAATACAGTCCGTAATCCGTTTCCTTAATCCTGATCCGATCCGAGTTCCAAAAGTCCGTAATAAAGCCAATCCGCGATGTATCCTTATCCAGTGTCCGTAATCCAAAAACCATAAACCTTTTCTCCTTTCAGTAGTCCGTTATTCTTTAGCCCGATCTTTAACATACACCTCTTTCCTCTCTTTTCCTCCAAACCGCATTCACCTTATCGGCTTCCGCCCTGTTCACTGCCTCCAGGGCACTTATATTTCGGTTCCTGATGCGGCTCAGCTGTGTCTCATTGTTTCTCAGGGTAGACCCTTTCCATTTACCGGTCAGCTGATTCTTTTTGGCAGCCATTTTGCTAAGGTCCATATCTAGTATTTTAAGTAGGTCATTCTGAAAATACCTGTTATGAATGACCCTTCCCCTGGTCATGTTACAGTACAAAGATGTGTTGTTTGCCGCATTAGAAATTTATAAGCGTCTCAGTTTAGCCCGAATTTTATCGGCTGTTCTGTACATCGCCAGTGGCCTGGGTGCCTATACTTTTACAGATGATACTGAGCGGAGTATAAAGCACTTGCTGAGAAAAATAATTGACGACCGCTCGCCATATGAGTATGTACGCTCCTTACTTGTAAAGGTAGATGGAAAAATACTACACGTGACTTTTGGTGCGTTGCAAAACTTATTTTATACTTATTTATACATATTTTTACAGAAAAGAAAAAAGATCTATGTAAAACCAGGGCTGTGAAATACTCGCAATGTGAATAGAGCTTTCACTCTGTTTTATAGACACAGGTGTGCCATCGTGAGAAGAATGAAAAATTTCGAATGTATACGTAAGAATTCTTACAAAAAGTGCTTTACACTCTTCTTTCTGCAAAGCTTGAAATGAAAATCAATTAACTGAATACTAATGTCCTTGAATTTGTTAAAGAGATAGATGTGCATGTAAAGAACATGAGTGAAATTACTGCGATTCTGATGTTTTCAGATCAGAAACTGAAGCCTGGCGGATTCAGCGGTGTGTATTCCAAAATACAACGTATTTTACATAGAACCTGTGGTAACACCGTCCCTCTGATCACTCAGGCTAATTTATTTGCTCTGTTAGGGTCGCCCAGTTCGGTGTTCACGGCTATAGAAATGGCGAGAGAAAGGGCGTTATGAATGCTTTTTCAGATGCTGCTGAGTTTCTGAACAATGTTGGGGCGATAGCTACAACTAATTTTCTGCACCAACATTTAATTGGCGATTGCAAGCAGTAGTCTGTAATGTGTGTGAAAAGTTTAAAAGTGTATACTGGGATGTTTCTGTAATTTAAAACCTACTGATGAAATAAAGTGGTTCACATTTCACATGCTATTTGTCCTGCGAGTTCTTTCTGTGACACTTTACTCAGTCAGTCAGTCAGTCAGTCAGTCAGTCAGTGTGTGTGTGTGTGTGTGTGTGTGTGTGTGCTCACATCCCGGAAACTCGCGGCCCTCACCAGACTTCCCACACCGCCGATTCCCTAGGGTTATAATAGATTGCATTCAAACCTGCAGCAGACATTATCACCTTCCATCCCTCATCGCTAATACGCGCTTTCACACACTTATTTATAAATCGAAGGGGATGCGGTGGTGGGCATTTGGACCCTGAGGCCTGGGGCTGCTCAGGGTGGAAGGCGGGACAACAACACTCATTATGACACACCATTGGCTCTGGAGGGGGCGGGACATCCACCCATAACATTGCACCATTGGCCGATAAGGGGGCAGGACATCTGCCCATGGCGGCCTCCCATTGGCTGAAAAAGGGGGCGTGGTACCTGTCAAAATGATTGATGAAAGGTGTCGCTTTATTCTACTCCCGGGCCAAAAACAGCCCTCGGATCATCAACTCAATCAGGAACTCCCAGTCTCACAACTGCATTCCCTGGTGCTTCCCTACCACCCTAACCCAATTTCTATCCCCAGGACCATCATTAACAATGACTACATTTTACAGGACGATCCCTCCATTGGTACTCTTTTTTCCGACCGCCCAATCATCTCTTATCGCTGACCACCACATAAGCTTCTTGTTCACAGCTCCCTCGCACTCAGCACCTTCCCCTGCAATAGCACTCGCTGCATCACTGGCAAATACATATCTACCGACATTCAGGGCATCACAGGACAATTCCAGATATCCCTGACAACATCCTCTATCTCATTTACTGTATCTCTTGCAAAAAATGCCCAGCTATCTACATTTGGGAAACCGAAAGGAGACCAGGAGAACACTTCAGAGAACATATTAGGGCTGGGAAGGTTAAAGATTTCTCCAAGCCCATAGTTTTTCTTTTCACCTCAAATAGCCAGGATCTCTCAATGACTGATTTATTTTAAAATAATCTTCTCTATTCTCTTGCAGGTTTTGACTTCACACCTTTCTTCACCTCTCTCCATTTAGCACTTCCTGAGTGGCCTCTCTGCTGCTCCTGCCTCCTCCCCTCTCCCAGCTTTTGTTCTTCTGTGCCATTTAATCTTTGTAATCTGCCCCGTCTTTCTCACACCTGAAGAAGGCTTCACAGCCGAAACATTGAGTTTTCTCTCTTCTCTTTTCAGTATGGAATAAACCTATTACTTGTTCCTTTGCAGACTACACATGCTGACATAGTGTAGTTCAGGTGGGTAGCTGCTTCAATATACATTTGTAAATTTCACCTCTGACGGCCACGACCACTCTAATCTCTCCGTCTGTGTTCTCAAAGACGGTTTTCCAAACTCATACATCAGAAAGACCACCGAAACTAAAATTATTCTGCAGCTAGGATCACACCTTCTCCCTTCCCTTAACGACAGACTACTGTTCTTTTAAACTTTCTCCATTCATTGGAAGTTTCATTTCACACCTCTCTGCACCCATTCTGACTTCACACCTCTTGATTGGCCTCTCTTTCTGTCCCCTGCTCCCGCCTCTCACTCCTCCTCCCTCCCAACCTTTGTTCTCCCGCTACTTTACCTTTGCCCACTGCCCTGTCTCTCTCACACCTGAAGAAGGCTCCACGGCCGAAACGTTGTGTTCTCTTTCTTCTTTTTTTCAGCATGGAATAAACCTATTACTTGTTCCTTTACATTTGTAAATGTCAATTTAAAACTGTAAAAATAGTAGGATTGTAACTCCACTTTAAAACGTGGCAAGAAATAGACACATGGCAGGCTACACCCTGGAAAGGACACCAGTCCATCCCAGGGCAAAGATATAAAAAATAAACATATAGGCAGCACATATCAAGCCTTACAAGAAATCATTAACAGCCTCAACACACACCACCGGTCCATTAAACTCAAATACACCAAGCATGGTAGCCTGATAGACTTCCTAGACACCACCACATACAAGGTTTCTTCCTTCAACAACACAGACAAACTGGACATCAAGGTATTTTTTAAAGACACATTCACACGGCTTACTGCACAAGGATAGCTTCCACCCAAAACATACTTTAAAAGGACTGGTAAAATCACAACTCCTACACTTCCACAAAATCTGTACACAACAAGACTTTGAGGAAGCCAAATACACACTCTTCCAAGCTTTATGCCAGAGAAGATACACACAAAGTTTCCTCAAAAATGTGGCACAAACATTTCTAAATAGAAAAACTCCAGATGACAGAAAAATACCCCTCAACACATCATATTCTCAACTCAGCATAAAAACCAACCAAAAACCATGATATTAGAAAACACAAACATACGAAGGGAGCACAAAATCATATCTGCACACAGAAAAAAACAAAAACCTTCAGCATTAATTAGTCCAAAGCAAGCTAAAACCTGTACACAACAGATCATATACACCAAGAGCCAAACATTTATTAACAGAAAACAACGATCCAAAACAAAGAAACTAAAGAAATCTTCCAGTTGCAAAGGGCACTCTCAGAAAACATCAATAACGCCATCTACAGCATCTAGTGCAAAAAGTGCGGGGTGACCTATGTGGGGGGGAACGGGTAACTCCATCCGAACCCAGCTGACACAACACAGGTACATCAGGAACCACGGGACTGGAAAGCAACCCCAACTGGACAGAGATAGAAAGAAAGAAAAAGGAAAGGGAGTGGATCAAAAGACTTTATACTATCTTTACACAAGACCTGAACATCAGAAAAACCGGGAGGGTTTTAGTCGTTGGAAGGAGAGTGCTCTCCTTGTCCCAGATGGTCCCCTCTCGGATAAAATCTGGGAGAAGGAGCTTTGTTCCCCTCTCCTAACTAGCCAGATCCTACAGGGACTGGAACTCTTCACCATACTAACACGCAACAAACAGAAGAATAACTGAAACCAATCAGCTATGGAAACTCGCACAGCTTGCACAGTCCTACTAGGGAGGAAAACAAAAGACCCTGATTGCCTATTGAGATGTTAATGGTCCATGCATAATCCCCACCAGGGTAAGCAGAAACCCATTCACCAACTGAAACTGCACCTACTCATACAGAAACGTACAGAAGGAACACAGACCATAGGATACAATCTAGCCCCCTAGGAGGAACTACAACACACTGCCCCTTACAAAACAGGATAAAAACAGGCCAGCATGGACACAGTGTTCCAGAACAATGCCTGAAGAAGACCCAGGCAGAAACATAGCGACACACAGAAAGGCAAGATTGTCTTCCTATGGAGCCACAGATTCTACAGAGGTAAAGCTGCCTAACAGTGGAAACCTAACGGTGTCAACGAAGCTTTAGGCATTTAAATGGTAAGTATGGATCAATCCAAAGTTGACAACGCACGCAACCGTACGGTCACCCTCCACACTGCCTACACAACAAACATGTCAAACAGACAGGATACCTTCCAACAAGGAACCAGGATCATCTACAAAATGATCCAAACAGTCCACCATTTACAAAACACAGCAGTTTTATTGGACAGGAGAACCGAGCACCCGCCAGCCTACGACGGAAGACAGAGGAATTCATAAAACCTTCCAAGCCACCCAAACTCACATATTTGAAGCTGGTAAGCAATGCCAAAAATTGGCTTCACACCACACTGCAGATCCTCGAAGAGCATTACGAAGAAAATCTGTCATACAACTAGAGGATCTTGAGCTTCCCCACTGGGAGGAAGCTTTCACACTTGCTTCCAACTGATCAAAGAAACATTATGGGAGGAAATTGCAGAACACCACCTTTGGACCCTACAGTACACAAGCTATCAATACTGGGTTAGGGAAGGACACTCTGGCAGATCAAATTATCACAGCAGTTTTTAAATTCTACAACGACTTCTACTGGAAAGACTGCGAACAAGACCAAGTAAGAGTTGAGTTGTTTTATAAAGTCATTATTTTAGAGCAAGGTATAATTCTGATAAAAATACAATAAACAATATGGTGAAGCTATTGGAGAGAAAATTAAGGCTCGGTTAAGAAACTGAAACAGTCTTGACTTGTTCCTTTACACAAAAGTTATTTATTTTCAAAAGAGACCCATGAGGATTCCTCTGGTGTGCAAGACCTGCCTGAAGACATTTGACCAGTTTCCTCTTCACCTAAAGAGGGTGTGTATGAAATGAGCCTCAGCAGAGGAGATCAGCAAGTTCCTTCTCCAGGCCAGGAAGGACCTGTTGAATCACCTGAGGAATGGGCAGGTCGGGGATTGCAAGAGCATAGGGCTCATGTGTGGTGAGAATGTGAGACTGGCGGAGTCCATGGACTGTTTTATGTGGAATCCTGAAGACACATCAGCAAGGTAAGATATTTATAATTTATAAGGCTTCTTCTGTTTCATTTCTAACCTTTACCTTTATGTAAGGGTATGTTAAAATGATATACCAGTGGTCCAGAAGCCCTGAGCAAGAGGCTGCTGTCCAGGAGGAAGAGATGCCAGAGACATGTGAGTTCTGGAGAACTTTCTATTTTTTCCAAATGTATATTTTGTTTTATACTTGTATTCTAGTTTGTCTTAGAAGTAAAAATGTTTAAATGTGTATTTTGTATTCCTACTGTCCCCCCAGTTCTTAAAAGCCATCAGCAGGCTCTCAGGAAGACGGTGACCCAGGCTGGACTGGACAGAACGCACTCCCTGGATGCTCCTCACCTGGCTGGGTTTAAACAGGACCTTACCAAGGATCTTGGAGTGGCAGATTGCTCTCAGGAGGTATTTATTTTTAAAGGCATTTAAAATTGAGCAGTGATATTTCCATAGCACATGTTTTTACTCCTTAGCTTAAAATTCACCCATGTGAAATCTCAGCCATAAACATAGTGACTCTACATTTGTCAGGTAGAAAATGTTTCCAGATTCCTCTTTTTATGGATCCATCTGCATCTTCCTTAAACTTTGTAAAGGGCCTATCCAAAACAACAATTATTGTAACCAAATGAAGACCACTGGACTGTCTCACCAAATCATTGCTAATTATATTAAGAACATAAACCATTTTCCGGGCTACATCCTAAATGATATCAGTGTGAAAGTAGAGGATCCCAGCCTGGCTAACCTCATCATCAACTTCCAAAGTATCCTAAAGGATATTCAGAAGAAGAACAGTAAGAATGTTGCCAAGAGATTACTAAAAATAGGTCATTTTCATTTTAAAACTTCTTTCAGTTGTACTTTTAATCTGAATACAAAAAAAGTTGATGAGTATTAATTTCTCCCACAGATATAGACAGTTGCAGAGTCCAGAACCAAGTACGAACGATTGCTGGAAGGTGCTGATGGTTGCAAAGAGAGATGTGTTGCACAGACTGGGCAAGACATCACCTTGCCTGAGCAGCTTCTTGTACTGTATTACCTGCAGGCCTTTCTCCAGCTGAAGCACCTGTAGCACCCAGGGGTGGTAAAGAACATGACAGTAAGAATACTTTCATACAACAAAAGTAAGAAATTACATAGATGGGATTTTTACAGTTTGGTGTATTCATTTTTATTTTCTCGCTATTACAGGTTGAGGAATGGGTGCAAAGAAAGTGTTGTTTCAACAAGTGGGCACAAAAATGGTCATAATTCCTGTTAAAGAGCACAAAACCTCAAACAACAGCTGGCTTCCTTTGCATTGAGTGAAGAAGAGGAACATGCAAGTTGATGGCTACATTGATATACCCATCCACTCAATTCAGGGTTGTGGTAGATCTGGAACCATCCTGGCAAGCAGTGGATGCAAAGTACTGTATCACCCATAATGTGACACCAGTCCATCACAGGACTCACTCACACCATGGCCAATTTTCAAAGAAGCCAATTAAAATCCATGTTAATACCGAACAAAAGACCTCCACCTGCATAGCTCCAATCATGTACAGTATTTAAGAAAATCTGGAATGTACCTTAATTGCATTTTATTTGTGTTTTATCAGCCGTTTCATCTTTACTTCACTAAACTGTGCTGTAATGCCCAAGTCAGCCGCTGTGAAAGGAGATGGAGAAGATGGACTGGTCAGCCAATGTATCAACAGTGTCTGAAGTGCTTGAGAAGTGGAAGCCCAACACAGGACTGCCACCAAATGACATGCAAATTAAAAAGTTGATAAAGTATCAAATCTGGGAAGGCCTGAGCATCACTGACGATCCTGTGAAGGGGAAGAAGTTTGTGACTTCCAGGTGTTTCCAGAAGGGAGAGGTGGTGTGTGATTACAATGGCAAGGTCATCACAAAGACAACTGCTGAAGCTCACAGATGACAGAGGGAGACATGAGATGTCTTTTCTTTTCAGATGAACCTGCACAAAAACTGTGCATTGATGCTCGTGAAAAGCACTGAGCCTGCCTCCCGGATAAGGAGGCAAATCGGAAGATGGATAAATCAATCAAAGAGAAAAGACAATGTAAGGGCTGTAAGAAAGTCATTTATAATCAACGAACAGCCTGTCATAATTCTGTCTGTGACAAAAAGGGACATTGTTGAGGGGAGAAGAGCTCCTCTGTGATTACAGCATTTCCAGGAAATAATTTCAAGGTGAAGGACAAGCTCTGGAGTGGTTGGTTCACTGACCATTTCCAAAAAAGAAACTAAGTCAGTATATTAAAGTGCATATTTTGCAGATATTCATTTTCTTGTACCTTGGAATTAATGTAAAAATTATATTCGTGTTAATGTCTTGAAAATAGCATTTCTCATTCTCATCAACAAGGATATAAGGAAGGGATATAGGACTGCGAAAAAGATACATGATTTTCAGAAGAGTATAGAAGGCAGATAACTATCCCACTCAATTGTTACTGCAAAGAAATGCCACAGTGTAAACAAAAAGGCGAACCATTCTTGAAATTTATTGACAGAATCTGAATAGCCCAGCATTCCCAGACCAGGCACTGGAGTTTCCTGCAGCGTTAGATGGGTAGTCTCTTGGTAAGAGAGAGATCGACAGAGTACTGGACTTCATGAACGACACCTTTCCAATTCATCGAGAACAGAGCCCACAAGATCTAGAGTCTAGAGAACAATTTCTTACAATATTAGTGGTAGTTTCTGAATAGGTTAAGGACAACATAGTTGTACAGCTATCTTGCAACTTCTTAAAAGTTGTAAAAGTGATTACCATATTGCCAGTGGTTTATATTTAAAACCTAAAGATTTTAAATTGAATCTTTCTTAAACAAAGGACATTTTTCACAGGAACAGCAGCCTAAATCAGTTGATGACTGTAAATATGACAAGCTTGTGATAAATTGTAAAGTGCAAAACAAAGTTGTATTGTTTTGGTTTTGTCTTCAACATCATACTAATAGGCATGTTATTTTTAGAGCAGCTGCCTGCCATTCACCACCAGCCAAGATGCCACGAGGTACATGAAATGACCCAGAAGTACTTAATGATACAGAGAAGAGCATATGGGGGGAAAAAAAAGAAGACAAGAAATATCCATTAACACGTGCATCTAGAAGCCAGAAGACGGGTGATGATCAGCATTTCAAAAGCAGACACTGGAGGTTGAATTCAAGTTTTAACAGTGATTGTCTATGTTTGGCTTCAACACAAATCATATTAATATGCTCACGTTATTAATTTGTACAAAGTCCCCAATAATCATTACAGGCGACGTTCCCAGGAGTACACACGACCCATCAATTAAAGCGACTTAATTGAGGTGCCCATCTACCAGTTAACACTGTACTTCCTACAATACTTGTGAAACCGGTTTAATTCGTCACAGCCAGCACTCCTGCAGAGAGGGGGTTGTACTCGTAAAGTAGAAGCAGGTGAGATTTTCAGCGAAAGACACCCCCCCTCAAAAACCCAGCAAGCAGTAAGGCTTTATGTTGAAAATTGAAGTGGATTTTGTTTATGATAAAGAGGAGAAACTGGGATGGGAGGAGGGTTTGGTTTTGCATAAGGGGCGGGATTATGATAATTGTAGGAATTGCGAGAGTATATTGGTTTGATATATTTGATTTTGTATTGTGGTCGTTATCTATGTTTTTGGTTGGTATTATGTTTATATGGTTGTTTTTGTTGGTTGGTTGTTATTATGGTTATTAATAATACGATCTATAGTTGAAATCTGAGCCTAAATAAAAAGAAAAAGCAAGTGATTAGGTTTATGAGCAATCTAATTACTTATTCGTTTAAAACGCTATATAAAATAAAGTTTATTATTAATTTGCTGGACAGAGCGGTGAACATTATTATGCATAAGACAAAGATAACGATCCTGATCAGTTTAGAAATCTGTGTACGCTGTAAGGCTGTGTTGACTGGAGGTTTGTGTAGACTGGCCATTGTCTATGTGAGACTGTGGGATCACTAGGGGTTCCCCCCCCCCAACACCTGTAACATTGTCAAGTGGTATAATTACCTACAAAAGCTAAAGTTTCCTCCATTAAGGGGTCACTATTTGTCAGTCACTATCAGTCCGGGACACTCTATGCTAGATTGGACTGTTGTCTTTGGAAGATGGGGGCACAGGTGATGAAATAGACCACAGTGGAAGTCCTGCCTAGCTGTTATATCACTGACAGACTCACCCACACATTGAGAAGAGAGCACTGGTGTTTGTGCAGAAAGCAGAACAACTCACTTTAACTGGTCAATTAGGTCTAATGAGTTTTATTGCCCTTGACATCTAACTTACTCCAGCCCCCCTTGTGGAAACAACCCCTAATTACTGTTCATGAGCTCCTGGCCACACTTGTTCCCAGTGGAACCAACCTGGAGCAGCAGAACACAGGTTTTTTTTTTCTTTAAGTTGTCTGCTGTTGTAAAACAAGTCATCCCTTAGGAATAAAAACTCCCCCTCTAGTCTGGTTGCTATCTCCTTTATTTGCCCCATATTCCCAGGGCAAAGCAGCTGAGTGATCAAAAGCTGAACTGCAAGGAGCTGAATTTCACACTGGGTTACAACAGACCCTGGTGGGAGAATGGGCAGGAGAGGGCCGGTTGTGCTCCTGAACTAGTCCCCTCCTCTCCTACTCTCGTATTTGCATCACAGTCTATAAACTCCAGCCCTATTGCTTTTCTTCCAGTTCATTTTTTTTAATACAGCTCGTGAATTATGTATACTCTTGTGAAGTATCAAGAAAGCACTCTTATCTTTATTCCCGACGGTCTAGCACAGTAACCACAACTCCAATAACTTTAACTAGAGGAAGAAATCCATCTTCTGCTCAAAAGGAAAAAAAAACATTGAAATCATAAATCTCAAGCACTGGCTGGAGACTCTGTGTCCGTGCTCAGCGGTTATATAGGACAGGACCCAGCGCGCAGCAGGTGCGGCTCATTGCTCTACGCTCCCCGTGCGGAATGCGCATCTCCTCCTTCCAGACTCATAACACCGCTGCATACATCCCTCTTAAATCCCAGAAACACAGAAACTCCGGGGTGTTTCTGTGAGTCAGTACTGGGTTTCTCTGTTCGAGGTTACAAGCAGAAACAAAAAAAGCGCTGAAAGCAGGAAGTTATTTCTGCTTGTAGGCACAAACGTGTAAAAATAAATTTTCTGATTACTAAACCCCTAATAAAATCCATCTAAGTCTCCCTTTCGTTCCCAATGCACATAACTGAATATAAACCAGTCAAGTTCAGGTACTTTTCTGATGTACAGTATCTGAATAGTTCTGGCGCGGCTGTTGTAACAAAGATACTTACGAACTTTTTTTTCATACGAGCTCTTGCCGTTTTTAAAATGAATATTTTTTTGAATTCGCTAAATCACACGAAACACCAGCATCACTTATCGTAAGCATCTGACCAATTACATTCCTGAATGTTAAACCCATTTAGCATTTATTTTTACCTTGTTTTTTTTTAAATTACACACCTGTTAACTTAGTCCGGATCGCGGTCACCGAGGACCACTCCTGTCTCCCCAGATGACACTTATTATTTTTAAGATAAACGCGAGATAAACAACGTTTGTTTGAAACCGCTCCACAAATTTTCTCACATGCACGTATTCTCAAATATCACCACAACAAAATCATAAAGTTTGTTTCCACAGACATGACACTATTATGCAATAAACCAATAAATTAATGAACTAGCAGAATCCCAATAAAAACACCCGATCACCTGGCCAGCCCAGCATGTCAATATCATACATTTTTACCAACAATACCGCAAAAGCAAAAACCAGCATATATATATATATATCCCATGTTTTTACCTTATTCTGGAGCATGATATATATCCAAAATAACCCAGACTAATTTATCTCAAGAGCTAGAGACAAGTAAACGTTACTGATTACGTAATAAATGTTTGAAGAACGAGCGCCAGAAATAAGGCGATTTGATTGGTAAAAACCGCTGTCATTCTTTGTATTTTCAGCCACCCTTAGGGGGTGAGACTTCCTCTAGAAGCTTCAGGCTGCATTTTTAGCTGTCAATCATTGACTCAGAAGGGATAATCAATCAGTTTTTTATCAGTTTCTTATCAGTGCTCCTTTTTTTCACACCAGAAGGCAACTCTGAAGTTTTTTTTTCATTGCATAACAGCAGATAAAGGCTCTCTAGCAGTGTCTTAAGGTTTTTATAGCAATTGCAATGGTTTTTAATCTTATTATTTTCAATATTTTTATGATTTTTTATTATAGGCGTGAAATTTCATTCCAGGTCCAGTCTTCACAAAACATGATGTAGATTTTTTTCTAATTGATCCATTTGTCCAAAATTTTTATCCAAGCTAGTAGCCACCTAGAACAAGGTTTTCAAATCATTCCCAGGTCCTTGACATGCATATAGTTGAAAAATCTGACCTCTGAAGACCAAAAAAAAAATGTTCGCCAGCTGTTTTTTTGGTTTTTTTCATATGTTTGTCTGCTGAGTGGACACATTAAGAAATATAAGAAATTTGACTTTTCACACTCAAAGCCAAGGGGGTTAGCTTCAATTTACAGATGCAGCCATTCAAAATGCGCGGGCGATACCGCATTATTTTCCGGTACGCTGTACGCAGTCTACCGCAAGCTACCGGTAAATACCGCGAGTTACCGGTAAATACCGCTAGCAAAATAATAGTATCCGGAATTTCCGCAAGGTGGAGCTAATAAAGCTCAACCTCTCATGTTTGAGCTGTAGCCATCAAAGTCTTTAACGAAGATATTAATAATAGTATTAATAATAAATGACCTTGGACAAGCTGTAAACTCAAAGTATTGCCCTGGTCCACATTCTTTTTTTCATTGACCGTCTTTGTAAAAGTAACGCCACAGCATTTCGCAATCACGCATTTTTTTCCAATCATGCAAAGTACAGTGATTCACCATGCCTTTCACATGCTCATAAAAGAGATTGATTTAGGGACATAAACATATTACCGTATGCAAACTGTACTGTATACAGTATGTATATGTATATTTAATGTCTTAACTGTGCCCGTTTAAGTATTGAATATTCATATCTAATTTTACCACTGAAGGGAAATCTTAGTAGCTGAGCATAAAAACAATAGGAGCATACTGCAACGCGTGTGAAGGCCATAAACGATATTAATTTTGGAACATAAACATACAGTATATGGCTGGTCTCGGTACTTTAAAGAAAACATACACGAAACATGGTTTCATTATGACCAGAATCTTGAGATATTTTTAACTTGATTTACAGTATTTGAGAGGTATGTCTTAACACCGATACTACAGTGCTTAAGTACTACTCACGTATATGTTTCTAGGTTTATATTATGCATTTCATACGGTCAAATTACTTTTGAGCAACTAATAAGAAGCGCGAAACGGTATGCGTTTTACTTTCGTTTCGTGCTGGGACCCGTGGATTGATTAGAGATATCAAGTACATACAAGTCATTTTTTAAATGTTGTAGTTCGTCTTGAAAAAATGTTACGAGTACATCATCTATCAACAATTACACAGGTTCTGTTTCCATATTGCGGATTTTGGTTACGTAATATTATTTTCTAGATTTCACGTTGTGAATATATGATTTGGGCAAACAGAGCCGCAAAGAAGTACATTATGGGTTGTTGTTTTTTTTTGCAGTTTTATCTAGAACAAGCGATGCTTAAACCTTTGTCTGATTCTTGTGAAACTATCCACACGACAGTTACAGTACCTAGGAGTTGACTTCAGTGATGTCACTGATGGGATGTTTCTAAAAATCCATCCTCTGTAAAACGTCTTCTCTAGTTGTCCTGCATATGTATTCGCTAATGAAGCTGTGTGTTCTGAGCCTGGATCTCTACATTTCTGTATGAACCACCTTAGAGGGCTAAAGACAGCTTGTGTTTAAATTGAGTGTAAGGCAATTTATGCTTCTAAAGTCATGGTCAGCATTTTTGTACTGTGCTGTAAACTTGTTCTGTGCCTAGTCACATTATTTTATAGCGTTTTCATAGCGTTATCAAATCTGGTGGCGCTGTGTTAGTTTCCTGACTCCCATGTCACATGGTCTGTGATTGTAACCTGTAATACCGGTTTAATTCGTCACAGCCAGCACTCCGGTTGTAAAGTAGAAGCAGGCGAGATTTCCAGCGAAAAACACCTCCCCCTTCTTCAGGTGTGAGGGTCTTCTGCTCAGAATGAAACGCTAAAATGTAATGTAGGCTCTGAATGGGTTCTGACTTGCTTTAACAAAATATGTTTACAAATCCTTTCACCTGGCATTTTCGTAGTTAGAAATTATGGAACGCTCTGTTAAAAGCAAGGGAGTTTTTATGTCCGTTGCAGTTCTTTTGCAACATGAATATAATTATATCGTTATTAATTTCTTGAGATACGCGATTCCATATTATATTCCCTTTTAATCAAATTCTAAAAGTATGCTTGTTGACTCCGGTATCGCGTTAGTTAAAGACTTCGATGCTTAAAATGTTTAGGAGAAATGGAATACTGGTGTGTATGTTTTCTTTAAAGTACCGAGACCAGCCATATACTGTATGTTTAAGTTCCAAAATTAATATCGTTTATGGACTTCACACGCGTTGCAGTATGCTCCTATTCTTTTTATGCTCAGGCACTAAGTAAAAGGAGATGCTTCATATTGCTTGACTAATTTTAAAAACTAAGTTAGAAATACAGACGCTCCCTCGGTGCGCTGCTCTGGTGCGCCGGCTCTTACACAGTGCCTGTCTGCCGTAAGCGTTACAATATACATACCCAACACTGCTTGTACCCATCTGTCATGCAAATAAAACACCTTGAATTGAATTGAATTGAGGGGAGAGGGGGGAATACTAAAGGCAATACTGGCTCAATACCCTCGATGGGCTTTGACGTGCTAATGCGTTGGTTTAACAGTCCGGGTGTGGCAGGCTTCCAATGTCAACTCGACTCGATTGGAAGACAATGAACGTATTTTGTGATATTTAGAAATATAAATTTGTTTGGTGCGAGTGAGGTTTTATTTAATCTCTGACCAAGGGAAACGTTTCATTTTTTCAAAGAAATGTTTGTTAAAAAATAAAGTCATAGTTCTATGGGATTCAATCACAGACCATGTGACAAGGGAGTCAGGAAACTACTCTAACACACAGCGCCACCGGATTTAATAACGCAATAAAAACGCTATAAAATAATGTGACTAGGCACAGAAAAAGTTTACAGCACAGTACAATAATAAATGCTGACCATGACTTTAGAAGCATAAATTACCTTACACTCAATTTAAACACAAGCTGTCTTTCTGTATGAACCTCTAAGCTGGTTCATACAGAAAATGTAGAAATGCATTAGCCTGATTATGATTAAAAAACACATAATTAAACACGCGTTTGCGATTTAAATCAGAACACGATTTAAATCAATATAAATGTTTATATTGTAACGCATACTGTCCAGCCTCCATTTCTCTATAAAAATTTACTCTGTTGCACACACACACACAATAGAAGGAGGAACCGCTGTCAGAAGGGAAGATATGTTCAAAATATCGCAAATATCGTTCATGTTGCGATATTTTGAAATATAAAAGTCAATTTATTGTCCATAATATCGCTATTCTATTTTTTCGAAGAAATGTTTGTTAAAAGAAAAGTCCGGCACCAGCTGGATTCGATCACACAACCTCCCAGTTGCTAGTCACGCACCTAGACCAGTCGGCTAGAAGACAGCTCGCATGAACAGGCAGGCGAAAAAGCCCTACACAGCCCTGTCGCAGCACACGAATACCGTTATTAAATTCTTTAGATACGCGATTCCATATTATATTCCCTTTTAATCAAATTCTAAAAGTATGCTTGTTGACTCCGGTATCATGTTAGTTAAAGACTTCAAAGCTTAAAATGTTTAGGGAGAAATGGAATACTGGTGTGTATTTTTTTCTTTAAAGTACCAAGACCAGCTACAGTATATACTGTATGTTTATGTTCCAAAATTAATATCGTTTATGGCCTTCACACGCGTTACAGTATGCTCCTATTCTTTTTATGCTCAGCTACTAAGATTTCCCTTCAGTGGTAAAATTCAATATCTACAACGGGCACAGCAAAGACGTTTTTACTGTAAGTCTTTCTACGACAGACCAACGGACCACGAGTGCCCCTGTCGGTCAACCAATCACGTACTGCGGTGCCACGCGTCATCTTGCGTCATACTGAGCGACGTCACCTGCGGTACGTGTCTGTGACGCGCACTTTGAATGGCTGCATCTGTAAGACCTGAACCAGGCTCCTGCTATGTTCTGCTGCAGAGATATAACAAATGTTTAAGGGGAAGGAAATTCCAGGCGGACATTGGCTAAATATGTCACTGGTAGTAAAAGGTTAAGTATTCTTGCCATTTTTAGCATATTGTAAGTGGATTTTTTGCAAACATTTTATTTTTTAAATCACATGAAACACAATCAACCCATTGTAACTTCACATTGATAATTCCTGAGCTTTATAACTGTGTATTATTTCTTTTTACCTTGTTTTAATATTTTTTTATTATTTTTGCATTTTACAGAGCTTTTTAAAATATTGTGAGGATTTTAGTGTCATTTTAAAATAGGACTATCAATGCTCCTGACTTTTAAACCTGTATTTATTCTGACATTATTCTCTCCACCTGCAGATGAGGAAGGTATTTGATTTTAAATTTGTTGATTTGGGGGGAAAATATACATTCATTTCCTTGTATGTATCACCAGTGGGAAACTTGGCATTTTTGGATGAATTGCAATCTTTACTGCAAGGCCTTCAGACTGATATAGAAATGACTGGAGATTTAAATGACACATTTGATAAATCAGACAGGAACAGCATAACATCTAAAATGGCAGAACCCTCTAAAGTACTGAAAAATTTCCGGCACATTCATAATAAATAAAATGTATTTAATTTAAAGCATAAAATTTGCTTTAAAAAGAAACCACAATTTGTACGATATCATATTTCAATATCGATGTTCAGATGAGGATTTTGAGGATTTGAATATCAATGGAGAGTACATTGATTTTGGGACAATGTTTGCATCTGAATAATCCTTCCTCCTGGAAAGAAGGAAAAAAAAAAGTTTTGAGTCTCAGTCTTCAGGATCCCCCCCCCCCAAAAAACGTGCAAATTTGTTTCTGATGTATTTTGGATAAAGATATAACTCTCATAGAAGATACATTTTATCAGTTGAATGCAGTCGATACTTTCGACTTTTTATATGATGATAGGACCTACATTTAGGGCTCAGTACTGATAACACTGCTGCTATTGATGGAGTAGAAATAACTGATGTACTGGCAGTTTTTTTTTCTGAGGCAAGAGGTCCTAGAACACCTCCTATAAAAATGTTAAGATTCAGAGCAAGAAATATTTTTCCACCTCACCTAATGCTATTGCACTAACGAGGCTGAAGTTGGCTTCTTATTCGCCAGCTGCTGCTTTGCGTTTTTCGTTCCACCTTAAATGCTGCTGCTGTGATGTTATGTCGTCTTTCGCCTGTAGATGGCTCTCTACAGTCATTTTTAAAAATACTTATCCGGATGTATTACTGTACATTTCCACAGTAAAGGTGAATATGTAAGTAGAGACTGTCCAAATTGCATTTTTGTATGAAACACATTTCAGAAACACAACTCACAATAAAACAAACTGGCATGTTATACCACGAGTAAATAAGACAAAGGCAAAACGTAAATTCACTGGCACTTTCTGCATATTTTCCACGACCTTGCCTTCTGATCATAAAAAGTCTCAAACTCTTGCATTTTACAAGAAATTTTAATATAGCAGTTTTAAATGGGACATTTAGAACATGGCATATGAGACTATATGGTTAACTGAGGATGAGCAGAGGGTGATCGAACCTACCTCCTGGTTATAAAAATGTCTAAAAATTCTGACACAGATGTGAGAGACACAATGGAAAATACTATCAAAATCCTGAACTTCAGGACATTGTACTGTACCGTTTTTTAAATACGACCCTCTGAACATGGCATGAGAGAATACATTGTCAAATGGTAAATGCAATGTTTGCTATATTGCTAGGGCCCTCCCTCCTGATTTTAAAATCGTCTCATATTTCTGACATCAAGGTGTGAGACACAATATAACAGACTGTCAAAATCCTGAACTTCAGGACATTTTATGGTACCATTTTAAAAATATGACCCTCTGAGCATGGCATGTGAGAAAATGGCATGTGAGAATGCATTGGGAAAAGGTGAATGCAATTTCTGCTGAATTGCTATGGGCCTCCCTCCTGATTACAAACTCGTCTCACAATTCTGACACTGAGGTGTGAGACAACGTGTAACAGACACTATTAAATTGTGAAGTACAAGAGATTATACTGTTACGTTTTTTTTTAATATTGACCCTCTGGCATGTGAGGACTTGTAGTCAACAAAATAGCACATATTCTGCCAATTTGCTTTGTCCCTCCTTCCGAGTTACCAAAACATCTTAGTATACCGACACTAAGGTAAATGTCTCTAAATCCAGAAGTTAAGTTGTCAAAGTATATCGGAGTCAACCGATACTGATCAGGTTCTGCTGATGCTGAGCCCGCAGCCTTCACCATAAGGTCCAATTCCCCAAGCCTGCTGACCTTATATGTCCATCCCTTCTCGTCAAAATTCGTATTTTCACAGGGTACCCTTCAGAAATTGCAGTATAGAATGAAAATAACTCCAATAGATATCAGCCACTGTTGGCGATTTTCCTTTAAGATAGATAGATAATACTTTATTAATCCCGTAGGGAAATTGACAAATGATTCTCCAGAAATTTTACGGAGTGTATCACTTTCACTGAGACCGAGAAGTGTTAAGCTGTACATGAGTCTTTGTGGCTCGGTTGTTAACCGAAAGGGTGGTGGTTTGAGACCTCCCAGGGACGCAATGAGCCTTTTAATGAACACACCCTCTTCACTTCATTTCTCCATGGCCGGTCTTGTACCGCAATCAAATACAGAGCCCGTAGGGGGCAGTAAGCCCGCATATATAGCTCACTGTGTATATAATGAAGAAGCGGAGGTTAGTTTCTCATCTGCATGTTGCAGAGCCTTATGCAACTCGTACCAACAGTTGGGGTTTGATCCCTACACTGCTATTAGTTGAAAGACCATTGTAAATGACGTGTAACAGATTTATCCAGCTGGCTTTTATGTTTCATACTAAATTGCTATCTTGAAACCAAAATAATTAGAAATATGGAACACAACTGTTGTTCCCCATGAAGGAAAGCTGTTTTACACTGACGTCACTCCTTTTTATTTCATCCAGATTTTAAAAACAACTCCGCCCTATCAAAGGAAAATGTTACACAAAAGTTGGAAAGCACACTCTGAATCCAGATGTATATTTGATTTCCGCAATCCGTTCAAGGCTGCCTATGTTAATCGTAAGTGTATAGAAGAAACATTTAATATATTGTTCAGTTTAAATCAAAATGCTTTACTACTACAAGAGAGAAGTATAGTATGGAGGATGCGACAAATGTGTGATTTCTTGGAAGAAAACTACTTTTCTTTGCGTTCGAAATTAATCGAAACAATTGACACACAAACCCTTTGTCTTTTTTAAAGAGATTATATCTTTAAACAGACAAATGTATAAAATGTGTTTTTTTTACCTAGAGATTTTGGACAGGGGCGATGTATTACTAGTAGAGGCTGCTGACTAATTAACACTGTACTGTCTGGAGATCAGCTCCATTTGCAATAAAAAAACGTGCGTAACAAAGCTGGAGAGCAGCTGAACTTGTGCTCAGTAGTCAGTATGGTGCTGAGGGTTCAATACTGGCGTTGTTGTATTAGCACAAGCTGCACAGGCTCTGAATCAGACCATTTCAATTAGTCTGATCAGTGCAGGACAAGTTAATGTAGAATTATTGCTTTGTCTGTCTCTTGTTTGTATATAAATGAATGTCTCTGACAACTTAATGTTAGTTTTTAATTTAGTTTTAGTTTTACGATGTAGGTCATGCGTTGATATATGACATGTCTCATTCCTGATTCAGCTCATGCTCCATAGGAGAGAAGAGATTCCTCCTGTTTCTCGTACAACCATATCAGAACAAAAGCCCGTGTCACCCAGCTCTGATTCAAGATCGAGTTGCATCTTTAACATTTTGTTTTTGTTTCTGATCATAATTTTCTTTAGTTATGATCAATATTGAACTTTTTCTAAATAAAACAAAAATAATCAAACATGCAGGCAGATTTTTGAAAAGTATTAGGAGTTGACAGGGCGCTCCTTCGGAATAGTCGTCAGAAAATGTGAGGTAAGGAAAGTTACGTAAACTCTCACACACAGCATTAAAGATTGGAATCTGATCATAAAAAAACTAGCTGTCTCCCCGTCGGTAATCAAACCCCGGTTTCCCGCGTGACAGGCAGGGACACAAACAACATTACTAACTAGGAGCGCTTGCTAGCCATTAGGAGGCATTTACTCTTAAATATGTTACTGTTTTGGGTTTCGACTTTAATTTTCCCGATACCAGTTTTTTACAAAAGTAAAGGCACACGGCACATCACGTCTGAGTTTAGTGACAACTACCTCAGAGATTGTAAGCTGGGTAGTTTCAGATCAGATCACTTTTTTTTATCAAAGGTTCAAGCAAACCCGAATACTTTTGCAAGAGACATTTCAGAATCCCAGTCAAATCCAGTACGATTGCTGGATCCTTCGTATTCGACTGAACTATAGCACAGATCTGCAGTCCACCATTAGAATACTGCGGGTGTGTTGTAAAAGCCATACCGCCCAAAATAGTTCTAAAACAGGAGATGCATCCTCGTTTAGGAAGGTGGTATAAAGTGAAATGGTCTGGGAAGAGTCCTACGTTTGAACAGTTCAAAATAGACGTAAAGGGGTATTTATGGACTCTTTCGAAATGTAAGAACAAGCTGTGCGGACCTTATCTTTATTTACCTTGTGTAATCGTTTTTCATAAAGTGTAATTGTACAGTATTATAGCATGTGCCCCTGATGATTTTCTTGATACGTTATATGTGCTCTTGTTTGTATTGTATGTAGTTTTATTGTTCAAATAAAACGTAAAAGACTCAACTTTCCGGATGCGGCTGCTGTAAAAATAAAATGACATCAAGGGTGCTGTACGCAGAGGTCTGAAACCTGCTCCACAGAAGATCTTTATCCAGAGGTGTTAAAGAAGTCGAGATCTCGCCATGAGAGGGGAAGCATCTCAGAAAAAGCAGGTGCAGTCGGTTCCACGGTCATAACGCCACTAAGTCGGGCGACAAGAGCAAAACCCACCCGGCTTCCTCCGAGCAAGTAATGAGACAAAGAGACAGCACACAGCAGGTAGAGTGGCCGAGCGGTCTAAGGCACTGGATTAAGGCTCCAGTCTCTGCGGGGGTGTGGGTTTGAATCCCACCGCTGCCAGGTGCTTCTGTTGAGACCCCCTTTCAGCTGACTTCAGACGAAAGGGAGGGAACTGCTTTTTGGCAGTCTCTCGAGAAACTAAGCAAAGTGTTTAAAGATGCTTTCTCAGCTTGACATCAAGGCACAAAACAAGAACCTTCTTGCGTCCTCTCAACCCAAAAGCACTTTGCCACTTTTTGCGTTATGCAGGGAACGACGTCTGCCCAGATCACTTTTGTGTCAATGCAAATCGTAGTGTGCCCTCCGTTTTAATGTTGGCTGTGCTGGCGTGCTGCTTCTGTCTGTGAAACTTGAATGTTCTGCTTCTTCACACCGAATCGTTGGCGGGGGTTGAGCTTGTTAAATCTTTGCGCATAGCGCTCCTTTGGAAGTACTTTGTCCAAGTTCAAAAGCGATCGTGGGATTTACTTCATGCGTTCAAGAAGCATGCCTCGCACGACAGATTTAAATGGGGAATGGAGCCTGCTTCTTGCTGTTTTTCCTGTGGTTGCAGTTACAAAGTTGATCGTGCTTTCACATTCTGTTAACAGTATTCACTGGCTGAGCTTTATCAGTTGGTTCGTAAAGGAATCTCTGCTTCGGTTCCAGAAAAGTCATCTGTAGTGTGTTTTTTTTCGTGCCCTTGGCAGTCTTTTAAAGCTGGTAGTAATGGCGGCGAAGTTAATTTTTTATCCTCTTTAAAAGAATAAGGACGGGCTGGGGCGAGCTCCATTTACCACTCTTTCAGCTAACCGCCGAACTCGCGAACTGATTACACTGCAGAGCCACAGGCGCCTCGCTTTTCTCCATTCTCTGGGTTAGGGTGAAAAAAAAACACTGCTGGTATTAGCTGGCCTGCTGGGAGTACCTCTTCTTCACTGATAAGCAAGATTTGTGTTTCATCTTTCGCAAGCTGTATAGATTTCTTTCAAAACAAGTTATTCCAGAAAGGAAACGAACACTTGCATTCACCTGAATTAAAAGGCATGGGATTTGCCCATAAGGATAAATTCTGTACAGAAAGACAGGAACTGATGGGAATCGGACCCAGGATCTCCTGTTTACTAGACAAGCGCTTTAGCCAACTAAGCCACGGCGCCAGCAAAGTGCTGTCCTTTGACAGCCACTTGGACACGTCTCAACTGCTCTGAGACATCTGCGTTCGGCGTGCACCGAGCCTGCTCGCCTTGCAAGTTGCCTCATTTACATGCGATAGCTCCACCACTAAGAGAAAGGATGAGAAATGGCTTTTATCTGGCACTTTTTATGTCAGAGGATCTCAATCTGCTTTCCGTGTACAAGAGGATGTCCAACTCATGTAGCTAAAGACGTAGACGACAGTGCTCCACTGAAATCTTGGTCTCACAACCCTCAGCATGACTCCGCTGTGTTCTGCTTTAGACAAAGGGGGGAAAAGACTTCTTTCATCACACGTTTTGCACTGTTTACGGTGTTTGCAGTGCTCTTTCTTAAATGAAAACCAGGAATCGGCACCATATGAGGTGTGACTAGATAATATTGGAACAAGTAGCCTCGCCATTCCATGCGTGACGTGAGCAAAGTGTAATTCCTGTCTTTATAGTGTGCTTGTTAGAGACTTAGCTGGCACCCAGAGCGCTTTAAATCCGGGAGTCAGCAGCCCAAGACAAGAGAGCTTCCTTCGTCTATGTTTTTTGCGTGAAGGGGGGAAACCATGCGTGTGCTGCAAACGATCTTAGTATCGAAGTGCCGTCCCACATAACCGATCCGAACAATCTGCTTTACAGAGGAGCACTGCCGGAGCTTATCGTTGGCAAACTGAAGACCAGGCCGACCTCTTCTGTGACTCTTGAACACTGAATCTCAAGGTTGTGAATTCAAGCTCCACGCTGGCGGGAAATTCCATAGGTAATGATCACATTTTCTTGCATGCTAATCAAAAGAAATATTAAGAAACTTTTCCCGATACCAGTTTTTTACAAAAGTAAAGGCACACGGCACATGTATTTAGTAACAACTACCTCAGAGATTGTAAGCTGGGTAGTTTTAGATCAGATCACTTTTTTTATCAAAGGTTCAAGCAAACCCGTGTAGCGGCAATGCTTGTTAATAAGACAGAATTAAGTGTTGCGGTGCTTTCCCAAATGAGGCCTCATCTCTCTGTTCATCTCTGTGGTGCAGCCACAGAGAAACTATTCATGCAGGCTGATTTAAAGATATTTTCTTTTGATAAGGGACAGCTCCCAAAGGGGGATGCACTTAGCTAAGCCTGGCTATCATGATCAATGGTCAACCATTGGCGCCTATCTGTCTAGGGAGTGCCAGATGGACATCTGGACTGCATTCCTACGTGTCAGGAGTAAGTGACTCATATCTCACCTTGATCAACCAATCAGGGACTGGTAGGGCCGAGTAACCCACGTGGGACTCTGATGCCCATGGAACTTTCAGCCAATTAACGAGCTGAAGTTCCTCCAGGTAACAACAGGCAACACAGAGGGCCTGAGAGAATTCTGTGAACTTTTTCGGACAATTCAAAGGAGAATTCCAGGGCAGGACGGCCCAGGAGCAGAAGGCTCCCAAGGGAAGGACATTCTCGCAGCGCGCCTCCTGACCATCCTGAGACTCAGCCCGGACAACCACGGAACGGCCAGTGTGTCCGAGTGCCAGAACTTTCCTTTGTTCTAAGAGTCTAGAGCGGAGGTTGCCAGAGAGTAACCAGAGGATCCACCCGAGGTTAGCATCAGCAGTAAGCCTCGTGAACAGGTCGGAACTGTGGACAGCTGAATCACTATTCAGAACTAGCGCTTCATCAGGAACGAACCGGTCCTCTTCCTGACTTGCTGGGACCCACAGTCATCTTTTCTCCTGTGCACAAACTTTGCTAGTTAAAGCCAACACTAACTAGCCGGTCAGTGAGCGTCAGCAGCGCACCGTCGCAAGCAGCACAGCACAGCCTGGCACGGAGCCAGAGAGCCCGCAGGAGATCTGAATCCCCAGAGATTGGATGAGTATTCAACTTCAATGCATTACAGCTCAAGAATTCAATTGTTATCCCAACCAGTTGATATCAATTTAATTCCTAAGAGTTATGTACTTGTTTTGAGTATCTAATGTAGAAGTTGTAACCAAGTTCAATTACGAAACGGTCTAAATGAATGATATACTGAACGTATGTCCTCTTGATATATGTAACTCTTTGTAACTGATTGAATATATATCTTTTGTATTCTGAAAACCATCACGATAAGATCTGTTAGGTTTACATGCATATTTTATGTATTAATAAATGTATCCTCGTGTATTAGTACCTGTGTGTGTGCGTTGTTTGAGTTATATCGCATGGTTGGATTCTGCCATTAAAAGAATCAATTTCGTGATTTACGGCTACAATTAATAATTGTCCCCTTAAATGCCCAAATTCTACATTAGTATAGTGGCAAGTATCCCTGCCTGTCAAGCGGAAGACTGGGGTTTGATTCCCCGCCTCTCTCGGCTCCTCGGTTGTCATTTCTGCTCTGTAAAGGAATCACAGCACGTGTTGGCTTCCAGCACGGTGGGTCGGGACACGATGCAGGGGGTCGGAGAGAGCGATGTCTTCCTTGTTAGTATAGTTGTGAGTATCCCCACCTGTCACGCGGGAGACCGGGGTACATCAGGACGCGCATTGAGGTGAAAGCAGGAAGCGCTGCGACATGCATTGTGCAGATCCCACCACACTAAGAGGTGAGTGGGTCTGTTCGATCACAGCGCTAGGCGAATCCCCAAACAGTGTGCGTGGAGACAAAAGGCGCCGGTCTGTTTTCTCCCGGTTTCGAACCGGGGACCTTTCGTGTGTGAGGCGAACGTGATAATCACTACACTATGGAAACGGTGGGAAATCATGCCCAGCGGCCCAGTGCTGAGCTTCGCCAATGCGATTCAGCTGCTTCCAGTGCCTTTATTGGAGTGCGCTGATGGACCGTGATCTCTCTCCAGAGACCAGCACGCCTGTCATGGACGGAGCAGGAAAGGCGGCGCCACATTCTACAGCCCTCTCCACACAATCGACGAAATCGGGCTACTGAAGTGGAGAAAATCGCCTCTCCAGAAAGTGCAAATATCATCTTGGAGAGTATAAATCCTATTGCCAAAGGTCAGCCCTGTCTACCAGAGTCACCCTCCCACCTCCTGCAGCTTTCCGAGCTGCAGCAATGATCAGTTCGTCTCACACGCGAGAAGTCTTCGGTTGGAAACAAGCGCCCCCTCTTCTTGCATGTTTTGCACGTTCGAGTGGTTTTAATGCGGCTCCTTCGTACACGTGCTGATCTTTTGGAAAGCAGAAGGCAAAACTGACACGCTCCCATACCGGGAGTCGAACCAGGGCCGCCGGGGTGAAAACCAGGAATCCTGCTCTTCAGGGCATCATGCAAGCAAACTACATAAATATGAGAAAACACGCAAGAGAGTTGTCACTCAGAGTGTCGAAGGGTCGATGTATACTGGGGCTCAGTTGAAATGCAACGTCAGGACTTTTCCGAATTATGTCACACGAAGAGAGCAGAGCCTTTTCCGCCCTGCCACGTGTGTCTCGGTAACTCGCCGTGATCGTATAGTGGTCAGTACTTTGCGTTGTGGCCGCAACCGGGTCACGGCAGAATAGGGGCGTCTGCTTTTACTACTTGCACAAATGAAGGCAAAAAAAAGCTAATCGATGTGAACGAACGGCGCTTTACAGAGGAGTACTGCCTGACTGGATCGTTGATGAACGACAGAGGCCACTCCGACCTCTTCTCGGTTTTCTTCAATGACTTACTAAGGATCTTCTTCACATTCGCCCATGCAGGGGAAGCCAGTTACACCAAAGCAAACGCAGGAAAGTGCATTTCAAGCAGAGACCAGGAGGGACTTGTTTACACCGAGAGTGGTCGGAGAATGGAACAATGCGCCCAGCCCTGTTGCTGGAGACGATTCTTGATGAGATCTTGGGCTCACTAAGAGGCCCCCGCTGGATGCTAATCTTTCTGTTGTTCTCGCAGGTGCTGCGCTGCTTTTGAGCCGACAGAGCTTGTCTTGGTCTGTCGGCACAGCCCAATTGCAAATGATCGGCTCCGCATACAGAAGGAATGCGCGTTTGGTACAAGAGTGCATGAAGGCACCGGAAATACATTGACTGGTGGCTCAAGACCTCTGTGAAGTACAGAAGCGTGCAAGATGAGGCAAACGTGATCACCGCTACACTACGGAAACCTGCAAGGTCTGCTGCTGGTGTCTCGCTTGTGTTTTGGGCTGAGAAAGGGAAGCGTCACTTTAGGCAGGGGACGCTGGAGAGAGGAACAAAGGGCGCGATGAAACAAAATGCCGAAACCCGAGATCTCCTCCCTCCTTTGCAGTGAGCACTATTTTTTTCATTTTCTTCCCTTGTATTTTCCTTGCTCTTTTACTGTCCCTTTCTCCCACGCAGAGACGGAAAACATGCCGAAACCCTGTTTCACCCTGTGTTTGTGCAACGTCAGTTTGTGCAGGCAAAGTCAATCGTGCAGCTTCAGTGGCGCAATCAGTCAGCGTGTGGTATTTATACGGCAGCGCACAGTGGAGTCATGCTGAGGTTGTGAGTTTGAGTTTTACCTGGAGCAGTGTAGCCTGTTTCTTTAGCTACTGAAAGCAACTTTTTAGTTTAGGTGCTCTTAGGTATTTGCTGGAGATCAGGTCTAAATTAACATGAATGAAACAAGTAAAGGTTTACTCTGTACCACACCCAATGAAGACTCCACTGCCAAAACGTTGTTCAGCATGGAATAAACCTTTACTCGTTCCTTTGCAGCCCATGCATGCTGACACAGCTACTTACTTAAATTACCATCAGCTGTGGACCCCCAGCTGGCCTGTACACAGATAGATGAGAGATATGTTCTTAGACGGGAGGAGCACGATGGAGTACCGAAAACGTGAAAAGGCTCTCGCAGTTAGATTCTGTGTTTTTGTTGTTCCCCAGATATGCTTTTAATGTTCTTTTACTTTTTGTTTTGCAGTGAGCACTGTTTTTTCATTTTCTTCCCTTGTGTTTTCCTTGCTATTTTACTGTCCCTTCCCTCCCAGGGGGAGACAGAAAACATGCCGAAACCCTGTTTCACCCTGTGTTTGTGCAACGTCAGCCTGCGCTGGTCTTTAGCTTCTGAAAGCAACCAGTTTAGATGCTGCTATGTATAGGTTGTCCTTAACACCTTATGCAGTGGGATTGTAGTCTGTTAGGTATTTGCTGGAGATCTGGTCTAAATTAACATCAAAGGAACAAGTAAAGGGTTTATTCCATGTCACACTTGAAGAAGGGTCCACGTCATGTTTCTTTCTCTTTTCAGCATGGAATAAACTTTTCTGTACTTCCTGTACTTTTTCCTTTGCAGCTCATGCATGCTGACACAGGTCACTACTTAATTTCCCATCAGCTGTGGACCCCCTGCTGATCTGTACACAGATAGATGAGAGATATCTTCTTATACGAGAGGTCTACTGGGACTAAGGGAGCACGATGGCGTACCTGGGGTACCGAAGACGTGAAAAAGTTCTCGCATTAGATTCTGTGTTTATGTTCAAATCAAATCAAAGTTTATTAATCAAATGCACAACAATACAGCGTGTAGCAGTAGTTTCTGGCAATGAAATGTCTTTTTCTGCGAGCTCACAAAAATCACAAGAATCACAAGAATCACAAAAACACAAAAATCACAAAATTGAGGTTACATTTTTGAAATTGAATAAATCTCAATATGAGTAGAGCTGTTATGTGTCCATGGTGTATGCAATATATACATGTATTGCAGTTATGCTGAATACAGTGAAAACTGTGTGTCCATGTAGCCATTACAGGTGATTTGCTGAAGGAGCTGCAGGTTGGCTATTTAGCAGTCTTACAGATGCAGCCATTCAAAGTGCGCGGCACAGAGACGTACCAGAGATAATTGGCTACGGCCTCGCGCTTTGTGACGCGCGATGACGCAAAATACCGCGGTACGTGATTGGTTGACCGACAGGGGCACTCGTGGTGTGTTGGTCGGTCGTAGAAAGATTTAAATGTCTTTACTGTGCACGTTTTAGTATTGAATATTTATATGGAATTTTACCACTGAAGGGAAATCTTAGTAGCTTAGCATATAAAGAATGGAAGCATACTTTAACGCGTGTGAAGGCCATAAACGATATTAATTTTGGAACATAAACATACAGTATATGGCTGGTCTCGGTACTTTAAAGAAAACATACACACCAGTATTCCATTTCTCCCTAAACATTTTAAGCATTGAAGTCTTTAACTAACGTGATACCGGAGTCAACAAGCATACTTTTAGAATTTGATTAAAAGGGAATATAGTATGGAATCGCGTATCTAAAGAAATTAATAACGTTATAATTATATTCATGTACCGCAACACAAGAATTGTACACGGTGTATGATGTCTGTTGATATTGTTTGTAGGGCTTTTGCAACACTCCTTACATGGCACTGTGGGTTAGGCTCCTGACTCCCACCTCACACGTTGGGTGTTTGAATCTAGCTGGAGCCATGACTTTTTTTTTTAACAAACATTTCTTTGAAAAAATAAAAAGTTTCCCTGGGTCAGAGATTAAATAAAACTTCACTCACACCAAACAAATTTATATTTCTAAATATCACAACATGATCGAATTTAAGTCATTTTAATAACAATGAATAGTCACCTATGCATTACAATATAAACATTTATATTGATTTAAATCACGTTTAAATCGCCTTTATTTAAAACACATAAATAAAGCTGATACTGTTTAGACTTTTAAGTATTTAAAACTGTATTACAGCAGCACAATGCACAATGCAACGTAAATTGCTATCTTTGTCTTCTGCGTAATAATGTTCACCTCTCTGTCCAGCAAATTAACAATAGTAATAATAATGAACTTTATTGTATATGGCGCCTTTAAAGGTGGCTCCTCAAAGTGCTTTACAGGATAAAAACAATAACAACAATACTGTTAGGCTGGGCAAACGATTTTTTTTTTTTAAAGAAATACAAAATGAGATATAATGATGTGTTCCGGCTTAGACATTAACAAAGAGCATAACACGGGGGCGGCGTAGCGGTCGGCTCTGGCTTTCCCATCTATACCGATGCACTGCAAATACAACCCCCCCTCTCTGCGGGAGTGCTGGCTATGACGAATTAAACCGGTTTCACAGGTATTTTCAAAGTAGAAGGGGGCAAGATTTCCAGTGAAAGACACCTCCCCCCTCCAAAACCCAGTAAGTACAGTACTTACTAGTTAAGAAAGCTAGGCTCCTCAATGAAATCGCTTTAACATGCTAATGCTTGGTGTAACAGCAAGCTTCTAATGTCTCCCGACTACGGCGAAAGGAACCCTTCTTTCATTGAAGACAATGAACATATTCTAGCCCTAAATGAATTAATAGCAAACATGGTTTACATAAAATACATTTTTCCAAGAAAGTTTAGCCTTTGTCACTAATGAAACCACTAAATAAATACATAAATAAATTTTTTTTTTTCTTATAAAATATACTTTAATCAGAAAAAAACATCTCAAAAGAAAACATCTCACACATTAACACTCCATGTAATAAAAACAACGGTGGAACGGCGGTGATTGTCCGTTATCAATCATTGCAAGTGTGGGAGGATTTGCGCTATTATGAGAGTCCCTCCAAACCCTATCACTTGCTGTTAACCATTAATCCCTGTACAGGGTCCATAGTCCTTTCCAGTGCTCCTTTGCCGTGGGGAAACCCCATTTGGCAACGTCGCGCTTCATCCTCCTCCTGAGGTCCGCCAGGATCCTCTCCTCCAGCTCCCTCGCTCCCCACTCGATGTTGTGCCGGATGAGATTGTTCCTCGCGTCCCACAGGCCTTTCTTTGTGAGGGACAGCAGCAGCCACATCAGGAACTGCGTCCCCTTGTCCAATCTGGTAGGTGCCAGCCCCAGCAGGATGTACTGGTAACTGAGCACCGCACCCGTCTCCAGGAGTTGCATGGTGTTGTCCATTCTGCCCCACACCGCCTTGGCGAAGGGGCAGCTCCAGAACACGTGCTCCTGAGTCTCCTCGATGAAACACGTGTCCCGGGGGCAATGCGGGTTCCTGGTGAGCGAGTGTCTGTAGAGGACCTCTCTGGTGGCCAGTCTCTTGTGTACGGCCATCCAGTTGAGGTCCTTCAGTTGATTGTCCAGTTCTTTAGGCTGCGTCCTTTCCCAGACTTGTCTGGGAACTTGCAGCCTTTCGTCGGCGACCAGATGCCCCCTCACCTCTTTGTACAGAGCTCTGTGGTTGGTGCAGAGCTCTGGCTGTCTCGTGGCCTCGTACCTCCTGCTCCACTTGACAGCGTGGGTGTAGAACTTCGGTCGCCTCTCTGCCTTGGGCCCAGTGTTTGACCACTGGACCAAGTGCCTCATCGGGACGGAGAGCCACAGCCTGACAAAGTACTGGTACTTGTGGCCAATGGGCTCCCGCAGCGCCCGACAGAGGTTGCAGTAGAAGATGCAATCGAGTTTCAGGGGGAAATGTGGGACATCTCGACCCCCTTCCTCGACCGGCTGACACATCCGGTTTCTCATGATGTACTCGTACTTGCCGCCCCAGACGAAGCCGAAGATCATCCCTTGCAGCGCTCGTCTGAGTCTGGCCGGCAGCGGGTACACCACCGCCAGGTAAACCAAAGCTGGCAGGACGTCTGCTTTCAACACCATCACTTTCCCTGTGTAGGACAGCGACCGCGTTTTCCACAGACCCAGCTTCGCGTTCACCTTGGCGATCCTCTCGGTCCAGTTGTTGGTCTCGTTGTCCTGGCTCTGGAAGGAAACCCCCAGTATTCTGAGGGGCTCCGTGCAGAGCTCGAGACCCTCTGGCGCCGTCGTCCTGTGCTTCCAGGGCCCGAAGAACTTCAGTTTGCTCTTTCGGCGGTTGAGCTTTGACCCCGAGGCTCTGGAGTATTGCTCCATGACCTGCAGGGCCCTCCTCAACCCCCTGTCCGACCTCAGGAACAGCGTCGTGTCGTCGGCATACTGGGAGATCTTCAGGGTTTCCCCCGCGCCTCCCGGTATCTCCAGGCCGTCGATGACAGTTTCCCGTCTCACCGCCTCTGCTAAGGGCTCTGTGAAGAGAACATAGAGAAGGGGTGAAAGGGGGCAGCCCTGTCGTACTCCGGATTCCTGGGGAATGAAATCCCCCAGGTTTCCGTTCACGTTCACTCTGCTGCCCACGTCAGAGTACAGAATCTGAATCCAGCGGCTGAAACTCTCTCCGAAACCGAAGCATTCCAGCACCCTGAACAGATAGCTGTGGTTCACTCTGTCGAAGGCTTTCTCCTGGTCCAGGCTGACCACCATCATGGGCATGTTCCGGTCCTCGGCCCAGGCGATGGCGTCTCTGGTCAGCTGGAGGTTCCAACTGACGGATCGCCCCTCCACCCCGCACGTCTGGTCGCTGTGGATGATGTGGGGGAGGGCGGTTCTCAGTCTGCCGGTCAGGAGCTTGGACAGGATCTTTAAGTCCACGCAGAGCATCGTGATCGGCCTCCAGTTTTTGAGGTCGGCGGCGTCTCCTCCCTTGAAGAGCAGGGAGATGACGCCCTCCCTCATGGTGTCTCCGAGTTTCCCCCGGCGGAAGATCTCCTGCGCCACTTCCACCAGATCTGCCGCCAGGGTGTCCCAGAAGCAGGTGTAGAATTCCTTGGGGAGTCCGTCCGGCCCCGGCACCTTGCCATTCTCCATGGACAAGAGCACCGCCTTCAGCTCCTCGGCCGTGATTGGACCCTCCAAGTCCTCCCTCACCTCCTCCGGTACTCGTGCCTTCAGCCCCTCCAGAAAAGCATCGCCTGCCTCCACCTCCGTCTGCTTTTCTGAAAAGAGCTCCGTGTAGAAAGCGGTGGCCGCTTCTACTTTGTCGTTCTCGTCCAGCACTTCCTCTCCGTCTCCCCGTCTCAGGCTGTGGATCACCCTCTTTTTCTGGGCTCCTCGGACCTGATTGAAGAAATAGGAGGAACAGGTTTCATTATTTTCATAATGCTCCCTTTGTGCATTGACCAGGAAAGCCTTGGCTTTCTCGGTGTGCAGTTTGCGGAGCCTCTCCTTCAGGTCCCGTGCCCGGGCTGAATTGAAGGCTCCTCCCCCGTTAGCCGAGCTGTACTCCTCCTCGAGTTGCCTCTGGAGTCGTGCAGCTTCCTTCCTCTCCCTGGCCGCCTTCCGTCTGCAGTACGTCTGCGCCAGGGTTCGGGTCCTGTCCTTCACCGACTCCCACCATTCCACCACGGAGCTGTAGCCGTCTCTCAGATCGACCCAGCTCACGTAGTCTTTCCGGAACAGTGCCCTGAAGTCGTCTTCCTCCAGTATCTCCCGGTTCAGCTTCCAGTACCCACGACCGAATGCCGGCAGGCTGGTGTTAGCCACCACCGTCAAACGCTCGTGGTCGGAATACCACGCCGGGGACACCGTCGCCGACTCCAGGGAGCAGGTCGTGTGCAGGAAGATGTAGTCCAGGCGGCTGCACACTCCCCGGGAGTTTTTCCAAGTCGTTCCGGCGTCGTTAGGGCGGCACCGTCTGAAGCCATCTACCAGGGAGACCTGCTTGAGTAGCGACTCCAGCTCTGCCGAGCTAGCGTCGCTCCCCTTCTCCCAGTCGATGTTGAAGTCCCCGCCGAGCACCACCTGTCTGTTGGTGGTGCAGCAGCTGGCCAGGTCAGCAAACACTTCCTTCCGGAAAGAGGGTTCGGTAGGAGCATAGACGTTAATTGCTCTCAACTTCTGCCCCCTCCAGTCGATGTCTGCGACCAGGACCCGGCCCTGCACCACCGAGAAGGAGGAAACCAGCGTCATCTCTGGGTTTCTGAGGAGGATTCCCACTCCGGAAGAGTGGACCCCTCCTACGCTCCAGCATGATTCTCCCTTCGTCCATTCCCTGGTGAATGTCAGCTTGTCGCTTTCATCCTTCAGGTGGACCTCCTGTGAGAAACAAACTGAGAAAGACTTTGAGGCCAGATCATGAAAGACTCCCCGTCTTTTCACCGGGTCTCTCAGCCCTCTCACGTTAGTTGTTAGGAAGGTTAGTTTCACAGTCATGATTAAACTAGTGAAAGTTAAACCTCCTCTCTGTGCTTACAGTTGGAACTTGGGAGTCTACATCTGGGCACTGTTTAGCCTAGATGTAACTCCTCTCGTTCGGGTCCTGGGGGGAATATGCTGGGCTCCCTCCAGGTCTCGCTGGGGACTGAAAAGTAAACATGCTGGACAGGTCCAACCCTACCATCAGTCCGGGTTCCAGGGCGGCTTCGAAGTAATCCTCGTCTTCCTCGAGGATACTCTCCGCCACCGCTTCGGGAAGACTCCTTTCTTCCCTTTCTCCGGGAGTTTCGGGGACCTCCAGTTGCTCCTGGGCCTCGGGGGAGGGGGGCTCCAATTCCTGGGCTGCCTCTTCCTGTTGTTCCTGGGCCTCGGGGGAGGGGGTTACCTCTTCCTGGGCTGCCTCCTCCTGTTGTCTGTGGGACTCGGGGGAGGGGGGTTCCGTTTCCTGGGTTGTTACTTCCTGTCGTCCTTGGGCCTCGGGGGGGAGGGTTTCCATTTCCTGGGCCGCCTCCTCCGGTTGTTCCTGGGCCTCGAGGGAAGAAAGTTCCGTTTCCTCTAGGACGAGGAAACGGTTCTCCCTTACCACTCTTTTTTTTCTGTCCTTCCGAAGGTGGATCCGCCCTGGCTCTCTTCTCCCGCTTTCGCTTCCCCTTCTTGCTGGGAGTTATCCAGGGCTCTTCCTCCGGTCGTCCTTCTTCCTGGCGGCCATCTTGTGGCACCGGTGCGGCTGGGGGTGTGGCCTCGGCAGTTTCAGGGTCTCTGCGGGGGAGGTGCGGGTTCTTTGTTCTCACCTCTCTCCCTTTGTCTGGAGACCGGTTTCTGCTGGCCGGCTTCCACCACCTGCGCAAACGAAGGTTTGTTTACCTTGCATTGGTGAAGGAGGTGTCCCTCGGCGCCGCATCCATCGCACTTTTTGGCTGCCCGGCAGGTTTTTGCCAGGTGCCCGTCTTCGTTGCAGTTGTGACATCTGACGATGTCACACGTGTTTGCCTTGTGGCCGGACTGTCTGCACTTGTTGCAGAAATCAGGCATCCTGGGGCAGAAAAGGTACCCCCTGTCAGCTCCGATGTTGAAGCGAGCCGGGGGGTGCTGGAAACCGTCAACGCCCTCTGGGTCCTCTTTCAGGAGGACTCGGTACTGGCGTTTGCTGTACCAGACGCCGTCGTCCCTGATCTCTGTCGGTTTTCCCACCACAGTTACATACCTCCCTAGGTACGCTGTTACCCATTCCGTTGGTACGTAGGGGTTGTATGTGTGAACTGTGATGGTCCTCTGATTCGTCTTCCTCATAGGCTCCGGCCTGAAATCAGAGAAACCGGGGTGCTTACCTTTTTCCCTGATCAGTCTTGTTGCCTTTTCATACGAGGCGTCCGTGGCCATGTAGGCCTCCATGTATCTCTCTGTCTTGTTGTCCTGGAGGCAGTAGAGATCTCCGGCCACCAACTGCAAGATCCCTTGCAGGAAGGTCATGAAAAAGGATTTTGCAGTCGGCATCGTCTCTGTTTTCTTGGTCCAGTGGAACCGGATCAGTGTCCTCTTGTCTGCCATCTGTAGAGGAGAAAAGGGGAAAAAACGGAGGGAAAGAGAGAGAGCAAAGGAGCAGCGAGGGAGCCCTGGCCTTTGTCCTTGTGGGCAGAGCTCAGCTAGGTGCAGGCGCAGGAGGAGAGAGAGAGAGGAGAGCGGAAAGTGCTTCCGGGTCTCGAGGAAGAAAGCAAGCACCGCGGGCAGGCCACGTGTACCTGCTCCCAGCCAAGAGGCCAAGGAGGCAGAGAGAGAGAGAGGGAGCGGATAGCGCTTCCGAGTCTCGAGGTGGAAAGCAAGCACCGCGGGCAGGCCACGTGTACCTGCTCCCAGCCAAGAGGCCAAGGAGGCAGAGAGAGAGAGAGAGAGAAGGAGCGGATAGCGCTTCCGAGTCTCGAGGTGGAAAGCAAGCACCGCGGGCAGGCCACGTGTACCTGCTCCCAGCCAAGAGGCCAAGGAGGCAGAGAGAGAGGGAGAGAGAGAGCGAGAGAGAGAGGGAGCGGATAGCGCTTCCGAGTCTTGAGGTGGAAAGCAAGCACCGTGGGCAGGCCACGTGTACCTGCTCCCAGCCAAGAGGCCAAGGAGGCAGAGAGAGAGGGAGAGAGAGAGAGAGCGAGAGAGAGAGGGAGCGGATAGCGCTTCCGAGTCTCGAGGTGGAAAGCAAGCATCGCGGGCAGGCCACGTGTACCTACTCCCAGCCAAGAGGCCAAGGAGGCAGAGAGAGAGGGAGAGAGAGAGAGAGCGAGAGAGAGAGGGAGTGGATAGCGCTTCCGAGTCTCGAGGAAGAAAGCAGGCACCGCGGGCAGGCCACGTATACCTATTCCCAGCCAAGAGGCCAAGGAGGCGGAGCAAGAGAAAGGGGGAGGGGAGAGGAGAGGAGAGAGCAGAGAGAGAGAACGTTGCTGCCGGATCCCACCCAGCTCAGCTGCTGCTTGGCCTTAACCCCCTAGGCTCAACCTAGAGCGATACCAGCTCAAGCACTCTTCAGGATCTTCGATCGCCTTCTAGACCTTTGGAAAGACAAGAACTGCGGGCATGCCACTTGAACTTGATCTTAGCCAAAAGGCCGAGAAGCGAATACATTTTTTTTTTTTTTATATTTTATATAAAACTAATCAATAGTCAGAACTCACTCACACCACACTCTCACAGCCCTACACCTAACTCAGTTCCCTAACACAAACAACTCTTTCCACCGCTCTTTCGCCGCGGCAAACCCCCACTTTCGCACATCCCATTTCACTCTGTTCCCTATGTCATTCCTCACCCTCCACACCACAGCACCCACCGTTCCATGCACACCATGCTTCACCAGTTCATTCCTATCTTGCCACACATACGCTTTTACTAAACTAATCAGTAGCCACACCAGAAACCTCTCATTCCGTTTCCTGATACCCGCCACCCCTTTTAATACCATTGCATAATTTAACCTTTCTGACGTGAAAAATGGGGACACCCAACGTGCACACTCCCCCCACACCTGCTGCACAAATTCACACTCCCAAAATGCGTGCCTCACTGTCTCCTCCTTGTGGCACTGTTGCCGAGGACAATTCCTCTGCTTAGTTAAGCCATGTCTGTATAATTTCTCTCGCACAGCCAGTCTGTCCCACACACACAACCAGTTTAAATCACACAGTCTGTTGTCCAAAGGCTTCGCCTGTGTCCGTATCTAGACTTCTCGGGGCACCCCCGGTACCGCAGGACTGCTGTCGTGTCTCAACATCCGGTACATCCGCCTGTGATCCAACGAGGTAAGGTCTGCCTTCACCGTCGGGTGCACCTTCAACCAGTGCACTGCATGTTTATAGTGCAAAGGCAACTTCTCGGCCTTAGGCGTCAAGTTCGTCCACTTCACCAGATGTTTCATCGCATGGGAAAACCACAGCCTGACAAAGAAAAAACAGAAGTGCACCGGATCTCCGTGCAACATCACACCGAGGCTGGCAACAAACACACAGTCCAACTTCAGAGGAAGATCCGGGACTCCTCTTCCTCCCTCTTCAACCGGCCTGTACATGTCCGCTCGTCTTATGTATTCGTACTTACCGCCCCACACAAAGGTGAACACAGTGCGAACCAGCTCTTTATGCATTCTCGCCGGCAGGGGGTAAACCACCGCAAGATGAATCAGCAACGGCATGACCTCCGCCTTTAACACAACCACCTTCCCGAGAAAGGAGAGGGATCTGTGTTGCCATAGCCCCAACTTTCGTTTCACCTTCCTCATCTTTGCCTCCCAGTTAAGGCGAGCAGCATCTTCAGGGTGAAACAGTACTCCCAGTATCTTAATAGGCTCCTGCACCACCATCAGACCCCCAAGCGTGTCACTCCTGTCTCTCCAAGTGCCCCAGTACTTGATAGAGCTCTTATTCCTGTTTAAAGTCTTCGAATTCTTGAGCTATGCTGAGCACCCTGGCCAAACTGTTTTCTGAGCTCAAAAACAAGGTAATATCGTCAGCATATGCGATCACCTTGACCTGCCTCCCTTTGCTTCCTGGAACTACCACACCTTCTACTTGTTGGTCTATCCGTATACAGTCCAGGAACGGCTCTATGTACAGGACATAGAGCAAGGGAGACAGAGGACACCCTTGCCGTACGCCACACGTGACCGGGATTCCACCTCCTACCCATCCATTAATGCTGACACATGTTTCCACTGACCTGTACAGGGTGCGGATCCATTCGATGAACCTAGCACTCACCCCCATTCTTGCCAGGATCTCCCACAGAGCCCCGTGGTGGACTCTATTGAAAGCCTTGTTTTGATCCAGATTCACGAGCATCAAAGGCAATCTTCTGTCACTCACCCATTCGGTGACGTCTCTCACCAACTGCAGGTTCCAGTCCATCCGCCTGCCAGCCACTGCAAACGTTTGGTCTTCCCGCACCAGGTACGCCATGATGTTCCTCAATCTCCTGCTCAAAACTCTAGCAAGGATCTTATAATCTGTGCACAATAACTGTAGGGGCCTCCAATTATCAAGATTAGCCTTATCGCCCTTCTTCTTGTAAATCAGAGTCAGTATGCCCGTCTTCATTGAGGGGCTCAGCTCGCCCAGTTCTAAAATCTCCTTAAAAACCCTTAGCAAAACAGGCCCCAACTGCTCCCAAAAAGCAATATAAAACTTGACGGGCAGGCCGTCAATACCTGGAACGGTGCCCTTCCGCAAACCCAACATGGCTGCCTTTATTTCTTCAGATGTTAAAGGGCAGTCCAGATCTTTGTCCTCCCAGTTCCTAATACGCACCTGTGCCATCAGTCTTCCACGCACCTGCTCATCCACCTTCTTCTCAGTGAAGAGAGCCTTGTAGTATTCTGACGCACACTCTATCAGGCCGGAAATATCTTCGGTCACCACTCCATCCCTCCTGATCAGTTTCTCTATGTAGATCTTTTCCTGTTGTTCCTTAACACGACTGAAAAACTGGGCTGAGCACTGCTCATCATTCTCCAACTGTGTGCCCCTCAGACGAAACAAAAAATCTTTGGCCCGCCGCAACCATTTTTCCCTCAGCAGAGAACGTACTCTGGTAGAGGCCCTCAGATCGAAATCCCCACTCCGGTTAGCCTCCATATAAATCCGATTCAGCTCCTGCTGAAGCCTGGTCAGTTCCTCCCGCTCTGCTCGCCTTCGGGCCGCACAGAAGTCAATGGTGACCTTAGCAATGACCCTCTTACAGCTCTCCCACCACCCAACTTCAGTCTTAAACTTCCTCCGCATTCCTACAAGATGACCTAATAGGCGCACAATCCTGACCCGGTACTCCCTGTCATCTAAAACCGTTTTGTTAAGTTTCCAGAAACCAGCTTTAAAGCCATTTTCTTTAACTTTAAAGGTCAGCACCAACAACGCATGGTCCGAAAACCATGTAGGTGTTATAGATCTATTCTGGATCTCCAACCTTAGACCATGAAAAATATAATCCAGACGCCTCTGCATGCCTCGTTGATTATCCCATGTGTAGTGTTTAAGCCCGTGAAACCCATCTTTTAATTTAAACCCCCTAGTGATTTGTAAAAGTGAGCTGACCCCACCACCCTGTGCGTCCGTCAAATCTATATTAAAATCCCCTCCCACTATCAGACCTCTGTTCGTGTAGAGACAGGGCTCTAGATCTTTCAGAAAATCACTCTGCAGCCTTTTATCCGCGGGCACATACACACTCACCAGCTGCAAAGCCATGTCTCTCCATCTGCCATCCACCACCAAAAGTCTGCCAGGGACAATTGTTCTGGTGTCACTCACAACAAACTCAGGGGAGCCACAAAGGACACCTATCCCTGACGAATGGACCCCTCCTACACTCCACCATGATTTTCCTTTTTTCCATTCGTTCTGGAATAGGTCCACATCCCTATTCCCTGCCAAGTGCACCTCTTGGAGAAAACAGAAGTCTATCCTTCTTTCAGCTATCTCAGAAAAGACAGCTAACCTCTTTCCTCTGTTCTTCAACCCACGCACATTAATGGTAGCGATGGTAAGCGTCATGGCGGGCCAGCAAAGCTCTCACCGTCCATTCCATCCGACTCAGACGACGACGAGCTGATGGACCCAAAGCCATAGCCAGGACTATCAGGCGTCCCTGGCCCTTGGTAGGCGTCCCCTGCCCCGTCCTCCTGCTCCATCTCTTCTTCCGTTCGTCCTGGCGTGTCTGGTAGACACGCAGCCATGGGGCTCCCGTCTTCCCCCGGCCTGTTTAAAACAGAAATCATGCCATACGACTGCGATGGCCTCACCTGCTGTCCTGGTGGCAGGGAACCTTCCGTCCCCTCGAGGTCAGCTTGATCTTCCGATTCTGGCCTTGGATCTTCCGAAGGGGGGATCCCGTCAGGATCGCTGCCTCCACTGTCCTCTCCTGCTGGAGCCCCTTTTTTTATTTTTGGCTTCTTACCTTCAGCACTTGCAAGTTCCTCGCTTTCCACCCGCTGTCTTTTGGGGTGAGCTTTTTCTCTATTCATATCCCCCTCCTCTCCGTCCACGCGCACCTCAATTGCCTCCGCCTCCTCCATTCTGCCAGATTCTTCCTCTGTTCCCCTCACTTGCTCCTCTACCTGCACCTCCACGTGCTCTTCCTGTGACTCCTCCACCACTCCTGCTGAAGGTGCACCCTGAGGTGCCTCTTTCTCCTGATCCTTTGTACTCCTGGCCTGTCCTTCACCCCCTCTCACATCCTGAGTCACCATACCCTTTCTGCGGTTCTTTCTTCTTTGTTTCCGCGCCTCCCCGCGCCCCAACTCCCATCCAGAACCTGTTTCCTCTTCCTCCTCTGACTCCCCATCCACCACTATCCCCGATGCCGGGCCCTTCGTTGCAGCCACATATGCAAGGTCCCTACTCCGGCAAGCCTTATAGAGATGATCATCCTCCCCACACAGTGAACATACCTTCTTTCTGCAGGTCCTCTTCGTGTGCCCGTCCTCACCACATCTTGTGCACCGAGTTGTTCTGCAATCCGTTTCCAGATGGCCTACCTCGTGGCATCTCCTGCAGAAAGGGGGCTGATTCCGATAGAACATGTAGCCCAGGCTTGCCCCTAGGGCAAACAACGCCGGGGGATGTGAATAGCCCCCTTCATGATCCCTGTTGGCTTTCAGGGTCACCTGGTACTGCCTCCTCCCTGTCCAGTAACCATTTTTATCGTTGATCCTCTTAATACCATCAACCGAGTCGGTGTGCATTTCTAGAAAAGCTGTGACATCGTCATCTGAAAGGTACGGATCATACATATGCAAAATTATCCAGCGCGTATTATCTGAGGCCAGTCCTATGCACTCAAAAGCCTGCATCCATCTCCCATCCTGTTTTTCAACACAATCTGCTGACACTTTCTTATAAGTCTTCTCGTCCACAAACGAGACATCGAAGTACTTTTCCATCCAATTTCCCTGAACACATTGAACTTCGTAGGTTCCTACCTTCAAAGTGTCCATCAGAATCCGCTCCACAAACATATCCCTCCCGGTCATGTCGATGCTCGCCTTCCAGTAAAAGCGTATTGTCCACTTCAGGCTTGGCTCTTTTCTTGGCCTCCCAGAGGAGGCCGGCGCCTCGGCCATCCCGAAGGTGGCCCGGCCCGGGGCCCGCCGCCGCTCGCTGTTCCTTCCGCTCCCTCCGCACCAGCCACAGGAAACCGCTCCGCCACCAGCTCCGCTCCGAATCCTCTCCTGGCCGTCGTTCTCCAATCCACGAAAAAAAAGGGTACGTCCGCACTCCTCTCCGCTCTCCAGCCGCTCCTCCGCCGCCCTTCTCGTCCTCTGACAAAAGTCTTGCAGCTGCAGTCAAGCCACACACTACAAGATCTTAGGCCAAAAGGCCGAGAAGCGAATAAATACATCAATATAGAAATCTTAAGATTTTAAAAATACATGACTTTACTAAAATTTATTTAAAAGTAAAAACTATTACAAACGCCAGCGGAGACAGAGGGCTATGGAAATGAGGTCTATTTGGGAATGTGGAGTTACATGTTCTGGCTGTTTGTGAATTATCGTTGTTGAGTATGGAGTGTTGAGGTATTGATTTTGTGTAATGCTTTATGTTGAAAATTGAGATGGATTTTGTTTATGATAAAGAGGATAAACTGGGATGGGAGGAGGGTTTGGTTTTGCATAAGGGGTGGGATTATGATAATTGGAAGAATTTGAGAGAGTTTGCGGGCTGTTTTTGGTTTGTATTTCGAATAATTTGTACAAGATATTGAGATTTGTTGATAATTGGAGGACGGTTTTGCTTTAATGGTTTGATATATTTGATTTTGTATTGTGGTTGTTATCTATGTTTTTGGTTGGTATTATGTTTATATGGTTGTTTTTGTTGGTTGGTCATTATTATGGTTATTATGTTTATTGTGTCATTTTTTATTATTGGATGTAATAATCAAAAGAGATAGAGAGAGAGAACGAGCGAGCGCCTTCTTTTTACTTTTGTATCGAAAGGGCCTTGCAGATCAGATTCCCTTCCCCCTACGGAAAGACAGACATATGTTTTCACAGCTTAGAAGTCGCTATTCAGACGCAGGCGAGCAGCCCCTAGATAAAACATCAACTTTATTTAAACTCCAACGAAAGTATTAATGGTTTTTAATTACCATACTCTTATGGAACATGCCACCAGCCATCTGCATTGAATGATTAAAAATAAAAACGATTACTGAGGTTCCAGCAATATTTTTTCTCCCATCTTAAAATGTTTCCCAGGTGAAAATGTGAAAAGTCCCCACCCCACCCTTTTTTGTCTGTACAAACACAAGGGGATTGTATTTTAATTCTGTAGCTCCTGTAGCTTTTTCACGAAACCTCCTTTTTCACGAAACTTCCAACAGAGCTGTTCAACCGGTTTTTATCGGGCACCTCTTATGTCAGGCGTAAGCGATAAATATACAGTATTTAGCTGAAAAGCTGTACAACGCAAGACATTTCGTTACTCTCGGAGGTTTCGTGGAAAAGCACATTGTGCTGCTGTAATAGTTTAAAAAAAAGTCTAAACAGTATCAGCTTATTTATGGGTTGTAATTTTAAAAAAAAGTCCAAAACCGCACTCAAAATGCAATTTAGTGCTTTCTGGCAAGAGGAGACCTCCAAATTAATAATGTAACATGCTACTGTTTGTGCATGAACATAGTTACTGTATACTGTTATTTCTTTAGATACGCGATTCCATGTTATTTTTTAATCCCTGGCGGGACCGGGAGTCCATAAGAATCGAGTAATAGGTTTCATTGCGCTTTGACAGATCGTCTTTAAATCAATTGTTGATTTAAAGGTTGACAGTAAATGTTTATATTGTAACGCATACTGTACAGCCTCTATTTCTCTATAAAAATCTTAAAGATCGTTTGCGCAGCCTAAGAGGGGGGCGAATGCACTACAATAGATTAGCATACTGTAGAGGAAAACAGTATAGGCATCGTTGATATGAGGACTTTTGAAACCAAATTTCCCAAATTTAATATGTGCTTTTCTATATTTATTGTCAATTGATTGTCCATAATATTGCTATTCTAAGCAAGGAGTGCTTCACCCTGCCTGCTGTGGGAAGAGTTGGCTTATTCCTTCCCTGCCTCACCGAGGGCAGACCCTGCCAGGCCCTCGTCGACACCGATTCGACCATCACCCTGCTGTGGCCTGGTGTCCTGCCGGGCACCGAGGCAGCCGGACCCCCAGGGCGCTCACCGTGCACTTTGGAGCTGCGAGGGTGAAACACCGCTTCTACCTTGCTCCAGTCAGTGAGGACTGTATCCTGGGGTTGCAGCAGGTGGGTGGTTGCCTTGACTTGGGCGTGAGGGACAGGGTGCTGCGCCGGGGGTGGCGGGTGCCCTCCAGCGGCAAGGTCAGGTGGCAGTTTGTGATGTCGCGGTCGCTCCGTGGGGCAGTTCTCCATGCAGTGCACGGCCAGCCGGAGGCCGCCAAGCAGTGACCTTGCTGTTGGAGGGCACCTGCCACCCCCAGCGCAGCACCCCATCCCTCACCTCCAAGGCCTCCCACAGTGGACAGAGTGCCTTACAGACCGGGTAGGGGCAAGCTTATCTCACCGTACTGGGAGTCAGCTCTGGCACGCTCGCCCCGACACCCACAGCTCCGACAAGCCAAAGCGACGCCCGCTGCTGCCACCTCTGCTTCCCGCTCCGGTCAACCCACACACCCCGGACACCTCCCGCCCCGCCCACCGCGAGACTGATTCATTCCCCCTGCCCCACCAGCTCTCGCCGGCCCAAGTCAAGGCAACCATTCCCCGTGCGCCCCTCTGTTGGTGCCCACCAGTCTCCTCGAATACAGCGTCAGCCTGCTCAGACAGAACCAGGGCCTGCTCCAAGAGAACCGACGCGGCCAGCATCATGTGGCGCTGCACCTCAGTCGGCGCCAGGGCCCAGAGGAACGCCTGGAGCGCTATCTCCCGGTGGGCCTCCTCCGGGAGAGTAGGGTAACCCTGGCGGGCTAAGTAGGCCACGTCTGCGGCGACTGGACCCAGCGGCTCTCCCGCTAGGCAGCAGCGTTGGGCCAACCTTGCCCACAGCAGTCCCAGTGCCTCCCCTCTCCTGCCAAAACGCCTCCGGATGGCCGACGCCAACGCCGCGTAGTTGTACCGCTGGTCCCCGGGTACATCCAGCAACGCCTAGCAGGCCTTCCAGTCCAGGACGGCAGCGAGGTGGTCCACCATCTTCACCTGAGACCAGCCGTTTGCCCAGTCTGCCATCTGGAACTGGGCCTCAAACATCAGCCATGGGATCTCCCCATTATAACGGTTCGGTCTCACTGGCGCAGGCTGGAGCAGGGGTGGCGGGCTGGACCCCGCTGGTCTGGCGTCTCCTTCCTGTCACACGGCCTGAGGTGACCCGTGAAAGGGCCCCCCTTCCGCTGAGTAGGTCACCGTGGGGTAGCCCTGATAAGGGCTGTGGCCACTGGCGGTGCTGAGGGGTCGTCCCGGCCCCTGGCGGCTGCTGCTTGCCCCCAAAAGGCGCTTTAGGGGGTCACTCGGCTGCTGGGGGAACCGGTGCTTCTCTGAGTCCGACATCATCAGCCGTTCACTGTCCATCCTCCTGCTTCTGACACCAATGTAATGAATTTGAGTTCGTTGAGGACGAACACAGAGACTCAAACCTGTGGAGTTAAAAACTGCGCTTTATTTCTTCTCCGTCACCACCCGCCAGCAGCACTCCTGCACCCAGATGAGAGAGAGACACAAGACAAGCCTGCCAAGAGCGCGGGCCCGAGAGAGAGACAGAGAGAGGGACAGAGAGAGAGACACCAAGGGGTGCGGAACCAGGGAACTATTTACATGGAAAACGGGCAATCTCCCCAGACTGTACGCCTGTTTCACTGTTACCTGGATACCTCTTGGGGGATATCCTCTATATCCTCTTGGGGGGAATATCCTCTTGGGGGATATTCTAACAACAAGTGATTATAAGACGATCTGTCAAAGTGCAATGAAATACAATATGCTGGACAGTATGCTTCTCAAAGTGCTTTACGGGATAACAACAATAACAACAACAATTTTACAAGTCCTGGGAGGAAGAATATCATCAATATTAATAATAATAAACTTTATTTTATATAGTGCCTTTAAAGGTGGCTTTTTTAAAAAAACTTTTTTTAAATGCATTTGCATTTGCACGCAGAGCAGTGTTTACTTGAACATGGAGATGCCATACTGAATAATTCCTGCACACAACCATTGCAGTGGAATTTGCATCGTTTGGCAGGGCTATGATTCATACAAGTGATGGTGGATTTGGAGACAAAATGTATTTACATTGGGTTGCTGTAAGTGGAGCACTAACAAGCCCAAAGCTCTACTTATTATTTTACAAGAGAATGCACCTGACAAGCTGGACAGTATGCTTCTCAAAGCGCTTTACAGGATAACAACAATAATAACAACAACAATTTACAAGTTCTGGCAGGAAAAATATGATCAATATTAATAATAATAATAAACTTTATTTTATATAGCGCCTTTAAAGGTGGCTCCTCAAAGTGCTTTACAGGATAACAACCAATGAAACAACAGTGGCTGGGGGTTGAAAATACCTGGGAAACTGGTTTGTTTACAATGTACTGTAGACACAGAGTGTTACACCAACGTATTAGCATGTTAAAGCGATTCCATTGAGGAACCGGGCGCGATAAGTGTTTTATTCCTTGATATCTGATCTGCAAGGCCATTTTGCTGCAGCGAATGTGAATTCTGTCTGAAAAAATAAAAGTATTTTAATCAAGATTCCTTTATAAAATTAACGTGAAACAAAACAAAAACTAAAAATAAGATACAATCTACAGACATTCACAACAAACATATCTTAAAACATTTACATATATTGTTAAATTATTACTTTAAATATATACTTTAAGTTACTGAAACAGCCAGTTAATAAAATCGTTGCAATTTTGTTCATGTTTGGAGGTGGGAATATTCTGACAACAATTGATTTAAAGACAATCTGTCAAAGTGCAATGAAATACAATATTACGGGGGTACCTTTAAAGCGGAGACGACGAAAATAAAGTTTATTATTAATTTGCTGGACAGAGAGGTGAACATTATTATGCAGAAGACAAAGATAACGATTTACGTTGCATCACCAGATTGTGAATCAATAAAAATATTTAATTAAACACGGGTTTGCGATTTAAATGGAAATGGGGGTGACGGGAACTCTTAATCTAAATAAAAATAAAATAAATAAAACAGATTTCGATAGTTAATAACCACTTTTTATGCGCGAAACATTTTTCTTCCTCCTGATCAGCTTAGAAATCTGTGTACGCTGAAAGGTTTTTACTTCCTAATTAAACTTTTAAAATACGCATTTCGAATAGAAGCAGCATATGCTCACGTCTTCCTGTTATGTAGAACAGATCAGCAAGTTTTTTTTTCCCCAGTCAGAGGGGTGTCAGATGGTGTCAGCCAATCACCATTCTGAAGCCTACCGTAATCTCTGGTATAGGGACACCCCAGAATTCTGTCGCATTTTCATTTTATTGAAAAGGCCCGTCCGTGCCTTCTTAATTCATCCCCACCTTCCTTTATCTGGGTCTACATGGAAACCTACATGTCTACATGTCTTCTTGTTACTCTTTCTGTGAAAGCGCACAGTTGTCTGTTAAAGCCTAAATGGATTGCGGAAATTTAATATATGGAATTAAGAACTTAATTGTCTTTTCACAAATAAATACAGAATGATACAAAGAAGACATTTTATAGTCATAAACTGGAACCAGTAACAGTATCTACGCAAACATTCAGAAGAGATTACAATGCCAATAGAAAAAAAGCATTTGCTCCGTTAAATTAGATCACTTATCATTTTAAACCATTTTTTAACGCAACATTTGCTGGTGCTAGTTTCCGCGATAAACTAAAACACATTTTTTTCTCTTACAGGATTTCTCGTTTACTTATCAACGAGTATAGAAAGAATGGGGAATAAAGCAGTTTCGCAAATAACCCAAAGGTCTGTCACCCTTTGGGAGATGTCAAGCACATTGAGCTCCTTGGACATAAAAAGTGCCATAAAAAAGCCAAAACACGACTGAGGAACTGACTTAAGGACGTGCAGAAACTCCCTGCACACAAGCTATCCACCACAATCAAAGAACGCCCGCAGTTCCTCACTCTTTCGTTTTCTTTACTACAGAGTTAATTCATGGGAATGAAGAAATAAGGATTGTGTTTCTGCACCATTTCGTGCACAGTACACAATTTTTATCTAACAATAACCTGTTTCTGGACTAAACGCATCTACACATCTACTGCTACATCTGTTCTCTTTCTTTTTCTTTTTCCCGTTTACAACCACTTTTTGTGCAATATATGCCAGGGACCTGTGCAATACATTTATATTTATATCTATAGTTACATCTATATTTATATTCATATGTGTGATATGAGTGTGATACGATTTTCTGTGTACTGTTCTGTTCTAGTGTGTTCTTGTGCGTCCGGACTGTGAGTAACTCTTGTATTGTATTGTATGTATTGTACTATTATTATATAATTCGTTACACTGTGGCTGTGTTGTGTGTGTTAAGCTGCTGTTGCACTGCAATTTCCCTCACGGGATCAATAAAGTATCTATCTATCATCTATCAATAAAACAACAGACACAGCAAGGGCTTTACACGCAGTATGGGTAATTTCCCCCTTTTATATTTCTGCCACTTTATATCGAACCTGTTATACTCCTAAAAGTGCGTAGTAGCTTGCACTTAACAAAACTGAAAAGTTCACCGCTGGTATAAACATACAGTATGTGTGCCTTGTTTGCCTTTGTAAGCATTTGTTTAAAAAATAAGTTCACAATACGTTAAAACACAAAAAGCACAAACTTAATAATACATCGATACAAAATCAAAACCAAATCCAAAAGCCAATTAAGTACCTATCCTTTGAAAACAGAGAACACCTTTATATCTACAATAAAAACGTGACATTTGTATCTACGTTTGAATTACTGTACAAAGCAGACAGAGCAGTCCCTGAATTCAAAGATCAGATATTGGCGAAAACAAGACAATCAGACGTGAGCTAAATTCGGAACAAGAGCCTCTGCTTCGTCGTTTATTGAACTCTTTTATCAAAATACACAAAAAGCCCCTTCCTTCAAGCTGGAGTCGAACCAGCAACCTAAGGATTCCCCACTGTTTCCACTATAGTCCGCAGCGCTACCCACTGAGCTATCGAAGGGAGATCAGCTGTTGCTCTCTGGCACATACTGCCCAATGTAGTGAAATGTTCCGGGTGATTTAAATTCCAGTTCGACATCAAGTTTCCAACTCGTTTCCTTAGTCTTGTTTACCTTGAACTTAAGCCACGAACCAGTATTCTACTGTATAATCCAGGGATATTACAAAATGTTTGATGGGGCATCAATCATTCCAGGCGGAAATTGACTCCTTTTTTTTCTCGAGGGATCATATTAAACATTTCATTAGGATGGAGAGGAGGATCACCCTGAGACACAAAACAAACAGCTTCTTTCTGTCTTTATTAGAAAGTAGCATTTGTGCTACATTAATAATATTTTTGTAGAAATATTGATTGTTGTAAATTTTAAAATTTATATTTGAATCGAAGTGTGGGTTTGAGTTAAATATTAGCGTGTTCATGAAATTAGTTTGTGTTTGTCATTACTATATATATATATTGCCATGTTACTAGAATTTGTAACTGAAGTTTACTAGTTGTGTTTTTTATGATGATTAAATTTGTTTATTACAATATTGTATATAATGTATAATTTGAACTACATATTTTTAAGGTGTGAATAATTGTATATTTTCAGAATAAATTTCTAAAACAAATCAATGGTTTGATTCTTTCGTTTCTACACCTATAACATCTATCTTTGATGTATAATAGAGCTTTAACCATATATGTATAATAGTCCTCTAAAGTTATCCGTATAATAGAACTCCAACCATATATGTATAATGAACATATAATCATAGATCTAATTGACGTATAATGATATACGCATATTAGAATTTCATTCTAGACGAATTACGGACCACATTTATATGTCTAATATATGAGTTTAATAGACATATATTCTACATCTTTTGCCCACTGGGATGTCCCGATTTTAATTGAACAAAGCTAGATACACATTTTCTAATGCAGCCTTAATTACAAGACAGTTTATTTCTCGAAAGCTTGCTATGTAAAAAAGAGAAAAATGAAAATATATTAATGACAATCCTTCAAAGCTGAAGATTTTAATTTTGAAAAATTGACATTTTATGTATGCAGTGGCATTCACTGGTTTTAGACCTTTGCTGTGCTTTCTGAATCATTTTCAGTGTTATAAACTGGGTGGAGAAGGAGCGATCTCTTCGTAAAGCAGTTGATAGGCTGGAGCTGTTCAGACTACTCTTGTTATTTCTCAAATGCTTCCATCATTTTTCTGTCATGCTATGATGCGAGTGTGTACATGTGTTTGGTTTTCATTTCACTGATTCTCATTGAAGATTTGGGAATTAATGACGAAAGAATCAGTTGCCTCGGAAAGCAGAAGCTTTGGTTCACAATGATCTTGAAGACACGCCCATGTAGAGCAGCATGTGATATTTGTACTATAAAAAACCAAGTGCTCAAAGTTACGTCTGCGGTTACCGTTGAGACTTTTCATCTCGGGCGCACTTTTTTGCTGAATCGCTCCACATCTTCTGTTAGCAGAGTGGCACAGCGGAAGCGTGCTGGGCCCATAACCCAGAGGTTGATGGATCGAAACCATCCTCTGCTATGCACGTTTTACACACAATTGTTCAGCACACCATCAGTTTAATGAAGTGAATTAAAACTGATTTTTTCTCTTGTGTGTGTCCAAGCTTCACACTTACTGTATTCGTTAATCTTTACCAATAGCAGATGCCCAAATGTATCTTTGGTTGTTCTGAGATCCTTGATAGTTTCCTCAAATCCTTCAAATGAACATCCATATCAAAGCAATTATGTTTATATTTATTACAATTAAGGTACATATACAAAATATCAACACACATTTGTATAATGCTCATTTAATAATGATTGTCAAGGATTGTCAAGTTCTCCAACAAATATGTGTTCTAATTTTAAAATATTTTTGCTAAGGATACAACGAGTGTATAAATGAATTCTCCCAACAGCCAGTTGTAGATAAAATTCCACACGTGAAAATGTTTTTCTTGGACATTGACTTAGGTACTTAATTGTTTACTCGTAGTTCCACACGAGTAAAATGCAAATTTCCTGCAAAGTTCAAGAGGAAATCCCATCAAGTTTTAGCAGAGATTATGGTTACAGCGGAACAATCCCCTCATGCCTGAGTGGGTTTGAACCACCAGCCCTATGTTTAACAGCTGCACAGAGACACACTCCCGTTGCTTTTCACCATTCACACGTTTGTAGTTGAAGAAAATAAAATACTGACATTTTCCTGCCAGCCGGCAGTATTTCTCCTGCACTGACCATGAATATCCAATAACTTTATTTAATCTTTCGCAGGCTGTAATCTACAGAAAAGGGAGTGAATACATGTATTAAGCTAAATCAAGCCGATGGAAATGCACTGCCGTTGTTTTTCTCAACTTTTCGTTAAAAGGAGAAAAATCACTGGCATTTTCTTGCGGTATTTCTTCTGTCCTGATAAGCAAGATTTGTATTTTATCTTTCAGAAGTTGTATGAATTTCTTGAAGTTCAGAAACAACTTGTTCAAGAAAGGAAATTAACACTTGCTTCAAAGTAAATCAAGACGTATGTCTCTCTCGCTGCGTGTGCTCTAATCTGTCCATCTCTCTCTCCTCTTCTCTCTAGCAGTCTGTGCAGAGTATCTGAAGGGGATGTAACACCACTTGGCAAAGAAGAAAAACTTTGAGGCAGAATAAAAAAAAAAACATTATTCTCTTCTCAGTCAGATTCACAGCTCAGACTCACACTCAGACAGAAGCTCAACACCGTACTGCTCTCTATCCTCACAATCCAGAACCAGAAGATATTCAAACAATCAGTGCTGCTACATGAACAAGATCAGACAGAACAGCCTGGACTCAAGTCACATTTCCCCCTTTTATCCTTTCTCCCAGCCCTCTTAGAGACATAAAAGAGCTCCTGGTTCTCTTCTCTGTGAACTGGGCTCAGGGGTCTCTGATCTGGCAGCTGTGGGCTCTGTTCCAGTTTGGAAGCAAGAAGGTTCTATTAACCCTTTCCAGGACTTCCAGCCCTTCAGTATTACTTTCTTTACTGTATATCAGGCTCAAACATGTTTTTTAAGTGTTTTATAACACAAGTGAGTGTGGAATTGTCTTTGTATTTATGTAATAAACACCAGTATTGACACTCTGATCAGTATATTGATTATTAGTAGCCAAAGGCCGATGGTTGTGACTACAATAGTGACCAGTTGACCAGTCTGTAGCTCTGAGCAGTGGGACTCAGATCACACAGAAGAAGACCTGTCTGTGTGTGATTCTACACCAGCCCTGGGATTCAGCTGCTCTCACAAGTGTCTCACAGGCAGTCTTATAAATGTACAATTAGATAAAGTCTTGTAACAGTTATACAGTTAATTTAAATCATCAGACTACCTATAGAGCTGAGAGCTGGGTTGAAATAAAACCAGGATACACGTTTTAACCTCCAGGAACATGAGTCTGATCCTCCTGGCTTCTATACTCTGATGATTCGTGTAAAACCCTTGAAAGTGCTTATTTCAGGGACTCATGCTCGTTCTCTACTGCTCCACACGGGTACACTTTGTAACACATTAATCTGTGAAGTAAATGCTTTTCTTTTTGCAACATTTCGAATACCTCTGGCATTCATGAAAAAGACACTCAAAAGCAGCAGAGACGCGCTCTGCTCTGTCAGAATAAGCGCTGTGATGTCACAGACACCAGCCAGAGCGCCGGGATCAGAGAGAGAGACCGCGGGAGGCGCACGGAGCGCACGGAGAAGAGTTATTGATCACTTATCTATCGACAACCAATTATTTAAACTGAAGAACCGTAGAAAAATCGATTATCTTCACCAATTGGTGAGTACTGATTCATTTCTTGACCCTGTTTAAGTATCTAGAAAACAGTTAATAAAGACTGTATCGACCAATTACCATAGTGCGTTTAGGGTTAATAATGTTCAATCCGAAATTAAACAATGATTATTCATATTATTATTTAGGTAACTGTATCCCAGAGCTAGAAAATGATATTTCAAGTTCATAAATGTATGTAAGTAACAGTTTAAATGCATTTTTCCAGTGTTTATAAATCATAAGAATGGTAATCACGGCAACAGGCGCCCCGTCACTCCTCGCGTATAAGTGTCTCGCATTTGTCACAGAGAGCGGTGTGACGTCACGGGTAGCAACTAATACTAATATCAGTGTCTTCATGTTAATATTAGTGAGATTACAACTGGTAGTTTTAATGCTAGTGTTCATGTGAGTATTAATGACAGTGGCACTACTGATTGTTTTAGTTTTAATGTTCATATTCATGTTAATATGAATTATAATTATAGTGTTACTGTTGAAGTATTAGTAGTATTTATATTTGTGTTAGTTATCGTGTATCTGTAGATAAGTGTATTTGTGGTATCTGTGCGTGTGTGGGTGCGTGTCTGGAAGTGTGTGGTGTCTGTGAGTGTGTGGGTATGTGTCTGTTAGTATGTGAGCGTGTGGGGTCTCTGAGTGTTTGGTGTCTATGAGTATGCGTAGTGTCTCTTTGTTTCTGTGAATGCATGACTGAGAATGTGTGTGTATGGGTTGTGTCCGTGAGTGTGTGGTGTCTGTCAGTGTGTAGTTTTATATTTGTAAGTGTATGTGTGGGCATGTCTGTCAGTGTGTGTAGTGTCTATCTGAATATTAATGATGATAGCATTATTGATAGTTTTAGTTTTAATGCTAGTATTTATGTAATATTAGTGATACTTATAGTGTTAGTGTCAGAGTATTAACACTCATCATCATCATGTTAGTTTTCATGAGAGTATTACTGTTATTATAAGTATTATTAGTCTAGTAGTAGTTTTTGTCAGTGTTAGTAACAATGATAGTGTAAGTTTTGGTGATAGTGTTACTGTTGTAATATTAGGAGTATCTGCATTAGTGTTAGTTATAGTGTATCTGTACCTAAGAGTGTATGCGGTGTCTATGTGCGTATATACAGATGCAGCCATTCAAAGTGCGCGGCACAGACACCGCGGTACAGATACCGCAGGTATGATGACACAGGATACCGCGGTGCGTGATTGGTTGACCGACAGGGGCACTCGTGGTCCGTTGGTCTGTCGTAGAAAGACTTACTGTAAACGTCTTTACTGTGCCCGTTGTAGATATTGAATTTTACCACTGAAGGGAAATCTTAGTAGCTGAGCATAAAAAGAATAGGAGCATACTGTAACGCGTGTGAAGGCCATAAACGATATTAATTTTGGAACGTAAACATACAGTATATAGCTGGTCTTGGTACTTTAAAGAAAAAAATACACACCGGTATTCCATTTCTCCCTAAACATTGTAAGCTTCGAAGTCTTTAACTAACGTGATACCGGAGTCAACAAGCATACTTTTAGAATTTGATTAAAAGGGAATATAATATGGAATCGCGTATCTAAAGAATTTAATAACGGTATGATTATATCCGTGTACTGCGGCAGGGCTGTGTAGGGCTGTTTCGCCTGCCTGATCGTGTGAGCTCTCTTGTAGCCTACTGGTCTAGGTGTGTGACTACCAACTGGCAGGTTGTGTGTTCAAATCCAGCTGGTGCTGAACTTTTATTTTAACAAACATTTCTTCGAAAAAATAGGTAAGCGATATTATGGACAATCAGTTGACTTTTATATTTCAAAATATCGCAACATGATCGATATTTGCGATATTTTGAACATATCTTCCCTTCTGACAGCGGTTCCTGCTTCTATTGTGTGTGTGTGTGCAACAGTAAATTTTTATAGAGAAATGGAGGCTGGACAGTATGCGTTACAATATAAACATTTATATTGATTTAAATCGTGTTCTGATTTAAATCGCAAACGCATGTTTAATTATGTGTTTTTAATCATAATCAGGCTAATGCATTTCTACATTTTCTGTATGAACCAGCTTAGAGGTTCATACAGAAAGACAGCTTGTGTTTAAATTGAGTGTAAGGTAATTTATGCTTCTAAAGTCATGGTCAGTATTATTGTACTGTGCTGTACTGTGTCACATTATTTTATAGCGTTTTTATTGCGTTCTTAAATCCGGTGGTGCTGTGTTAGTTTCCTGACTCACATTATTTAAACTACCACATTGATCATTCATCTCTAAATAAACTTTATTTTATATAGCGTTTTAAGCGATTAGGTAATTAGATTGCTCATAAACCTAATCGCTTTTTCTACATAAACACAGCGTGATTGCTCTCTGAAAATGCTTTTCCTTTATTTTTAAAGTAGGCTCAGATTTCAACTATAGATCGTATTATTATAAACTTTCTTGGAAAAATGTATTTTATGTAAACCATGTTTGCTATTAATTCATTTAGGGCTAAAATACGTTCATTGTCTTCCAATCGAGTCGAGTTGACATTGGAAGCCTGCCACACCCGGACTGTTAAACCAACGCATTAGCACGTCAAAGCCCATTGAGCCAGTATTGGCTTTAGTATCCCTCCCTTCTCCCCTCAATTCAATTCAATTCAAGGTGTTTTATTTGCATGACAGATGGGTACAAGCAGTGTTGGGTATGTATATTGTAACGCTTACTGCAGACAGGCACTGGGTAAGAGCCGGCGCACCAGAGCAGCGCACCGAGGGAGCGTCTGCATTTCTAACTTAGTTTTTAAAATTAGTCAAGCAATATGAAGCATCTCCTTTTACTTAGTGCCTGAGCATAAAAAGAATAGGAGCATACTGCAACGCGTGTGAAGGCCATAAACGATATTAATTTTGGAACATAAACATACAGTATATGGCTGGTCTTGGTACTTTAAAGAAAAAAATACACACCAGTATTCCATTTCTCCCTAAACATTTTAAGCATCGAAGTCTTTAACTAACACGATACCGGAGTCAACAAGCATACTTTTAGAATTTGATTAAAAGGGAATATAATATGGAATCACGTATCTCAAGAAATTAATAACGATATAATTATATTCATGTTGCAAAAGAACTGCAACGGACATAAAAACTCCATTGCTTTTAACAGAGCGTTCCATAATTTCTAACTACGAAAATGTCAGGTGAAAGGATTTGTAAACATATTTTGTTAAAGCAAGTCAGTTTTTTCCACAACACATAAAAGACATTTTTCCAAGAAAGTTTAGCCTTTGTCACTAATGAAACCACTAAATAAAGACATAAATATAGAAATCTTAAGATTTGTTCTATTTAATGTTGGTAGCAGGATGAACTGTCAGAGTGTATATTTTGTCGCAGAGTTGCTGCAAGATGTTAACAGTGAAAAGGGTATTTAGAAATGAGTTATTTCAAGATGAAAATTTTCAGAATAATTGCAAATCTAGCAGGATAGAGAAAGCACAGAAAACTGGCAGTTAGATTGATCAGATTAGTATGAAAAGTCATTTAGCAAAGGGAATTAGAAGAGTGACAAACTAGTATACTTTAGATCTTTTTTTCTGAACCAGGGACAATCTGATCATGTTTCCCTATAACAATAATAAAAAACTTTATTTGATATATCACCATTAAAGGTGGCATCTCAAAGCAATACAGTAGATGTAAAAACAGATAAAAGGACCACAGATTACAAAGTAAATGCATATAAGAAAGACAAGCAGTTAGAGGTGCTACCAAAATTAGAAAATGAAGCAGATACAGACACTAAGTCTTCTGAAAAGAAAGGTTCTGAGGTTAGATTTAAACTGGCCTTGGTGTGTGTGTGTTTGTGTCTGTCTGTCCTGTGATGGACTGGCGCTATGTCCAGGGTGTATTCTGCCTTGTGTCCGTCGCTTACTGGGATAGGCTCCAAATCCTCTGTACTGGATAAAGAGATTAGAAATGGATGGAAGTAAAGGCACTGTGTGGATGGAACTATACACAGTGTTAGAAACCCACCATGAAATGGCAGCATCTGGCTTAAGGAAACAGCCTTTCCACCTCTCTTGCACATCAGTATCCATACCTAGTTATTTAAACAAATTGCCTCTAATTATAAACATCTTAATATGCTGGCTCTGTGGATCCGCATCAGCTATGTTTGCCCATTCCTTCAATTCATGTGCATCCAACACACAGTTCAACGCTAGCAACTACACAAAATCTAAAATATGAGCTCTACTTGCCACTTACAGTACCAACAGTACCAGCTAACTTTAGTAGTGACATTTTCATGGATCTTTTTAACAATAAAATTTACAACATCAGACTTCAGACACAATTAAACAGGCCTCAAAAAAGTCTGGTACAAACATTTTCAGCATGGAATAAACCGTTACTTTAATGGTATAAACCTTAAATGGATTCATATTCTCAATAAGATTTGGTGCTCAGTAACATGACTTAGAAAATGACAGAAGACATACGTATCATACTTATCCTTCTATTTTTCATAATCGTAAACTCCTTAAGGCAGTTACATTTTCTCTGTTCTGACCTGGAGTTACAGAGAAATTTAAATTCTAATAAGAGATTTGTAATGAGGAAAGTCATACCAATCACTCATACAGTACCAGGATTTGCAATTACAATACAAATACTTTCTTTCTGTATGTGTTTATTTTGCAGTTTGAGTCTATGGCATTCCTTTGGGGGTCCATACTCCAAGGCATGACTTTTTTATGTATAAACATCAGTATTTACTGCTATTAATTACTGTACGATTTATAGTTGAAATCTGAGCCTAGATATAAAGTTAGATATAAAGTTAAAATCTCGACAAAGCAATGTAGGAAATACAGAGAAAATAAATCCTTTCTGACATCTAAAATCAGTTTCGATCAAGGTCTCTAAAACGAACAAGAAAAAGAAGATTTTCGGAGGGCAATTACGCTGTGTTTATATAGAATAAGTGATTTATGAGCAATCTAATTTCTTGTTCGTTTAAAACAGTGAAATGTCAGCTGTAAAAGATCGCACCAGAAACAGCACTCTCTCTGCCTGTCATAGACATTCAGGAAAGGCTGAATGAAGTCATGTCAAGTACAATAATTCGGAGATCAATAATAACAGTTGTAGGACAGTATATAAGGAGGATAAGGATTTTGAAGTTGACACGAAATCTGATAGGTAACCAGTGCAAGGACTTGAAAACAGGTGTAATGCATCCCTGATAGGATTCTTGCTGTCATATTCTGAACATATTGAAGATTGCTCAGTGTGGATTTAATTTCCTCAGTGAACAGGATGTGCATTTATTAATTCTAGAAAAAAACTAGATTTCTCTAGTTCTTAGTTTCTCTAGTTCCCTTTAAAATAAACTATTATTCCACAATGCAGAGTATTACATGGCCAGTATTTACACATGATATTTGTGATTTAAAGAAATTAACACAAGCAGCTTTTGGAGATTTAAGTGTTGGCTGAGTTATTGCAGGATAAAAGACTAGAGATGTTGGCAAGAAGAAGATAGTTTGGGGAAAGCTGAGGAATACACTTATAACAAGAACACTTCCTAATGGGGTTAGGCATACTTTTGATGAAGATGATGAAGTTAACAGACTATATGTTTACATAGATACTGAAATAAGGATTGTATTTTAGATTATGTGTAGTTGCTGGCATTGAACTGTGTGTTGGATGCACATGAATTGAAGGAATGGGCAAACATAGCTGATGCGGATCCACAGAGCCAGCATATTAAGATGTTTATAATTAGAGGCAAGTTGTTTAAATAACTAGGTATGGATACTGATGTGCAAGAGAGGTGGAAAGGCTGTTTCCTTAAGCCAGCAGTATAAAATATTTTATTCTCAGTGAGATGCTGCCATTTCATAGTGGGTTTCTAACACTGTGTATAGTTCCATCCACACAGTGCCTTTACTTCCATTTCTAATCTCTTTATCCAGTACAGAGGATTTGGAGCCTATCCCAGTAAGCAACGGACACAAGGCAGAATACACCCTGGACATAGCGCCAGTCCATCACAGGACAGACAGACACAAACACACACACACCAGGGCCAGTTTTCCCATAAACCAATTAACTTACCAGTATGTTTTGGAGTGCGAGAGGGAGTCATATCACACATATGGAGAAAAACCATGTAACCCAGAGAGAACATGTAAACCCCACACACACAGGATGGCAGGAATTGAACCTAGGACCCCAGTGCTGCAAGATAGCAATGCTAACCACTTTGCCACCATTATAAATGGATGGATATCTTAGTTATCTTTCTAGTTCACAGGTTTGCATGCATAATTTAATTTTGAAAGCCACTGAGACATCAGGTACTACTGTTGTATTTATGAAAAAGAAACAAAACAAAAAACATACTAACAACTGTGCCATCCTACTCCTTAGCTAATACATTTTATTATTCATAAACAGTTAACATTGTTAGCAAAATATTTTGAATTATATTTAACCCTATTTTTTCTTTAGTTTTGTATTTAACTTATTATATGATAGTCAGACTTAATGTATATTTGAACAATGAAAATATATTTTTACAAGATTTTACATTAAGCACTTAAAATTAATATGGTTAATAATAGTAAACTGTAACATGCTGTAACAAGATCGGTTAAACTGCGAAGAAAATGCTTTCAGAGAAAATGTTTCAGGTGTGAAGAACATAGATCTCCAATGCAATTTCAACCAAACCTGTTCCCACACACCCTGCCCCCACTACCATTAGAATATACACAAAGCACTCAAATCTTTCGAGCTAATGATCAGGTGACCCGAGAGAGAGCGAGAGAAACACCAAGGGGTGCGGAACCAGGGAACTATTTACATGGAAAAAGGGCGATCTCCCCAGACTGTCCGCCCGTTTCACTGTTACCTGGATACCTCTTTATTTAGAACTCACAAACACTGATTTTTAGTTTAGAAGGATTCAAGTAGGGTTTTAGATGAAAGGCAGCGACCTTAATCAAGCCCAAATCACAATTGAACCCATTCAGAGCCTAAATTACATTTTAGCGTTTCATTCTGAGCAGAAGACCCTCACACCTGAAGAAGGGGGAGGTGTTTTTCGCTGGAAATCTCGCCTGCTTCTACTTTACAACCGGAGTGCTGGCTGTGACGAATTAAACCGGTTTTACAAGTTTCAATCACAGACCATGTGACATGGGAGTCAGGAAACTCCACCGGATTTGATAACGCTATAAAAACGTTATAAAATAATGTGACTTGGCACAGAACAAGTTTACAGCACAGTACAATAATAAATGCTGACCATGACTTTAGAAGCATAAATTGCCTTACACTCAATTTAAACACAAGCTGTCTTTAGCCCTCTAAGCTGGTTCATACAGAAATGTAGAGATCCAGGCTCAGAACACACAGCTTCATTAGCGAATACATATGCAGGACAACTAGAGAAGACGTTTTACAGAGGATGGATTTTTAGAAACATCCCATCAGTGACATCACTGAAGTCAACTCCTAGGTACTGTAACTGTCGTGTGGATAGTTTCACAAGAATCAGACAAAGGTTTAAGCATCGCTTGTTCTAGATAAAACTGCATAAAAAAAACAACAACCCATAATGTACTTCTTTGCGGCTCTGTTTGCCCAAATCATATATTCACAACGTGAAATCTAGAAAATAATATTACGTAACCAAAATCCGCAATATGGAAACAGAACCTGTGTAATTGTTGATAGATGATGTACTCGTAACATTTTTTCAAGACGAACTACAACATTTAAAAAATGACTTGTATGTACTTGATATCTCTAATCAATCCACGGGTCCCAGCACGAAACGAAACTAAAACGCATACCGTTTCGCGCTTCTTATTAGTTGCTCAAAAGTAATTTGACCTTATGAAATGCATAATATAAACCTAGAAACATATACGTGAGCAGTACTTAAGCACTGTAGTATCGGTGTTAAGACATACCTCTCAAATACTGTAAATCAAGTTAAAAATATCTCAAGACAGATTCTGGTCATAATGAAACCATGTTTCGTGTATGTTTTCTTTAAAGTACCGAGACCAGCCATATACTGTATGTTTATGTTCCAAAATTAATATCGTTTATGGCCTTCACACGCGTTGCAGTATGCTCCTATTCTTTTTATGCTCAGCTACTAAGATTTCCCTTCAGTGGTAAAATTAGATATGAATAGTCAATACTTAAACGGGCACAGTTAAGACATTAAATATACATATACATACTGTATACAGTACAGTTTGCATACGGTAATATGTTTATGTTCCTAAATCAATCTCTTTTATGAGCATGTGAAAGGCATGGTGAATCACTGTACTTTGCATGATTGGAAACAAATGCGTGATTGCGAAATGCTGTGGTGTTACTTTTACAAAGATGGTCAATGAAAAAAAGAATGTTGACCAGGGCAATACTTTGAGTTTACACTTACAGCTTGTCCAAGGTCATTCATTATTAATACTATTAGTAATATCTTCATTAAAGACTTTGATGGCCACAGCTCAAACATGAGAGGTTGAGCTTTATTAGCTCCACCTTGCGGAAATTCCGGATACTATTATTTTGCTTGTCATATTATAGGAGAATTTATGGTAACTCGCGGTATTTACCGGTAGCTTGCGGTAGACTGCGTACAGCGTACCGCAAAATAATGCGGTATCGCCCGCGCATTTTGAATGGCTGCATCTGTAGTGTCTATTTGTGTATTTGTGAGTCTGTGAGTGTATATATGTGAGTGTGTGAGTGTCTTATTGTGTGTATAATTGTGTGATGTGTCTGTGAGTGTAAATGTGTGTGAGAGTGTAGGTGTACAGTATATCTATCAGTGTGTGTGAATGTGTGTGTAGGTGGGCTTGGGTTCCACTGATGTGTCTGACAGAAGTGACCCATCAACAGGTGTTGAGTTCCAGAGCCGCTTGCAAATAAAAAGACTTTCTAGAGTCCAGGGCAATGTCCAGAGAGCTGTGAGTTCTCTGTTTTTATCAGTATTAGTAATAATGACAGAAGTAATTCCCACGCAAATGATTATTAACCAAAACAGACATCAGAAAATATCGCCTTTGCAATGATGTCACTCCTCTTCTTCATGAATTTTCTTTAATGACAGGACATTTCTCTGTCTGAGTGCCTGCTGCGAATAGTGTGACAAGCCATTTCTTTCCAATATTTTCTAGTTCACTTATTTATCGCATACAAAATATTATTTTACCTGCAAAGTCACAGTGAAACTACTACGGCGAATGAACTTTTTATGGGTGGAAAACGTTCAAAAGACTTAATGCTCCAGGGAAAGCTTGAACACACAACCTCATTATAACTCCACTGTGCACAGCTACATGCATACCACACACTAACCAACTGTGCCACTGGACCTCTGTAAGGCAGGCTCCTACACCAAATGTAAAACTGGCACAAACGTAGGGCGAAACACGGGGTTTTGGCTGTGGATACATCTCCACATGGGGGAAAGGGACAGTCAAATAGTAAGGAAAATAAAAGAGAAGGAACTGAAATATACAGTATGTGCTCACTGTAATGTAGGAAGAGGTGGTCAACAAGCAAAACAGCTTTGCGGATAATGTGAAGCGACATTGTTTTGTGTCAATTAGCCCATGGATTTTGCTTCATGTGCCTTAAGCTGTGCAATTTGTATGATTGTTGAATGAGATTGGTTTCTTCACAAGCCCGGTCAATTGCCAGTGGAGAGCTTGACGACGCACACCTTCATGAAGACTCTCTTTAAGATGATCACACCTTTCATTGTCAAGTCGCCTCCTTTGCATACAATAGTAGCACCAACACTAAGAGAAAGGATGAGAAATGGCTTTTATCAAGTGATTGCAGTGTTTGTTTGACTGAGGATCCTTGTGTGCTGAACTGTGTAGTGCAGTAAAAGAGAAGGTTTGTGTCACTCAAGACTGTAACGGAACAGAACAATACAATTACAATACTTTTATGAAAGTAAATAATACTGGTGCATCACAGTTCTTATAATGGTGAAAATAGGAGCACCTTCTCTACATTTTTGACTGACGTATTTAAACGGCAAGAAATACTATCACTATGCAATTAATTAATGCAGTTGAGCTCCTCTAAATGTTCTAGTCTGATGAAACAATGTATAGAATTAGTTGACAATATCGGAATTCATTCAAATGCACAAGATTAATTTTCAGCAGCAAAAATACGCTCGAAAATATTTTACAAGAAAGAAACCTCATATTCACCCTCTACATTAACAGAGAACAGTAGGACAGTTAGTGTCACTGGACACTGCATCACAGAGGCTGATCTTTTCGGACTTCAGTGAGTCTTCCGACTTGTCGTAGCTGTTGAAGAAGCACCTGTTGAATCTCAACCGAGATTTCCTGAGAGATCATTCAGCGAGCGAGTCCTCCCTCTGGACTCCGCACTGAGCTGAAAGCTGTGCGAATTCCTCACTGTATGTCCTGTACTGTTACATCCATTCTTGTGTACGTGTTATCTTGTGTTATCTACGTGTAGAAATGTGACAAGAACACATCGAACTTTTTCCATGTGTGAAGGAAAATGCTAAAGAGCCTGAAAACTTTGAACATTTAAGTTCGCGTGCTTTATATACTGTATATTTTTTACTTTACTTTATATGCTTGGGGTGGCTAAGGATCTGTGCCTGTGGCTGGAAGGTTGCTTGTTCAAATCCCTCTGCCGGCAGAGGAATCCTACTCCGTTGGGCTCCTGAGCAAGGCCCTTAACCCCAACTGCTCCAGGGCACCATACAATGGCAGACCCTGTGCTCTGACCCCAGGCTCTCTCCTTATCTGTGTGTCTCATGGAGAGCAAGCTGGGGTATGCAAAAAGATAATTCCTAATGCAATAAATTGTAAAGGGTTAATAAAGTGATGTTATTATTATTCCTTACAGCAGAGCAAGCAAATTGTTACAAAAAACACCAGCTAATGTCCACCAGCGGAATTAACATTAATATACTGTAAGGTGCTGTTACTTGGGAGTGTTAATCTACAGATAAATTAAACAAATGGCATTTATAGCTCTAAAGTGGTTAACATAGACGTCTGTAACAGATCTTTTCAGTTCATTGCTGTTCCTCTGACTTGGTGAGCCTTTGGAATTTTAAAAGCGTTTTGCTTGCCTCTCGTGTGGTCTGTGTACCAGTCCATTAAGAGCCCCACTATCACTGTGTCGTGTGTGGTCCTACACAACTACACAGCTATCTACTGGAGTCGTCTTCTGTCCGTTGGTAGTTGAGAACAGATTTAATACGGAGCTGCGCAGAAATTTCTGTGGCAAATATCGCTGCAGAACTAGCCCGTGCACAACAACGAAGAGAAAAAGAAATACCACAGTGTTGCCCATAAGAGGGAAAAATAGAAATCAATTGTTCAAACAATTACAACATTCTTACAGTGGTCTCATGTTATTTTTCTTGCCATAAGAACAGTGGGATTGTTCAATTGTATTGTTCCCCAAATGGTTGAATAATAATAATAATGATAATAATAGTGGTGGTAGCTGATCGTTCTTGTCCGTGGCAGAGTGACCTGTGCGAATAAAGTATGTTGATTTATTCTCCACAAGGCATCACTTTAGCGTGGGTTTTAACCCATTCAGTGCTTATTTCAACTAACGCCACGTTCCTTTTTCTAGGTCTTCAAATAGTTTACAATGTAGAGGTATCTTTAGTAATAAGAAAAAAGCTGCACCTCGGAGATCCATCTCACAAAAGCAAAGACTTCTTAAAGTGCACTTATGAGCTGTAGAACCTGAAGGAGTTCTCTCTCCTAGATATTAAACGTGCAGATAATGAAATCAGTGATTTACGATTTCCGCAACCTTCCAATAAATACATCTAAGACATGTAACAAACACATTGTTCAGTTGCAGTGGTGCATTACATAGTGGAGTCATGCTGAGGTTGTGAGTTCAAGCCTCACCAGTGGCAGTTTTGCCTGTGATTTCAGCTGCAGAAACTTGCTGTTGGATTTTGGTTGGTTCTTCTGTTACTTCTTCCGCTCGATTGAGCTTTATTAATGCAGGCACACCTGCTTCCCCTGCATTTTATTTTATCGCTGCTCACAAACCAACATACTGCAGACACCTCTGATACTGTTAATGCTTGTGGGCCACGTGGTCCTGCTGTCAGCCTATTATACCATGTTCATGCGCGTCTAGAAACATTACTGCTCTAGTACAGGAGCGAAAGACTAAACGAAATCACACCCACTTTGAAAAAATCACGTTTGACAAACCATAGGATGACGAGAATGGGATTCTTTGGTTGTTTGAGTACATAAATCAAAGACACTGCGTTCAGCATATTCACATCAGGCTCTCGGACAGAGATAAACCCAGAGAAACTCTTCTCACGTTTTAATCTGTAACTGCAGGAATCAACAAATTGTTAATTATCTCAACTTCACTTACAATTTTTAAACAATTTACAAAGCCCACAGTTGATGACATTTGGCTCCGGCACACATCAGTTGCTTGGAATATCATTGTAATATTTAATTTGCTTTCCTGTCACACCACTTTTATTAATAATGAAGTTTATCAATAAACGTTTATTTAAAACATGTCATTTATTATTGATACAGTTTCATTCTGTCTTTATTAGGAGCTGTATCACAGCTAATGCATGTAAAGCCTTCAGGATGCGATGGTGAGAGTTCAGTTATCCCAGGGAGTGAAGAGAACTGAAATTTAGTAAATACATATTTTAATAGAGTGAAAATCTTCAAAGTGTTCTGTCACTTCAAAAGCAAATTACAGGAGCAGGGATTGAACCCACATAGACATTTGCTCAGTGGGCTATAATTTCGACACCTTAACCACTCAGCCATCCTGATCGACAGATTCAACTGCTCAATTGCTCAGCCATCCTGATTTCACCTTTCCAGCTCTGTGTTACACAGTTCATTGAATATATTAATTTAATAAATTTGTTATATTTTTGAATGGAATGAGACGGTACACTGGTGGTTCCCAGGGGAAAACAGGGTTATTGAGCCATTTGGTATTCTGAGAATAAATTGGGTGGGTGAATGTAACCGTGCGGTAAAGTAAAACAGTCCTCTTAGATGAAGCGCTACAAATGCAGCCCCTGAAAGTGTATAAGACTTACATTTATAGTACTGCTGACACAAATGGAGCCTCTACATCAGACCGAAATAGCGATGTGTTCGCTTAATTGTGCGTAGGATCTCCTCATGAAACTGTCTCATTCATCAGTGGAAATAGAAGCCATTACAATACGATACATGTTCACCTTCAACCCCGCAGCTGTTGGATGTGCTTGTTTTGGGACTATTTGCAATGAGTACCGAATTACGAGTTAGGTGTCCATACTGGTATCTTCTAAACTGTGAGGGACATTGGGTTATATACGAACAGGACAGAGACACAGTAAAAATCCTATATTAATGTGTCCTGCATTTTAATTTACTGATCAGATAAATTGAAATGTTCTGATTCAGAGCCCGTGCAGTTTGTGCTAATTATAACCACAACAATACCCCTGTGTCCTGAGCACCACACTGAGCACACGTTAAGCTGGGCTCTGACTTTGCTCAGCACGACTGCTTGTTGCAGTTGAGCTCAGAGCTGGAGATGATCTCCATATTCTACTGCACTAACTAGTCCGAAACTTAGTACACAGTACACACTTTCTAAATGAAGTCAGGTTGTTAAAAAATTTAACCAGCGCCCTGTCACAGAAACGTAACCCGGTCTCTCGCGCGACAAGCGAGGTTACTCAGCACTGTACTAACGAGGAGCGCTTGTCCGCAGCTGAGGGTGAGCTCAGTTTACTGTCAGCAGACATTTCCTCTTTTCCAAAGACGTTTTCGACTTCTCTCAGCTTTTTAAAGACGGTCATAAACGCTCATGAAGTAATTCATGTCAGTTTGAAGTCTGTCTCTGTTGCCTCGGCTCTTGATGAAGAAAAGCCGTGCGTGGGAGACTCCCTCTCTGAAGAAGTTTGCCGTCACCCTGCAAGAGAGAAGAGCTATCAATCACCGAGGCAACCACTTAGACAGTTAACATTAAACACGTGAAATGCGAGATGTTGTGATTTTTTCCCACTTAAGGCTTCTATCGTTTCTACTCTAACGAGAAAAAGAGTACTTATTAGAAGTACGATTTGAACAAACGTCTCCAGAGGAAACTGCGACCTGAACGCCTTAGACCACCAGCCATCTTGCCTTTAGTTCTTATAATGAATTATGTATTTTATTTCTTTCTCCTCGTTGATCATGGAATCATGTAATTAGAGAAATTTCTTTTTTCATGAGGAAAACCAGCACAAGCAAATGTAAAGTTTAGAGCAGCGCTCAATAAAAACGATCAGAAACGAAAGCGCTTATTTTGCGGATCAGTATATTCCGATACCGCTGGTTCTGCAGAAGAAATAAGAAAAGCCGGACTCCTAACACTGTGTTGCCATTAAGGCTACTTAGTTAAAAGAAAAATGTATCGTCACCTTTTTGAACGTGATTATTAGAGACCTGTTGAATCTCCACCGGGGTTTCTTGAGAGATCGTTCAGCGAGCCAGTAATAAAAAACTACTTCGCTCAATCTCTGCTGTCACTGTAAACTCGGACGTGATGTTCCACAGATGTGCAGAGTGTGCTTTTCCTCTTGTTGTATTCAAGAGTACTCGCTGTGTGAGCTCCTCACTGCGTTTCCTTTACTTTTCCTGTGATTATCTACGTGGAGTGCGGTGACAAAATAGTCTTGAACATTTTCGGTTTGTGAAAGGAAACACTAAAGAAAATACAAGTGATGAACTTTTAAAATATCAACAGTACAGCTAGAAGAGTGGAAGATAAAATACGATTTATAATGAAATTCACAATACACTTAAGGAAAACATAAACGCCCGAACAGGGACTTGAACCCTGGACCCTCAGATTAAAAGTCTGATGCTCTACCGACTGAGCTACCCGGGCCCTGGAAAACGAACGACACTGTCGGGATCCTCGTAAGTCACATGTCTCTTCTTGTGCCGAAGCGCAGTCATACCTGACCCGTCTGGAATGACCACTGACAGACTTTATCCAGAAGCGACGGCACCTCACCCAGTAGAATGAGTGAGAAATACAGCATGACATGGGGAGGTAAGGGGCTCCCACAATTAATCTTTCCTCACATTACTGATTTTTTCAATAGCATTTTGACCTTTTTTCGCATTCAGATTTTTTCGCATTTAATAAGATCTTTTAATCAACAACATTAAGAACGAAAACAAATGGAAAACTTTTTGGAACAACAATTAAAAAAAAAACTTTCAATGCCTTGGTTCTATAAGTGTGCACACCCTTTATAAAGGGAGTTGTAACCTGCCTTTTAGAAATTCTATCTCTAAACACCTTATGCAGCCTCCTGAGAGACTAACAAATATTGTTTTGAGAAATTGGCTCACACACCGGAAGGCACTAACGTTTCTCTTCGTTAGAGTATGTGAATAACTGTTTAACCCAAGATGTTTGTAATTGTGATTTTGTTAAAATTCAATAAATCGTCTATCAGCAGCAAGAAATTACTATGAAAGTAAGATTTTTTTATATCATAAACTGTAAGACATGAAGAGAGTTTACAGGTCGTATCCTTCGCTTTGTCTTTTAAATTAAGCGTTCAGGATTCAAACCTGTGTTCGGACTGTTGTGTTTCTTGAATTTCTTATAATCATCAAATGTCATTGTTTAGTCCATCAGTTTTTTTCTCAGTTGTACAATGGAATTCGCGCAGCTTTCAGCTCAGTGCGGAGTCCAGAGGGAGGACTCGCTCGCTGAATGATCTCTCAAGAAATCCTGGGTGAGATTTAAAAGGTGTCTTCTTCAACAGCCACGACACGTCTGAAGACCTCTGGATTTCCTGAATATAACATAAAATTACTTCTAATCATTTGGTAGTTAACAGAGCTAAATGCTTTAGAGGTACATTTAAAACAGCAGAGCAACACCATAGCACTTCGAGTGTGCCTGAATTTAATTGTGTAAATCTGGCTCTCTATGAACACGAGCAAAGAGTTCACATTCAACAGAAGATTGCGATGTGAGCACAGTAATATAAAGCACCTAAAGATACCGGGATCTCATACATGCAAAGCATGCCTTCTATCACTGAGCTAAATCCCCAACAGACCTATCAATGGAACTGACTTAGAGATGTGCTGATGCTCTCTGAACACAATCCACCACTCACGAAGAATGCCTACAGTTTCCCGCTTTCGCGTTTCCTTTACTACAGAGTAAATTCATAGGAATGAAGAAATAAGGAAGGAAAAATAATCGCATCGAAACTTCCAGAGACTGGGTAAAAATGAATCAGTTATTTTTATATCCAGTCACACGGGCGACGATGATTGATTTATCGACGGGGGAGTGCTTTTTTACCTCCTCACTCGACTGCCTTGATTAAACTACGCATAGAACAACAGCAGTACTGATGATTTTCATGGACCGACTTGTTTTGTACAACTCGAGTGATAAAGCCCTGTCTGCAAATATTGTAGAAGAACGAAAAAGGGCGAAACAACGCTCCAACCACAGGAATGGTAACAGGAAGGATCATGTTATTTAATATGTCCTTTGGAGATGCCTTGTCAACGCACACAGGCGTTAGAGCTGGACAAATAATTGATAGTGGTGTTTGTAAACAATCATGGAACATTATTTCTAAACCAGGAAGAAAGGAGCAGACTTAAACTTTAAGAGACAGAAACGACACCTTATCACAGCTAACATTAATTAAAATGACATCACAATAAAAGAGCGGAGCCTTGAGTGAATCAAATTAGTTTTCATTGGACGTCTGTCTCTTCATAACTTTGTAGGTGAGAGGGAGGATTGCGGAAATGTGCCGGTGTTTCTCAGAAGTGCGTTGGTGCTATAGGTGCCTTCTAAATAATTGAGCCGGGTTTGAATCCCGGTAAGTGCATCCCCAAATCTTTTCAAGAAAATCTGTGATCCGGTAACATATCTTTTGAAACTAGCATTCAAGGTAGGATACGTGTTCTTAAACACCAAAACACTCAATAAGGAAAAAGCAGATCTCTGTACACAAGACGGCAGTGCGATCTTAGAATTCCTGTGTTGTTGACGGATTCAGACTCCTTCTCAGAGGTCTTTGCTAGCCAAATAACTTTGCAGCTGAGGAAGAGCACCACGGAAAATACCAAACACAACCAGCGAGCGTGCTCTTAATGCAAGGAGCTGTTTTTTTTTTCTCGCAATAATCATTATTAACCAAAAACAGCAGCACAGGTAGGTCGCATTTGTGATTATGTCACTTCTGTGCTTCAGGAGGTCAATAAAAGACTCTGAAAGTAGTAAAGCAAAACTGAACTCAAAATCATATTAGGAATTCTGAGCGATATATCCATACAGGTAATCCAATAAGAATGTTGAAATATTTGAATATCATCTCTCTATATATTTCGCTGATTTTTACCCGGAGTAAAACTATTGGATTGAAGGAATGCTAACCGCTGGGTTAAAATGTATAGTTGTTATTTGGAGAAATCTGTAAACTCGTGATCTTATATGTTTTAAAAGACAGCACAGGAAAAAACGACAGTGCTGATTATTTTCCGGAGACGGAGCACTGATGACCTATCCGAGCTGATTGACAAAGCCCACCCAGTGGATACTCTAGTAGAACGTCAAAGAACATTCACCATTGTATCCAAAGAAACCACAGGAGCAACATCAGGAAGCACAATCAATTCCCCTTTTAAATCTTTCCTGTAAGGTATGCTATGTGAATTCATGAAGTTAATCCTCTGATCTCTTTTGACCACGAACAAAGTATTTCTGATGGAGCACTATGTTCGAAGATTTAATAAGCTTTACCCCTACCAATGATTCGGCGTGAAGAATTAAAAGTTTCACAGACAAAAGCAGCTCACCACCACAGCCAATATTAAATGTACTTGCCGGTACACTATCATGTGCACTGCCTCAAAAGTGATCTCGGCAGATGTTGTTCCCTACATAAAGCTGAACATGCCAAAGAGAATTTATGTTGAGAAAACAAAATATTTTTTCTGCCTTGATGTTAAGCCTGTATTTTAGAAAGTCTATCTCTAAACACCTCCCGCAGCCTAACAAAAAGCGCTTTTACTGATCGTATTGCAGGTCTGAAAACACTAACATTTGGCAGCGGTGGGATTCGAACCCACGCCCCCAGAGAGACTGGAGCCTAAATCCAGCGCCTTAGACCGCTCGGCCACGCTACCTCCCTCCATGCCCCTCTTCCTCACATTGCTGGCTTGGTAAATGCCGGGGGCTTCGGCTCTTGTCGTCGGATCTAATGATATCATGACATGTGGAAGTGACTGCACCTTTATCTTCCGAGATGCTTTCAATACCACAAACACTACTTTCACCGGCACAAACAGCAATAATGAAGGAGGTGGGATTCATCCTTTGTGCTGTTTGTAGGGGCGCAACTCTACGGTGATCTACTGACTTAAAAAGCAAAATTCAAAATCCTCTGCTACTACTGTTGCTTTTTTCATAGTTTCTTCAGATCCTTCATTTGAACGTCGATTTTGAAGGATATTGATGATAATACCACATAAATTGTGGTTTTCTTGTGCTCGCCAATTTTATTCAAATACCAGCCTTTTTTACAGTTCCTTGCGTGTTTCACAAGGTATAATATCCCCCTCGCATCCTCAGCTAACATATTTTAAAATTACAATAGATTATACAGCATGCATGTTTACATTTATATTAAAATTAAAGTAAATATACCAGAACACATACAGTGCTAACCCAATAATTATTGTCAGGTTCTCCAACAAATCTGCGTTGTTATTTTAACATGTTTCAGCTGAGGGTGCAACAGGAGTATAAATTAATTTTCCCGCCAGCCATTCAAAGACCAAATTCCATGAGTGAACATTATTTTCTCAGACGTTGCCGGCATTGGACTTTGCCGGTGGTATTGAATTATGTCCACAACTATTGTAGTAGTTCCTTCTTGAAGTTCGACACGTGCAAAGCACTCGTAATATCATAGGTGTTAAAGTTCGCTGAGTCTATTCGAGTCGTGGTGTGTATCTCTGCCTATCATTGGGAGACGGGTAGCTTTTTTACACTCAGATTCCAATCTTCAATGCTTTGTGTGAGAGCTTACATAACTTTCATTTTCTCACATTTTCTGACGACTGTTCCAAAGGGGCACCCTGTCAATTCTGAATACTTTTAAAAAATCTGCCTGCATGTTTGATTATTGTCACTTCATTTCGAAAAAGTTCAATATTGATCATAACTAAAGAAAATAATGATCACGAACAAAAAAGGGATAAAGATGCCAGTCGATCTTGAATCACTGCTGGGTGACACGGGCTTCTGTTCTGATATTATTGTACGAGAAACAGGAGGAATCGCCAATCTCCTATAGAACATGAGTTGAATCAGGAGTGAGACATTTCGTATACTCGTGCATATGTCAACGCCTGACCTACATCGTAAAACTAACATTAAGTTGTCAGAGACATTCATTTATATACAAACAAGAGACAGACCAAGTAATAATTCTACATTAGTTCAGGTGGGTAAACCTGAACTAACTAACAAACCTATTAATAATTCTACATTAACGTGTCCTACACTGATCAGACTAATTGACATGGTCTGATTCAGAGCCTGTGCAGTTCGTGCTAATTACAACAACGACAGTTCTGAACCCTCATCACCGAACTGAGCACAAGTTCAGCTGTTCTCCAGTTTTGTTAGGCATGGTTTTTCATTGCAGTTCAGAGCTGGAGCTGATCTCCAGACAGTACAGTGTTTTGGGTAAGTTGTCGAAATTCGCATGAGGCTGCAGACAACTTACCCAAAGTGTTTTCTATAGCTTTCAGGTGCAGTTCATTTATATAAAAGAATGTAAGTGGTATAAACGCAACAAGCCAGACGGCAGTCGAACCTATAATTTTCTGACGCGAGGCCTGACGCGCTAGTCATTACGCCACTGACCGTGCTACTGTAGTGTTAAAAAAACACGTTTTCTACATTTATATCTATTTAAAAATCACTCTAAAAAGACAAAGGGTTTGTGTGTCGCGCTAAAATTCCGCTTCATTTCGAATGCAAATAAAAACCGTTTTGTTCCAAGAAATCATAAATTTGTCACATCCTTCATACTATACTTCTCTCTTGTATTAGTAAAGCATTTTGATTTAAACTGAACAATATATGAAAGGTTTCATCTATACACTTACACATAATAAGTATACGAATAAATACTCGGAAGAAGCCGCAGCTCAGGTATTAGAGAGATTTAAATCGGATCGGAGGATTTAGAGTCCAGACTGCAAAAAGACAGCTGACACAAGTCTTTTATAGAACCGTTTTGATTTTCTCTCCTTTGTCCCCGTGGCGTCATTGTTCTGCTCGCAGCCGAGCCCGACACACGTCTAGTTTTTGTCGCTGGGCGCACACCCTGCGGTCCATGTGGGTCCTAATACACCAGTACAATGACGGAACACTAAACTGTAAACAGGTGCCGTCCTTCGGCTGAGACGTAAAACCGAGGTCCTGACTCTCTGTGCTCATTCAGGAGAATGGTGGTGGTGGAGGGGAGTCCCCATTACCTGTAAAGCGCATTGAGTGGAGTATCCAGAACAGCGCTATATACGTGTAAGCAATAATGATTATTATTATTATAATGTAAAATGCAATAAAAAATAAAAAAAAATATCAAACTTTGATTCAAAATAGATTAATGTAAAAACTGATAAAGCTAATGCTTTTTTCAGGGCTATATCCACTTTTGTTTTAAAAAGCGAAGTCTGTCGCGATTGTGAAAGTTAGAGAATGTGTACCAGCGGGTGCCTTCATATCGCGAGCGTCAGTCTCGCCCGTAGCTGCGAGAAGGTTAAAAGCGCCCAAGTGATCTGTCTTTCGTCAGAGTAATTGCCGGAGCAGTAAGACGCAGAGCACCATCCAGCAGCTGTAGACGATATTCGGGGAAGTGCTAATTCTGTTTTCAGCACAGGGAGTGAGAATGAGCTCAGTCCGGCTCCCAGCAGAATCCATCCTGGTTTGGTTACAGTGCGTCTGAGGCTCTTTGGATTGTAACGTAAAAAAAAACAATTGCTCACATCGTGTGACTTCCACGACAGGAAGAGAAGATATCACTTTAAAAAAATCAGAACTGAAGATTTGGATCCGGGGTCTCATACTTATAAAATTATTAAAATAATAATTATCAAAATATCAGATTGTGTTTCTGCAACATTTCGTGCACAGTACGCCATTTTTATCTAAAACAGTCACAACGAGGGCTTTACACGCAGTCTGGGGTATTTTCCCCTTTTATATTTTTGCCACTTTATATCGAACCTGTTATACTCCCAGAAGTGCACAGTAGCTTGTACTTAATAAAAAATGTACAATTCACCACTGGTATAAAGAGATGTGTGCCGTGTTTGCCTTTGTAAGCATTTGTTTAAAAAATAAGTTCACAATACGATAAAAACACAGAAAGCATAAACTTTATAATACAACGATACAAAATCAATACCAAATCATTATGCCAATTAAGTACCTATCCTTTGAAAACAGAGAACACCTTTATATCCACAAAAAACTTGACATTTGTATGTATTTTTGAATTACAAAGCAGACAGTGTAGTCCCTTAATTCAAAGATCAGATCTTGGCCAAAACAAGACAATCAGACGTGGGCTGAATTCGGAACAGGAGCCTCTGCTTCGTCGTTTATTGAGCTTTTGATCAATGTCTGAATGAAACAGATTCGCTTTTTTAACTCTTTGATTAAAGTACACAAAAAGCACCTTCCTTCGAGCCAGCGACCTAAGGATTCCCTGCTGATTCCGCTACACTCCTACGCTCTACCAACTGAGCTATAAAAGGAATGTCAGTATGCTCTTTGGCACATACTGCCCAATGTAGTGAAATGTTTCCAACTCGTTTCCTTAGTCTTGTTTACCTTGAATTTAAGCCACGAACCAGGATTCTACTGTATAATCTTCCAGGGATATTATAAAATGTTTGATGGGGCATCAATCATTCCAGGCGGAAATTGACTCCTTTTTTTTCTCGAGGGATCATATTAAACATTTCATTAGTATCGAGAGGAGGATCACCATGAGACACAAAACAAAGAGTTTCTTTCTGTCTTTATTATAAAGTAGCGTTTGTGCTACATTAATAATATTTTCGTGGAAATAAAGAAGTTGTAAATTACTGTAAAATTTATATTTGAATCGAAATGTGGTTTTGAGTTAAATATTAGCGTGTTCATGTAATTAGTTTGTCTTTGTCATTACTATATATATATATTGCCATGTTACTAGAATTTGTAACTAAAGTTTACTAGTTGTGTTTTTTTATGATGATTAGACATTTGTTGATTACAATATTGTATATAATCTACAATTTGAACTACATATTTTTCAGGTGTGAATAATTGTATATTTTAAGAATACATTTCTAAAATAAATCATTGGCTTTATTTACTAGTTTCTACACCTATAAAAATCTTTCTTTGATGTATAATAGACCTTTAACTATATATGTATTATAGTCTTCTAAATTTATCCGTATAATAGAACTCCAACCATTTATGTATAATAAACATATAATCATAGATGTCTAATTGACGTATAACGATATACGTATATTAGAATTTCATTCTAGACCACTTACGGAGCACATTTACACGTCTAAGGTATGCGTTTAATAGTCGTATATTCTACATCTTTTGCCCACTGGGATGTGCCGATTTTAACTTAGCAAACCAAGATACATATTTTCTAATGAAGCCTTTCTTAAAAGACAGTTTGTTTCTCGAAAGCGTGTTATGTAAAAAAAGAGAAAAACAAAAATATATGGATGACAATCTTTCAAAGCTGAAGATTTTACTTTTGAAAAATTGACATTTTATGTATGCAGATGCATTCGCTGGTTTTAGTACATTGCTGTACTTCCTGAATCATTTTCAGTATTATAAAGTGGGTGTAGATTTTTCTTTCAGGTTAGGACGCGAGTGTGTACATGTGTTTGATTTTCGTTTCACTGATTCTCATTGAAGATTTGGGAATTAACGACGAAAGAATCAGTTGCCTCGGAAAGCAGAAGGTTTGGTTCTCAACGATATTGAAGACACGCCCATGTAGAGCAGCGGGTGATGTTTTGTACTATAAAAGACCAAGTGCTCAAAGTGACGTCTGCGTTTACCGTTTAGACTTTTCATCTCGGGCGCACTTTTAGAAAGCAAAGATAGAGCAGTTGTGTTGAATCACCCCATGACGAGTGGCGCAGCAGAAGCGTGCTGGGCCCATAACCCAGAGGTCGATGGATCGAAACCATCCTCTGCTATGTACACTTTATGCACGATTGATAAGCACACCATCAGTTTAATGAAGTGCATTAAAACTGTTTTTTTCTCTCATGTGTATGCAAGGTTTACACTTAAGGTACTCTTTCATCTTTACCAATAGCAGATGCCCAAGTGTATCTTTGGTTGTTCTGCGATCCTTCATAGTTTCCCCAATTCCTTCAAATGAACATCCATATCAAAGCAATTATGTATATATATTACAATTAAGGTACATATTAAAAATATCAACGCACATTTGTATAATGCTCATTTAATAATGATTGTCAAGGATTGTCAAGTTCTCCAACAAATCTGTGTTCTAATTTTAAAATATTTTTGCTAAGGATACAACGGGTGTATAAATGAATTCTCCCAACAGCCAGTTAAAGAAAAATTCCACACGTGAAGATGGTTTTCTTGGACATTGACTTAGGTACTTAATTGTTTACTTGTTGTAGTTGCACACGAGTAAAACACGAAGATTTCCTGCAACATTCAAGAGGGTTTGCGAAGAAATCCCTTCAATTTTAAGCGGAGATTATGTTTACATCATCACAATCTGAAGCGCATCCCTGAGTGCGTTTGACCCACCAGCCCTTTGTTTAACAGCTGCACAAGGACACATTCCCGTTGCTTTTCACAAATCACTGGCATTTTTTTGCAGCATTTCTTCTGTCCTGAGAAGCAAGATTTGTATTTTATCTTTCAGAAGTTGTATGAATTTCTTGAAGTTCAGAAACAACTTGTTCCAGAAAAGAAATGAACACTTGCTTCAAAGTAAATCAAGACGTATGTGTCTCCTGCTGTATGTGCTCTTATCTGTCCATCTCTCTCTCCTCTTCTCTCACTCTGGCAGTCTGTGCAGAGTATCTGAAGGAGATGTAACACCACTTGGAAAAGAAGAAAAATTCTCAGGAAAAATTCTCAGGAAAATTCTCAGGCAGAATAAAAAATCATTATTCTCTTCTCAGTCAGATTCACAGCTCAGACTCACACTCAGACAGGATCTCAACTCCGTACTGCTCTCTATCCTCACAATCCAGAACCAGAAGATATTCAGACAATCAGTGCTGCTACATGAACAATATCAGACAGAACAGCCTGGACTCATGTCACATTTCCCCCTTTTATCCTTCCTCCCAGCCCTCTTAGAGACATAAAAGAGCTCCTGGTTCTCCTTTCTGTGAACTTGGCTCAGGGGTCACTGAGCTGGCAGTTGTGGGCTCTGATCCAGGTCGAAAGCAAGAAGGTTTTATTAACGCATTCCAGGACTTCCAGCCCTTCAGTATTACTTTCTTTACTGTATGTCAGCCTCCCAAAATGTTTATAAATGTTTTATAACACATATGAGTGTGGAATTATCTTATTATTTATATATAGTATTTATGTAATAAACACCAATAGTGACACTATGATCAGTATATTGATTATTTGTAGCCGATGGTCCGATGGTCGTGTCTACAATAGTGACCATTTGACCAGTCTGTAGCTCTGAGCAGTGAGACTCAGATCACACAGAAGACCTGTGTGTGATTCCATACCAGCCCTGGGATTCAGCTACTCTCACAAATGTCTCATAGACCGTCTTATAAATTTACAATTAGATAAAGTCATGTAACAGTTTTACAGATAATTTAAATAATCAGACAGCAGTTTTGGCAGTGGATACATCTCCACATGGGGGAAAGAAACTGAAATATATGTGCTCACTGTAAAGTAGGAAGAGGTGGTCAGACAAGCAAAACAACTTTGCAGATAATGTGAAGTGACATTGTTTTGTGTCAATCAGCTCACAGATTTCACTTCATGTGCCTTAAGCTGTGCAATTTGTATGGTTGTTGAATGAGATTGATTTCTTCACAAGCCCAGTCAATTGCCAGTGGAGAGCTTGCCGACGCACACCTTCATGAAGACTCTCTTTAAGATTTCATTGTCACGTCGCCACCGTTGCATACAATAGTAGCTCCGACACTAAGAGAAAGGATGAGAAATGGCGTTTATCAAGCGATTGCAGTGTTTGGTTGACTGAGGATCCTTGTGTGCTGAACTGGCCTCTGAAGAAAGTGTAGTGCAGTAAAACAGAAGGTTTGTGTCACTCAAGATTGTTACAGAACAATACAATTGAAATACTTTTATGAGAGTAAATATTACTGGTGCATCACAGTTCTTATAATGGTGAAAACAGGAGCACTTCCTCTACATTTTTGACTGAAGTATTTAAACGGAAAGAAATACTATCACTATGCAATTCATAAATGCAATTGAGCTCCTCTAAATGTTCTAGTCTGATGAAACAATGTATAGAATTAGGTGACAATATCGGAATTCATTCAAATGCACAAGATTAATTTTCAGCAACAAAAAAAGTGCTTGGAAATATTTTACAAGAATGAAACCTTACATTCACCTAAATAAACATTCACCCTCTACATTAGCAGAAAACAGTAGGACAGAAGGTTAGTGTCACTGGACACTGCGTCAGAGAGGCCGATCTCTTCTCCCTCATTATGCAGGCTTACCCACTCATGATGAACTGTCCTCCAGCGATACTCAGCTGCCATCATCGACGTTCATGTACATATCATACCTTAATATGGCACTGCGTTACAATAATTTGATCAAAACAACTGGTGAAAAAAAATAATCAAATATTTCTTTCCTTCTTTTAGTAGATAAAGACTTTGTCCAAAAAAGAAGCATTTATACCTTTACTCTCCTACCAGCCCTTACAAGTCACCCAGTTTTTAATTTAGAGCTGGATTAAAGCTCTAGTCTCTTTGGGGGTGTGAGTTGGAATCCCACTGCTGCCAAATATCTCCAACTATCTCAGTGTTAAGAAGCAAAAAACACACATTTGCTGCAGAAGTAACAGGATAATTTGTGCCATTCAGCCTTATAGCGTGATGTCATTTTCTCATGCTCATTTTTAGATGCTTGTGATCGAATCTATGATTATTATGAGTGTGCCCTCCATAAAGGTAGCACAGATATAACGTGCCAAGTTTTCAGAGAATCATATTAAATACAGGTCAGAAGAAGGCGACAAAGTGTCTGCTAGGCAGTTCAGCGATTTCAACGGTGTTCTCTGTTGTTTAGGTCCAGAATGACACCCGTTACAACCAGGAAACACACAGTGTCAGGCATCAAAAAGACTTCCCAAAACCCTGATCCTCTCCTTGATCTGGTAATGGCATCCAGACATTTCCTGCAACAAAGCCAGCATACAGTCTTCAACAACACGAGTGAAAGGCTAATTCCCAACCTTTGCAATCCTTTGCAAAGAAGTACCGCATGTGCTCAGTGTTAAATGCACTGTTCATTATTATTAATAATAATAATAATAATCTTTACATTATATAGTGCCTTTAAAGGTGGCATTTCAAAGTGCTTTACAGAATGAAACCAATAAAGTTAAAAAAATACACAAGATAAGCAGGATGAGAATACACAGTTAGAGGAGACAATAGATGGTGGTATTAAATACAGTAGGAACAGAGGGGTAAAGAATAGTTCATTAAAGGCTCTTCTAAAGAAGAGGGTTTTGAGTCTGGATTTGAAGGAGTTTAGAGAAGGTGACTCTCTGATATCCTTGGGGATAAAGATCCAGAGCTTTGGGGCAAAACAGGAGAAGGCCCTGTCACCCATAGAGTGTAGATGGACTGGGGGACAGATAGGAGACCAGAATTAGAAGAGCAAAGGTTGTGAGGTGGGGAGTAGGGCGATAACCCAGACAGGTACTGAGGTGCCAACCCATGGAGAGCCTTATAGGTGAGCATGAGGATTTTGAAGTTGACAGGAAGCCAGTGCAAGGAGTCCAGGACAGGAGTAATATGATCACAGTCCAGTGCTAATTTCTTTCTTGTGGCTGCTGGTTCATTTTCAACTGTGGACTCTTAAGAAGTCCTTTATTTGACTTGATCAACACCAATCCCTAGAGGATTTCGAAAGGTTGAATCAAAATGATACATGACTCTGGTGGGACTCGAACCCACAACCTTTTAATGACTTCATTCTATCAAGCCCTAGGAGTCCAATGCATTCTCAGCGCCAAACCTGCTAAATGTTATCCACAACTTCAAACACCTGTTAGAAACGGGCAACTGCAGTGTTACGCCTGCTGGCTCAACAGATAATCCTTTTCGAAGTTTAAGGAGAGGATTTCTTTGTTAATTCAATTAAACGTTTCAGAAATGCTGAACGATTGATGTGTTTCGCGCGCAGCACTGGCTCTCCTTTGCTTACAAATATTTTTTTTTACACCAATTTACTCAACTACGATTTTTGCTGAGCATTTTGTTTGATTGCTTCCTATTGTATACTGCACTGATTTCTGTATTGTTCAATTTCCCTGTTGATTTTAATTTCTTGTTTTCTAAGACAATCAGACCAGCTGTTCTGACCTTACCTTGCACTGGAGCCACTCTTTTCTTTCCAAAGGCATGGAGAGAGATGCTACTGCAGGCAACACCCCATGAGAAACATCATGAGCATCTTTAAAAGCTCTCTACCTGCCCGCTCCCCACACCGACGTGTGTGAGCAGGGATTTAAAGGGACATTCTGAAGTGTAGAAACATTTTATCGTTCCGTACTTTTTCTGTGCAGTTAGTTCTCCTTCAACTCCGCCCAACAACAGAGGTCGTTTTTAATACAGGAGTAAAGGCACATTGCACATCAGCAAAACATCACGTACGGGTTTAGGGAGAGCGACATCAGTGATTGGAAGGTTGGAAGTTTCGGGTCACTTTTTTATTATAGATTCAAGCAGCCCTGAATACCTTTTCAAGAAACATTTCAGAATCCCAGTCACATCCAGTATGATTTCTACACAGGTCTACAGTATACAATCAGAATACTGTTTGTGCGTTATATAAAACACACCGCCCAAAGCATTTCTAAAACAGGAGTTACACGTTTCTGAATGCGCCCTCCTTTATAAATCAAATAAAAGGTCTGAAGCCTGCTCCAAAAAAGAACTATATTCAGAGCTGACAAAGAAGTGATAGGAAACATCTCGGAAAATGAAGGTGCAGTCATTTCCACGCGTCTCACAAGAGCTGAACCCACCCGGCGTTCTCTGAAAAAGTAAGGTGTTGGGAGTGTGGCTGGGTGGTCTAAGGTGCTAGTTTTGTGCTCCAATTTCTTTGCTGGGTTAGGTTTGAATCTCGCCTGTGCTAAGTATTTGTGGGTTAAGACCTTCCTTCTATTGCGAGTTCAATGGGTAAAAGCTTTGCTTGACAGTCTGTCGAGAGACTGAACTAGGTGTTTCAAGATAGTCTTTGTCAGCTTAACATCAAGGCATAAAAAAGCCTAATTTTGTCTTCCCAACAGAAAAGCTCTTTGGTCCCTTCAGCGTTATGCAGGGAGCAACATCTGCCGTGATCACTTTTGAGTCAGTGTGAATCGTAGTGTGCCGCAGTTGTTTTTAAAATTGGTTTTGTAGGCATGGTACATTTGTCTGTGAAACTTGAATGCTGTTCTTTTTCATGCCTAATCATTGGCAGGAGCAAAGCTTATTCAATCTTTGCGCACAGCGCTCCATCAGAAATACTTTGTCCAAGTTTTGAAGAGATTGTGGGATTCTCTGCACGCATTCACATCGCGTACCTCAGACAACACCACCATTCGATGAGAAATTGATTCTGCTTCTTGCAGTTGTTCCTGTGGTTGTGATAGTTACAAAGTTGCACTTTCCTCCACGTTCTGCTATAGTATTCACTGGGTGAGCTTCATCATTTGGCTCAGAAAGGTCAACTGTGCTTCGGAAAAAATCAGCAATCAGTCTTTATTTTGTCGGTGAGTATGGCTGTCTTTTAAAGCACATAAAAATCACGAGTTTGTGGATTTCTCCAAATAGCAACAAATTCAGTTGTGCAGTGCTTTACTGCTTTCAGAGGGTCTTTTATCGCCGCTGCTGTAGTAGAGAAGTGACATAACCACAAACGCAATCACTTGTGCTGGCTGTTTCACTAAGTATTAAGCTTTTTTAACTATCACATGATTTTAACTAATTTAACATAATCTCCAGGAGAGCACCTCGCACTGCTCACTGAGCTGATGTATGTGCCCATTTCTCAAAAAATTAAATATCATCTGAACTTATTTTTTTCTACTTTAAATGCTTTCCTACTCTTTTAATATTTCAGTTAAATCTTTTATTTTGAAGTACTTTCCATTGATATTAATCCTAGTCCTGATGAATGAATCTGGGACATGGTGCGTCTTGAATAATGTTCTTATAGGTTTCAGTTTGGAAAAGTGCGCTCTTCAGAAGCTACCGAAACCTGTAATGGTCGCACAAAGCTTAATGCAATAGCAACGTTTGGGGTTGAAAAAGAATATAACTTGCTATGAATACGAACACTGTTACAGGAGGCGTGTAAGGACTATTTTAGCTCAGATCATCAATTTATCTTACATTTCTACTCCATCAATATCGCTATTGAGTGCTAAAGGTAGGTCCTGGCAATACTTCTTGAGATCTTCTTTAGAAAACTTAAAAAAATATATTTCCAGTACTAAACAAAAAGTAAAAAATACCGATTACGTGCAACTGATAAAATCTCTCTTCCAGGGACATTGTAGCTACATGCAAATTACAATGGAAAACTTTTATCAGCTTTAAAAGTTTCTTTTGCATTTATAAGACGATCAGCATGACACTCAAAACATACTTGTATTCAGTAAGCACTGAGTCTGCTGGCTGAGCAAGTTGCCTCCTCTACACACAATAGCAGCCCCGACGCTAAGATAAATGAAGCTTTTATTGCTTTTATTGGGCACTTTTCATATCCGATGAGCTTGACATCTCCCAAGGGCGATGGAGTTTTTTTGCGACACTGCTTTTCCCTTTTTTCTTCTTTCTGTACTCTGATGGAAAAAAAAAACTAGAAATCATGTTAGGGAAAAATGTATTTTTTTTCGTGGAGAAAACGTGCACCAGGAAATGTTTTGTTTTGAAGAAGTGATTTAACATGATACATGACCTAATTTACTGGAGTAAATGCTCACACTGCAAGGTCTGCTTTACTACAAGAGAGAAGTAGAGTGAAAGATGTCATAATTTCACTGCGTTGTTGAAGAAAACCTTTTTCTTTGAATTCTAAATCAATCAGAATTTCAAAGTGACACACAAACCCTTTGTCTGTATGAAAGAGATGATATTTTAAAACTGATAAAAATGTAGAAAACACGTTTCTCACTTAGAAATTTTAGATGGGATGGTGTATTACTAGTTGCAGCGCTGAACTCACCATGGTGCAATTCAGTTACATGATTGGCCAGTGATTTAATGAATAACGCGTCTGATTTTGCATCATGAGATTGTAGGTTCGACTTCTACCGGATTCGTGTGTTTTTAAATCAGGCTACTCAGAAATAGATGTCCATTATGTGAATGAACCACACCTGAAAGCAAACGTTGGTCGGGTTTCCTTCTTTCCAGCATGAAATAGCAAATCGTTACAAAAAGCACCAGCTAATGTCCAATAGCGTTAGTCATTTTAATTAACATGAATATACTGTAAGGTCTTGGTACATGGGATTGGATTTCATCCACAATTTAAAAGGGCAAATTATATTTACAGGCTTCAGACACTTTTTAATACAAAAGTGACCTAAAGCTCTGTAACTTTCAGGTTAGTTTGAACCTGTAATGAAAAAGGGGCCTGAAACTTCCATTCTGTGATGTACAGATGCAGCCATTCAAAATGCGCGGGCGATACCGCATTATTTTCCAGTACACTGTACGCAGTCTACCGCGAGTTACCGGTAAATACCGCTAGCAAAATAATAGTATCCGGAATTTCCGCAAGGTGGAGCTAATAAAGCTCAACCTCTCATGTTTGAGCCGTAGCTATCAAAGTCTTTAACGAAGATATTACTAATAGTATTAATAATAAATGACCTTGAACAAGCTGTAAACTCAAAGTATTGCCCTGGTCCACATTATTTTTTTCATTGACCGTCTTTGTAAAAGTAACACCACAGCATTTCGCAATCACGCATTTTTTTCCAATCATGCAAAGTACAGTAATTTTTGAGAATTGATTCACCATGCCTTTCACATGCTCATAAAAGAGATTGATTTAAGAACATAAACATATTACCGTATGCAAACTGTACTGTATACAGTATGTATATGTATATTTAATGTCTTAACTGTGCCCGTTTAAGTATTGAATATTTATATGGAATTTTACCACTGAAGGGAAATCTTAGTGCCTGAGCATAAAAAGAATAGGAGCATACTGCAATGCATGTGAAGGCCATAAACGATATTAATTTTGGAACATAAACATACAGTATATGGCTGGTCTCGGTACTTTAAAGAAAACATGCACGAAACATGGTTTCATAATGACCAGAATCGGTCTTGAGATATTTTTAACTTGATTTACAGTATTTGAGAGGTATGTCTTGACACCGATACTACGTAAATACTGCTCACGTATATGTTTCTAGGTTTATATTATGCATTTCATACGGTCAAATTACTTTTGAGCAACTGATAAGAAGCGCGAAACGGTAGGCCCAGGGCGTTTTAGTTTCGTTTTGTGCGGGGACTGCTTTAACTATATCGCCGTGGATTGATTAGAGATATCAAGTACATACAAGTCATTTTTTAAATGTTGTAGTTCGTCTTGTAAAAATGTTACGAGTACATCATCTGTCAACAATTACACAGGTTCTGTTTCCATATTGCGGATTTTGGTTACGTAATATTATTTTCTAATTTCACGTTGTGAATATATGATTTGGGCAAACAGAGCCGCAAAGAAGTACATTATGGGTTGTTGTTTTTTTTTGCAGTTTTATCTAGAACAAGCGATGCTTAAACCTTTGTCTGATTCTTGTGAAACTATCCACACGACAGTTACCTAGGAGTTGACTTCAGTGATGTCACTGATGGGATGTTTCTAAAAATCCATCCACTGTAAAACTTCTTCTCCAGTTATCCTGCATATGTATTCGCTAATGAAGCTGTGTGTTCTGAGCCTGGTTCTCTACATTTCTGTATGAACCAGCTTAGAGGGCTAAAGACAGCTTGTGTTTAAATTGAGTGTAAGGTAATTTATGCTTCTAAAGTCATGGTCAGCATTTATTATTGTACTGTGCTGTAAACTTGTTCTGTGCCTAATTACATTATTTTATAGCTTTATCAAATCTGTACATTGTCTGTCGATAATGTTTCTGTAGTGCTTTTTCAGCCTTCAGCACGTGACCGTGCTGGTGGCGCTGTGGGTTAGTTTCCTGACTCCAATGTCACATGGTCTGTGATTGAATCCCATGGAACTATGACTTTATTTTTTAACAAACATTTCTTTGAAAAAATGAAACGTTTCCCTTGGTCAGAGATTGAATAAAACCTCACTCGCACCAAACAAATTTATATTTCTAAATATCACAACATGATCAAATTTATGTCTTTTTAATAACAATGAATAGTCACCTATGCGTTACAAAATAAACATTTATATTGATTTGAATCGCGTTTTGATTTAAATCGTAAACGCGTGTTTAAATATATGTGTTTAAAGGCGATATACTGTATAAAAGCGCTGATTCTTATGGAATGTGTTCCGCCGGGGATTCAAAAAATGTATTTTTTTTAATCGCGTATCTAAGGAAAATTGCAGTATAACTTTGTTCATGCACAAACAGTGGCATGTTACATTATAATTTGGGTGTCTCCTCTTGCCAGAAAGCTCTAAATTGCATTTTGAGTGCGGTTTTTGACTTTTTCTAAATTGCAACCCATAAATAAAGCTGATACAGTTTAGACTTACTGTATTCTAAACTGTATTACAACAGCACATTGGACAATGCAACGTAAATTGCAAAAATGCACTTGGAATCTGTCCAAGCCCTACTACGAAAATTATTTAAACTGCGACACTTATCATTCACCTTTAATAAACTTTATTTTATATAGCGTTTTAAGCGAATAGGTAATTAGATTGCTCATAAACCTAATCGCTTTTTCTACATAAACACAGCGTGATTGCTCTCTGAAAATGCTTTTCCTTTATATTTAGGCTCAGATTTCAACTATAGATCGTATTATTATAAACTTTCTTGGAAAAATGTCTTTTATGTAAACCATGTTTGCTATTAATTCATTTAGGGCTAAAATACATTCATTGTCTTCCAATCGAGTCGAGTTGACATTGGAAGCTTGCCACGCCCGGACTGTTACACCAACGCATGTTAAAGCGATTTCATTGAGGAGCCTAGCTACTAGTTAACACTGTACTTCCTACTTTGAAAATACCTGTGAAACCGGTTTAATTCGTCACAGCCAGCACTCCTGCAGAGAGGGGGGTTTGTACTTGTTAATGTCCGATGACATACAAGTGGAAAGATTACAGATTTTAATCGTCTTTTTTCTGAACCAGGGAAAATCTGATCATGTTTCTCTATAACAATAATAAAAAACTTTATTTTACATATCACCTATAAAAGTGGCATCTCAAAACAATACATTAGATGTAAACCACAGATTACAAGGTAAATACCCAGACAAACGCAAACGCGTTTTTAATAAAATGCTTTTATTCATTCAACAGAGAGAGAGCGTAAAACCTGGGTGTAACAGCTGTTCCTTTTTCTGATCACTCGCTCTCTGAGATACATGGGAATCCAGGGTTTTTTATCAACGCTTTCTTTTCCGTATACCAGATCTTATGGAACCACTTCAGAAGGGTGTCAGCCAGTCAGATTCCAGGAATCGGTACTTTAAAGGAAAAATACACACCGGTATTCCATTTCTCCCTAAACATTTTAAGCATCGAAGTATTTAACTAACATGTGAAATAGCGTGTGAAAAAGTGGTAGTTTTAAGCTTTTCTGCTAATATAATATGGAATCGCGTATCTAAAGAATTTAATAACGATATGATTATATTCGTGTACTGCGACAGGGCTGTGTAGGGCTGTTTCACCTCTCTCTTCATGCGACTGTACCAGGAAGAGGATTTCTTTCTATTTGAAACGTGTATTTTAAAAGTTTAAGAAGTAAAAACCTTACAGCGTACACAGATTTCTAAACTGATCAGGATCGTTATCTTTGTCTTATGCATAATAATGTTCACCGCTCTGTCCAGCAAATTAATAATAAACTTTATTTTATATAGCGTTTTAAACGAATAAGTAATTAGATTGCTCATAAACCTAATCACTTGCTTTTTCTTTTTATTTAGGCTCAGATTTCAACTATAGATCGTATTATTAATAACCATAATAACAAACAACCAACAAAAACAACCATATAAACATAATACCAACCAAAAACATAGATAACAACCACAATACAAAATCAAATATATCAAACCATTATACTCTCGCAAATTCCTCCAATTATCATAATCCCGCCCCTTATGCAAAACCAAACCCTCCTCCCATCCCAGTTTATCCTCTTTATCATAAACAAAATCCACCTCAATTTTCAACATAAAGCATTACACAAAATCAATACCTCAACACACCATACTCAACAACGATAATTCACAAACAGCCAGAACATGTAACTCCACATTCCCAAACAGACCTCATTTCCATAGCCCCGCCCCTTATGCAAAACCAACATCCCTCCCCTGTTCTCTCTCTTCCCTGGCGTTTGTAATAGTTTTTATTTTCAAATAAATTTTAGCAAAGTCATGTATTTTAAAACTCTTAAGAGTTTTATATTTATGTCTTTATTTAGTGGTTTCATTAGTGACAAAGGCTAAACTTTCTTGGAAAAATGTCTTTTATGTAAACCATGTTTGCTATTAATTCATTCAGGGCTAAAATATGTTCATTGTCTTCAAATGAAAGAAGGGTTCCTTTCGCCGTGGTCGGGTTGAAATTAGAAGCTTGCCACGCCCGGACTGTTACACCAACGTATTAGCATGTTAAAGCGATTTCATTGAGGAGCCTAGCCTTTCTTAACTAGCACTGTACTTACTGGGTTTTTGAGGGGGGGGGGAGGTGTCTTTCGCTGTGAAACCAGTTCAGAAAAAAGACGATTAAATTTAATAAACGATTAAGGGTATTTACCTTGTAATCTGTGGTTTACATCTACTGTATTGTTTTGAGATGCCACTTTTGAAGGTGATATGTAAAATAAAGTTTTTTATTATTGTTATAGAGAAACATGATCAGATTTTCCCTGGTTCAGAAAAAAGACGATTAAAATCTGTAATCTTTGCACTTGTACAGTATGTCATCGGAAAATACAATCAGTTTCTGCTTTGTGTAAGGATGGTTTCAAAAAGTAATCTAAGTGGTGAGAAAGTTTCGCTCCTCAAAGCGCTTTACAGGATAAAAACAATAACAACAATATTGGCTTGGGAAAACGATTTTTTTTATAGAAATACAAAATGAGATACTGTATAATGATGTGCATGAACAAAGTTATACTGCTATTTTCCTTAGATACGCTATTAAAAAAAAAAATTTTTGAATCCCCAGCGGAACACATTCCATAAGAATCAGCGCTTTTATATATCGCCTTTAAACACATATATTTAAACACGCGTTTACGATTTAAATCAAAACGCGATTCAAATCAATATAAATGTTTATTTTGTAACGCATAGGTGACTATTCATTGTTATTAAAAAGACTTAAATCCGATCATGTTGTGATATGTAGAAATATAAATTTGTTTGGTGCGAGTGAGGTTTTATTTAATCTCTGACCAAGGGAAACGTTTCATTTTTTCAAAGAAATGTTTGTTAAAAAATAAAGTCATAGTTCCATGGGATTCGATCACAGACCGTGTGACATGGGAGTCAGGAACCTAACCCAGTCACATGCAGAGTGCTGAAAAAGCACTACAGAAACATTATCGACAGACAATGTACAGCGTGTACTATTCTTGTGTTGCGGTACATGAATATAATTATATCGTTATTAATTTCGTTAGATACGCGATTCCATATTATATTCCCTTTTAATCAAATTCTAAAAGTATGCTTGTTGACTCCGGTATCTCTTTAGTTAAAGACTATGATGCTTAAAATGTTTAGGGAGAAATGGAATACTGGTGTGTATTTTTTCTTTAAAGTACCAAGACCAGCCATATACTGTATGTTTATGTTCCAAAATTAATATCGTTTATGGCCTTCACACGCGTTACAGTATGCTCCTATTCTTTTTATGCTCAGCTACTAAGATTTCCCTTCAGTGGTAAAATTCAATATCTACAACGGGCACAGCAAAGACGTTTACTGTAAGTCTTTCTACGACAGACCAACGGACCACGAGTGCCCCTGTCGGTCAACCAATCACATACCACGGTACCGCGCGTCATCTTGCGTCACAATGCGCGACGCCACCTGCGGTACGTATCTGTAACGCGCACTTTGAATGGCTGCATCTGTAACTGTCTCTAAAGTCGGACGTGATGTTTCACGGATGAGCAGTGTGCCTTTTCTCTTGTCATGTTCAAAATGACTTGCTGTGTAATTTCCTGAATGCGTGTCCTGTACTGCTCTGTTATTTCATTTAGATTATCTATGTGGTGTACAGATAAAACCAAACTGCATGGTCTAATTTCTGGGTTCGACACCAGCTGAACCTGAACATGCATCAGCCGATCTCGACATGATTTGAACACACAACCTTTTGATGTGTTTTCAGATGCACTACCGTTGCACCACGAGATCACTCCCTATAAGTGCTTTTAATTCCCCCAAGGAGAAAAATCAGCGTCCCTGAAAAAGATTTTTTTTCATTCTCTCCTGTGAGAAGCGCCGCTCTTCCAACGAGGGTCTCTTCTTCCCAGACCACAGATTATTCTTCCTGTCCGGCTCTCACACAGAGAGCAGACACACTGTCTCCACTAATGTGTTTACTACATCTACAGATCTGACCCCCTTACAGCCCTGATATTCCTGGACAGGATCCCATATTGAGCAGTATTTCTCACATTCTGAACTTACAGTGTGTACCAATGTACTTTATACACAAAGTAAGTGTTTTCGTAACTCTTGGACGTTTTGTGAAAATGTTACTAGCATGCCAAAATCGCCCCCTCAACTGAACAGTCCCACCCCCCTCAGTTTTGGATAAAATGTTTGGATAAAAAGTTTTTGAACACTTTCACTTACTTAACTTGAGCCGTAAAAAATAGTTGTACTTTGTCAATGGTCAGATAACTACACTAACCCCGAATTCACAGTTACTACATCAGACTGTTTGATGTGCAGGAGGGCTATCCGTCCAGGAACAGCACGTTACATAGTGTCTATGTTTTGGGGTGTCAACATTATTATGACCTTATTTTCTCAGGTGGACCAATGCCTTGCAGTAGTTTATCCTCATACTTACAATCGTTATATAACTAGGACTGTAGTTATAGAAGTTTGTACTTTCTGTTGGTTTTACAATGATTTCTTAAAGATTCAGAACCTCGTTACCGTTGATGTTGTTGCAAAAATGAACACATATGGTTGATGCCCCAGGCAAAAATAATCACGTGAGTTCTGATGAACGTGGAACTGTTCTTCATCACTAAATACCAGATTGCTTGTCGTTTTCTTCTAACATGAAATACTAATCAGTGGCATGCTTGCGAGAATTCACTTGGATGGTTGCAATGGCTCCGTTTAAACCGAAATATCACTGCCCCCCTCAGGATTTCAGACCCCCCCCCCTACAGATCATTCCCCTGGCGCCAGTCCTGGGTATAATGATGAACATAGCTGCCTTGCAAGCAGTGAATCCGGGTGTGATTCCCACCTGACCCATCGACAAACCTTTTCCAATGAATCTTTGATCGATTTAAAAAAGTCTTGAAGCTGGTAGGCTAGGGAAGAAGCACTGTTTGAGTGCACTGAGGAAAATGTGCTACTTTGCTGTGCTGCTCCAGTAGCGCAATTGGTCAGGTTGTGGTGCTTTTATAGTGGAGTTATACCGAGGTTGTGAGCTCAATCATCACGTGGAGTAGGTTCCGTTTTCAGCTGCAGAAACGTGCTGTTGAATTTAAGTCGATTCTTGTGTTACTTTTTCCTCTCGATGGAGCTGTATTAATGCAGGCACACCTGCTTCCATGTCAAGTTATTTTATCGTTGCTCACAAAGCAACACACTGCAGACACCTCTGATATTGTCACTGCTTGTGGGCCACATGTTCCTGCTGTCAGCCTACCATGATCATACACCTATATAAATATTACTGCTGTAGTACAGGAGCGAAGAAACGAAACGAAAGCACACCAAGTTTAAAAAGGTCAAAATGTGTCAAAGCCCTTCCTTGAGGAGGATGGGGTTCGAACCTACTTGTGCAGAGTATAATGTATTAAAAGGTTATTGCCTTAACCACTAGGCAACCTCCATACACACTTTAACCCCCTCCGGACATGAGTTGGCTTCTTTCCCCATACTCAAGGGTAATTTTCCTCTTCCACCTACAATTTCAACATTTACCTTGGGAGATGTCAAACCACAGAGCCTGTGCTGCGCTTCAGTGTTAGCTGTAGTGGACACCCCATTGAACATAAAAAGCATATTGAGCTCCTTGGACATAAGCCATTTCTCGTCACTTGCCCAGCGAGCAGGCTCAGCGCACACTGAATGCAGGTGTCTCAGAGCAATTGAGATGTGTACAAGTGGCTGTAAAAGGGATATTTGATGCCAGTGCCATGGCTTAGTTCTCCGACGGCAGGCGTAGCGGCGCGCCGGTTGGAGTATTCTTGGTTGCATTTAATGGCAACGTCATGGTAACGTCAGCTCAAACCACCAAATGGAGACGGGCGTACCGACAAGCTGACCCTGCTGATGTGGGATTAACATTAGGATGAGAGAATGCTGTGGCTTAGTGGGTTAAAGTGCTTACCTAGTAAACAGGAGATCCTGGGTTTGAATCCCTGGGGTGTCTGTCTTGCCACACAGTTTATCATTATGGACAGCAACATGCTTCTACATTAAATTTAATGGAAGTGTTCATTTAATTTTTGGAACAACTTGTTTTTTAAAAAATCCATACAAATTGCGAAAGATAAAATACTCATCTTTTTTGCAGGGCAGAGGAATTACTGCCAGCTGGCAAGGAAAAGAAAACTTTTTTTTTGTCTTTAGCCAAAAACCTGTGAATGTAGAAAAAAGGTGATGTGCGTTAGTTTCTATGGCACAATCAGTCAGTGTATCCTTCAGTTAAACATAACGTTGGTAAATCAAAAGTCCCCCAAGATGCATTTCAAATTAATCCGATCTCAACACCGTCTCCCCTAAATGTGATGGGGTTTCTTTGGATGTCCTTAAGCATCCTGATAGTTGCAGAGATTTCAAACTTTTGGCACAAGTCAAACTACAAGAAGTTAATAGTTGAGCACCTAAGTCAATATCACCGGGAATGTGACTATGTAAACTTAAATAGTATTCAAAATATTGCAATTTTGTTGTAGTTTAAAAATATATTTTAGCTGGGGATCCTCAAATGATGAGGGTAGAAAATAGAACTATTCGACACCATCAGGAGTGCTTAAGGTGTGATAAAAGTGTTTTTTAATCACAAAGTGAAAATAGTGAATTTGTCTTTCACTTAGGCGTTCATCAAAAGCTCATTAAACGATGAAGGAGAGGCTCGTGTTCCGAATTCTCTTCGTGTCTCATTGTCTTGCTTTGATTTTTAAAATGTACACTGTTGACTATTCACTCTTCCTAACACAATTAAAGAGCCGAGTTTAGTTCAGAGGTAAAGCATCTCATGCATCATATGAAGCTCTGTTTTCTATCACCAGCGTCTCCACTCTGGATTTCTTTTTAAGCGCGATATCTTTTCTGTGATTTCTTTCGTTTGAATTCCCTCATGTGTGAATTTCAGCGCGACACCTGATTACGGCTCAGGAGACTGTAGGATCGTAATGCTCTTAAACCCAGTACCATAACCGTAGTGTGTTCAGTCCTACACAACCTTTCTATCGACTTAATAAGCCTCCTGTTCCATCTCCATCTTCTTCCCGCACATTCCGGCTATTTCAGCACCGTTATTCTTGGACTACAGTCACAGATACGTAAGGGACACTATTCCGAAGAACCGTCTTAAATAAATAACGTTGCAAAAGGTAACAATAATGCTTTCTTAACGTAACCTTACATTTGGCCGTACAATACAATTTTCTTTACCCTCAAATAAAAAAAAATATTACTGCTTTCTCCTGAGAAACACAAGTGTAGTGTTAAATCACAATAAATAATACAACAAATATACTAAATTAACACCCAGATATGACAACACACAGCTATGACAGAACACATTGAAGACTTAAAAGCCCTTTAAATTTTTATTTCCTTAATTTCCATTCTCTTCCCTCCCCAGGATAACTGAAAACTAACTATAATAAAGACTGCATATGCATTACTTGTAATACAGCTACTAATAAAGATATACATGGAACTTAATTATTAATAAATAACACTTTTATTAATAAATACGTGTAATGATAACATTCATTGTGAATATTTGTGGTGTCTGGAAAGCAATTTTAGTTAAATATAATAATAATTTTCAAGCAAGTGGTGCATAAGCTTGTTACTTAATGAGTACATTATTTCCATTACATTCAAGACAGTTCTAATGTGATCAATTGTTCTGCTTAGTCCGCTACTGAGATGCGGACTAAGCCTATGAAGCCTATGAAGAGGTGGTTTAAGCTAGACTCCTAATGCAGTAACATCTAATGGGCAGCAGCTGTTATTTTAGGTTTGTTGCAATCGAGAACAGGTTTAGTACAGAGCTGCTGACAAATTTCAGCGGAGTTTATTGTATATAAGTTTATTGCAATTGACCCATTGTAGCTACCAATCAGCAGCAAGGAAAAACAAACTTCACTTGTGCCTTTTAAAAAAAGGGAAACAGAGTAGTAGTTTATGTGGTAATTTCAGGTACAATGTAAGAACTAAAGTTAACTACTCCCATAGTAATGCGTGGGGTCCTATCAATAGAAAAAAAAATTGTTGTAACCCGAAAACACAACAAACACAAAACGAGAAGTCTTCCAGGAACCTAGGTAAATCCCTGTAGTAGTCTAACAACTATGAAAAAAAAACCAAACGCAACACCTTCAAAAGAAAAAGAACATTAAAAACAAATCTGGGGAACAACAAAAACACAGAATCTAATGCGAGAGCTTTTTCAAGTCTTCAGTGCTCCTCTCATCTCAGTAGACCTCTCTCATATATTTGTGTACAGGTCAGTTGGAGGTACACAGCTGTGTAATTTTAGTAGGGAGCTGCGTCAGCATGCATGGGCTTCAAAGGAAAAGTCAAGGTTTATTCCATGCTGAAAAGAGAAGGAAACACAATGTTTCAGCTGTGGAGCCTTCTTTGATTGTGACTCAAAATAAGCCTTTATTTGTTCATTTGATGTTAGTTTATCTCCATCAAATACCTAAGAGTATCTAAACTCGACAGTTGCTTTGAGTAGCTAAAGACACTGCTCCAGGTGAGGCTTGAACTCACAACCTCGGCATAACTCCGCTATGCACTGCTGTATAAGTACCGCGCGCTGACCGATTGCGCCACTGGAGGTGTGCGAGATGTGATCCTTATACAGACTGACGCTGCAGAAACACAGGGTGAAAACAGTTTCGGTTGTGGATCCATCTCCACATGGGGAACACTAAAATAGCAAGGAAAATACAAGAAAAGAAACTGAAAGAATTGTGCTAACACCAAAGGGGGACGGAGGGAGGTGGTCGAACAAGTAAATCAGCCTGGCAGATTATTTGTAGCGACATTTTTTGAGTCAATCAGCACACTGATTTCTCTTCATGTGCCTTAAACTGTGCAGTTTGTATTTTCGTTGTAGCTAGGTTTCTTCAGAAGTCCAGTAAATTGACAATAATGGAGAACTTGCTGACGCACCCCGTCGTGAAGACCCTCTGTAAGGTGATTACACGTTACATTTTCAAGTCGCCTCCTTTACAGCAATTGCAGCTCCGACTTTGAGAGAAAGCATGAGAAATGGCAGTACAGGCTCGATGGCTTCACATCTCCTATCAATCACATAAAATTGCAGTAAAGCGCTCTAAATATGACTCTGAAGTACTGGGAAAGATGATTATTTTGAGCGTGCCTCCCAGGGTCTGCTACAAGGCTGAAGTTGGCATCTTATTCGCGTTTTTCGTTCCGCCTTAAATGCTGCTGCTGTGATGTTATGTCGCCTTTCGCCTGTAGATGGCTCTCTTCGATCAGTACTAATTCGGCTGGAATACTGTAGACATCCTCAGTGAAAGGGAATATCCAAATAAATAGCGACTGTCCAAATTATATTTTTGTATGGAATATATTTTAGAAAATCGCAAACCAATTTTAAAAACTCACCATAACATGGACTTGCAATGGGAAAAAGGTGATTGTGCTTTCTGCTTATTGCTACGGCCCTCCCCCCTGATTATAAAAACGTCTCACAATTCTGACACCGAGGTGTGAGAGACAATGTAATCGACTATCAAAATCCTGAAGTACAAGACATTTTAATGCACCATTTTTCAAATATGACCCTCTGATCTTGGCTTGTCAGAATACATTGCGAAAAAGTATGGCACGAACTGCACGAATTGCAATAGCACACATTGTTGAGAATATCACTGACCTTGCCGATATTTGCAGGGGATATGAGTGTTTTGCGCACGTTGAACTACAGCACGTAAGAATTGAGCTCCTTAGTCAATATCACCGGGGATGTCCAATAATGACGAACATCTGTAGCTTCAAGGAAACTTCGACTCGCACATGGAGTTTTATCTTCGAATGGAGGGTGGGAGAATTCATTTATACTCTCGTTGCTCATTAGCTAAACTATTTTAAAAATATGACGCAGATTTGTTCGAGAAACTTCTAATCGCCTTAAAGAGAGTCTTCTTGAAGACGTGCACCAGGTAGCTCTCCACTGTTAATTGACAGGACTTTAGAATAAACTGTTCTCATACAACCACCATACAAATTACACATCTTAAGGAACATGAAGAGAAATCTGTGTACTAAATAACATAAAACTGTCGCTGCAAATTATCGCCAAGCTGTTTTACGTGTCCTAACACCTCTTTCTTTCCTACTTTGCAGAGAGCACAATTCTTTCTGTTTCTTCATCGCTATTTTACTGTCTCTTTCCCCCACGTGGAGATGGATCCACAGCAGAAACTTTTGGTCCGTTCCTGTTACTCTGTCCGATTGAAAGAGCTGTATTAAAGGCACTCCCATCTCTGCAGGAAAGTTATTGCTGCTCTCAACACAATATACTGCAGCCAAATGTGATAGCGATACTGTCACTGCCTGTGGGCCACGTGTTCCTGCTGTCAGCCTATTATGTCATGTCCATCCACACCCAGAAACATTACTGCTGTAGCACACGAGTTATACAGTATAGGCGCAGTCAATAGAGCATGAATCTCTTAATCTCAGAACTGTGGGTTCTGCCCCCACATTGGGTCCCTCTGTGTCATTTTGATCCCCCCAATCCTCCTAGCATGACCTGATGGCGTAAGAGTGATACCCAGTGCCTTATATGACCTTTGCGTAATTCAGCTTTCTTTCCACTTGATTCAGATTTTGATCTGAAATCATCGGCCAAACAAGAGTTTGTCTAAATCGAGGGAGATCTGCTCACAAGCAAGGAATAAACGCTTCAGCATTTACTGTTCGAATACCACACTTTGTCAAAACACTGCCGCTTCTTAAGCTAATAAGTAATGGTTTTTGAGCACGCATTGTATTGTTAATGCTTATATTAAAAAAGCATAAATTCACATAATGGAATTTGGACTGAACAAAGTAGTCCAGCCCCTTTACAACATTACATACCCACTGATTAAAGCTTAAAACTACAGCAGCAGGAGTAACAATAATGGCAACAACATGTTTGGAGTTCGGCATTTCATTTATTCTGCGGAAACATCGTATCGGAATGAACTGCCCGGATAAAAGAGTAATTGCGGCTTCAGATCGTTTTTACAGAGCATTGCGTTGTTCTGTTCATACTGACTACACGCTTTAAATTTGTCATTTACTGCAAGCGTTTCTTTTCCAGGTTTTTCTGAAATTCCTTGCATTTGAGCCAGCACTAAAATATTTCATTCGCGTCGCTGAATACATCGTGGAAACGGTATGCGACAGTTATGTTCTCTTACTATTGAGACTCCTACATTGCGAGTTTTTTGAAGACTTTGAAACTAAAGGGAAGTAGTGACAAATGAAACAGGCACAGGTGGGGTTTGAACCCAAAACCCTCGGTTTACGAGACTGACGCCTTACCAGTTGGCCACCACGCCTTCGCGCACACTGAGAAATAATGTTGTTCAAATTATTTTTTTCTGAATCTGGTTTACATCGCCTGGAGGCAGCAACAACAATAAAAGGGATTCTTAACAAGGAGCAGTGTGACTCCAACAGATGCTCCTGAAGGGACTGGAGGTTTAAGCCACCTCCTTAGAGCGCTCGGCCGCGTTACTCACGACAGCAGTTCTTCAGCTCTTGTGGTCTGACCTAGTGGTGTTATGATGTGTGGAAACGACCGCAACTTCGTTTTCTGAGATGCTTTCTCTCACTTGGTGAAAATCTCGACCTCTTTGGCATCTCTGGCTATAGTTCTTCTGTGGAGCAGGCTTTCACACCTCTGCTTATAGTGCCCTTGAAGTCATTTTATTTTTACAGGAAGACGCATTCCCTAACGATCTCTCCTGTTTTAGAAATGCTTTATAAGGCGTGTTTGATTCAACGGAAAAACAGTATTCTAATTGTACAATGCAGATCTATGCGGCATTCGTACTGGATTTGACTGGGATTCTGAAATACTTCTTGCAAAGGTATTCAGACTTTCTTGAACCTATAATAAAAACACAGACCTGAAACTCCCTAGCTTCCAGTCTCTGATGTTGCTGTCCTTAAACTCGGACGTGATGTTCTGCAGACGTGCAGTGTCCCTTTACTCTCGTTGTTTTCAAAACGACCTCCGTTGTCGGGCGCAGTTGAAGTGGAACTGGCCTGACTGCACTGGAAAGTACGGAATGACAAAATGTTTCTACGGCTCAAAATGTCCCTTTAGACCCTTGTCATGTCTGTGTGAGGAACGGGCAGGTAGAGAGGTTTAACAGATGCTCATGATGTTTCACACGGGGTGTTACCTGTCGTAGTGTTTCAAAAGATGTGTTAGCGGACCACAGATTATCTTGAAAAGATTTGGGTTTGCACTGGCTGGGATTCAAACCCGACTCAATTATTTGGAAGGCGCCTGTACCACCAACGCACTTCAGAGAAGCACCTGCAAATTATCACAATCCTCTCTTTCACCTACAAAGTTATGGAGACACAGACGTCCAATGAAAACTAATTTTATTCACTCAAGGCTCCACTCTTTTGTTGTGATGTCATTTTAATTAATATTAGCTTTGATAAGGTGTCGTTATTGCCTCTTAAAGTTAAAGTCTGCTCCTTTCTTCCTGGTACAGAAATAATATGTTCCATCTTTGTTTAAAAACACCACTAAAAGTAAATTATTCAGCTCTGCCGCCTGTGTGCATCGACAAGACATCTCAAACGGACTTATCACATAACAACACGATCCTTCCTGTTACCATTCCTGTGGTTGGGGCGTTGTTTCACCCTTTTACGTTCTTCTACAATATTTGCAGACAGGGCTTTATCACTCGAGTTGTACAGAACAAGTGTGCATCGGTCCATGAAAATCATCAGTACTGCTGTTTTTCTATGCATAGTTTAATTAAGAGCACTTAAAAGATGCAAAAAGCTTTCAATTAAAACAGAACTGAAAGACAGTCGAGTAAGGAGGTAGAAAAAAAGCTCTCTCCCGTCTGGGAATCAACCATTGTCGCACGTGTGACTGGATACAAAAATAACAGATTAATTTTTGCCCAGTCTCTTGAAGCTTCGATGCGATTATTTTTCCTTCCTTATTTCTTCATTCCCATGAATTTACTCTTCAGTAGAGGAAACGCGAAAGTGGGAAACTGCAGGCATTCTCTGCACATCTCTAAGTCTGTTCCATAAGTATTTGCATCGGGGATGTAGCTCAGTGGTAGAGCGCATCGCATGTATGCGGTCCCAGGTTCAATCCTTGCCCCCTCCAGGTGCTTTATATTACAGTACTCACATGGCAATTTTCTGTTGAGTGAGAACTCTTTGCTCGTGTTCAGAGAGAGCCAGGTTTACACAATTAAATGCAGGCACACTCGACGTGCTAGAGAGTTGCGCTGCTGTTTTAAATGTACCTCATTTAGTACTGTTAAATCCTAAATTATTTGAACTAATAATTTAGTTCAAATTCAAGAAATCCAGAGATTGCTTCACACTTGTCGTGGCTGTTGCAGAAAACACCTGTTGAATCTCACCCGGGATTTCCTGAGAGATCATTCAGCGAGCGAATCCTCCTTCTGAACTCCGCACTAAACTGAAAGCTTCACGAACTCCTCACTGCGTGTCCTGTACTGTTACAAGTGCTCTCGTGTATATGTGAAGCACAGCCATAAACACACTTTGAACTTTTTTCCGTTTGTTAAGGAAAATGCAAAAGAGCATGACAAGTATGGATCGTATAAAATATCCATGGCACAACTCGAGAAAGTACTGAAGGACTACACATCGACTTTTGATGATTACAAGAGATTCAAGAAACACAACCGTCCGCACCTGGGTTTGGATCCTGAACGCTAGAGTTAAAAGAACATAAGCGACGGATATGACCTATAAACTCTCTTAATTGTCTTATAGTTTATGAAATAAAACAATTTCTTAATAATTTCTAACTGTTGATAGACGATTTATTGAATTTTAACAAAATCACAATTGCAAACTTTTTCGGTTAAACTGTTATTCACATACTCTAACGTAGATAAACGTTAGTGTCTTCCGGTGTGTGAGCCAATTTCTCCAAAAAATATTTGTTAGTCTGTCGAGAGGCTGTGCAAGGTGTTAAGAAATAGAATTTCTAAAAGACAGGCTCCCTAAGCTTAACATCAAGGCAGAAAAAATGCTGTTTTCTCTACAGAAATGCTCTTTAGATTTCAGCACTGTTGCAACTCCCTTTATAAAGGGTGTGCACACGTATACAACCAAGGCATTGAAAGTTTTTTTTAATTATTGTTCCAAAAAATGTTCCATTTGTTTTCTTTTTAATGTTGTTGATTAAAAGATTTTATTAAATGTGAAAAAAATCTGAATGTGAAAATAGGTCAAAATGCTATTGAAAAAAATCAGTAATGTGAGGAAAGATGGATTGTGGGAGCCCCTTAACTACCCATGTCATGCTGTATTTCTCATTCATTCTACTGGGAGTGGTGCCATCTCATTCTACTGGGAGTGGTGCCGTCGCTTCTGGATAAAGTCTGTCAGTGGTCATTCCAGACGGGTCAGGTATGACTGCTCTTCGGCACAAGAGACACGTGACTTGCGAGGATCTCGACAGTGTCAACTTTCTTTCAGAGCCCGGATAGCTCAGTCGGTAGAGCATCAGACTTTTAATCTAAGGGCCCAGGGTTCAAGTCCCTGTTTGGGCGGTTGTGCTGTTCTTAAGTCTATTGTGAATGTCATTCTAAATAGTCTTTTATCTTTCACTCTTCTAGCTGTACTGTGGTTATTTTAAATGTCCATTACTTGTATTTACAGTAGTGTATTTAGTGTTTCATTTCACAAACCGAAAATGTTCAAGTAGATCTTGTCACTCTACTCCACGTAATCATCTAAATTAAATCACAGTAGAGTACAGAACACGCAGTGAGGAGCTCACACAGTGAGTGCTCTTGAATACGACGAGAGGAAAGGCACACTGCACATCTGCAGAACATCACGTCCGAGTTTACAGCGACAGCAGAGGTTAGAAGCGAAGTAGTTTTTTATTACTCGCTCGCTGAACGATCTCTCAAGAAACCTCGGTTGAGATTTAACGGGTGTCTAACAATCACGTTCAAAAAGGTGACGATAAGTTTTTTTTAACTAGGTAGCCTTAATGGCAACACAGTGTGAGTAATCTTAAAGTAGCTGCAGATGGAGTAGCCGTAATGGCAACACAGTGCTTTGAGTTCGGCTTTTCTTATTTCTTCTGCAGAACCAGTGGTATTGGAATATACTGATCCGTATAAGAAGCGCTTTCGGTTTCTGATTATTTTTATTGAGCGCTGCTCTAAACTTTACATTTGCTCTGGCTAGTTTTCCCCATGAAAAAAAGACATATCCCTAATTACATGATTTCACTTTTCTTATCAACGAGTAGAAATAAAATATATACTTCATTATAAGTACCACAGGCAAGATGGCTGGTGGTCTAAGGCGTTGCGTTCAGGTCGCAGTTACCCCTGGAGACCCCTGTCATCCTGTCTGGATGACATGAGCGTGGTATAGTAGGCTGACAGCAGGAACATGTGGCCCACAAGCAGTGACAGTATAAGAGGTGTCTGCAGTATGTTGGTTTATGAGCAGTGATAAAATAAAATGCAGAGGAAGCAGGTGTGCTTGCATTAATAAAGCTCCATCGAGCGGAAAAAGTTACAGAAGAACCAACCTAAATCCAACAGAAAGTTTCTGCAGCTGAAATCACAGGCAAAACTGCCACAGGCTTGAACTCACAGCCTCAGCATGACTCCACTATGTACTGCTGTATAAGTACTGTGCACTGACCAAATGCACCACTGCAGCTGCACAATGTGTTTGTTACATGTCTTAGATGTATTTACTGGAAGGTTGACGAAATCGTAAATCACTGATTTCATTATCTGCACGTTTAATATCTAGGAGAGAGAACTCCTTCAGGTTCTACAGCTCATAAGTGCACTTTAAGAAGTCTTTGCTTTTGTGAGATGAATCTCCGAGGTGCAACTTTTTTCTTATTACTAAAGATACCTCTACATTGTAAACTATTTGAAGACCTAGAAAAAGGAACATGGGGTTAGTTGAAATAAGCACTGAATGGGTTAAAACCCACGCTCTTTGAATTGCTAAAGAGATGCCTTGAGGAGAATAAATCAACATACTGTATTCACACAGGTCACTCGGCCACGGACAAGAACGATCAGCTACCACCACTATTATTATCATTATTATTATTATTCAACCATTTGGGGAACAATACAGTTGAACAATCCCACTGTTCTCATGGCAAGAAAAATAACCACTGTAGACCACTGTAAGAGGAAGAGTGTTGTAATTGTTTGAACAATTGATTTCTATTTTTCCCTCTTATGGGCAACCCTGTGGTATTTCTTTTTCTCTTTGTTGTTGTGCACGGGCTAGTTCTGCAGCGATATTTGCCACAGAAATTTCTGCGCAGCTTCGTATTAAATCTGTTCTGAACTGCAATGGACAGAAGACAACTCCAGCAGATAGCTGTGTAGTTGTGTAGGACCACACACGACACAGTGATAGTGCAGCTCTTAATGGACTGGTACACAGACCACACGAGAGGCAAGCAAAAAGCTGTTTTAAAATTCCAAAGGCTCGCCAAGTCAGAGGAACAGCAATGAACTGAAAAGATATGTTACAGACGTCTATGTTAACCTCTTTAGAGCTATAAATGCAATTTGTTTAATTTATCTGTAGGTTAACACTCCCAAGTAACAGCACTTTACAGTATATTAATGTTAATTCCGCTGGTGGACATTAGCTGGTGTTTTTTGTAACAATTTGTTTGCTCTGCTGTAAGGAATAATAATAATGATAACATCACTTTATTAACCCTTTACAATTTATTGCATTAGGAATTATCTTTTTGCATACCCCAGCTTGCTCTCCATGAGGCACACAAATAAGGAGGGAGCCTGGGGTCAGAGCACAGGTTCTGCTATTGTATGGTGCCCTGGAGCAGTTGGGGTTAAGGGCCTTGCTCAGGGACTCAACAGAGTAGGATTCCTCTGCCAGAAGAGGGATTGGAACGAGCAACCTTCCAACCACAGGCGCAGATCCTTAGCCACAGAGGCACTGCTCCGCCCCAAGTATATAAAGTAAAGTAAAGAATATACAGTATATAAAGCACGCGAACTTAAATTTTAAAAAGTTTTCAGGCTCTTTAGCATTTTCCTTCACATATGGAAAAAGTTCGATGTGTTCTTGTCACATTTATCCACGTACAGTCTGTTCTGTTACAGTCTTGAGTGACACAAACCTTCTCTTTTACTGCACTACACAGTTCAGCACACAAGGATCCTCAGTCAAACAAACACTTCAATCACTTGATAAATGCCATTTCTCATCCTTTCTCTTAGTGTTGGTGCTACTATTGTATGCAAAGGAAGCGACTTGACAATGAAAGGTGTAATAATCTTAAAGAAAGTCTTCATGAAGGAGTTCATCGGCAAGCTCTCATCTGGCAATTGACCGGGCTTGTGAAGAAACCAATCTCATTCAACAACCATACAAATTGCACAGCTTAAGGCACATGAAGCACAATTCGTGGGCTAACTGACACAAAACAATGTTACTTCACATTATCCGCAAAGCTGTTTTGCTTGTTGACCACCTCTTCCTACATTACAGTGAGCACATACTGTATATTTCAGTTTCTTCTCTTTTATTTTCCTTACAATTTTACTGTCCCTTTCCCCCATGTGGAGATGTATCCACAGCCAAAACCCCGTGTTTCGACCTACGTTTGTGCCAGTTTTACAATTGGTGTAGGAGCCTGCCTTAGAGAGGTCCAGTGGCACAGTTGTTCAGTGTGTGGTATGCATGTAGCTGTGCACAGTGGAGTTATAATGAGGTTGTATGTTCAAGCCTTCCCTCGAGCATTAAGTCTTTTGAACGTTTTCCACCCATAAAAACTTCATTCGCCGTAGTAGTTTCACTGTGACTTTGCAGGTAAAATATTCTTAATGAGAATAATATTTTGTATGTGATAAATAACTGAACTAGAAAATATTGGAAATAAATGGCTTGTCACACTATTCGCAGCTGGCACTCAGACAGAGAAATGTCCTGTCATTAAAGAAAATTCATGAAGAAGAGGAGTGACATCATTGCAAAGGCGATATTTTCTGATGTCTGTTTTGGTTAATAATCATTTGCGTGGGAATTACTTCTGTCATTATTACTAATACTGATAAAAACAGAGAACTCACAGCTCTCTGGACGTTGGCCTGGACTCTAGAAAGTCTTTTTATTTGCAAGCTGCTCTGGAACTCAACACCTGTTGATGGGTCACTTCTGTCAGAAACATCAGTGGAACCCAAGCCCACCTACACACACATTCACACATACTGATAGATATACTGTACACCTACACTCTCACACACATTTACACTCACAGACACATCACACATTTATACACACAATAAGACACTAGGTGAGGTATTTCACGGCATACCCCGGTGGGCATGTCACGGTATCACGTGGTGTCACGCAGTGTCACGTGGTTAATCGCGCGTCATTTGACGCTCTGCCGGAAACTATCCGGCGTCACCTTGTAAAACCGCCAGGGGGAGCTTAACCTCTCATGTATAGCATTTGAGCCTTTAATTTTGAACTGTGTATTACAGCATGTTAATCTTCAGTCATTAAAATGTTGGTATATTTTATGAAAGCAAGATTGCTCAGTTGGACAAAAGTACACAACCTACCTTTATCAGAAATATTTATGCATCAAAGCCTTTACCGAAGATATTACTAATAGTATTAATAATGGATGACTTTGGACAAGCTGTATACTCAAAGTATAATTTCTTTAGCACATTTGTACAAGCACTTGGAATCTGTCCAAGCCATACTTTGTCAGGCATTTTGTTTTACTTCAACGGGCATAAAAACTCCCTTGCTTTTAACAGGGCGTTTCATAATTTCTAACTACGAAAATGATTTAAAATGCGACACCTATCATTCAACTAGAGCTCAAAATATCACAAGGATCCTCAAGAGCACAGCAAAGACTGTATTAAAAGATACTTGTATGAGATACATGAGAATCCAGGCTTTTTTTATCAATGCTTTCTTTTCCGTATACCAGATTTCATGGAACCACTTCAGAAGGGTGTCAGCCAGTCAGATTCCAGGAATCGGTACTTTAAAGGAAAAATACACACCGGTATTCCATATCTCCCTAACGATTTTAAGCATTGAAGTATTTAACTAGCATGTGAAATAGCGTGTGAAAAAGTGGTAGTTTTAAGCTTTTCTGCTAATATAATATGGAATCGCGTATCTAAAGAATTTAATAACGATATGATTATATTCGTGTACTGCGACAGGGCTGTGTAGGGCTGTTTCGCCTCCCTGTTCATGCGAGTTGTCCTGTAGCCTACTGGTCTACGTGCCTGGCTAACAACTCACAGGTTGTGTGTTCAAATCCAGCTGGTGCTGGACTTTTCTTTTAACAAACATTTCTTCGAAAAAATAGAATAGCGATATCATGGACAATCATCTGACTTTTATATTTCAAAATATCGCAACATGATCGATTCTAAGTCATTTTTGATAACAATGAATAGCTACCTTCTTCCCTTCTGACAACGGTCCCTGCTTCTGTTTCCTGCTTCTATTGTGTGTGTGTGTGTGCAACAGAGTAAATTTTTATAGGAGAAATGGAGGCTGGACAGTATGCGTTACAATATAAACATTTATATTGATTTAAATCGTGTTCTGATTTAAATCGCAAACGCGTGTTTAATTATATGTGTTTTTTAATCATAATCAGGCTAATGCAACATAAGTTGATACAGTATCTTTGTCTTCTAGGTATCTTAATAAACTTTCAGCATAGCTTTCTACCCGTTTAGATTTATATTTCTTGGGATTTTGGGATCAAACGTGGAAGGATTAGATTGTAATACGTTTTAGAAAAGTGTAATCTATACCTGCCCAGACTGTACGCCTTCCTAAACTAGTGTCCTGCCCTTCCCCGCGCACCCCAGCCGGGCGCTCTTCGGCCTGTGCCCGGGACGAATGTATATTTTGATATTTACACCCGGCGCGGCACCGAGGGAGCGTCTGCATTTATAACTTAGTTTTTAAAATTAGTCAAGCAATATGAAGCATCTCCTTTTACTTTTAAGTCCCTTAAATACATTGAGCACAGCTTTCTCACCACTTAAGATTACTTTTTTGGTATCGTCCTTACACAAAGCAGAAACTTTCCGATGACATACGGTACAAGTGGAAAGATTACAGATTTTAATCGTCTTTAATTTTGTTACGTTATACGTTTTAGGAACGTTTCATCTAAACAAACACTACAAAACTATTCTCGATTGTATTTCTGAATGTTATGTTACACCTACAGTAGTTCACTGCTTTAAATACATCGAATTAAGAATGTTAGGTGTAGCACTTTAGATCTTTTTTTCTGAACCAGTGAAAATCTGATCATGTTCCTCTATAACAATAATAAAAAACTTTATTTTACATATCACCTTTAAAAGTGGCATCTCAAAGCAATACAGTAGATCGAAAAACAGTTAAAAGGGACCAAAGTAAATACGAGACAAACGCAAACACGTTTTTAATAAAATGCTTTTATTCATTCAGCAGGGAGTGAGAGGGACATCCAGCAGAGAGAGACACACACACCGGTTTTCATTGACAAAATTGTTTTTTTTCAATTCCTCTTGTCTAACAGGAATGTTTTGTTTGTGGACAGACTGTTAGACAAGAGGAAAAGACCGCCTCCTGCTATGAAGCATTTCGTTGATCCGATCACGAATTCTTTTCCAGTCGTACGCAGCAAGGGTTGAGAATCTCCGATTCACCATCGTACTAATGGTTTCCTGGAGATTGCAAGGCAAGGCACTTTTGCCTCTGGACCCATCGAAATTTACAGACATGGTCCACCCCCAGTAAATTTCAAAAGTCACAAGATTTCGAAACACGAGGGCGGCGTAGCGGTCGGCTCTTGCTTTCCCGTCTATGCCGATGCACTGCAAGTACAACCCCCCCTCCATCTCCTGGGTGATGGGTAGCAGTTGGACATCTGGGAGAATTATTCGTCCCACTGGCGTCTGTGAATTCCGCTGTGCTTCCTGGGGGGAGATAGACGGCGGGGACAGCATCAACAAATTCCTGCGCGGTGGTGAGTGGAGAGGCCGGGATGGAGTGTCCTGAGGCGGTGTGTGCTCTGCGGGGGGCAGAGCTTCCGCCAGGCATTGCAACCTGCGCGGCGGGGAGAGGCACTTTTCGGGAGACAGCTGCTCAACTGTTTGACTGCTGGAACATACTGTCTCCTTCCTCTGCATTTTCAGGAGTGTCTCTAGCCTCCCAATCCTCCCCAGTAATGCATCGTACTGCTCCCGCTGCTGCCGAAATGTCTCCATACAGGTGCTGCTTCTACAGGTTGGCACCCTGGCAAGTGGCCGAGAGCAGAGACCCACGGCCTGTGGCAAAATAACATAATTCATGTAAGAAATAAAGTCACACAGTAGTATTCATCAGTCGCGGAACAGACGTCAAAATAAACTTTTCTTTTTTTCCGTCTTACCGCTTTCTTTTTTACTGTCCTGGTGGTAGATCGTTTCGCCCGTGCGGTGTTTTCTTGAAGAACAGGCTACGAAGAAATAATTATAATTGAATTTAAAATTCAAAACGGCAATAATACCTTGTAATATGCGCTGTAATCGCGTATTTCAGATGAAGTCTGCTGTATTTGCTTACCCTTCGCTCTTTGGAAGCTGGGGCGGCAGAAGCACCCCGTCTCTTCCCGTAAAAGGTCTTGGTCTCCATACTGTACTGTGGTCGCTGTAGTGCAGGTTCGCAGTTTTTTTTGTGATGGGAGCTCACCCAATCCCTTGGTGTATTTATGCTATATTCACATGTACGGCTAGAATGTTCATTGTCTTCCAATGAAAGGCGGGTGCCTTTTGCCGAAGTCGGGAGACATTAGAGGCTTGCCACACCCGGACTGTTAAACCAACGCATTAGCACGTCAAAGCCCATTGAGGACCCGGAGGCAATAGTTGTTTTGTCCCTTGATTTACTGATCAGCATTAATTATGGAAATCGAGTTCCTGCTCTTTGCGGACGACCTGGTCCCACTGTCGCCCACAGAACAGAGGCTGCGCCAGAACCTGGCACCGCTGGAGCAGCACTGTCAGACCTGGGCGCCGACAGTCAATCTGGACAAGACCAGAGTTATGGTTTTCCAGAAAAAAAGCCAGACCTCAGGGAAACAGGTACAAATTCACACTTAACAACACATTAACACCTAACAACGGGAGCAGGGACGAATTAGGCCAGTACCCACTATCGTTAAACATACAGAAAAGAATATTAAAGTATTGAATATTAGTATTGGCTTTAGTATTAGCCATACAGAACATTAAAATGCCCCTTTTCCATTCAGCGGGTGCCTGAGCCGCTGTGTCCTGTTCTGACAGTCGCCGTTGTGAATGTCTGTAGAGTGTATCTTATTTTTAGTACTATATTTTTGTATTATATTCCCTATTAATCAAACTCTAAGAGTATGTATCGGCTTGTCCCCTCCTCCCGCCCCTCTCTGTGTACAGTAGAGCCTCCTGTCCAGCCAGCACATGTCCACAGACATTCACAACAGCGACATATCATAAAACGTTTGCACATATAGTTAAATTATTAGTTGTTTTTCAGGAAGTTAAAAAAAACCTGAATTACTTATCCAGTCTCTCGAAATAAAGTTATTTTTCAAGCAATGCAACAAACGTCGGGCAATGTGTTTTTTTTTAATCCAACATTGACAGCCACATCTTAAATCTTGTCAGTCAGCTCTTTTTTTCTCTATTTGAATTGTGGCTTACACATCGCATGACTTTAAAAGCTAGAAAGACAGGTTTCGATTCACATTAGCTGGCGAGCCTTGTTAACAAAAAAACAGACAATACACAGGGAGGGGGAGGTCAAGCCAGAGAGAGAGTTTTTTACCCTCTGTCTAAAAACCCAAATAACCCGGGGCAGAGACTCTGGGGGGATCATTGCGTGGTACAGAGCGGAGCTCAGTCAATTCTTATGGAATGTGTTTTCTTTCTTCTTTTTTTCAGCATGGAATAAACCTGTTACTTGATTCATATGGATGCCCGGTTACGTTATACGTTTTAGGAACGTTTCATCTAAACAAACACCACAAAACTATTCTCGATTGTATTTCTGAATGTTATGTTACACCTACAGTAGTTCACTGCTTTAAATACATCGAATTAAGACACCCAAATTAATAATGTAACATGCCGCTGTTTGTGCATGAACAAAGTTATACTGAGATTTCCTTAGATACGCGATTAAAAAAAAAATAAAAAAAATTTGAATCCCCAGCGGAACACATTCCATAAGAATCAGCGCTTTTACAGTATTTATCGCCTTTAAAGGTGGCTTCTCAAAACGCTTTACAGGATAAAAACAACAAGAACAGCAACAACAACAATATTGTATTTCATTGCACTTTGAAAACCAAGTAATAACTTAACTATATGTGCAAACGTTTCATATGTCGCTGTTGTGAATGCCTGTGGAGTGTATCTTATTTGCCTTACGTCCTGGTTATCTCGCTTGCCCTCCCCCCCTCTCTCCCTCAATTCAATTCAATTCAAGGTGTTTTATTAGCATGACAGATGGGTTCAATCAGTGTTGGGTATTTACTTTGCTTTGAGATTCCACTTTTAAAGGTGATATATAAAATTTTGACTAAAATAAACTGATATCTTTGTCTTCTAAGTATCTTAATAAACTTTCAGCATAGCTTTCTCCCCGTTTAGATTTATTTTTCTTAACTAGTATACTTTAGATCTTTTTTTCTGAACCGGGGAAAATCTGATCATGTTTCTCTATAACAACAATAAAAAAACAGTATTTTACATATCACCTTTATGTGATATCACCTTAAGGATGTGATATGAAAATATATGAAATATGAAAACAAGCCACCAGGGAAGACCAATGTAATAACTGCACCAAAAATATATTAAAACAAATGGGCTGTCACTAAGGAAATTCATAGAGAAATACAGGTCCCACCATACGGAGTGCAAAACATGTTATGTTATTTCTGTACATTATCAGAGTCTGTAAAAGAGGGACTCAAAGACACTAGTTTGTGATTCGAGCTGAGAAAAGGAAGTGTGACTTTGGACACAGGGCATTGCAGAGAGGAACAAATGGTGCAACAAAACAAAATGCCAAAACCCCAGATTGAACCAGGGACCTTAAGAGCTTCAGTCTAATGCTTTCTCAGCTGATCTATTTCAACCTCCATGTATGACCCCAGCTCTGCTGTCTGCAGTAGCCACCCACTGTTTCAGCATGAGTGCACGAAGAGGAGTGGTAGAGTGTTACTGCGATGTAATTCAGAAGGGAAGTGATCCAGCTCATCTCTCTGAGGTCTGGTAGATACATCTTCCTTATGAGTAATGTAGGATCAACTTCTTCAGGCTGGAAGAAGGGCTCGCATTTCGGCAGCAGTAACTGACTGAGAAGTGACTCCAAGGACCTGGTCTTATCAGGTTGCTATGCCACGTTTGTCAGTTCTGCTGAAATGGCCTGTCTCTAGGTACATTTAGGAAGCAGAGAAATGACTATCTGAAAGGTGGCATGATCTGCTGGCTGTTTGGTGTAATCATGAATGATGCGGTAAATGCGGGTTCTTGAAATAAGAGAAACAAGATCCATAAAACACTGGCAGAAGTACAAAACTTGAGAGGATAAAAAGACACCTGTTTCTGCCTGATTTCAAACAGGGGATCTTGCGCATGTGTGATGAACGTGATTGTTACGTCCCAGTGTGTGGTCTGTGTGTGTTTTTTTTTTGTTATGTTCCACACTGCTGACCTTTGATTGTTCTCCCTTCCCCATTGGCCCACCATTACAGCACTGTTCCGTATGACATCATCATCAATCAGCCTCTCAGCCAATCAGACTGCATCTTCTTCAGCATATAACATGGAGGTTTTCAGGAAGGAGAAGCCTTTCGTTTGACTTCGGTCCTGCTTGGTTTTTGCTTCGCTTCATTTCGCTTTGGTTATCGCTTTGCTTCTGATTTTGTTTCGGCTTTGTTGGTTTGTTTTGCTTTGTGTGTGTGTATTTTCGTATAGCTTCGGCTTTGTGGTTTTGTTGGTTTCTGTTAGTTTCTTTGTACTTTCGTTTGTTTGTGTTATCCTTGTTTTGCCATTACTTGCCCTAATGTTCAACCTTTGTGTTCTTTTGTACCCTGTTCCTGTTGATTACTCTCGTTTTCCCTTATTTGTATTCCTAGTTCACTTGTGTTTTTGTGTGAACTTTTGTGTATAGTTTAGTTTAGGTTGTTGGGTACATTCTACACACTTAGTTGATTTTGTATTACAAACACTAGTTTAGTACGGTTGAGTGCCATTTCTCTTGTATGGTTTTGGGTAGTCAGTGGAGGTTGGCTAGGGTGTTGAAGACGCCGAAGACCGTGTGTTTCGGGTTTTCTTTTGTAGTCAGATTAGCTTTCCCTCACTTTCCTAGCCAACTCCATTTTGTTTGTTATTTTCTTTTCTTTGGCACCACACTAGTTCCTTACCCCGTGTGTTATTGTGTCTTACCAGTCACCTATTCAACTTAAAATCATCACCTTTGCACCAACCCTTGTAATTACGCTTCCTAGTCCCTCACCAGAACCCACCCGCTTCCAAAATTTATCCTAAATGTTACACCCCTTTACCCATAGACACTTGGGGTCGTAACAGTGATAATCACAATATTTCAGAAATGACAGCAACATTGAACGTGGCGAGACGTAGAACATTGTTAATTCTCCTCAAATACAGTCTTTATTCTGCTGTATTAATTTACTGTGCTCATCAGGCAGTAACAAACCTGTTACCTACACACTGTTTCTAGAGTTGGATAGGTGACTCCACATTCTACAGCTCTCTAGCAATAGAGGAAGTCAGACTACAGAAATGGAGAAAATCTCCTCTTCAGAATGTGGAAATATATTCCTGAGAGAAGTCCTTTCTCGAAGTTCAACACTCCCTGCAAGTCACCCATTCCCACCTTGCGCAGTGTACTGGTTATCACATTCTCTTAACACAGCAAAGGGTTTCAGTTTGAAAGCGGGCGAAAACAAGTGATCACTTTTCTCACATTTGTCACTGCTGACGTTGCTTTATGGGTCTATTTTCTATACTGTGCTGATCAATTGGAAACCAAAAGGTGAAAAAGACACATTCCCACACCTAAGGTTGAACCCAGGTAACCACAGTCAAATACCATGAATACTACAGAAGCACACAGCTATATCAAGATATCCAAATGCAAGACCCTATCTATATTGTTTGAGAAATATTAATACAGATGTTTGTTTTTCACCAAAACACTGGGCTTTCTGACTTCAGAAAACCTTCTAGACAAATACTAAAAGAGCAAAAATTCCACTTACTGAAGGAAACAAAAACACATGTACCTTACCAAACTTTGAGTACAGGCGATTCAGGGTGATAATACAAGACCATTTAAAATTAAACAAATAAAACCTGTCAACAGGTAATCATAACTACTCATAAAAAACTGAAGTGGCAATACACAGTAGGTGATATCTGGGTGTAAATTAAATCCATGCAAGAAAAGGGTTTTGTGTTATTCTTCCAAATCTGATATGCAAATGAGAGATCTGGCTCAGCCAATCACAAAGCTGCCATGGTCTGGAATGGAGCTGCTCTCCTCTTCTTGTTATTGTTAAAAAACATAAACAAATGACCTGGAACGTAACCACAACCACTAGATTGTAGTTTGACAGATAAGCTTGTGAACCTTCTCATAAGACATTTTTTTTTATTATTATCAAAAATAACAAAGGAATACTAGATCACAATTATACTATCATTTCCAAAAAACACATCAGAAAAACAAAAAATAACAAAAAAGACAAAAAAAGTTACTTAACTAAAACAAATAAACACTGGGTGTCAATCAACCATTCCTTTTTTAAATATCCGCTAAAGATTTCCATTTTTCTTTTACAGCATGATACCGCAGCTTTTCTTTATCTACAGCCACCATACACTTTATGTCTCCCACAATTTTGTTGTAGACCCCACCCACACTCCATATCACCCCCTTTTTGACCAAAGCATTTCTAGCGGCCCACCAATGCAATTTAACACAACTCATAAAAAACCATATTACAAAAACCATCCCTTTCGTTCTCCCACGTCCTCTAACCCCAAACATTATAGTAGCCAGATTTGTCTTAAACCCAGCCTCTATAGATTCTAATAAAGGTGCACATTTATTCCACACTTGTAGGGCAAAAACAAGAAACCAAAAGACATGCTCAATAGTCTCAATAGACCGGCAGTCTGCCCGCGGACATTCAGTTTGTCTAGTTAGTTTATGCCTGTGCAATACGTCTCGCACAGGAAGTCTCTTCCAAACCAGCTGCCAGTTCAGATCCATCATGTCCGGCCGCAAACCTTTGGGTTGAACCCTCCTCCAGGTCTCGGCAGCCACGTTCCCAACAATTCTGTCCTCTCCTTGTCCCATTATAGCGCTGTACAGTGCCCTGTGGTTTCTCAGAGTCAGCACATCCTCTGCCACCCGATGTTTCCGGACCCAGGACACTGCATACCTATAATGCCACGGTAAGTCCTCTCCGTGCGGGACGTCGTTCCTCCAACAGGTGAGATGTCGCAAGTTGTTGGCAAGCCAAAACTTTACGAAGAACTGAAAATTATGCAATACTGATTGGCTCAAAGCAGCACATAATCCCGACACATATATACAATTCAACTGAATTGGAATATTTGGTACTCCTCTACCTCCCATTTCAATTGACTGGTACATATCCAGGCGCTTAATATACTCGTATCTTCTGTTCCAAAGAAAACCAAAAATTTCTTTAGTAAGATACCTATTGTATCTCGCAGGCATCGGGTATATATTCGCCAAGTAAATCAAGGCTGGTAGAATGTCAGTCTTTAAAACTATTACTTTTTCTACAAAAGTTAAACGTTTATCACCCATCTTAACAATCGCACCCTTATTGCCTCCAAAGCCTGAAGCCAATCATAGTGCACTGTTCCCTGAGTTTGGAATGAGATACCCAAAATCTTTAAAGGGCCACTACAAAAATCCAGGCCATATATGCCCTCCTTTCTGTCTCTCCATAACCCAAAAAACTTAACTTTACTTTTACTTCTATTTAGTCTGGCTCCTGATACTCTAGCAAAGTCCTCGAAGTTGGCCAACGACTTTTGCAAGCTGTGATCGGAGGTCAGCACCAAGGTAACGTCATCTGCGTACAAGGTCATCTTAACTTGCTCTCCGCCACTCCCAGGCAACAATAATCCCTCTATGCCTGGGTCCCCATTTACCATCCTTGCAAATGGTTCCATATAAAGGACAAACAACAAAGGGGATAGTGGGCAACCTTGTCTTACACCAGAATGTTGTTTCACCAGTTTGCCGACAAAACCATTAACCACCACACTACTACCCAGCTGTGTATATAAGGTCTTCAACCATCCAATAAAAGTCGGCCCAAAACCCATCCTTTTCAGCACACACCACAAAAAGTTGTGTGACACTTTGTCAAAGGCTTTTTCTAAGTCTAAATTAGCCAATACTAACGGAATATTCCGTTGTTCGGACCACGCTATTGCGTCTCTGACTAGTTGGAGAGACCAGTCAATCCTCCTTCCCCGTACGCCACAAGTCTGGTCTTTCCCTACTACTGTCCCCATCACCTCTTTCATGCGGTTAACCAAAACTTTAGCGATTAGCTTATAATCTGTACATAACATCGTAAGCGGCCTCCAGTTACCTAGATCAGTTGTCTGTCCTTTTTTAAACAACAAAGTCAGCACCCCCTCCCGCATCGAGTCTCCTAACATTTTTCTGTTGAAAACCTCGTGTGTTGTTTCTAACATTATGGGCCCTATTAAATCCCAAAAGATTTTGTAAAATTCTGCAGGGAGACCATCTAAACCAGGCGCCTTCCCCTTTTTCATCCCTATCAGGGCTTCCTTAAGTTCATCCATAGTGATAGGCTTCTCTAACTGACGCCTGCTACTCTCGGGCACCCGTGAGGAGATGCATCCAAGCGCAGCGGATTCTAGAACTCCTTCTAAGGCCACTGCTGAAAAGAGGTTCTTGTAAAAGGAATAGACTGCTTCTAACATCTCATCAGAGTGCACCACAATCTTTTCTTGATCTACCCGAATCCCGTCCATTCGTCTTCTTCCTTGCTGTCGCCTCACTTGCCTGAATAGAAAAGAAGCACACGTCTGCTGCTGTAACAAAAGATCTATTCGGGCCTTGAACAAAAAACTCTTAGCCCTCTGTTTGTAATAAGCCTGCAGTCTAGCTCTAGATGCTGCCACCTCATCAGAATCTACTACCTTTCCCTCATTAAGTTGCATGTAGAGATTGTTCAATTCTTCTTGCAACAATCTCCCTTCCTTGTCCTCCCTTCTCCTACGGTTAAGGCTATATTCTCTAGTCTCCTTTCTAATTTTCTTTTTCATCATCTCCCACCAATCCAGGGCTGAAACATACTCCTTTTTCGCACTCCACCACTCATTCAATTTTAACCTCATACGTTCAACATACTTTTCCTCCTTCAAGATCTCAACATTCATTCTCCAAATACCTCTACCATACAACCTCTGCGGTAGGCTCAGCTCAACCTCCACTAACGTGTGATCGGAGTACCACATCGGACGTGCAGCAGTTCTCTCCACTCTCACCTCTCTTGAAGCAAAAATATAATCGAGACGTCTCGCAACTCCCGTTGCATTCCTCCAGGGGGGCGCTACGGCACCTGCCGTGATTCGTAAAACACAATCCACTAGATTGAAACGAGTTAGAAGCACACGTAACTGTTTAGCCCCAACATCTTCCTGTTTACTAAGATCAACGTTAAAATCACCACCGATGACAAGCATCCTATTAGTAGCACATATCGGGTAGAGCTCCTTATAAAAATCTGCTCTCAGAGAGCTTATTGCGGGCGCATACACACATACAAATCTAAAATTATTATTCCCATAACATACATCCACACTCAGGGCTCTTCCCGGCACTATTACATTGCAATTCTCCACAATCATTCCACAGCTACCAAACAGGATGCCCACACCCGACGAGTGGACCCCACCCACACTCCACTTGGATCCTCCCTAATCCCATTCACGTGAAAAAACCACAGCATCCTTCTCATTCTTCAAGTGCACCTCCTGTAAAAAGCACACCTCAAAATTCAGGTCTTTCAGGGACTGAAAGACAGCAGTTCTCTTAACTCTATCTCTAAGCCCTCTTGAGTTAAGTGTAACAATCTTCATTTAATGTTGATCAGTTTCTCTCCTCCCATTTGCTAATGATATTCATCGCCGGAATATATGCATCTCTAACCTCACTCTCCTTAGGCCCGTACACATATAGCTTAGTGATTTTCCTAGATTTTCCTTCACTTTCTAATTTTACTCCCGGAAAGGCTCTAAAAATACCCTTAAGACCTCCCGCACGAGTCGGGAACCGCACATTTCCATTCATCCATTCACATCTCCTGAGAAAACCAGCAGACGCTTCTAATTCCTTCATTATTTTGCCCTCTGTTCTAATTACCCCAACTGCGAAAGCCTCCTTGGCCATACCCCCATTGCTTCTCCAGCGTTTCTCAATATCAGAGAAGAGAACTTTCTTGGAACCTATTTCAGCATGCGTTTTCCCAAACAACTGAAACCGTTGAATATCCCTCCCTACAAGTACACACTTATACTTAATCTTTTTTTTTTGAATCTCCTGCTCCTCAAAACCGGCAGGCCACTGGATCTTATTATTCCTCTCGTCCAATCTGCAGGTTTCCACAAAGTCCCGAGGTAGCTCAGAATCCAGCCAGAGGCCTTCCTCTTCCCCTTGCCGTGGACCTATACCGGATTCCAAAACTTGGGTGAGTATTGGATCTCCGCTTTCGTGGGTGTCTGCAGTTTCAGGAACATATGGTGTCTCAACAAAATCCGAGGAAGCACTACCACGGAGCTCCTCCACCTCTTCCTCCCGGATCTCCCCTTCTTCTTCCCCCTCAACTAAAGGTAAGTTGACTCCTCGGGTCATGGACTCAGGCCTGTCACTTTGCGTTGATTCCTCCCGTTCTCTACCCGCTTTCTTTGCGGAGAGCTCTTCTGGCTCCACTGATTTCCTCTTAACAGGTTTCCTAGCCATGGATGCACCTTCTTCCTCCTCCTCCTCCATCCGTTCTCCCCAGCTCTTCCTTCTAGCCTGCAGGCCCACGTGCGCCACCTCTTCGGCCACTAATTTTAAAAAGGCCAGCCCAGACATTTCGGCACTGCCCTCACCACCTAATTAAACTGTCTCCATTTCATCATTCTGCACCTGCACATCATTGACCCCAGAAACCCCTTCTTCAGCTGCTTCCTGCTCCGATGGCGGGTTTACAACTGAAGCCGCCACCCTGCCTCCATCTTCTACCCCACTCCTTTCTCCTTCACGGTCAGCAGACTTGGTTTTCCCAACCTTCAAAGACTTACTAATGGCCGCCGAGTAGCTGCCAGCCTTCTTAGGGCATTCTCTATAAACATGGCCCTGTTTTCCGCAGAGGTTACATTTAATTTCCTCCGTGCACATAGATGAAATATGGCCAATCCCATCACACTGCCTACATATCTGAGCCTCACAGTTGAGGGCCATATGTCCCTCCTGCCCACAACGCCTACAAGTGAGGGGCTGTCCCGGGTAAAACAGGTATCCCCGATTTGAGCCGATTGCAAAAGTCGCCGGCGGATGCACCAAACCGTCCGCTGCTTGCTCGCTGAACCTAAACCTCACTCGATATCTCCTGTTCCCGGTCCAGTATTTTCTTTTATCTATTTGCTTAACCCCTTCATCTTGCACATCTACGAAGCGTTTAAGAAAGTTCAGAATGTCTTCCTCCGCAACATAGGGGTTAAACATATGAACAGTCAGCGTCCGCAATTCCCTTGCAAACAACGGCTCTATGTAAAAGTCTTTTAACGGCTCCTCATTCCGAAGTGCATTTACAGCTGCCCATACTTCCTTGCACCGTACATCAGAAATTAGGGAAAGGTCAAATAACTTTTTTCCTGGGAAATTCTGCAGGCAGTAAGTGTCTTCCCATCGCACTCCCAAAGCCGTTTCGAGGACCACGTCTTCAAAAACATCTCGGTAGATGAAATCCTGGTTTCCGTATTCCTCCTTCAAAACGAACCCGATGGTATTCCGCAGCTTCGCCTCTCTGGTGTTCGGTCTTCTCTCCATCCCTCCGATTATGGCCGGATCCGTCTCCGCCACAAGAAAAAAACAAGAAAAAAAAGCTCCTGTCTAGCCTATAGGCAGGCTCGGAAAAAAATCCCTCACCTTCCCTCCTCTTGACTGTTCCTTCAGCAGCGGTCAGGCCACGCACTGAGATCGCAGCCAAAAGGCCGAGAAGCGATAAGAGATCTCATAAGATATTTTTTTTTATATTTATTAGAAAAACAGTACAAAAAACAGAGCTTAAAAGTTTAATCTACCCACCACCTTTAACACCACGTGAACAAGTCCTTCCATCGCTCTCTTGCGGCTGCGAAACCCCAGCGCATAATGTCCCATTGAATTCTTTGGACCACGTCCGCTTTCACTTTCTTCAGGATGCCTGCGATGGTCACCTCCACACCGTTCCTGATCAGCTCAGTCCGTGCTTACCACATGTACTTCTTCGTGAGACTGATCAGGAGCCACAGCAGGAAGCTAGCGTTCCAATTACGGGAACCGGGCACTCCTCGCATCACCATCCGCAGTGACAATGGGGAATCCAGACTTACCTGTGCGTATAGGTGTCTGCTGATCCTCCACACCCTCTGCACGAACCCGCACTCCCAAAACACATGGTTCACGGTCTCTTCACCTGTGCAGCCTTGTCTTGGGCACTGACTCTGTCTTGATAGTCCATGCGCATGCATGACGGACCTGACCGCCATCCGACCCCACACGCCGAGCCAATTCAAGTCTTTCAACTTGTTGTCCAGGCCCTTGGATTGGGCCTGCTGCCAGATTTCTCTGGGCACACCCAGGATCACTGGCCTTTCCGTCGTCAGAATAGTCTTGTACATGAGCCTGTGGCTCAGCGCAGTTGTTCCTCCTTTAACCTCCGGGTGTGCCCGCAGCCACTGCACTGCGTGGCGGTAGTGCAGTGGGAGTCGCTCCGCCTTCGGGGTCGTGTTGCTCCAGACGGTCAGGTGTCGCATGCTCGTCGAGAGCCAGAGGCTCACAAACCGGCCACACAGGTGGGGGGGGTTATCATGCAGGATGACGCACAGGCCGGCGATGAAGACACAGTCCAGCTTCACCGGGAAGTCTGGAATCCCTCTGCCGCCGTCCGCGATGGGTCTGCACATGTCCGTTCTTCTAATGCGCTCGTACGAGTGCCCCCAAACAAAGCCAAAGATGGTCCTCACCAGTTCCTTCCGTCTTCCTGCAGGTAGGGGGTACACCACTGCCAGATGGAGCAACAGGGGCAGGATCTCTACCTTCAGCACCAGCGCCTTCCCTATCCAGGTCAAAGACCGCTTCTGCCAAAGGCCCAGCTTTTGATTGATCCTTCGGAACCTGGCCTCCCAGTTCAAGCCCGCAGGGTCCACGTTGTGGAAGAGGACCCCCAAGACTTTCACTGGGCCCGTCGTCCTCGTCAGTCCTCCAAACGTCCTTGGTTCACATGGCCAGGTCCCGAACAGTTTAACCAGGCTTTAGGCGTGGTTCAGTCGGGCGCCGGTGCCTCTGGAGAAGGCCTCCATGATGTCCAATGCCCTCCCCAGGCTTCTTTCAGAGCCTAGGAAGAGCGTGATGTCGTCCGCATAAGCGGCGACCTTGGCTTCCTGCCCTCCTCCACCTGGCACTCGGATCCCTTCCACTCCGGGATCCGTCCTTAACTGGTCCAGCAGGAGCTCGATGTAAATCACGTACAGCAGGGGGGAGAGAGGACAGCCCTGTCGCACACCACACCTTACGGGGATGCTCCTCCCTACTGCGCCGTTAATGCATACCCGGGATATTGCGTCATACAGAGTCCTGATCCACCGGACGAAACTGTCAGGCAGACCCTTCTTCCGTAAGAGCAGGATCCCGTGATGGACCCGGTCAAAAGCCTTCGCCTGGTCCAAGCTCATGCTGGTGAGCATGAGCGGCAGACCCCTGTCCTCCACCCAGGAGATGACGTCTCGGATCAGCTGCAGCGTCCAGCTGATCTTTCTTCCTGCCACGCCACATGTCTGGTCAGCCTTGACCAGCTCCGGCATTACGGTTCTCAGGCGACCGCCCAGCACCCTGGCCAAGATCTTGTAGTCCGTGCACAGGAGCTGGATCGGCCTCCAGTTGCCCAGGTCCGCCTTGTCTCCTCCATTGAAGATCAAGGAGACGACTCTGGTCTTCATAGAGAGGCCCAAACCACCGTCGTTCAGGACCTCATTGAAGACCTGCACTAGGAAAGGCTCCAGCTGACTCCAGAAGGTGCGGTAAAACTCGGTCGGTAGGCCGTCAACGCCAGGGACAGTGCCTTTCTTCAAACCCAGCATTGCCGTTCGGACCTCTGCCCCTGACACTGGACCGACCAGTGCGGATGGGTCTTCTACCACCTTCTCCACACCCTCCAAGAGCCTGTCCTTAGTGCTCGAGTCGATCTCCTTCTCGGAAAACAAGGCTTCGTAGAATCCTGTGGTGCACCTCAACATCCCGGGTATATCTGTGGCTGCAGTCCCGTCATCGTGCCGGATGTTTTCGAAAAGACTACGCTCTTGCTGTCTTCTCACGGCGCTGAAGAACTGGGCCGAGCATCGTTCTTCTCCTTCCCTCCAGACTCCCTGCAACCTGAAAAGGAAGTCCTTTGCTCGCTGCAGCCACTTGTCCTTAAGCAGGCCTCTGACGTACGCAATTCTTTCGCCGTCGAAGGCGCCCCCCTGGTTCAGCTGGCCGTACAGTGCCTCAAGCTCCTCCTGGAGTTGGGTATACTGGCGTTCCTCCAGTCTTCGCCGGATCCAGCAATATCTTTTGGTAACCGTTGCGATGGTGAGTTTACAAGATTCCCACCAGTGTACTGCGGAGCTGAAAAGTTCTCTCCTCTTCTCAAGGTCTCTTAGCACTGCCTCCATCTTCCTTTGGTATCTCGCCTCATGTAGGACTTGCTTGTTCAGCTTCCGGTATCCGGCCTGGAAGCCCGGGTCCTCGACACCAAAGGAGACTGCCAGCAACTGATGGTCTGAGAACCAGGTGGGGGTCACCTGCCTGCTTAGGACTTTCCACTTTACAGTAGAGAGGATATAATCGAGGCATCTGAAAATCCCTCTTCCGTTGTCCCAGGTGTGGTGTGCAACGTTATCAAACCCGTCTCGCAATCTGAAATCTGTGATCAAGGACCTCAGCAGATGAACTCCCTCGCCGTGCGAGTCTCCTAAGTCGACATTGAAGTCGCCGCCCATGATCAGCTCCCTGTTGGTGTATAGCAAGGGCTCCAGATCTCTCAAAAAGGAGCCCTGCTGGCGTCTGCCTGCTGGGGCGTACACACCGATTAGTCTGATCTTTGTCCCCTTCCAGGTGCCATCCACCACCAGCAGACGTCCGGGGATCACTGAGCTGACCGTCTGGGAGGCGAAGCTTGGCGAACCACACAGGATACCCACACCGGCAGAGTTCACCCCTCCGACGCTCCACCACGAAGGACCCTTCCTCCACGCCTTCTGGAGGGCCCTCACGTCGTCGAGGTCCTTGAGATGGACTTCTTGGAGGAAACACAGATCCAGATTCTTTTGAGACAGGAATGAAAAAACCGCCGTCCGCTTGTCCTTCTTCCTCAAACCCCTCACATTGGCTGTTGCCACCACGAGGGTCATGGTGGATCTAAGAGGGGTCTGTCACTCTCCATCTCCTCTCCCTGGCTGGGCTCGGGTGAGCTCGCCGCCCCTGCTGTACTTGCCGAGGTGTCACTGTCCGAGGTCTCAATATGGGGGATCGACCCCAGGGGGCTGAACGGGAAAACCTGTTCGGGGGTAAGCATGCCGGGCTGGCAGTCAACTATCGGGCTGCTGTCATCCGTCACATCCTGCGCCACCGAGTAGGTGTGGCAGATTGCTGGTCCGGACCCCTGTCCGGGAGGCAGAGAGTCCTCGATGTCATCAGGCTCGGAGTCGCTCGAAGCTGACTGGAGCGTCTCTTCCTCCATCTGTTCCAGGCCTGTCACCTCCTCCTGGTTTTCTCCTTCGTCTCCTCCTTCGTCCGTCTTCTTTTTCTTCTCCTGCGTCTCCTTCTGCCGTCTCCCAGCTCAGGCCCGTTTTTGCAATTTCTTCCCTAGGGGCGTAAGAGTTGTTGCCCCCCCCTCCTCTCCCACCGGTCCCGACGCTGCAGGTGTTACTTCCACCACTGGGGGTCGTGTCTCCTTCACCACATCTGCCCAGCTGGGGTTTCTCACCTCCCGTGAAGTTCCAGGTCGTGCCTCTTCTTCTCCCGCTTGTCCTCCTCGTTTTTCTTCCTGCCCCCCGTCCTCCTCCTGTCTTTTCTCCCGTTGCTTCCCCCCTTTCCTGTTGGCCCTGCCGCCCTCCGGTTGGTCTTCCTCCTCCTCGTCGGTCTCCTCTGGCCGCTGTACCCAGTCTCGGATCTCTCTTTCCAGGTCCTTGCCCCTCTGGCTACACTGCCGGAACAAGTGCCCTGTGTTCCCACACAGGGAGCACTCCTTCACTGGGCATTCCCGTGTGGAGTGGCCCGGGCGGTGGCACTTCCCACACTCTCCGACAGTGCACGTCCCCTCGCGGTGTCCAAAACCTCGGCACTTCCTACAAAAGTCCGGCTGGTTCCAATAATAAAGGTACCCCCTACCTAAACCGATGGAAAAGTTGCCCGGTGGGTGGGTGAAGCCGTCTGGTGCCCTTGGATCCCGCCGTAGCTTGACCTGATATCGGCGCTTCCCGGTCCAGACTGTGCGGGTATCACTGATGACACCTGGGCCCTGAAGCACCTCCACGTACTGACGTAAAAAGGTCGTCACATCCTGGTCCGTCACAAAAGGGTCGAACATATGGACGACCACCCATCTTTTGTTGTCGCTTTGCAGGCCCCCGCACTCATACTCACGCATTTTCCCTTCCGCCTTCGCTTGTGCACATTTCTCCGCCGCCTGCTTGTGAAGTGTAGCGTTGTTGAAGGTGACATCCATAAATTTCTGTGCCCGGTTCCCCTGTAGACATAAAATCTCGCTTGCCTTACGTCCCAGTATTCCAAACAGCACCTCGTCTTCAAAAAGCTCTCGTCCCGGAGGCTCCGTCTCCGCCTTCCAGTGAAAGCGGACGGTCCATCGTACGCTGGGGTTCATCCCGGCCTTCCTCGCCTCCCCGGGATCCGCAGCCATGACGAAAGGCAGCCTTCCGGCTGCCAAGCAGCCCATGCACCAAAATCCCAAGTGAAAAGCAAATCCAAAAGTCCAAAATCCAAGCGCAAATCCAAGAAAGCAGTCCGGGGTCCAAAATGAAGCAATCCTCGATAGAAAAGTGTTGTCCTCTCGATCTCCTCCCTCCCTTGACCTCTGATCTTGGCCAAAAGGCCGAGAAGCGATAAGAGATCTCATAAGATATGAAGGACAAGAACTAAAAGAACAATAAACCCTGTTAAGAAAGTTTACTGAAGCTGACATATCCTGCCTAACACAAGATTTCAGGCCAGTTAGGATGAGAATGTAAGAGCATTTCAAATTGAACACAAAATGTGTAAAATGGCTTTCAAACTAACCTGCTCATAAAGAAGATGTAGAAGAATGTGGTTGTAAAGTTTAGTGCATATAAGAAGGAGACCACATGGTTTTGTTTCAAATGTTGTATGCAAATATGAGATCTGGCTAACCAATCAGAAAGTACTTTGCTTATCCAGCATCCTATCAAACAACATTTGCAGATTTACACACAGTAGTTCATTTAACAGTTTCAGAAATATACATGAACAAATGCAACTGTTTGTTAGGTTTTACATCTAGAAATTAAAGGCACAAGAAAATTCTGTGCAGGTGGCCAGAAGAAAGAGCTTCACTAAAAGTCAGCTGACAACAGCAGTGTTCTTGAAACTACCATACAAGTTCTTTTTATTCATAAAAACCCCAATTAAACTGTTTGAAAATTGTTAAACACATCTATTTTTTACCAGAGAACAGGCTTTCTGACTTCAGAAAGCCTTCTAGACAAATACTAAAAGAGCAAAAAATTCCAGTTGGTGAAGAAAACAAAAACACATATACCCTACCAAACCTCGAGTACAGACGTTCAGGGTGATAATACAAAACCATTTAAAATTCAACAAATAAAAGCTGTCAATTGGTAATCACAGCTACTCATAAAAAACTGAAGTGGCAATACACAGTAGGTGGCTCTTGAGTGTAAATTAAATCCATGCAAGAAGGGGGTTTAGTGTTATATTTCCAAATCTGATATGCAAATTAGAGATCTGGGCCAGCCAATCACAAAGCTCCCATGGTCTGGAATAGCGCTGCTCCCCTCTTCTAGTTATTCACACTGGTGTTAGGTTACATATTAGCACACTTCATCTAATTCAGTTGTTTCAGAAAAAAAATGTAAACAAATAAACTGGATTTATTTGTTGGAGCTTCACCAATCTGTTTTTCCACCAAATAAATTGGCTTTCTGACTTCAGAAAAACCTTCCATTTATTTTTTTAAGAACTATTTTAATTTCACAAACAAATACAAAGAATCACAAAATAGGAAACTTTAATAAATATACCCAAAACAATATATATGAAACCATCTCTTTAGGTTATAGCGCTCTAATAATGGACAGGGCCAGGCTACCTGCTCCCTTGACTGGAACGTCAATGCCATGTTCCTCAAACTCCACAGGGTATCCTTCCCACTGTTCATCACAGCCCAAATCAAGCAGCAGTCAGGCTGAGGTGAAAGGGCCTGTAACCAGCCCTCCAACTGGGCTCAGAAAGCCCAGTCTCCTGTTCACATCTGACTGCTGTCACAAAGCAAGAGCTGGGAGTGAGGCACCTGTGGTACAAGAAGGTTCATAGTGGTAAGCACATGGGAGACATTAAACAATCAGAGGGAAAATGTCCCTGATTGCTGCAGGTCTTGCGAAATTTCATTGTGCAAGATGATGCCAGGTATCCCACAGCACCGACGTACCTTCGACTGCCCCACACAAAAACATATCGATTGCAGGCACCTAGCCGGATTGTAGAGTGTCTTAAGCCTCTATTTACATTGTTTGGTAGCAAGAAAATCTTCCGTGCTCCTGTTTTTATTCCGTCAGCACCTCTGAACTCAGTTCCATGAAGGACTATAGAATACTGGCTTAGCCAGGTGCGAATGTCCTCCATCTTTGCAAACTCTGAGAACAAAACAACATGCACAGTTGAATATGGATCTTCCCATGGGCCTGAACTATCACTCTTTTTGCCTCAAACAACTCCACACATTGTTCAAAGCGAGGGGAGGTAGCAGAAACAACTTCAAACGTTTTCTCCACATTCTACAGATCTCTAGAAAATAGAGGAGGTCAGGCTGCAAAAGTGGAGGAATGGAAAAAATCTCCTCTTCAGAATGTGGAAATATTTTCCTGGATTGAGTCCTTTTCTCTGCAAGTCACTCCTCCCCACCTCGTGCAGTGTAGTGATTGTCACGTTCTCTTAACACACCGAAGGGTTTCAGTTCGAAAGCAGGAGGAAACAAGCTATCTCTTTTATCAAAAGTTTAGCGCTCCCGACAGTGCTTAACGGGGCTCTTTTCTACACTGAGCTGCTTATTCGGAAAACAAAAGGCAAGAGAAAAGTTTCCCTTATTGGGAGTTTAACCCAGGCCACCTGGGTGAAAACCCAGAATCCTAACCACTAGACCATACAGGAGCACACAGCCTCACAAACAACGTGTAATCTCTGTCTTTATAGCGCACTTGTTACATAGCTAGCTGGCACTCAGAGCACTGCAAGATCTATTTACTGAGAATTAGTTGAAGTATAACGTCAGGACTTTTCACATTGCTGGCACACGATGAGATCACACATGTTTCCACACAGGCATGGCGAAATGCATGCATATGCCTCAGCAGCTTGTCATGATCGTATAGTTGCAAGTACTTTGCAGAATGACAGAGGTTCCTCATTGAGGCAATATAAGAAAAGTCACGGTCAGAAGTTGGATTCAAACCCCAGCTTTCAGGGGGACTGCAACCTTAACACAGAGCCTTAGACCACTCAGAAAAGGTTTGTTGGCTTGTATAAGTAATTACATGTGTGAAATCTATGTCTCTCAGGCCTGTGAGACTACATCACAGAAGTGCAAACTTGGAGGAAGGGCTTAGTAGATAGGGCAACAATTGCGACACGCGCCAAGCCTCTTATGTCCACTGCACATGCAGACTTTGAAAGGGGTCTCAGATTTTATGGGTACTCAACTCTATACGACACTGGCAAGACGGAGTAAAGGAGCAGACCCTTTAAGAGACAAAAACAACACATTGTTACAGCCAATGTTAATTAAAAGGGCAGCACAGCGTTGGAACTACTGTCACGGATGTTATAAGGGCATGCCGTGGAATGGCCAGGAGAGCAAAATAGGCCCTATGTGTAGTGGCAAAACGGGTGTTAGCCCGTTTAGGAGGTCAGATGATGTCGGGTAGAAACTTAAGCCCTCAGGCCGCGGAGGAGATGGCCTGGTGCTAGGCAGGTCTGAAGACATATGAACCCTCAATACTGAATGAGGAGGAAAGGGTGACCCGGAAATATATAGCCCCAGACAAAGACAAACCAGAAGGACAAGCAAAGCACAGGGAAACTAGGACAGGACAGAGTGGGAGCGCCCGCTAGCTGTAGAGGGTGTGACAACTATTAGTTTTGAGTGATTGAAATCCATTTTCAATGGTGTTTTTCCTGCTCATAACATTACCAGTGAGAAAGAGGATTGTGAAACCCCCATTGCTTAAACAGCGAGTGCATTGGTGGTTATAGTAAGAAGTTTCCATAAAATGAAGCATTATATTTTTGTAATACGTTTAGTGTTTCTATTCACCCCCCTTGGCCTTTTCACATTTTATTGTGTTACAGTATGGAACCATGATGTATTTAACTGAGAATTGTTGCCACTCATCAACACAAAGTGCTGTATAATATCAAAGTGAAAAAATTCCAGACATTTTACTAAGTCATTAAAATAAAAAACACTAACCCTAACACTCAATACCCAGTTTATAAGGTGAAAAATTATGCTTGAAGCACAGCAGAGTTCTAAAATGAGCATTTGAAAAGCACCCAGAAACATAAAATGTCCATTTCTCAAAAGTAAAATCTTTAGCTTTGAAAGATTGTTATCCATGTTTTCATTTTTTCTTTTTTTACATAACATGCTTTCGAGAAATAAACTGCCTATTACAATGAAGGCAGCATTAGCAAATGTGTATCTAGCTTTGTTAAATAAAATCAGGACGTTTACCTGTCTCAAATTGATCACTCTTTGCAGGCACACTACGGAAACCCGCGGATGTGAGCTGGGAGAATTGACTCTTACAAAGAGTGTTGACCTTCGAGAAAAGGACTCCTCCTCTCAGTAATACATTTCTACATGTTGAAGAGCAGATTTTCTCGATTTTCCCCATTGCTTTCCCATATTTTTCGGTGTGGTTATTGATCACTGCCAGTTATCTGCCAAGTCACAGTGAAACTGTTACAGTGAAAAGATTAATAATATTTATTTTATTGGAATACATGTGTAATGTCTCATTCTTACAAGCAATTTTTAAGGAAACACTAGTGTAAATTATAGTGTAAATAGACAGGAGCTATTATAATGTTAAATACTAGTTGTGATAGGTGAAGCTGCATCCAAGTGCTTGGTTTGAATAGGTTATCTACGGAGTCTTTGACTTATCTACTCAGATGAGGAGCTAGATCAGTCCTTTTTTTCTCAATTTGAGTCACCATCAAGATGTAACATGGTCAAAGATGAACAGGAAACTTAATTAATGAGAACACCTGTATCACCCAAAATTGAATTCATAACCCTGAGATTAAGAGTTCCATGCTCTACTGACTGAGCCAATCAGGCACTGGTTAAAGTGCCAATCTAGTCCCTGCTGACGTCAATTTGAAAAGGTATACTTGCTGGCTTTTAATCCTGTTTGGACCGGAGTCTAGTGAAGCACATTGTGTTCTTCATTGATTACTTAAAGCAGAGCAAATGTCAGTAATCACAGAAATTTACAATTGTAACAAAAAAAAAACACTCAGTTCTCTCATGCAGTAACATATTATACAGAGAAAAGATTTTCATTGTGTTTTTCAGTGCCTGAGTACCTGTTGCTCCTTTATTGGGCACAGAGTCTTTGTCTACTAAAAGAAGGAAAGACATATTTGATCTGATTGTTCGTCAGATGTTTTCATTAGTATGTGTTTTGTGATGTATTGATAGGTACAATTAAGGTGTAGTATGTACAAGAATTAACTTGCTTTACTGTAAATAAGATACACACAGCTCAATATGGCACTCAGATGTAGCTGCTGACGGGGGGTGTTTTCTTCACTTTTTAGAGGCTTAATAGTTGAGTTTTGATAAACTTAGTCCAATACAGCATTGTGGTGTGCCAGTCAAATGTCAACCACTGTGGATTTTGTAAATTGTTTAAAGGAGAGAAATTGTAAGTAAAGATTGAACCTTATTGTTTAGATAATTAACAATTTGTTCACTCTTGCAGTTTCAGATTATAATGTGGGAAGATTTCCTCTGGGTTAATCTGTGTCCGAGTGCAGGTGCAAATATGTTGAAGGTAGAGACTTTGCATGATCTGCTCAAGGAAAGAAATTTGGTTTTTGATTGTTTTCAATTTGATCAATGATACATATAAAATATAACAAAACTTACAATATTCTGAACAGCATTCATGTTTACATTCATATTAAAATTTAGGTAAATTTAATAATATATTAAAATAGAGCTCTATAGTCCTAACTTAACAATGCTGCTGTTACGACCCCAGGTGTCTAGGTGTGTAACATTTAGGATGGACTTGGATGCAGGTGGGTTTCTGGTGAGAGACTTAGGAAGTGTGACAACAAGTTTGGTTCAAAAGTGATTTATGATTAAAAAGTGAATAAGTTCTGTGTATACAGAACACAATAACACACAGGGAAAAGGAGCGAAAATAACAAACAAAAATGGCTGATAAAGTTAGGGAAGCTGACCTAACTACCAAAACAAAACCCGAAATACTCGGTATTCGGCGTCTAACACCCTGGCTTAACCTTCACTGACTACCAAAAACCATACAAGACAAAAGGCCATCCTAAACTAGTGTTTCTAATACAAAGACCAACTACGTGTGCACAATGAACCAGACAAGCTAAACTAACCCATTACACAAGTGAGCTACGAATACAGAGGTTTATATAACACGTTTGGGCAAGGTAATGGTGAAATAAAGGATAATATAAACAAAGCCGAAGCTATATGAAAACATGAAGCGAAACAAATGAAAACGAAGAGAGGCGAAGCGAAATCGAAGCCAAAGCTGAGACGAGTGGAACCGAAGTCGAGCGAAAGGTCCCTTCATTCTAAAAATCTCCAAGTGAAATACTGAAGAAGTTGAGTTCTGATTGGTCGAGAAGCTCATTACGGATGACGCAATACAACAAGTTGGATGAATTAATGAACCAATGGGGAGGGAGAACAACCAAAGTCAGGAAGTGTGGAAGATAGCATCAAAACAAACACACATGGACCACACTGGGACATAACACCCCCACCCATAAAAACAAACACAAATGGAAAACACAAAGGAAAATAAATCTTTAAACTCTAGAAAGGGTGTCAGTCAACACATTTTCTGCCCCTCTTTTGAGGAGAATTTCCAAATTATAATTCTGGATAATCAAAGACCAACGCATCAGTCGCTGATTTTGATTATACATACTGTGCAGAAACATTAAAGGGTTAAACAGGGCTAAAAATCAGTTTTATAACTCTACTTAAAATATAAATATGGACTTTTATTATAATGTTTAGTATCCATTTGTCTGATTTTTCAGAAAAAAAAACAGAATGAGGATAGAATGAAAATAGTAAAGTTCATAACAGCAAGTGTGATTTGACTAAAGCATTTTTTTACATTTTGCAGTTCTCTGAAAAACCATCATCATCCTGATAGCTGCTGTAAACTGTTGCTTACTCATTTGTCCAGAGGAGCACAGTGACTGAGAGGTCAGAGCTATTAACTGGTGTTGCCAGTGTGAGAACAGCTCTCCAGTGGCTCTGTGTCACGATTGTAGTCCCTCCTCCTTAAGGGCGTTCTGGCTCTTTCACTTCGGACCTGATTTTGTGCACCTGCCCCTTGTTCCAGCCTCCTTTCCCGACCCCCTTAAAACCCATTCACCCACTCAGTTCGGGGCTCTGCATTGATTCCCGCATCCTGCGAGCCCGGGAGCTGGATGCGCCTGGCTCCGTTATGTTTTTAAATTCCTGTTCCCATTCCCGTTTCCCCTGCCAGTTCCGAACCGGTTCCTGTTTTTAACCGTCAGTCTTGGATGGACCACCCGGCTTTGGACCTTTTGCTTTTGTTTGGATTCCCCTTTGGATTTTCTCCTGGATTGTTTGCCTCGGCCACACCTCCCCCGAGCACCAGCGCACCAAGGAAACACCCCCTGTTTTCATTCTCGTATCCTGCATGCTTTTCTCCCCAGTGTTTCCTTACTACCCCGAATTGTGTCATCCACATAGGGTCCAGAAAGAACTGTTCCATTACACTCTGTCTCCCTGATATTCTAACAATCCCACTGTCACTGCAGTCTCTCCTCCTGCTGCTCCATTGTCAGAGAGACTGATGAGGCACAGGACTCTTCTCAGCTGTCAACAACCAGTAACAGTTCTGTCCTCTCAGTCACAGAGGAGCTCTGGACCAGTTTGAGAGCTGCATTTTCAGGTGGTAATTTAAATACGTAATTTCTTTATTTTTATTTCATCTTTTTTGTTTGCAATTAATTTATCTTGGGGTTTTTTTGTAATGAAATTGTTTTACTTTTAAGATGTAAGACCCAAATCGTAGGTTTAAAAAATACTTTGCTATGATTTTTTACATTTGCATCTACATTTGATGTATTTAGATTCCACTGCATTTACTCACAATCACTGAGCATGAGTTAGAGCACAAAACCCCAGAAATGCAGCAGATAAGTTGAATTTCCTGATGCCTTTAAGGATTTTGAAAGGTTCAGTTCTTTCAGGGCTGGCAAAGAATGCCTCATAAACTGAATGTGGATGTTAATTATGAAATCCAATTAACAATCCAATTAAATATCTCAAGATGAGACAAAACTATAAGAACTATAAGAATTGCATGTGCATGCATGTGTTGGTGTTATTTAATTTACATTTCTATGGCATTGAATTAGAGCTGCTGTTTAAGCTGTTGTATAGTTGTAAGTATTGTTTTAATGCAGCAGTAATTTATACATTTACAGTACCTGTAAGCACCTCAGGACACAATACAGGAGTGTTATCTGCAGTAGTGCTGTACAGTACAGTGTTGCTCAGTCTTGAATAATTAACAACAAGAAATGGCCACTTTAAATTCTATTTGGCAGATATTATTGATATGTGGAATTATTTATTATTTATTTATTCGAATGTATTTATTGTACTGTATTACTGTATTACTATATTTGTACTGTACTGTGTTGATTGTGCCTGGCTGCTGTAGCACTTGAATTTCCCAAAGGAGATTAATGAAATACCTACCTACCTTATGGCATTAGAATAGCTTGATCCCTACATTTCTATAATTGAAGATTTATAATGATTTTTTTTTATTATTTCAGCAATGGATAGGAAATACTGGTAAAGATTTCAATGAGAAACATATCCAAATAAGATACAACAGTCGGATATGAAAGTCCCTCTCGCGTAATGCATAGCAATAGTCACTAAGGAGACACATTTCAACCTCGAATTGCGGTGTTAGATTGTGGGAGGAGCATTCGCTCACTTCCTGTTTGAGAGTGAGCGACACTTCCTGCTTCAGATGTTAATTTAAAGAGTGATTATAAAAACCCACCTCTGCGCAAGAGCTTCTGTTTCGGGAGCAAAATGTCATAGCTGAAAAAGAATAAGAGCCGGAAGTGGACCTGCGGGGGAAGTCAGGAGCAGTAGATCAACACTGATCGAATCTGAAGAAAAATGGCGAAGTCGTTGTTAAATCTGAAAGACGAGCTTTTCTCTTTCATGGAGGTTTTGCTCAAATCGATCGTGGATGAAGTGTCAGAGGTTTTCCGAAAAAGAATGGTTAAAATCACACAGTTTGTGGAGGACAGTTTCGGGAGTGAAATTGCGCAGCTGAAGAAGGAGAACGAGTGCCTGAAGTGGAGATTGCAGCTGTGGGAGAAGGAGTCGGAAGCAGGAGGAGATCAGGGACAGACAGATCATGTTGGACACACGCTTCCTTGTGAAGTGACTGCAGAAATGAAAGAAGAAATGGACACGAAACTGCAGTTGTCAGGTCAGTGGGGTGACATTTATGAAGTCAGTGTGTGTGTGTGTGTTTAAAAACATTGTCTAACTTTCTCACTGGTGAGAATATAGTGGAGAGATGCAGAGTGAAGTGGGAAGACTTGTAGTATTGTAGCAGACTTGTGTATTGTATTGTGTATTATAGATGATTATTGACTCGATATTGTACATCCGAATCTATCTTGTATAATTTTAGTGTCATTGCTGACATTGTTGTATGTGTATATATATAAACTAACATATGTACAGTATATAAAAAAAAATCATGGTTCTGCCAGAAACTGAATTTCATTGTCTTAAGCCTTCTCTCAGTGTACTGCTAATGTACTGTAGATTCCAGTCAGCGTCTGTATTCCTTATCAGTGTATTTATTATGTTTTTAGGTTAATGTACTTTTCAATCCCATTTTGCTTTCTCTTTTCAAACAGCTCTTAGGTGTTTGACTTTTGTATATATCAGGTTTGAAAATGAGTTTTATTTAAGATGTTCTTCTATTATTCTTTGCTATCTCAAATTTACATTTCAAGCTGCTTTTTGTGTGGGTCTTACTTCCTTTTGAGCACTACTTTAAGCTCATGTTAAAGGTCCTGTCCTGTATTTTCAGGCTCAGAGGACAGTGCTCTCCCTGATGCTGGGGAAAGGGCTCCTTTTGAACAGCAGTACAGTGAGGAGGAGTGGGGCTTCAGTCTGATGCAGGAGACAGAGCTCACTGCTGCAGAAGGGAAAGAGACACTCAGTGAGCAGCACACAGAGAGCAGACAGAGTGTCGAAGATCTGGATGCTGTGCACATGATAAAGACAGAACCTAAGAGTGAGACATATGAGTTCTTAGTATCTGAGGACTTTACAGAAAAGATTAGTAATCTGGAAACTAAGAATATCACAGAAAGCTGTAATGAACTGGACCGTGTCTGTATACCACGGCACAAAGAAGAACTGGGTTGTTGTAATCCTACAGAGCAGGACATGGAGTCACAATTGTTTGACCCTGCAGAGCAGCAGATTGATGTACCTGGTGAAGAGAACAGTACTGAGTTACAGCACACAGAGAAGAGTCAGTACTGGGAGGAAAGGGAGGAGAAACGGAGAGGCCAACAGGAATCCGAACTTCATTCAAACAAATTAAAACATCGCCAGCTCACTACAGGCCATAAGATCAGGAAGACTCAATCAACACCTTGTTCAGATAAAGTAGAGAAAATGTCTGTACAGCACAAAAAGCAGCAATCAAGTAAATTAAGTCACCAGCACACTCACATGGGAGTTTTCACCTGCAGTCAGTGTGGTAGGAGCTTTAGTCGCTCATGCAATCTAAAATCCCACCAGCGTGTTCACACTGGAGAGAAGCCATTCACTTGCAGTCGGTGTGGGAAGAGCTTTAGTGTGGCATGCAGTTTAAAAAAACACCAACTTATTCACAAAGGAGAGAAACCGTTCAACTGTAGTCAGTGTGGTCAGAGTTTTAGTTCGGCAGGGAACTTAAAAACCCACCAGTTCTTTCACAAAGGAGCAAGACCATTTATCTGCAGTCAGTGTGGGAAGATTTTTAGTCGGGCAGGCAACTTAAAAACCCACCATCTTATTCACACAGGAGAGAGACCATTTAGGTGCGGTCAGTGTGGGAAGAGTTTTAATCAGCCAAGCCACTTAAAAAGACATCAGGTTGTTCATGCAAGATAATGCAATGCACAGAAATGTGGAGTTGCACAATGATTTCCTTAAAATTAAGTCTCTGTCTCTTTTCTAATCTATTGTGGCATGACTTGATCATGAAGTAAATCAGTATTTGGGGTCTAAAACCTCTTAGCAGAACTCACTGGTGCTTACATTTGTACAGTGTCTGATCAAGGTTTCAGAATTACAATACTCCCAAGTTAAACCTGTGTTATCATGTCACCATAATATATTTGTATATTTGTATGCTACTGACTCCAGTATTCTCTAAATCGAACCATTACATTTTTCACAGGAGTGAAATCTTAATCTTTTATTTGAAAAATACATATGTATGTATTATTTTATGTTCGATACATTTCTAGTTGTTTTGCTTAAAAACATCATCAGCCAAGCCAGTAGCAGAAACTATTGGACTACTTGGGGATAGAAAAGGCATAAAACATTGTGACATGACACATAACCTCTCCCTTTGTGTGGACATTGTTTTATTGTTTCTGTCTTCATCTGTCTCAGCTGTCCTGGTGGTCATTACTGAATTTAACTCCATTTCAGATGATAAAATGAATTACAGTAAATCTGAGGCTGTTTCTGTAGATGGATCCAACAACACTTCGGAGTCCTTTCCGAATGTTCCATTTAAATGGACTAAATTCACCCAACCTTAGAGAATTAGGGAAACTAAACATTGCAGCAATAATCCTAAATGTCCAAAATCACTCGGAACTCTGGCATAATCTCCCTCTTTCCCTTCTGGGCCAGATCAGTTTAGTTCAAATGAAAGTCTTGGTGTACCTTCAGTGCCAACATCTCCTCTCATTGTGTGTTTTCATTGTGTATGTCTTGTGTATTTTTTTGTTGTTGTCATTCTATAAAGCACTTTGAGAAGCCACCTTCAAAAGCTCTATATAAAATATTTATTATTATTATCAAGTCTTTTATACCCTCTGCATTGCTCTCCATGTGGCTGACCAGGAGGGTTATCACTGACAAGCACATGCCAGGTGTATTTGATGAGGTGAGAGGCCCAGACACAGGCTGAGTTTCTTTCAGCTGCTTGTAGAGAGGGGTGGTCTTGGCTTGTCAGACAAACTATTTTACAACTGGGCTTGTCTCTCCTGGTCATTGTGGGTTTCATTTCATTCTTATGTTAAAGAAAGATGATGAACATATTAACTAACTTTGGGAATCTTTAAGACATAGTATAAAAACGTTATACACATGATTGGGGATTTATTTATTTGAGGATGGCATCTTAATGTGTTTTCAGTAACTACAATCACGATTTAATCTTCTGCAAGAACGTTGTTGGGTTTTCTGCACACATGACACTTCGTCACGATGTAGATGCCTGCATCCCCTGATATTTCTCCTTGTAGCGATGTAGGAAATTTCATTAGGAAGAATAAAAATTTCACATTTTGTTTCTTCCTTCTGCTCTGTGTTATACACACTTGTAACACACAGGTAATGTGACTAAATGAGTTCATAAATGGGCAAGGGATCTCAGGTATGAAAATATGAGGAGGAGGCTAGAGGTTGTAAATTCTGTCTGATGAATGTTTACATGCAATCGATTAAGGAAAACCCAATATTTATGTTATTACAGAGATTACATACCACAACCTTTCTTTAAACAGAGTGAAGGATGCCCCTTTATGTGTACAATTCTGCAGCAAACTCGAAACATTCATTATTATTGAGACTGCAGATTATTTTCATGTTTCTGAGGTTTTATTTCCCAGGACCTGAGGGGTGGTTTTCATGTTAAAATAAAGGAGCCTGGCCTCTCTACCCTTGGCCTACCTTCTAATCAGCTGTGTTGATTAAAATACATTTCTGTCAGCTAAGAAATGTATCTTAATCATCAGAAAGAAGAAAAACACATCTGTTACACTTTGGTTTAGAGAATGTTTTAGTGTACTGCTCCATGAAAGGCTTAGTGCAGTTCTGAAGGGAAATGAAAGATATTTCCTGAAATCATGGTCACCTCTTATAGAGTATTGGCTAGTGGAGTTAACAGAATTACTGCTGAAGGGTCACTGTGTGATAAGGAGGAACACCTTCAGGCCTTCCATAGACTGAGGGAGGAGGGGAGCTCTGCTGGATGGAAGGGTGGCTGGATCTGAAAAGAAGAAGGGACAAATGTCACTAGAGATCTAGAATGGTGTAGGAGATTTTGTTTCTGTACTCATATCCTGTTGTATAGTATGTTAGTTGTATCCAGGAGCCTGCAGTAACCTCACCCTGCAACTCACAACTGACAGCCCACTGTAACTCACAGTTCTACTTTCCAGTTCGGATTTTAAAAGCTGAATGATCTGTAAACTCAAAATAATAACTCTTGTCTTTTTAAAGAATATTGTACAATAGTGTTTTCTTTAAAAACAACTTGCCTGTAAGAATTTAAGAAAGTACATAGGTAATGATAAGATTTACTTGTATTCTAATAAAATAATTCTGATGAAACATTTCCCTGTGACAGTTTTGTTACACCGTGGAAAACCAGCAACTGAGGGGGACAGATTTCGTGGACATCTGGTCTTTATTGTGTATAACTCCTGTCACAGAACTGCACAAACCTAAGTGCCATAAAGTGGTAACCCCCAAACAGAAAAAATGCAACAGTGTCTTCACCCGAAATGAATAACATTCCCTTTCTGAAAATGAAACAATCTTAGTTGTTCCAGACTTCCTGAAGTAGGCTGGCAAGCACAACAAAAGCAATTAAAAGTCAGTTATAAAGTTTTTAAGACTGTCTGGCCATGGAGAAGGGGATATGGACCGTTCTCTCACAGGAACGGACGGCTCCACAGGGGTGTCGACCTCGTCTGGGAGTCTAGTAGGGGCAGCTTCAGTCTCAACAATAGCTTTGGAGGTGGAGGTGGTGTACCAGCGTGACCCATCAGAGAGGCGGAAGGTGGCAGGACCCAGCTGCTCTGTGGCCTGTAAAGGAGAAGACTAAAAGACTGGAGCTTGTACTCCCGATTGGGTCTCCTGGTCTGGTCCCAATCCTGCACAGTGATTCCAGGCAGCTTCACTATATGACCTGTCATACCACCTTTTCATCTGCTGCAGTTGTTCTGCCAACCTGCTGTGGGTGCGCACTGGAGGGGTATGCTCGGAGCCTGTCCAGCGGTATTTGTAGCTCATGACCGAGCATGAGGAAGGCTGGTGAGCTGCCAGTCATGGCATTCTGTGTGGCCCTGTAGTGAGAGTGCAGAGGAGCACGGCTGAGAAGGAACAGCCCTCAGACAGGTGGGCTCTGATTTTGGAGAGTGTGATTGAGTCGTTCCACATCCCCATTCACCTTTGGGTTGTAGAACACAGAGACCCAAACCCTCCAGACACAAACTGTGGCCTGTTGTCTGAGGTGAAGACAGTTGGCAGCCCCCAGCAAGCAAAGAGGGATTCCAGGAAGTCTGTGAATGCCTGAGTTGTGATTGATCCTGTGGAGGCTACTTCTGGCCATTTTGTATGTAGGTCATAGACCACTATGAGGAAGTGCTTTTGGAGCAGGACACCATGTAGCTCCCCACAGATGTCCACCTGGAGGTGATCCCAGGGGCTGAAGAGGTGGCAGAGGAGGCAGGCCTCACAGTTTCTGATCAGTGTCTCTAAATCACGATCGATTCCTGGCCACCACACGAGATCCTGGCACCATTGTTTGACCTTAACAATGCCCAGATGGCCTTCATGTGTAGGACACATACTTGGAGACTGGCTAGAATAACCGTACAGGTCCCCTGGGCAACACTGGAGTCATTCCAGCAAGAGAGCTCGTCTTTGACATGAAGGAAGGGGCCCAGTTCAGCAGAGACTTTGGAGGGCCAGCCCAGGTGTATAAAGGTGCACAGCTGGGAGAGCACTGGGTCCTGTTCTGAGGCCCTTTGTAGGTCCTGGAGTGAGACTGTGGCCTGAAGTGGAGTGTGGAGCATCTGGATGAGGTCGGACTCGAGTGTGTCTGAATAACGGCCTCCAGGCAGGTTAGAAAGGAGCGGGACAGTAGATCTGCAACTGTATTTTCACATCCTGGAGTGAACTTTAGTGTAAAATAGTATTGATAGAGCCTCTCAGACCAGTGGTGGAGTCTGAGTGGTCAATGTCCTATTCCTGAAGTGGCGAGCAGCACAGTGAGGGCCTGGTGGTCCATCTGTAGCGTAAATGTACGACCATTCAAATACATGTGCCACATCTCACATGCCCAGACGGAGGCCAGGGCCTCTCAGAGTACTTCTGTTCAGTTGGACTGAGAGCCCAGGAGGTGAATAGGTTGGTGATAGGTTGTTTCACCCCATTGTGAAGATGGGACAGTACAGCTCCCACAGCAGTGCCGGAGGCGTCACTGGTGATGAAGGTGGGGCTGGAGAGGTCGAAGTGAGCCAGGACAGGCAGTGAGGTGAGCTGATGGCTTCAGAGCAGGCAGGCATCCAAACCGAAGGGGCATCCTTTTGCAGTAGCTGCCGCAGTGGGGCTGTAGTGGTTGAGTAGTATGGAGGAAACTGGCGGTAGTAGGCAGTCATCCCAAGGAAGGAGGTGACCTAAGCTGGTGTGGTAGGCTCTGGGATGCAATGAATGGTATCGATGTTGAACTGCAGTGGGGGTGAGGCCGGCAGCTGAGATGCAAAAACCTACAAATCCGATGGCATCAGTGGCAAACACACACATCTCTCCATTGAGGGTGAGTTGGTGGTGGTGGTGCTCATCATGGCTGGCAAGGGTTGGGCCATGAACCGCAATGTCATCGAGACAGATGACCATTCCTGGGATTCCAGCGAAGATAGTCGACATCACTTTCTGAAAAAGCTGGGGGCGGAGCTCAATCAGAAGACACCAATGTGTGTGACGACAGCTGTCAAGTTTCGACTGGCAGGGTGAAGAGGAATCTAGAGATAGGACTGACGAAGATCCAATTTCGTAAATACAGTGGAACCCGAGAACTGTGAGGTGAGCTCTTCCACTGTGGAGAGTGGGTACTTATCTGGTATGACAGCTTTGTTTACTGCCTTCAGGTCCACGCAGACTTGCAAATCCCTGGACTTCTTCTTCGCAACCAACAGATTGGACACCCATGGGGAGGTGTTGACCAGTTCAATGATGTCCCCCTCCTAGAGCCTCTGGAGTTTGGCGGTGAACTCACCACGGAGGGCCAGTAGGATGTGGCACAGTGGCTGGATGACTGGGCACACGGTAGTGTCAATCAGGGACTTGTGGTTAAAAGCAGTGATGCACCGCCCCGGTGGCGTGAGAGGGTGAACTGCAATTCCCGCAGCACCTGGGAGGAGACTCACACAGCTGCTGCGTGTGCAGCATGTCTGGGTCTTGTGTGAGTGAGTCTGGGCTGCCCAGCTGCTGCGGCTACTCCACTTGGCCAGCAGTGAGTGCAGGAGAAGGAGCAGGGCAGCACGCTAGTGTAGAGGACAAGGCAGCAGCGGTCTCCATTTGAAACGCTATTTGGATAGCCTTGTCAGCGTGAGGTCATCTAGTGTTGCAAGCAATCTTTCTCTGACTTTCACTCGAAAGCACTGCAAAACTGAATTAGGGATTCTGAGTGATGTCTGCATACAGACCCTGAAAGCTTTAACAACTCTCAGTTGCTTGTTGCCTTTTCCCCCGCAGTCAATCCATTATTAGGAATGCTTATCGCAGGTTGAAAACGGACCCTTGTTAGTCGAAGAAATCAATGCATTCATGATTTTACATGTTTTTAAAGACAGCTATACACACAGAAAACAAAAATGACACTGCTAATGTCCAAGCTGAACCACAGTGCACCTTTCCAAGCCATTTGATAAAGACCACCCACTGAGAACTGTAGCAGAACTTGATTTTTTAGCAACTTTTATGTCTTTGTTATACGTCTGTGATTGAAAGAACCATTTTTGGATGTTTATCACTTCTTTATTCTTTTCTGTGTGTGCACATTGATCTAAAAGTTACTGATAAGTCAGAGTAAGATAAAGTAAAAAATTCAGTACCCAAAACCACATATCTTATTGTTTTTTGTGTAGTTATATAAGTGAACAACCAAAACAGTCACATAACATCATGATCTAGTTTAATACGGGTATTCTTTTCATTTCTCGACTTTTTTTTCAAGAAATCCATGCAAGTTGTGAAACATGAAGTACAGTTCATGATCATCAGGGCTGAGGAAAAACTTCCATCTGTGAAGATAGTGCCAGCGATTTATTTTCTTTAATAAAAACCCACAAATGGAGAAATGCAATGTCTGTGACTTTCTGTGGCGTAATCTCAGCGAAAACAGGTCGAACTACAATAAGTAAACAATTGAGTACTTAAGTCAATATCACTGGGAATGTCCAATAATGACCAACATATTCATCCATGGAACTGGTATCCTCAGCTAAAATTTTTTAAAATTACACACACAGATTTTTTGCCAATCTAGATCTTTCGCAAAAATGATAGATCGCCAGCATTTTTAGGTTAGGACTGTAGAGTTCTGTTGTTATATTTTGGTATATTTACCTTAATTTTAATGAAAATGTAATGATAAATGTTTTAATCATTATATTAATATAGTAAATTGCAATATGTAGCATAAACTGTACATACTGTATAAAAAAGCTAAAGAACATGTAAAGTGATTAACATTTCCTTGATGTCGATTTACTAATTATGTCTCGGCTTCATTCAATTAATTTCCTTCGTGACAGGTAATTTCTTTCCGGTATTTTTTTCTGGTTCTGTTATTGATCACTTACGAACCTTATTCTCATTAGCAAAATGTCACCTACAGAGTCACTATGAAACTGGTATCGGGAAAAGTTTCTTAATATTTCTTTTGATTAGCATGCAAGAAAATTTTATCATTACCTATGGAATTTCCCGCCAGCGTGGAGCTTGAATTCACAATCTTGAGATTCAGTGTTCAAGAGTCACAGAAGAGGTCGGCCTGGTCTTCAGTTTGCCAACGATAAGGTCCGGCAGTGCTCCTCTGTAAAGCAGATTGTTCGGATCGGTTATGTGGGACGGCACTTCGATACTAAGATCGTTTGCAGTACACATATGGTTTCCCCCCTTCACGCAAAAAACATAGACGAAGGGCTGCTGTCTCCCAGATTTAAAGCGCTCTGGGTGCCAGCTAAGTCTCTAACAAACACACTATAAAGACAGGAATTACACTTGCTCACGTCACGCACGGAATGGCAAGGCTACTTGTTCCAATATTATCTAGTCTCATCTCATATGGTGCCGATTCCTGGTTTTCATTTAAGAAAGAGCACTGCAAACACCGTAAACAGTGCAAAATGTGTGATGAAAGAAGTCTTTTTCCCCCTTTGCCTAAAGCAGAACACAGCGGAGTCATGCCGTGGGTTGTGAGATCAAGATTTAAGTGGAGCACTGTCGTCTATGTCTTAAGCTACATGAGTTGGACATCCTCTTGTACACGGAAAGCACATTGAGATCCTCCGACATGAAAAATGCCAGATAAAAGCCATTTCTCATCCTTTCTCTTAGTGGTGGAGCTATCGCATATAAATGAGGCAACTTGCAAGGCCAGCAGGCTCAGTGCACACCGAACGCAGATGTCTCAGAGCAGTTGAGACGTGTCCAAGTGGCTCTCAAAGGACAACACTTTGCCGGTGCCGTGACTGAGTTGGCTAAAGCGCCTGTCTAGTAAACAGGAGATCCTGGGTCCGATTCCCAGCGGTGCCTTTCTTCCTGTCTTACTGTACAGAATTTATCCTTACGGGCAAATCCCATGCCTTTTAATTCAGGTGAATGCAAGTGTTCGTTTCCTTTCTGGAACAACTTGTTTTTAAAGAAATCTATACAGCTTGCGAAAGATGAAACACAAATCTTGCTTATCAGTGAAGAAGAGGTACTCCCAGCAGGCAAGCTAATACTAGCAAAATTTTTTTTTCAACCTAACCCTGAGAATGGAGAAAGGCGAGGCGCCTGTGGCTCTGCAGTTTAATCAGTTTGCGAGTTCGGCGGTTAGCTGAAAGAGTGGTAAATGGAGCTCGCCCCAGCCCGTCCTTATTCTTTTAAAGAGGATAAAAAATTAACTTCGCCACCATTACTACCAGCTTTAAAAGACTGCCATGGGCACGGAAAAAAACACACTACAGATGACTTTTCTGGAACCGAAGTAGAGATTCCTTTACGAACCAACTGATAAAGCTTACCCAGTGAATACTGTTAACAGAATGTGAAAGCACGGTCAACTTTCTAACTGCAACCAAAGGAACAACGGCAAGAAGCACACTCCACTCTATTTTTGATTTAAATCTGTCATGTGAGGTTTGTTTTTTGAACGCATGAGGTAAATCCCACAATCTCTATTGAACTTGGACAAAGTACTTCAAAAGAAGCGCTATGCGCAAAGATTTAACAAGCTCAACCCCCGCCAACGATTCGGTGTGAAGAAGCAGAACATTCCAGTTTCACAGACAGAAGCAGCACGCCAGCACAACCAACATTAAAACGGAGGGCACACTATGATTTGCATTGACAAAAAAGTGATCTCAGCAGACGTCGTTCCCTGCATAATGCAAAAAGTGGCAAAGCGCATTTGGGTTGAGAGGACGCAAGAAGGTTTTTGTTTTCTGCCTTGATGTCAAGCTGACAAAGTATCTTTAAACACTTTGCTTAGTTTCTCGAGAGACTGCCAAAAAGCAGCTCCCGCCCTTTTATCTGAAGTCAGCTACAAGGGGGTCTCAACAAAAGCACCTGGCAGCAGTGGGATTCAAACCCACGCCCCCGAAAAAACTGGAGCCTTAATCCAGCGCCTTAGACTGCTCAGCCACACTACCTGCTGTGCTCTTTCTCTTTGTCTCATTACTTGCCGGGAGGAAGCCGGGTGGCTTTTGCTTTTGTCGCCCGACTTAATGGCGTTATGACCGTGGAACCGACTGCACCTGCTTTTTTCTGAAAAACTATTACACAAGTTAAAGCCGAAGGAACTGTGAAAAAGGAAGAGAGTTTTTAGTGTGTTTGGGGTGAAATGAGCTATACAGGAGATAGCTGTGTGAATCCGTGGGTTTGTAATAAACTGAAGTGGAGAGTTGTAGGCAGTTGATGGAGAAGTTGATGTCTAGAAACAGAAGAGTAGTGGAAGATATGTTAACCGTATATTTGAGGGACGGGTGGAAGTTGGTGAAAAGATGCAGGAAGCACTCAAGCTGGTCATCAATGTATCGCTTGTAGAGGTCAGGGACATAGCCAGTGTAGGAAGCGTTCTTCTACCCAGCCGACCAAAATATTGACATGGCTGGGTCCCATTTTGGTGCCCATGGCAACTCCACTCACCTGTTGGTAAAAAAGGTTATTGAAAGAGAATGCATTCAGTGTGAGGACCAATTCTGCAAGGCGTACCAGGGTGTGGGTGGGTGGATTGAGCACTGTGCGTTTGTCCAGCTTGTGCTTGAGGCTGTAAGGCCGTCATTATGAGGAATGACAGTGTAAAGAGATGTGATGTCCATAGTGAAAATGTGGCATCCTGTTCCCTGAAATTGGATTGGATTGAATTTTTCCAATTTCAGGGCACCGAATGCTACAGTTTCATTTTCATTTCACACCTCATTACACCTATTCTGACTTCACACCTCTTGATTGGCCTCTCTTTCTGTCCCCTGCTCCCGCCTCTCACTCCTCCTCTCTCCCAGCCTTTGTTCTCCCGCTACATTACCTTTGCTTACTGCCTTGTCTTTCTAACACCTGAAGAAGGCTCCACGGGGGAACGTTGTGTTTTCTTTCTTCTTTTTTTCAGCAGGGAATAAACCTATTACTTGTTCCTTTGCAGCCTACGCATGCTGACGCAGCTACCCACCTGAACTACTACAACATTTAGTGTATGGCGCCTTTGTGATGACGTTGTCATGGAAATATAACTACCAAGGAAGCCACAAGAGAGAGTTCTCACCTGAGTAAGGTCTTTATTTCAATATTGCAATATTGGGAGCCCTGCTGCCACTTCGCCAAGTGCAACCAGAGACTCAATTTGTTACAAGCAGTACAGGGTTTTTATAAGACGTTGCGCTGTAAAAAAGTTCAGCACTTGGTCCCTTCTAAAACTTCCCCTTTCTCTAAGAGAAAACAGATTACATCATAGAGCGAGAGAAAAAGCACTAGATTTGTTATTCAAAGCTTATCAGTTACTTTCAGCTAATTCTAATGACCCAGACAGCATATATTGTTTTGGTACATTGTCTTCTAAACTAACCTAAACCGTGTACTTTGTTGACGAACTGTTTTCCGCCAATTCTGCACGTACTGTAGCATAGCAGTTATATCCTTGAAATATATTATCTAAAAGCACCAATATATTTTTTCCAAAGCTCTCTACATTTTTAAGAATCAATTTACTTATTAGATTTCCACTTCAATTCCCTCCTTTTTATTCTTGAAAATGATTAAAAGTTAGATTCTTCATATGGACTCCCAGGAGGCTCCCATACTTCGGATTCTTGCGTTCTTATCAGAACATACTGATGCGCAAACATATTCATTACCATATTTCAAAGCATTGGAATAATATATTTTGTACAGCAACACAAAAACAGGAAGACAAGTATCACAGCCCCTATAATCGGTGTTAGTAACTCCCCCCTGGCCCAAACAGTGATTCTAACCAGGAGAGAAAACCAGGTGTATCTTTAATGCCTCTTTCTTTGTCCACCTTGTCTCTCAGTTCTTTCAAATGTTGAATAGCGAGCGTAAGATTTCCGTAATCATCGTCATTTGCTGGAATAAATGTACAACAGGAGTCTCCTATTAAAGCACAGACTCCTCCAGATGCTGCATTTTGAAGGTCTAGCACGAACCTGTTCTGAAGTGCCATTAATCTAACTCCCCTTAATTCTTGTTTGATAGCGTCTAAGCCTTCTAACGTGATGTTAATAAACGAGTACATTTCATAGCGAGTAATTTGTAACCAGCGGGCATTAGCTACTGCCTGAATACTCAGTCCTGAGGAAAAAATCATTTCAGCTGCAGTAAATAGTCTATAGTCTTCTGGTACTTTAGAAATATCTGGACCATATCTGTCAGCCCAACTGAGAGCACGTTTAACCCTTGACTCCCTCTGAAGGGGCTTCATTGAATTTAACAAGTAAGAGTTTACTGGGACAATGAGAATGGAGTGGTGTAACGTGACTAGAGCACACACTCCTCTCCACTGGGGAGGAAGGCTATCATAAACTTTTGCACCACATTGCCAATACCAATCCATCAAAACCATAGTTCCGTTAGATAAAGTATGGTTAGTAACCGTGGCGCTACAGCCTCCTGTTCTTCCTACTGAGGGGCCACGACCTTTATTCTCATAGCAATAAGAGTGATTAACCCTTGAAGGCAGGTAAACTGCTACTTTAACAGGAGAATCAGTCCAGGTAATGTGATTCTTTAGGTAATCCCACAAAGGAGGACATTCTGCTTTTTTACTGGTAACATTGAAATGAATAGCAAAATGCACTGCTGGATCACTGGGAGAAACGAAGCCTAATGCTACTGTAGTAGACTTATTTATCCTTAGGCCGGTTGCATATGGATGCCCCTTTGAGTAGGTCAAATACGTTATGGTGAAGGTGGGAAAAGATCTAGGATCTGGCTTTGGAAATCCTGCCACTAGACTTATGCATTCAGAAATGTGACTACCAACTGGTCGGGGGAAAAGTTGCATGGGTGAGGCTGTAGAATGAGGCATTAAAGCACATACATAACAAGATGCATTAAATTTCTTTAACTTTACAGTATGATTTATAAATTTGTACCACAAATTACTCATATCCCCCTCATTATCAGTTTCATTCAGCCAGTTTGTATACAAAGAGGCTTCGCGTTTAGATTCTTCCTCTTTCTCGGTGGTGACAGGCTTCCACATAAAAAGGAAAAAGGCTGTGCACATCAGTCCCAAGCAGGTGATCCCCATCTATCCCTGTGGAGACATCACTCCTGCGCTTTGCTCAGTTCGTTTGTGACCTTTTTACAGTGGGAAGCATGAATTCAGGGCACCTGGCACGGCACCCTCCACCTGAGCGAACACCATTTCTTTTTCCTGTCTTTCACCAGAATCCAGTCTCCTTATTCACGCATTAGTTCTTACAGCACAGGTAAATCCCTGTGGGCTGGAGCCCAGCATTTTTCTTACCCTAATAGAGAATGGCCTAAAACTGTGATTATAGTGAGGAGCATACAGTTATTTCCATTCTAATACATCTGAGTTACACTCAGACTAAAAGCAGGGCTATTTACCCATGCCAATAAACCTAAATAATCACCTCTATCAAAGGGGATTTCTCCCATGAGCATCTTTTATAGCAATACAATCCCAACATGAGCTCTGATTATTATTTGTGGCTGACTGATAAAGTATTGATTCCATATCCCCATTTTATCAAAGTAAAGCTCCTTACACTTAACAGGTACACTGTCGCCCCCCCTCAGGAAGCTCAACAAACACAGAAACAGTGACAATATAATAATTAATGTTCACTCAGTCTCTGGTGCAGTGGTTCGGTGTCGGCGCAATGCGTAGATCCAGCGATCTCATCCTGTCACTCAGATGGCAGAGTCGGTAGTCAGTTGCACTTGATATGGTCCTTCCCAGCAGGGTTGCAACATCTGGCAGGGTATATCTTCCTCACCACACCCACTCGCCAGGTATCAGGTCGTGTCTTCCCTCTACTGGAGGTCTCCAAGCGTCCAGCACCTGTTCACCAGCCCCGTGCACCACTTCAATTAACAACCTACAATACTACAATAGAGAATTAGCAAATTCAACAATTCATTAGCCAAATTCGTCCCTCCAGGAAGTTTTGTTGATTGGCTTGTGATGATATCAAACAGGCTCTATTACACAGTTCTGTTTGATCCAGCCCGCATTCCATGGCGTTCCTTCAGTCTGATGTCTAGTCGATCTTTTAGAGTTCTGTTCCTTCATTCCACTGTTCCAGCAGACTGAGGGTGATCTCAGTCCATCTCACCCCGAATAATCCAGCCACAGCCTGTCCCTTGATCATAATACAAGTGGTAGGTCAGTGCCCACCGAGGGCTTATCTCCATCACCAAGTGTTTGGTAGACACAGAGGCAGTGACAGCAACCCACTGGGAAAACAGATTATAAGAGCCAAGGTTTCCCTTGACAATTGTCAATTTGCCAGTGCATGAAAGGTTCCTCAGGAGCAGGCCTTTTGAGCTGTAGCACCCGCACCTGAACTGTAGTTGAGTTCCTTTGATAAGCATCACATTGAGATACCACATAAGTGGCTACTGCTTCAAACACGGTCCCCACCCAGGTTTGGGTAACCGGCACAACATTTGACTCACACCCAGGTGTCCGACAGAGTGCATTTGTCGAGCTACAAAGGGCATTAGGCTGTGACGGCATGCAGGGTGTCCACTGTGCTGGCAGCACCACACTCTTTTCTAACCATGTCCTTTTCTCTGCTTTAGAGGCCTCAGCCTGAATATCCTGTAGCTGTCCCCTTTTCACCAACAGAGGTCTCACAGGGGTCTCAGACTCCTGTTCTACAAGTACTGCTCACTTGACAGCTGCATCTGCAAAGTTGTTCCCTCGAGTTACTGGAAACATTTCTTTATTATGTGATTTACACTTTACACTTTCTGCTGCAGGGGTCAAGGCAATTTTGTCTTTAGACTGCACTACCCCCCTTAAACCAATACGTCACTAGACAAGTTCGTTCTGAGAAGGCATTCACCCTGGCTTTATCACGTAGTTGGTTTTATACTCCTTTTTTTTCCAAGATCCAGTACTTGGAGTAGCCCGGCCTTATGGATTCCCTCATTAGGTAAAACAACCACAATATCACATAACTCTATTGAGTTAGGTTTACATAAATGCTATTTCATGCAGTAATTCCTTATAAAATGCTGCAGTCTGGGCCTAAAATAGGTCTGGGGTGTCCCCCACCCACATCAGTAGTTGAAACTGTACATATTTTCCCAAGCAGACTGTGACAGCTTATATTTGCTTTAAACACAACCCTTGCACCCCTTCTCCTGTAGCCTCCTGTTACCCGTTAGAAAACGTTATATCACATCTTTATGCTGTTTTAGTCTAAAAACAGGACAGCTGTGCTCCTGTGTCCCCCAGTTACTGCACACTGTAAGATTATTTCACTTTTATTTCAATCCTGAGATAAATTTAGGAAGGCTACAGAGGGGTTTACTAGATTAAAACTGTTAGTTTACGCACGGCTCTCGTTTCAGCTTCTGACATGTTCTTTAATTGTGAAATCAAGCCTCTTTCTTCCAATTTCTCCAAAAAACACATTTTTTTTTTAGTAACTGCACACCAGCTTATTAGTAGTTTTGTCTTTGGGTTTTATATCTCGGTATAACATTAAAGTCGCACAATAATTTCGACAAACTGGCGGCTCCCTTTTCTCCTCCTTGGGAGTCTTTTTACCTCCCATTTGCAGCGCTCGCACTTCTGCATGCATGCTTCGCGAGTTATTAAATCAAATCTGTCTCCGCTCTCCGTAATATCAGGAAAGCATAGTTGTACATTCTTGGCAACATCAGGTTTTAACACATTCAAGTAAATTTGTTTTATTACTGCGGAAGTATCTTCATTCACTTCCTTTTCATCGGCTAACCCCGAGTATACTATCCATAAAGCTATAAACCTTTCTGTAAAATCTGAAAACATCCTCACTTCCTTCTGCTGACATGCTGTTACTTTTCTCTAATCAGTTTTCGGTGGGTAATGCTCTTTCAAAAATCTCCACACTAATTCCCACCCTTCTCCCAGATTCTCTCTTAAGGCGTTCTATTTCTTCTTTTGCTTTTTCTTTTTCTACATATACAACTTCGTTTCGTTCAGCCATTGCTTTTAGCTTTTCCATCAGGGATTTTTCCGTCTCATCTATGATATTCTGTTGAATTCTCAAATATTCCTCTAAATATTTTTATCCAAAGGTTCATACACTTTTCTACATTCCTGTTCAGCCTAAATTCCGTCTGACAGTCAATATTTCTTTTAAGTTTCACTTTGGATTAATCAAACTTTTTTTCCCTTCACACCAAACCATTTTCACGTCTCCCACGCGCCCCGCGGAATCCCCCAGTCGAGACAAACTGACGAACAATCACAATACGGGAACACGGACCAGGTTCCAAATCCTGGCTTTAAACACACAGTTGAATCGAGTTACCATTTTCGGCTCTTCTGCGAGTACAGTTCTAGTTACTACCTTCAGCCGTACTGCAGTCGTGTACCAGGATGCAACACCTGGATTTTTTCACACGGGCAGGGCGAGACGCTACTCCTTCAGCAATCCCTCTTTTTCTACCCCACCTTCACAAAACAGACATCTAAAACACATACACCATTAACTCATTTTTTCTGTTGTACTTGCTTCAGCTTCAGGAAAACCCTGAACCCACCACAGCAACATGGAGAGGACAAGGGACTTTTTAGAAAAGAGGAGTCCTTACCTCTTTTTAGAAGCGGCCGCCTATCTTTTCCTCTCCATGTCCGTGTGGTTTAATTTAGATGGATACTTCTTCATCATTTGGGTCACGTATCCGCCAATCTGCCTCCTCCTTTTTAGAGGACGTTGTAAACCTTTAGGAACAATATGATCTAGCAACAAGGTTATGTCACTGTAATTAGGCTTAAGACAATCAAGAACAAGGCTTGCCTTTCTTTTAAATTCTTTACGGTCATCAGGCAATTTAGGAAAAGACTTAACTAATGCAAATAATTCACTAGGAGACCAATGTCAATGTACTGTACATATGCTGGAGTTCCTTCTGGACCTGGAAAAGTGCACATTGGCATTTCACAAACAAGTGGCTCCGGACCGCTTTCTAATTTCGGTGGAGACTTTTTCTTTTTAGTACGCATGGCCATGACTTTAGCTGCAGCTTGCTGTTCTTTACTTTCAAGACTAGTCTTTTTTGATGCTTCCCATTATTTCTGTGATTCCTCTTTCCATTACATAAGTTTTCCAATTCAATTTCTTTCCTTTCTTCTCCTTCTCTTCTAAGTTTCCCCTTCTTCAGGAAACTTCTTTTTCCTAATTCAACTTTCCTCTGTTCATTCTGATTCACTTACAAAGATCCTTCGTAGTTATGGGCCCCTAATTATCATATATAAATTATGTGCAAGTTCCCTTACACCTATTACCCTAGCTTTACAGTTCATGAACATAACATTTTTTTTTACTCTAACCCAGGCTATAATTGTTTCTCCGAATTTGTCGTACATGTACTTTTGCTGGACTGCTCGGTCCCATTTTCGTCTCTGAATTTTAATTTCCCATTTTTACCGATCGGTGCCTTACTTAGAACCTTATCACATTAACTACTCCGCAGAGCAAAAACCACACGTCTGTGTTAAGATAAGTTCTTTATATGAGTCCTGGACTCATCAAACCCGCGTGAGAACACCCCTGTGGCTCGCTTCTCAAACTATTAATTTTAAAGGATCACTTACTGACGTCAGAAAGCTGCCAATTCTCCAGACGCGTCTCTGGAAGGATAAACAGTTTATCCTCCGAGGTTCGTCCAATTTGCTAAAATTGTCCGGGTCCGGATGGAGTTTCAGCAGCCGTTCGCGTTCAGGTTTGTGATCCCGGACGAGCCCCCAAATTGTCATGGAAATATAACTACCAAGGAAGCCACAAGAGAGAGTTCTCACCTGAGTAAGGTCTTTATTTCAATATTGCAATATTGGGAGCCCTGCTGCCACTTCGCCAAGTGCAACCAGAGACTCAATTTGTTACAAGCAGTACAGGGTTTTTATAAGACGTTGCGCTGTAAAAAAGTTCAGCACTTGGTCCCTTCTAAAACTTCCCCTTTCTCTAAGAGAAAACAGATTACATCATAGAGCGAGAGAAAAAGCACTAGATTTGTTATTCAAAGCTTATCAGTTACTTTCAGCTAATTCTAATGACCCAGACAGCATATATTGTTTTGGTACATTGTCTTCTAAACTAACCTAAACCGTGTACTTTGTTGACGAACTGTTTTCCGCCAATTCTGCACGTACTGTAGCATAGCAGTTATATCCTTGAAATATATTATCTAAAAGCACCAATATATTTTTTCCAAAGCTCTCTACATTTTTAAGAATCAATTTACTTATTAGATTTCCACTTCAACGTCACTCCTCTACTTAATGAATTTCCTTCATTAAAGAAAGGCCATTTCTTTTTGATATTTTTCCGTTGTGATTTTTGATAACGAACAAAAAAGTATGTACCATAGTCTTAATATAAATATAAACATAAACATTGTTGTCATTTTAAAATATTTTAGCTGAGGATGCAAGGGGGGCTATGATACCTTGTGAAACATGCAAGACAACTGTAAAAGTGGCCGGTATTTGAATAAAATTGGCGATCAAAAGAAAACCACAATTCATGTGGTATTATCATCAATATTTTTCTAAATCGATGTTCAAATGAAGGATTTGAAGAAACTGTGAAAAAAGCAACATTAATAGCATGGGATTTTGATTTTTGATCTTTGCACCTAAAGAATTAATTGGATTTCCGTAAAGGTCCCACCCTACAAACAGCACAAAGAATGAAACACACCCCCTTCATAAGTGCTGGGGTGTGCTGTTGAATGTTTCCTCTGATTTGTAAAATGATCATTAAAAGATTTTAGGCTCCAGTCCTTCTGGGGGCGTAGGTTCGAATCCTGTTGCTACCAGATGTTGCTGTTTTAAGAACTTGTTTCCTCCGATTTGTAATACGATCAGTAAAAGAGGTTTTTGTTAGTCTCTCAAGAGGCTGCACAAGGAGTTTAGAGATAGACTTTCTAAAAGACAGACTGCCAGCTTAACATCAAGGCAGAAAAAAAAATGTTTTGTTTTCTCAACAAAATTGCTTTTTGGCACTTTCAGCTTTACATAGGGAGCAACGTCTGTCGAGATCACTTATGAGCCAGTGCACATGGTAGTGTGCCAGCAAGTACATTTAATATTGGCTGTGGTGGTGAGCTGCTTTTGTCTGTGAAACTTTTACTTCTTCATGCTGAATCATTGGCATGGGTAGAGCTTATTAAATCTTTGCGCATAGCGCTCCATCAGAAATATTTTGTCCGTGTTCAAAAGAGATCAGGGGATTTACTTCATGCTTTCACAAAGCATACCTTACACGAAAGATTTAAATGGGGAATTGATTGTGCATCTTGATGTTGTTCCTGTGGTTGCCTTGGTCACAAAGGTGAACGTTCTTTTACGTTCTGCTAGAGTATCTTCTGGGTGGGCTTTATCGGTTGGCTCGGATAGGTCATCAGTGCTCCATCTCGGGAAAATAATCAGCACTGTCATTTTTTCCTGTTCGTATAGCCGTCTTTTAAAACATATAAAATCACGAGTTCACAGAATTCTCCAAATAACATCGATACATTTTAACCCTGCGGTTAGCATTCCTTCAATCCAATAGTTTTCCTCTGGGTAAAAAGTGGCGCAAAATATAGAGAGATGATATTCAAAGATTTCAACGTTCTTATTGGATTGCCTGTATGGAGATATCGCTCAGAATTCCTAATATGATTTTGAGTTCAGTTTTGCTTTACTACTTTCAGAGTCTTTTATTGACCTTGCTGAAGCAGAGAAGTGATATAATCACAAATGTGACCAGTTTTGCTATTGTTTCTAGTTAATAATGATTATTGGGAGGAAAAAAAAAACAGCTCCTTGCATTAAGAGCAAGAGCAACCAACACGCTCGCTGGTTGAGTTGGATATTTTCCGTGGTGCTCTTCCTCAGCTGCAAAGTTATCTGGTGAGCAAGGGCCACTGAGAAGGAGTCTGAATCCGTCAAGAAGACAGGAATTCTAATGTAGCACTGCCGTCTTTTGTACAGAGATCTGTTTCTTCCTTATTGAGTGTTTTGGTGTTTAAGAACATGCTTCCAACCTTGAATGCTAGTTTCCAAAGATGTGTTACTGGACCACAGATTATCTTGAAAACGTTTGGGATGCACTGGGCGGGATTCAAACCTGACTCAATTATTTGGAAAGCAGCTGTACCACCAACGCACTTCTGAGAAGCACCTGCACATTTTTGCAATTCTCTCTCTCACCTACAAAGTTATGAAGACACAGATAGATGACCAATGAACACTAATTTAATTCACTCAAGGCTCCACTCTTTTGTTGTGATGACATTTAAATTAATATTAGCTGTGATAAGGTGTCATTTCTATCTCTTAAAGTTTAAGAGCCTGCTCCTTTTTTCCTTGTTTAGAAATATTATAAATAAAGTTATCTGGGAGCAAGGACAAACACTACTATAACTTATTTGCCCAGCCCTAACACCTGTGTGCATTGATAAGACATCTCAAAGGGACATATTAAATAAGAACACGATCCTTCCTGTTACCATTCCTGTGGTTGGAGTGTTGTTCCGACCTTTTTTGTTCTTCTACAATAATTGCAGACAGGGCTTTATCACTGGAGTTGTACAGAAGAAGTGTGCATCGGTCCTTGAAAATCATCAGTACTGCTGTTGTTCTATGCATAGTTTAATCAAGAGCACTTAAAAGATGCAAAAAGCTTTCAAAGAAAACAGAATTGAAAGACAGTCCAGTAAGGAGGTAGAAAAAAAGCACTCTCCCATCGGGGAATCAACCACTGTCACTCGTGTGACTGGATACAAAAATAACAGATTCATTTTTGCCCAGTCTCTGGAAGTTTCGATGCGATTATTTTTCCTTCCTTATTCCTTCATTCCCACGAATTTGCTCTGTAGTAAAGGAAATGCGAAAGAGAGAAACCACAGGCATTCTTCGTGTGTGGTGGAGTGTGTTCAGAGAGCATCAGTGGTAGAGTGCATGCTTTGCATGTATGAGGTCCTGGGTTCATCTTCAGGAGTTTTATATTCTGTTGAGTAAAAAAAAAGTATAACAAAAGTACAATATACTGAACAGCATTTATGGTTACATCTATATTAAAATGAAGGTAAATATACCAAGATATTAAAATACAATTGTACAATCCTAACCTAATAATGCTTGTGAAGTTCTCCTACAAATCTGAACAGTGATTTTGAAATATCATAGCTGAAAATGCAAAGGGAGTACAAAGATCAAATTCAATGAGTGAAATGATTTTCTTGGAGGTTGCCGATGTTGGTCATTATTGATCATTCCAGCTGATATTGACTTAGGTACTCAATTAATGTTTACATGGGAATCACGAGAAGTGCGCCACTGGGTGGGATTGAACTACCAATTTTCCGCTTAAGAGAAAGAGTAACAAGAAATAACATTTTGCCAAGTTATATGAAGATTCAGATAGAGGAACATACCAGTGAACAAAGAAAGTACAGACAGGATTTGAACCCATGATGTCTGGGTTAGGAGACCAACAACTTACAACTTAGCTACAATGCCCTAAGCAGCTGTTAACCTACTAGACTATGTTAATGGAGGAGCACAAGTTTCCACAGGAAGTTTAGTCCTGCTCCCAAAGCAGTATGCAGCAGCAATATCTGATAATGGTACTGTCACTGCTTGTGAGCCATGTGTTCCAGCTGTCAGCCTACTATACCATGTTTAACCAACACTAATAATATTAGTGTTGTAATAGAGGAGCAAGAGAAGCGCAGTCTGTAGAGCTTGCGACCCTTAATTTCAGAATTATGGATTCAAGGGTCGTTTGTGTCCTTTCTGATCCCTCTAATCTTTTAGTAGGACAGTGCAAGAAGGACGTGACAGTGTACAGTGACCCCCAAAGTCTTATGAGCTTTGTGTAATTTAGCTTTCTTACCACTTTGGGTCTTGATTCAGATATCGCGGTTAAAGGAAGGGGTGAGCAAAGGTTTTTCTAAATTGAGGGTGATCTGCTCATGAGTACGTATAAACACCTGAGAGTTTACTGTTTGAAGACCGACTTTGACTTTGTCGAAACACTGCTGCTTCTTAATTTCACATAATGGTATTTAGACATGGCAGAGTAGTGTAGCCCTTGTGCAACTTTGATTAGCATTTGTTATTCGGTTTTGAGGTCTGAGGGGCGTAATGCAAATCAAGCTGGTGAATAGAATAGCTAAGAAATCCAAGAAGCATGAAAACCCACGGATTTTAACAGTGCAGAACACACAAATTGCAGTGTTGTTGCTTTCTTCTGCTGCTTTTATATTTTGGTCTTTGACTTTTGAATGCATACCTTACCGGAAATCTTTCTTCACTTACAGACAGCTCAAAAAGGTCATAATGCAGAAATCAGAGCCCATTTAAATGTTCCTTTCTGCTAATCACATTAAAGTGTTGAGGAAGCATTTTCCTGCCCATCATGTTCTTGATAGGCGGTTTTTCTGTTTTCCTCCTATTGTCATTGTCAGCGAGCACAATAAGACAGGAACAATGCACAATAAATAAAAAAAATAAGCTGTCAGAAGTGGGATTTGATCCCACGTGTCGAAGAAAACTCTTCACTCAGGTTAGGTGTGGTCAAGCCGAGTCCTTTATTTATGCACATGAGGAGGATAGATCATGCAGATCTGAGAGCAATCTCTCATACAGATCTACAATAATCTAACTCCTCGAGATGATAAATGCAATGAGTTTTATACAGTAGACACACACAGGAAAGCTCACTCCAAGTTTCCATATTAGGAGATGTTTTTCTCTCTACAAACATTTCTTTGTAATTGACCACGTTCTTCTTAAGAAGCAGTTCTACCTTGCATACAGACAAAAGGAAGTATAAAAATAAACGGTGTGAAAATGAGCTAGACATTCTGCGGTTTGTAATATCAATGTCAGAAGGTCAAATAATATGCTTGAATTATCCTTTTATACTGTTGCTAAGCAAAAGGCATATGAGCTAATAGAAAAGTCACAATTTTATAAGTAGTATAAAGCGACACCTTTAGTCAAACTTTTGACAGGTACCACGCCTCCTTATTCCAGCCAGTGGGAGTCAGCGGTGAATGGATGTCCCGCCCCCTTACCAGCCAATGGCGTGTTGTTATGTGTGCATGTCCCGCCCCCTCAGGAGCCAATGGTGTGTCGTTAAGGGTCGGAACTCCTGCCTTCCCCCCAGGCCGGTCGGTCCGGAGCCTCAGGGTCCCAAAGCCCCAAGGCGGCGCATCCCTCGCTTTAGGTGTGTGAAAGGTTTGGAAGGTGTATTGGTTTGGAAGGGGACCATGTCTGCAGTGGGGTTGTGTGCGCTCTATTATAACCCTAGGGAATCGGGTAGTTACGGTGGCGTAGAGAGTCTGGTGCGGGCCACGAGATCCCGGAGTGTGAGCGGCGCCAGCCGCGGCCGGGTGGCCGAGTGGTTGTCTGGCCAGGCTGCTTATACGCTGCACAAACCAGCGCGCATATGTTTTAAGAGAAACAGGACGTTGGTGTCCGAAATGGACTGGCAGTGGCAGGCCGACTTGGTGGACATGAGAGAACACCACGAGTTCAACGACGGTTTCTGTTACATCTTAACATGTATAGACATGCTGTCTAAATACACTTGGGCCGTGCCGCTGAAAACCAAGACTGGAGGGGCCGTGACAGGCGCCTTCCGAAATATACTGCAAGAGGGGCGTGCTCCTAAAAAGCTACAAACGGATGAGAGTAAAGAATTTCTTAACAGGACCTTCCAAAATTTTCTCAAACGTGAGAATATTGAACATTTCGTTACGGCCAGCGATGTGAAGGCTAGCGTGGTCGAGAGGTTTAACAGAACTATTAAAACAAAAATGTGGAGGTACCTGACACACAAAAACACCTTTCGATATATCGATGTCCTTTCAGATCTTATTTACGCTTATAACCATAGTTACCACACGACTATTAAACGAACCCCGGCTTCTGTTACGTCCGACAACTCCCTTGAGGTGTGGAGAACAGTCTATGACGAACACTTTAAGAGAAAACCGTCAAAGTTTTCATTTAATGTGGGTGATCGTGTGCGGGTGTCCAAAATAAAGGGAGTGTTCGAGAAGGGATATGAACAAACCTTCACAGATGAAATTTTCATTGTCAAAGAGCGGGCCTTGGCTCTATTACAAACTGCAGGACTACGCAGGCGACGACATTAAGGGCTCCTTCTATGCAGAAGAGCTACAGAAGATAAACCCCGATGTTGAGAACGTCTATCGCATCCAAACGATTTTAGCAGCCAGGGGTTGTGGCAAAAACAAACAGCTTTTGGTAAAGTGGCGCGGCTGGAGCGATAAATTCAATAGTTGGGTAAAGGCTTCCAAGGTCCGGGACATATAGAGGTGGTGAAAAATGAACCCCAATGGTTTCTATGTGACGCTGGCCAGTAATTCATCCTCAAAGATGTTTCCAAAGAACACCAACGCGTGCTTCACAGAGCATCTGGCAAAGGCGATTGACCTGGACGGGAGCTGGGAAGTGGGCCTGGTCGAGCTGCACTATCCGCATACACTAAACACTTTTGATGAAGACAAAGTTTTTCTGTTCGTCAGCGAGGAGCTCAAGACTACCTGGACATGTACCTTACCGAGAGGGTACTACAGCAACATCGAGCAGCTCTTGCATGAAATGAAACGGGCTGCGGAAAAATCCAAGTGAACGGCTGTAAGTCTTAAATACAACCCCATTAGCCGGTCGGTAAGGATTGTTAGTGATAAACGGTTTGTTATACAGGTGCATAACCGCCTGGCGAGGATGTTGGGTTTCAAATCGGGTGTCGGGGGTGTAAAATCACCGCACCCCGTCGATATGACTGGCGGATTTAACACCATGTATATATACACCGATATCATAGAACACCAGTTAATAGGCGACGTCTACACACCGCTTTTGCATTGTGTGCCCTTCAGAGGCGTGGATGGTGAATTCGTCACAGTATTGTACGACAAACCCCATTACGTGCCGGTAAGCATCGATCATTTTAACAACATCACTATTGAAATAAAGACGGATCAAAATGAGTACGTGTCTTTTGCATTTGGAAAGGTCATCGTCAAGCTGCATTTCAGACCTGTGAAAGCGACAAACATCTAAAAGGATGACGGTCATCAAGAGCTACGGGGATCCTTCTTTGTATACGCACTACTACAAACAACAGGCTGGTTATGGATTACCAGGATTTTCAGGGCTACCGGTTCAGTACGGTGCGGGTATCGGGGGTATTTTCAGAGCGCTAAGCGCAGACAGTCAACTCATAAAAGCTTCAGGTCGACCAAGAAGAGGGGCGTGACACACCGCAATCAACGAGATACGAAATGAGACATATTTTAAATATGGCTTTTGTTCACGGCGGGTCTGCAGAATGCGCCAAGTCGGAGCTGGATATGAGACGTCAAGTCATTTACGACTTCAGCTAAAAAGCACGGGAGGCCACACAACCTGCACATAAAGATGAACACCAAACAGCTGGAAGACATTCTAACCCGAGACCGCTACACCCGAGACAGTTTTCTAGGCGTGTTCCCCAGTGATGCCCTACCGCGCGAGAGACTGGCGTGGCGCCCTCTGAGTTTAATAGTTAATACTCACCCACTTGACCACCCCGGGGAACACTGGCTGGCTATTTACTTACCCGACGACGAGGGCGCAGAATTTTTCGACTCCTACGGATTTTTACCCGAAGCCTTTTTCTTTCCCAAGAACATTATTGATTTCTTAAACAGAAATGCTAATTCCATATTTTACTACAAAAGACAATTGCAAGATTCTTTTGCAGTGACCTGCGGACTACATTGCATCTTTTTTCTATACCATAGATGTAAAGGCTTATCTTTTAGAAACATTTTAGAACTTTATTCTATGGATGCAATCCAGAATGACCGCATGGTTGAAATGTTTCTGAAAAACGGACGACATGTGAGACGGAGACCCCTGTACCCTTTTAAGCCATTTGAAAATACGAACCCAGTGGGCAAAAGACGTATAATATATGTCTATTAAACGAATACCTTAGACGTCTAAATGTGGTCCGCAATTCGTCTAGAATGAAATTCTAATATACGTCTATTGTTATACGTCAATTATACATCTATGATTAGACGTTCATTATACATAAATGGTTGGAGTTCTATTATATGGATAAATTTAGAGGACTATTATACATATATGGTTGGAGTTCCAGATAACTTTAGAGGTCTATTATATGGATAACTTTAGAGGACTATTATACGTATATGGTTAGAGGTCTATTATACGGATAACTTTAGAGGACTATTATACATACATGGTTAGAGGTCTATTATACATCAAAGATAGGTTTTGTAGGTGTAGAAACAAGTAAACCAAGCCAATGATTTGGTTTAGAAATTTATTCTGAAAATACACATTCACACCTGAAAAATATGTATTTCAAATTATACATTGTATGCAATCAATCAACAATCAACATATGGGCAATAATCATAAAAAAACACAACTAGTCTTAAACTTCAGCTACAAATTCTGGTAACATCAATATACAGTATAGTAATGAAAAACACAAACTAATTACATTAACACACTATCTAACTCAAAACCACATTTTGATTCAAATATAAATTTTAAAATGTACAACTTCTATATTTCCAAGAAAAAAAAAATATTACAATGGAAGTTAAGATGATTTTTGTCCACCATTTGCAAACCCTGTCTAATTGTCCTAACAGGACCAGAAACCTATTATTTTCAGTGTCCAGATCTCTTGGCCCCCTGCCTTGCATATGCATTCTTCAAGTAATGCATTGCGTGCTCCTTTATATCTTTTTCTGTCGATGTAGGGTGGGACTTCAGCACCGCAGCTAGGAAAATTATAAATTAGAAAAATATATAATATTACTACTCAAATAAATGATGGTTAATATCTTCTTGAGTATAATCTAAAAAATGAACCATTAAGGTTTACTAAGCTCAAAGCTGAAATAAATGGATAAAATGTGGCTTGCATCACAGCAATTGAGCAATAAAGTCTGTCCTAATTAAAGAGTACCCAAAGTTTGAAAGTACAACATAGAATATGAGTACCTTTAATTACTCTATAAAGATTTGTGTCTCCCAGGCCCCTCTTTTGTTGTTTATCTTTTCGGTTTCTGCCAGCGAAGTTGAATTCTGTCATCAGTTCATTTGTCATAAGTCTGAAAACCAAATTATCACTGAGTTTAGACATTTTTTCAAGTGAGTTTCCACTCAACATTTATTTACTCAAATATTTAGGATCAAATGTAGTACTGTAATCCTTATATTTTAAAAGACAATTTTGCAGTTTTACACCTTGCACATTCAGTGGTTAACACATAGGTATCTATAAGCTCAATTCTGTGGATATGTTAATTTGATCGAAGTAAAAATGTAATGTAAAAACATTTTAAAAAATCAATAAGCAATACCTTGACAAGACTGTGAAAACACTCTCTCTGACATCACTGCCGCCTACTCTCTGAAGTTGGTTTATCTGGAAATAATATTATATTAGAAATAATATTAGAAGCTATTTTTACTACTAGATCTTCATTAATCAACTAATCAGACATACCCATTTACACATTCATGGAACAAACACATTTTCACATATTAACTGCACTTTTTTGCAGTATTTTCTCAGTCTAAAAATACAAAGTGACCATTTTTCAAAGTAAAAAAAAATTGTAGTAACTTTTTAGAACATGAAAACACTTTATTATGCCATTAAAGGATAAGCAAGATTATACATTATAAACTAAAAATATGAACGTATGCCAGAGATGGATCATATTAATCAGATGTAGGCTATAAAATTATGACCTATCTGAAACCTAGAATATTAGTAGTGAATATTTTCTACACCACAGTGAGAATACAATATCATACCAGCAGGTTTTGATTGTCCATGCTGTCAAGTGCTTGCTCGTATGCACAGAACTCTTCCATTGTGGTCAGCCTCCTGATGTGGAATTGGGAGTCCACCGGTTCTGTGGACCTACCCAGGCATAGTGCTAATCTCTCCATTGTGGCCGCTGGTTCATTTTCGACTGTCGGCTATTAATAAGTCCTCTATTTGACTTGATCAACACCAATCCCTAGAGATTAAATCAGTGAAAGATTTATTTGACAGTCTGTCCTGAGCTAAGTCTTTCAAGATAGTCTTTGTCAGCTGAACATCAAGGCAGAAAAAAGCTTTAATTTGTCTTCTCAACAGAAATGCTCATTGGTCCCTTCAGCTTTATGCTGGCAACAACAGCTGCCGAGAGTCAGTGCAAACCATAGTGTGCCATCAGTTCCACTTAATATTGCTTTTGGCTACACCACAGAGAAAATATAATATCATGCCAGCAGCAAGGACTCGCTCGTGTGTACAGAACTCTTCCATTGTGCTCAGCCTGTGGAATGTGGAATTGGGAGTCCAACGGTTCTGTACACCTTCTCACACACCTCAATTCATCCCTCATCTCTATCAGGAGGCCCAGTACCTGCTTCTGAAACTCTGAAATAATTTACATTTTATATCAGCATTTAAAAGGAATTGGGTTAGGATTTTCTTACACTATTGTCACATTAGCATTACTGTAGTGTTGCTAATGTGCTACATGTAATTTATAATCTTAAAAATAAAAAATTCCCACATCTGTAGTTCATTTTAACTGTACTTACTTCCTTCTGAAAGAGGATATCTCTCTTTCTTCTCTTCTGGTCTGGACATGGTCTTCTGCCTGGGAGACTCTGAAAAGAATTCAGTTATGGAAAACATTTACTTTATCACATAACTTAATATTTTAATTTAGTCATTTAGTTTGTCATTGAACTAGGATTCTATAAACAATGTCAATTAAACTCCATTGGTGTATTTATTAAAAACATAGCTTCAATTTTGAATATGTTTGTGTCGTTTGTAGCATTGTGGTAAAACACAACACATTTTTATTTTGTATACGAGCCTACACATAATTAAAATACATTCTGTGTAAAAGTATAATATGGGTAGATTTATTTATTACTTTATGCAATAAAAAATACATACTTTTCGACATTTCTGTCATCTGGCCAATCCTGGTTAGATACTAGAAATTAAAAAGTTAACAATAATCTCATACCTATCATATCTATCATTTGCAGAGGGATCATAAACTATTCTTAAATTTAATAATTTAATTAATATGATAAAAGTAATGTACTATTGTTCATGTCTACAAAGCCTTGTGTTAAAACATTTATAAAGCCTTATTTCCTCACCTGATCGAGATGAGGGAGAAGGCGAGGGTGAGTGGGAAGCTGAGGAGGCATGAGGCTGAGGAAGCTGAGGTGACTCTGGGGTTCGCTTGAAGACTTTGGTCTTATAACTTGCTTAGGGCTTCGAACTTTGCGTGGTGAGGTCACAATTTGGACTACCTGGGCTGTTAATATAATATCGCAGATTTATTTAATATTTAAGTATGGACGTAAAATGTTCACCAGTCCAATAATCTTTTAATATAATTTGTTTATGGTAGACAGTTCTCCAGACTTAGGAAAGTACAGTGACATAACCTCAGACGTAATAAAAAAAAAATTAACTTGTAAAATGTATTTAAAAAATAAAAACGATTACAATCTAATCTTTCCACGTTTGATCCCAAGATCCCAAGAAAAATAAATCTAAACAGAGAGAAAGCTATGCTGAAAGTTTATTAAGATACTTAGAAGACAAAGATATCAATTTATGTTGCATTTGTCTGATTGTGAATCAAAAAACACATATATAAAACAAAACGCGATTTAAATCAATATAAATGTTTATATTGTAATGCCTAGGTGACTATTCATTGTTATTAAAATGACTTAAATTCGATCATGTTGTGATATTTAGAAATATAAATTTGTTTGATGTGAGTGAGGTTTTATTTAATCTCTGACCCAGGGAAACGTTTCATTTTTTCAAAGAAATGTTTGTTAAAAAAGAAAGTCATGGCTCCAGCAGGATTTGATCACAGACCATTTGACATGGGAGTCAGGAACCTAACCCACAGCGCCACCAGCAAGGTCACATACACAGTCCTGAAAAAGCACTACAGAAACATTATACAGCCAATGTACAGCGTGTACTATTCTTGTGTTGTGGTACATGAATATAATTATATCGTTATTAATTTCTTTAGATACGTGATTCCATATTATATTCCCTTTTAATCAAATTCTAAAAGTATGCTTGTTGACTCCGGTATCACGTTAGTTAAAGACTTCGATGCTTAAAATGTTTAGGGAGAAATGGAATACTGGTGTGTATGTTTTCTTTAAAGTACCGAGACCAGCCAAATACTGTATGTTTAAGTTCCAAAATTAATATCGTTTATGGCCTTCACACGCGTTACAGTATGCTCCTATTCTTTTTATGCTCAGGTACTAAGATTTCCCTTCATTGGTAAAATTCCATATAAATATTCAATACTTAAACGGGCACAGTTAAGACATTAAATATACATATACATACTGTATACAGTAAAGTTTGCATACGGTAATTTGTTTATGTTCCTAAATCAATCTCTTTTATGAGCATGTGAAAGGCATGGTGAATCGATTCTCAAAAATTACTGTACTTTGCATGATTGGAAACAAATGTGTGATTGTGAAATGCTGTGGTGTTACTTTTACAAAGACGGTCAATGAAAAAAAGAATGTGGACCAGGGCAATACTTTGAGTTTACAGCTTGTCCTAGGTCATTCATTATTAATACTATTAGTAATATCTTCGTTAAAGACTTTGATGGCGACAGCTCAAACATGAGAGGTTGAGCTTTATTAGCTCCACCTTGCAGAAATTCCGGATACTATTATTTTGCTAGCGGTATTATAGGAGAATTTACGGTAACTCGCGGTAGACTGCGTAAAGCGCACTGCAAAATAATGCGGTATCGCACGCTTGTTTTGAATGGCTGCATCAATATAACTAGGACTAGTTATCAGTCTGTGCTTTCTGTTGGTTTTACAACTATTTTTTCTTAACGATTCAGAACCTCCGTCCATGTAGCTGCAAAAATGAACGCTTGTGGTACTTTTCGCTTCAGGCAATACAAACCGCGAGAGTGACGAAAAATGTGAAACTGAACTTCATCGCAAATACCAGATTGCTAGTCGTTATCTTTTATCATGAAGCACTAATCAATGGCAAGTAAATTATTTTCGCAGTAATTACTTTATTTACAAGTGTATAATAAATATAGTAATAAATATAATAAATAAATGAATTACTGCAAAAATAATTTACTTGGTACACTGTGCAGAGTGCTGTATACTCCTAGTTGCGGCACACACGATATATACAGTAGAAAAGCTCAGGCACTGTGTTAGATGTGTTTTCGACGTTTATATGCGTTTATTAATGTCGTCGACTTTACGGTTGCAGTCCGACGTTGATTATACATCGCAGCGACGTATATATACGTATAGCCGTATTTTTGTCGTGAATATATGTATATTCGACGAATCACTGCCCACTGGGTCTTGACTGGGTGTTCTGTACTGCTTCGTTATTTCGTTCAGATTACCTATGTGGTGTACAGAAAAAACCCGACTGCGTGGTATAATTTTCAGGTTCGGCACCATCAGCACCTGCAAACACCTCAGCTGACCACAATGTGATTTGAACATGCAATCTTTTGATCTGAAATCGGACACGCTACCGTTGCACCACGAGGTCACACACAACAAGTACTTCTAATTTCCCCAAAGAAAAAAATCTGAAAAAGATTTTTTTCATTCTCTCCTGTGAGGAGCGCCGCTCTTCCAACGAAGGTCTCTTCTTCCCAGACCACAGATTATTCTTCCCGCCTGGCTCTCTCGCAGAGAGCAGACACACCGTCTCCACTAATGTGTTTACTACATCTATAGATCTGACCACCTACAGCCCCGATATTCCTGGACAGGATACTTACCACCAGCCTCGTGAACTTCTCATCTTTACCTCTCCCAGGAGGAGCACAATTAACACAGAATCCTCTCTCCATTTAGCAAATAACACAAACCACTGTTTACCTGGCATGACTCCACTGATTATGTCATTTTACATGGCCTGAACCAGGAAAGAGATTGGAAGTCAAGAAGTTATGGTGTTGTTTTAATGCTTGCCTACTCTTTTAATTTTTCGGTCAAATCTTTTATTTGGGAGTACTTTCAATTGATGTTAATCCTTGTCCCGATGCACGATTCTGGGCCATGGTGCATCTTGAATAATGTTCTTATAGGCTTCAGTTTGGAAAAGTGCGCTCTTCAGAAGCTACCGAAACCGCTAATGGTTACATAACACTTAATGCAAAAGCAACGTTTGGGTTTGAAAAAGAATATTACTTGCTATGAATACAAACACTGTTACAGGAGGCGTGTTAGGGCTATTTTAGCTTAGATCATCAATTCGTCTTACATTTCTTCTACATCTATATCAACAGCGTATTCGGTACTGAGCGCTAAAGGCAGGTCCTGGCAATACAATCTTCTTTAGAAAACATTTTTAAAACTATTTCCACTACCATCCCTAAAGTAAAAGATACCGATTGCACGCAACTAATAAAATCTCATTTCCAGGGACGGTGTAGCTAGATGCAAATTACAATCGAAAATGTATCAGCTTTAAAATTTTCTTTTGGATCCACAGGGCGATCAACATGAGCCTCAAAATATACCTGTGTTTGATTGTACAGCATAGATTGTACAGCATTTATTTTTATATTTATGTTAAAATTAAGGTAAATATATCAAAATATCAGCATCCAACTTCACAGTGCTAACGTAACAATGCTTGTCAAATTCTCAAACAAATCCGCGTTGTATTTCTAAACTATTTTAGCAGAGGACGCAACAGGAGTATAAATGATATCTCCCGCCAGCCCTTCAAAGATACTTTTCCATGGGTGAATATGGTTTTCTGGGGAGTTGCGGTGTGGATCACTATTGGACTTCCCTGGTCTCAAGTGTTGTTGTTGGACACGGGCAAAAGACTCGCATTTTCTGCAAATATAAAGAGGGTTAAGTTTTCGGCTTTTGCGGAGACAGTGTTTACATTGACAATAATAAGGAGATTGTCCCTGGGTGGGTTTGAACCACCAGCCTTTCAGTTAACAACTAAACGCGCTCACCGATTGCACCACAGAGACTGATGAGAGAGGCTTTTCTCCATTCGCACCTTTCCGGTCAAAAAATAAACATTGCTTGCATTTTCTTGCCAGTCGGCAATATTCCTTCTGCTCTGATAGCCAAGAATTAAATTTCATTTCTCACAAGCTGTATGAATTTCTTGAAAAACAAGTTGTTGCAGAAAGGAAATGCATTCATGCATTAAACTAAATCAAGCCCTATGCAGCTGTCCAAAATGGTACTTTCTGCACAAAAAGACAGGAAGAAAGGCCCAGCTGGGATGTGGAGCCAGGATCTCCAGTTAACAAGACAGGTACTTAAACCAACTAAGTTACAGCGCCGGCAGAATTCTCCTCTTTTACAGCCGCTTGGACACACCACTCTGAGCCATCTGCGTTCAGTAAGCACCGAGTCTGCTGGCTGAGCAAGCTGCCTCCATTACACGCAACAGGAGCCCTGACTGTAAGAGAAACGAAGAGAAATGGCTTTTATTGGGCACTTTTCACGTCCAATACGCTTGACATCTCCCAAAGGCGACATAGTTCATTTACGACACTTTTCCTTTCTTTCTTCTTTCTGTAGTCCTTGATGAATCAAAACAAGAAATCATGTAAGGGAAAATTTATTTTCTCATGGAGAAAACATGCACCAGGAAATGTTGTGTTTAGAAGAAGTGAGTTAACATGAAAAGTGACCTAATTAACGGAGCAAATGCTCACCTAGCAAGATCTGCTTTACTACAAGAGAGAAGTAGAGTGAAAGACGTGATCATTTCATGCCGTTGTGGAACAAAACGCTTTTTTCTTGGAATTCTAAATCAATTAGAAATTCAGAGCGACACATAAAGGCTTGTCTATGTAGTGTGCTCTCTGAAGGCACCAGTTCTGTAGGGTTTGAGCATTTACTGGGACAATTATTAATTGTAGCAGTAAATCACAAAATTGATTCTTTTGATGGCTTTAGAATCCAACCATGCAATATAACTCAAACAACGCACACACACAGGTACTAATACACGAGGATACATTTATTAATACATAGAATATGCATATAAACCTAACAGATCTTATCGAGAGGGTTATCAGAATACAAAAGGTATATATTCAGTCAGTTACGAAGAGTTACATATATCAAGAGGACATACGTTCAGTATATCATTCATTTAGACCGTTTCGTAAATGAACTTGGTTATAACTTCTACATTAGATACTCAAAACAAGTACATAACTCTTAGGAATTAAATTGATATGAATTGGTTGGGATAGCAATTGAATTCTTGAGCTGTAATGCATTGAAGTTGAATACTCATCCAATCTCTGGGGATTCAGATCTCCTGCGGGCACAAAGAAACAGTTGCAGGTTGTTGCTGTCCAATCCGCGCTCTCTGGCTCCATGCCAGGCTGTGCTGTGCGGCTTGCGACGGTGCGCTGCTGATGCTCACTGACCGGCTAGTTAGTGTTGGCTTTAACTAGCAGAGTTTGTGCACAGGAGAAAAGATGACTGTGGGTCCCAGCAAGTCAGGAAGAGGACCGGTTCGTTCCTGATGAAGCGCTAGTTCTGAATAGTGATTCAACTGTCCACAGTTCCGACCTGTTCACGAGGCTTGCTGCTGATGCTAACCTCGGGTGGATCCTCTGGTTACTCTCTGGCAACCTCCGCTCGAGACTCTTAGAACAAAGCAAAGTTCTGGCACTTGGACAGACTGGCCATTCCATGGTTGTCCGGGCTGAGTCTCAGGATGGTCAGGAGGCGCGCTGCGAGAATGTCCTGCCCTTGGGAGCCTTCTGCTCCTGGGCTGTCCTGCCCTGGAATTCTCCTTTGAATTCCCTTTAGAAAAGTCCACAGAATTCTCTCAGGCCCTCTGTGTTGCCTGTTTTTACCTGGAGGAACTTCAGCTCGTTCATTGGCTGAAAGTTCCATGGGCATCAGAGTCCCACGTGGGTTACTCGGCCCTACCAGTCCCTGATTGGTTGATCAAGGTGAGATATGAGTCATTTACTCCTGACACCTAGGAATGCAGTCCAGATGTCCATCTGGCACTCCCTAGACAGATAGGTGCCAATGGATGACCATTGATCATGATAGCCAGGCTTAGCTAAGTGCATCCCCCTTTGGGAGCTGTCCCTTATCAAAAGAAAACATCTTTAAATCAGCCTGCATGAATAGTTTCTGATGAACAGAGAGTTGGGGCCTCATTCAATTCAATTCAATTCAATTCAACTTTATTGTCATTAAACTTACACAGGTGCATAGTATAATGAAAAGTGTTTCTCATTAGTCACTCAGGTGCAGTATATAAATAGGACAGAAGATGAGACAATAGACAGTTACACAATAGCAATAACAGTAACAACATGTAATAACATAACATAAATAACATGTAATCAAAAACTGTGCAAAATTCCGCAAACAGAGAAAATTTAACAGGACAAAAACAGTGCAAGGTAATTCTTGGAACAGTGCAAAAAAAAAAAAAAATTCATTTTTCCCTCATTTGGGAAAGACCCGCAACACTTAATTCTGTCTTATTAACAAGCATTGCCGCTACATCTGCTTAAAAGTGATGATTTTTTAAAACTGACAAAAATGTAGAAAACACGTTTCTCACTCAGAAATTTAAGATGGGGGTGGGGTATTACTAGTAGCGGCGCTGGACTCTCCATGGTGCAATTCATTTACGTGACGGGCTAGTGGTTTAATGGATAACGCGTCTGATTTCGGTTTATAAGATTGTCGATTCGACTTCTACCAGGGTTGTGTGATTTAAATCAGGCTCCTCAGAAATAGATGTCTGTTATGTAAATGAACCGCACCTGAAAGCAAACGTTGGGTCTGGGTTCCTTTCTTTCCTGCATGAAATAGCAAATCGTTACAAAAAAAAACACCAACTAATTTCCAATAGCGTTAGTCATTTAAGTAAACATGAATATACTGTAAGGTCTTGGTACATGGGAGTGGATTTCAACCACAATTAAAAAAGGGCAAATTATAATTAAAGGCTTCAGACACTTTTTCATACAAAAGTGACCAAACATTCCCTAACTTTCAGGTTTGCTTGAACTTGTAATAAAAGAGAGGTCTGAAACTTCCATTCTCTGATGTTACTGTCTCTAAAGTCGGATGTGATGTTTCGCGGATGTGCAGTGTGCCTTTTCTCTTGTGGTGTTCAAGATGATTCGCAGCATAAGCTCCTGACTACGTGTTCTGTACTGCTCTTTTATTTCGTTCAGATTACCTATGTGGTGTACAGATAAAACTTAACCACAGGGTGTAATTTCTGGGTTCAGCACCAGCAGAACCTGCAATCACATCAGCTGACCTCGACGTGATTTGAACACACAACCTTCTAATCTGGAGTCAGACACACCACCGTTGCACCACGAGGTCACCCGTGATAAATGATTTTAATTCCCCCAAAGAGAAAAATCAGCATCCCTGAAAAAGATTTTGTTTTAATTTTGTCCTGTGAGGAGCGCTGCTCTTCCAAAGAGGGGTCTCTTCTTCCCAGACCACGGATTATTCTTCCTGTCCAGCTCTCCCGCAGAGAGAAGACACACCATCTCCACTAATGTTTTCACTACATCTATAGATCTGATCGCCTACAACCCCGATATTCCTGAACAGGATATTTACCACCAGCCTCATGAACTTCTCATCTTTACCTCTCCCAGGAGGAGCACAATTAATCCAGAATCCTCTTTAGCAAATAACACAAACCACTGTTTACCTGTCAAGACAGAAAACCAGGCTGCTCCAGGTGAGGCTTAAACTCACAACCTCGGCATGACTCCACTGATTATGTCATTTTACATGGCCTGAACCAGGAAGAAGATTGGAAGTCGAGACGTTATGGTGTTGTTTTATTACTTTCCTGCTCTTTTAATATTCAGGTTAAATCTTTTATTTGGGAGTTCTTTCAATTGATATTAATCCTAGTCCCAATGAACGATTCTGGGCCATGGTGCATCTTGAATAATGTTCTTATAGGTTTCAGTTTGGAAAACAACTCAGTAGCAGACTATGCGGAACAAGCAAACACATTAGAACTGTTGTGAATGCAGTGGAAATAATTTAGTCACTAAATAAGAAGCTTATGCACCACTCACTTGAGAATTGTTATATTTAACAAAAATTGCTTTCCAGACACCACAACTATTCACAATAATTTTATCAATACATGTCTGAATGAAAAGTGTATTTTTTTAATAATTAACTTTAATGTCCATCTTTATTAGTAGATGTATTACATGTACAGCCTTTAATATGCGATAGTGAATTTTCAGGTATCCTGGGGAGGGAAGAAAACTGAAATAAAGGAAATATATATTTAAAGGGGTGTGTTCTGTCATATCTGGGCATTTGAATAGATTTGTTTTATAAGTTATTGTGATTTCACTCTATACTTGTGTTCCTCAGGAGAAAGTCATTACATTGATGATTTGAGGGTATAGATAATATGTTGTGCTGTATGAGTAAATGTAAGGATATGTTGAAAAAAACGTATTGTCACCTTTGTGAACGTCATTATTAGATACCTGTTGATCGTTTAGCGACCTAGGCTTCCCTCTGGACTCTGCACTGAGTTGAAAGCTACGGGAGCTCCTCACTGCTTGTCCTGTATTGTTACCTGTGCACTCGTCTACATTATCTACGTGCAGCACAGCACCAAGAACACCATAAACTTTGTGACAGAAAGTGCTTAAGAGCATGAAAAATATTGAACATTTTAAACATTCATAGAACAACTTGAAAAACTGAGGGACAAAAGACCATCTATTTTGCAGGTTCACAGTAGTTGCAAGAAAATCAGTTGCCTGACTAGAGACCTAGAGATAAAACGTTCGATATTCTACTGACTGGGCTATTCCTGTCTACTCAGTTTCTCTCTGAAACAACATTTTTCATGAAATTTGCAAAATTTGAAATACAAAACTTGCTTAAAAGTGCAGATTATTTTTTACCCAAAACTGCAAATGGAGAAAACCAACTCCTTGGAGTCTCTGTGGTACAATTGCTTAGTGCGGCCAGTTTGGGACTAAAATGATAGTAAGGTGATGGTTCAAGTGCATCCAGGCCACACCTTTCTCACTGTTCCAATGTGAACATCATCTATGGAAAAAATGGCATAAAATGTTTAACAGATTATTGACCTTATTGATACCGACGTCTTACCACTTGGCCACCACGCCTGCAGTTCCACTTACTTTCCCATCAAGGCTAGCACATTTTTTAAAATACAAAAAAGTTAAATCTTTGAGCACAAATTGGCATGGTAGGAGGAATAAAACAAATATGACTGTTCAAATTAATTCTATTGAAACTGATTTAATCGCGCAGAATCTACAACAACAAAACCATGATTCTTAACAAGGAGATTCCAACTCACGCCCTCGAAGAGACGGCGCTTTAATCCAGCTCCTTAGAGCGCTCGGCCGGGTTACCCTTGATAGCAGCTTTTCAGCACTTGTAGTCTGACTTTGTGGTGTTATGCTGCATGTAAGAGACTGCACCTCCTTTTTCTGAGATGCTTTCTCTCACTTGGTGAAATATTCACTTCTTTGGCCCTCTGAATATAGTTCTTCTGTTAAGCAGGCTTCAGAGTCTGCGTATAGCGCCCATGTAGAGATTTTATTTTTACAGGAAGACGCATTCCGAAACGTATCTCTGTAGTTTTAGAAAAGCTTTGAACAGCGCACAAACAGTATTCTAATTTCACACGGCATATCAGTGCAGCAATCGTACTCGATTTGACTGTGATTCTGAAATACTTCTAGTAAACATATTCAGGTTTCCTTGAACCTTTAATAAAAAAAATTACTTTGCGATGTTCCGCAGATGTGCAGTGCGCCTTTCCTCTTTTCGTATTCAAGAGTACTCACTGCGGGAGCTCCTCACTGCGTGTCCTTTACTCTACTGTGATTTCTTTTAATTTATCTACGTGGAGTGTGGTGAGAAGATCACCTTGAACATTTTCGGTTTGTGAAAGGAAACACTAAAGAAAATACAAGTGATGAACATATAAAATAACCACAGTACAGCTAGAAGAGGGAAAGATAAAAGACGATTTAGAATGACATTCACAATAGATTGAAGAAAAGCACAAACAGGGACTCGAACCCTGGACCCTCAGATTAAATGTCTGATGCGCTACCAACTGAGCTATCTGGGCTCTAAAAAAAAAAAAAGACTGCCGGGATCCTCGCAAATCACATGTCTCTTCTTGTGCCGAAGTGCAGTCATACCTGGCCCATCTGGAATGACCACTGACAGACTTTATCCAGAAGCGACGGCACCACTCCCAGTAGAATGAGAGAGAAATACAGAACGACACGAGGAGTCAAGGGGCTCCCACAATTCATCTTTCCTCACATTACTGATTTTTTCACTAACATTTTGACCTTTTCACAATCAGATTTTTTCACATTTAATAAGATCTTTTAATCAACAACATTTAAGAAAGAAAACAAATGGAACATTTTTTGGAACAATAATAAAAAAAACTTTCAATGTCTTGGTTGTATAAGTGTGCACACCCTTTATAAAGGGGGTAGCAACTGTGCTGAAATTTCACCAGTCACATTCCAGATCATGTACAAAGGTTATTTTGCCAGATTGTATTGATTGTTATTAGTCCTATTTAATATCAGCTGATCACATATAACTAACCAATCTCGGAGAATGTACGTTCATACTGCAGAGCTGAACCTAAAGAGAAATCTGGCTGCTGATTGTCACCAAAGAATGTCCTTACAAATTATCTGCTGAGTTGTTTTATGTATTCGGCCACCTATTTCCTTCTTAATTTGCAGTGAGCACAATTCTTTCCGTTTCTTCTCTTGTATTTTCCTTGCTATTTTACTGTCCCTTTCCCCCATGTGGAGATGGATCCACAACCGAAACCCTGTTTGCAGCCTGTGTTTCTGCAGCGTCAGTCTGTATGAGGAGAGGGTGTTAAACAGCTTCAGTGGCGCAATCGGTCAGCGCGCGGTGCTTATACAGCAATGCACAGCAAAGTCATGCTGAGGTTGTGAGTTTGAGCCTCAACTGGAGCAGTGTGGCCTGTGTATTTAGCTACTTGTTAAGGATTCGGCCAGTGAAACTGAAACCAAGTAATGAACCCACTTGCAGGAGCCGATAGAGACAAGTCGTGATCCAAATACCGTAGACGAAGGAGAGAGCCGAGAGTCCAGGGGAAGCCAGAGATCCAAACTGAGAGAGAGCAACCGAAGCTGAGCCGTAATTCAAAAAACATAGTAAAAGGGGAGAAACCAAAGTCGGAACCTGAACAGTACGAAGAGGTAGAAGGCGTAGCGCAACTAAGTAGCTCGAAAGGAAAACCAATACTGAGCGAGGAGGTACGGAAAGACTAGTGCTTAAATACAAGATGAGACGGAGGTGTTACCAGGTGATTATTTCTTCACATAACCCTTGCAGAAAAAGAAAAATTAGGACCTCATCCTCCCAGTGAGTCTCTGCTGCTGCTACTCGAAAGTCTATGGCATAATCCTGGGCAGACCTGCGGCCCTGGCGGATAGATGAGAGGCGGTAGGCGGAGTCTTGTCCAGCTGAGGAATGACAAAAAAACCCTTAAATTTCTCTAAAAAGAGATCATAGTCCTGTACCTCAGGAGCCCTGCGATCTAGTAGGGCAGTTGCCCAATCCAGAGCACGGCCAGTTAACAGAGAAACTATGAAGGCAATCTTGTCTTGAGGAGAAAAAAAAGTTTCCGGATGGAGCCTGAAAACCAGCGCACACTGTGCTAAGAAGCCCCGACATCTCGTAGGGTTGCCGTCAAACCTGTCAGGTGGTGTAAGTGGAAGAGGTCGAGGAGCGGGTGTAGAAGCTGGCGGGGGCGGAGCCGAAGCGGCAGCTCCAGCGTTACTTTCACTATTACTGGTAGGCGGCATTGCCGACAGGTGCGCTGAAATCTGTTGGACGGAAGCCTGTAACTGGAGTAAAGCTTGCCAGTGCTGATCCAAAACCGAGCGAAATTCCTCTTGCTCCGCTGGGTCCATGTTAAGTGGCTCAGTATACTGTTAAGGATTCGGCCAGTGAAACCGAAACCAAGTAATGAACCCACTTGCAGGAGCCGATAGAGACAAGTCGTGATCCAAATACTGTAGTCGAAGGAGAGAGCAGAGAGTCCAGGGGAAGCCAGTGATCCAAACAGGGAGAGAGTAGCCAAAGCCAGACCGTAATCCAAAACCGTAGACGAAGGAGAGAGCCGATAGTCCAGGGGAAGCCAGAGATCCAAACTCCAAAAGAGGGGAGAAACCAAAGTCGGAACCTGAACAGTACGAAGAGGTAGAAGGCGTAGCGCAACTAAGTAACTCGAAAGGTAAACCAATACTGACCGAGGAAGTAGGGAAAGACTAGTGCTTAAATATAAAATGAGACGGAGGTGTGGTGGTGAAAGCGTACACTAACAGGTAGACTAATGAACTAAGACTCCGCCTTCTTCTGCCTCTTTCGTTGCTGGGAGGCAGGGATCGTAACACATGGTTATAGTGTTACTACTGCTACTACAGCTACTACTACTGCTGCCACTGATACAACTGCAACTAATAAAATTTTACAGCTACTCCTACTGCTACTACTAATGTTTCTAAAGCTACTGTTTCTAAAGCTACTTTATGTTTCTAAAGTTACTGCTCCTAATACTGCTGCCACTGACACAACTGCTACTACCACTACTACCATTACTACTACGACCATGACTTCAGATTCTAATACTAATTCTGATACTAATACTCCTGCTACTATTACTGCTGTCATTACTACTAATAGTGATAAAAACAGAGCACTCACAGCTCTGTAGACATTGGTCTGGACTCTAGAAAGTGATTCGATTTGCAAGCAGCTCTGGACCTCAACACCTGTTGATGGGTCACTTCTATCAGACACAACATTGGAGCCCAAGCCCACCTACAAACACATTCACACACACTGAGAGATACAGTATACACCTACACACTCACACACATTCACACACACAGACACTACACATACTGACTAACACCATACACATTTATACACACAATCAGACACATACATGCACAAATACAAACTAGCACACATTGACAGACACACACATACTGTAGACACTACACTAAGAGATACACACGCACACACTGATACGCACATTTACAGAATCACACATAGACAGTACACATACTCACAGACACAAACTCACATACTGACGGACACCACATACACTCTTACCTACAGTTACACTATTACAAACACTAACAAAAATACCACTAATATTACAACAGTAACACTATCACTATGACTAACACTATCATTATTACTAACAATAACACAAAGTTACTACTACACTACTAATACTAATAATAACAGTAATAATATCACTAAAACTAACATGACTACTAGTGTAAATAGTCTAACTGTAAATCTATAATAAGCACTAATATTAACATGAATACTAGCATTAATATTAAAACTACCAGTTGTACTCTCACTAATATTAACATGAATACACTAGTATTAGTATTAGTAGCTGTCCGTGACGTCACACCGCTCTTTGTGATGAAGGCGAGACACCTAGCTGGGCACAGTGACTTGGTGCGTGTCGCCGTGGTTACCAAACTTATGATTTGTAAACAAATGGAAAATGCATTTAAACTGTTACTAATTTATCAACTTGGAATATAACTATCTAGCTCTAGGATTAAATTCCTAAATAATAATTTGAATAACCATTCTTTAATTTTGGATTGAACATTATTAACACTAAACGCACTATGGTACTGTAATTGATCGATACAGGCGGTATTGACCGTTTTCTAGATATTTAAAACAGGGTCAAGAACGGGAAAAGAATCAGTACTCACCAATCGGTGAAGTTAATCGTTAATTCTACGGTTCTTCAGCTGAATTTATAGGTTGTCGATAGATAAGTGATCAATAACTCTCCACCGCAGTCTCGCTCTCTGATCCCGGCGCTCTGGCTGGTGTCTCTGACGTCACAGTGCTCTTTCTGACATATATAACATCTCCAAAAAAAAAACACACCGGGCTTTGAAGAGAGGCGATTCATAACAGCTGGAGGAGGTGTAATATTTGTGTGCGTCAGCAGTGAAACTGCATGTTGATTGATGGAGGGCTGAGTGGGGAATAACGGTTGCTCAGGGTCACAGGTCATAGTGAATTTAGGAGCTAACTGGTTCGGAGTTACAGGTTAAATAATAAAGAGTTTCTTCGAGTGTCACATCTTCGTCCTGGGTTCTTAATTTTTACACTATACGTGTACGAGAAACAAGACAGTGTGTGTGTGCCCTTGTGATTCTGGGAGACAGATCGAACCTGGGCTAAAAGAGAGGGGGCTTAGCCCTCTTCCATTCGCAAGTTCAAAGTTGTACAACCCATTTGTATCTGCTAGGCGGCGCAGTCGTCGTGCACAAAGAACGCTTTGAAAAGCGTCAAAAGCAAGTCATTCCGAGTTGGTCGTTTGTGTTTTCGAAATGCTGAATTGCTGCGAAATGCTGAAATGATCTCACGGCTCCTCGGTTGTCATTTCTGCTCCGTAAAGGAATCACAGCACGCGTCGCCTTCCAGCACGCTGGGTCGGGACACGATGCCGGGGATCGGAGAGTGCAATGTCTTCCTCGTTAGTATAGTGGCAAGTATCCCCGCCTGTCACGCGGGAGTCCAGGGTTCAATTCCCTGACGGGGAGTAGAAAGCTTTTCTTTTACCTCCTTAGAGAAAGGACTGCCTTTCACTTCTCTGTTTTCTTTCACAGCGCAGTGCACCTTTTCATTGCTCTCGCTTTCAGAGCCTCCGCACGGCACACGACTCGACATCAGGAAGCACATTGAAGTGAAAGCAGGAAGCGCTGCGACATGCACTGTGCAGATCCCGCCACACTAAGAGGTGAGTGGGTCTGTTCGATGCACAAAGAACGCTTTGAAAGCATCAAAGGCAAATCATTCCGAGTTGGTCGTTTGTGTTTTCTGTTCAGACGCGAAATGCTGAAATGATCTCTCGGCTCCTCGGTTGTCATTTCTGCTCCGTAAAGGAATCACAGCACGCGTCCGCTTCCAGCACGGTGGGTCAGGACACGATGCCGGGGGTCGGAGAGAGCGATGTCTTCCTCGTTAGTATAGTGGTGATTATCCCCACCTGTCACGCGGGCGACTGGGGTACATCAGGACGCGCATTGAAGTGAAAGCAGGATGCGCTGCGACATGCACTGTGCAGATCCCGCCACACTAAGAGGTGAGTGGGTCTGTTCGATCACAGCGCTAGGCGAATCCCCAATCCCCTTTTGTGCGTGCCGACAAAAGAAGCCAGTCTGTTTCCGCCCGGTTTCGAACCGGGGACCTTTCGCGTGTGAGGCGAACGTGATAACCACTACACTACGGAAACGGTGGCAAACCCTGCCCAGCGGCCCAGCGCTGAGCTTCGCCAATGCGATTCAGCTGCTTCCAGTGCCTTTATTGGAGTGCGCTGATGGACTGTGCTCTCTCTCCAGAGACCAGCACGCCTGTCATTGACGGAGCAGGAAAGGCGGCGCCACATTCTACAGCCCTCTCCACGCAATCGACGAAATCGGGCTACTGAAGTGGAGAAAATCGCCTCTCCAGAAAGTGCAAATATCATCTTGGAGAGTATAAATCCTATTTCCGAAGGTCAGCCCTGTCTACCAGAGTAACCCTCCCACCTCCTGCAGGGATGATCAGCTCGTCTCACACGCGAGAAGTCTTCGGTTGGAAACAAGCGCCCCCTCTTCTCGCGCGTTTTGTACGTTCGAGTGGTTTTAATGCGGCTCCTTCGTACGCAAAACTGACAGGTTCCTATACCGGGAGTCGAACCCGGGCCGCCGGGGTGAAAACCAGGAATCCTAACCGCTAGACCATATGGGAGCACACAACCCTGCTGTTCCGGGCATCATGCAAGCAAACTACATAAATATGAGAAAACGCGCAAGAGAGTTGTCACTCAGAGTGTCGAAGGGTCGATGTATACTGGGGCTCAGTTGAAATGCAACGTCAGGACTTTTCCGAATTAGGTCACACGAAGAGAGCACAGCCTTTTCCGGCCTGCCACGTGGGTATCGGTAACTCGCCGTGATCGTATAGTGGTCAGTACTTTGCGTTGTGGCTGCAACAACCCCGGTTCGAATCCGGGTCACGGCAGAATAGGGGCGCCTGCTTTGACTACTTGCGCGAATGAAGGCAAAAGAAAGCCGATCGATGTGAACGAACGGCGCTTTACAGAGGAGTACTGCCTGACTGGATCGTTGATGAACGACAGAGGCCACTCCGACCTCTTCTCGGTTTTCTTCAATGACTTACTAAGGATCTTCTTCACATTCGCCCATGCAGGGGAAGCCAGTTACACCAAAGCAAACGCAGGAAAGTGCATTTCAAGCAGAGACCAGTAGGGACTTGTTTACACCGAGAGTGGTCGGAGAATGGAACAATGCGCCCAGCCCTGTTGCTGGAGCCGATTCTTGATGAGATCTTGGGCTCACTAAGAGGCCCCCGCTGGATGCTAATCTTTCTGTTGTTCTTGCAGGTCCTGCGCTGCTTTTGAGCCGACAGAGCTCGTCCTGGTCTGTCGGCACAGCCCAATTGCAAATGATCGGCTCCGCATACAGAAGGAACGTGCGTTTGGTACAAGAGTGCATGAAGGCACCGGAAATACATTGGGAACAAATGACCGGTCGCTCAAGACCTCTGTGAAGTACAGGAGCGTGCAAAAATAGGCTGCTTCCGCCCGGTCTCGAACCGGGGACCTTTCGCGTGTTAGGCGAACGTGATAGCCGCTACACTACGGAAACCTGCAGGGACTGCTGCTGGTGTCTCGCTTGCGTATCGGGCTGAGAAAGGGAAGCGTCACTTTAGGCAGGGGGCGCTGGAGAGAGCAAACTACATAAATATGAGAAAACGCGCAAGAGAGTTGTCACTCAGAGTGTCGAAGGGTCGATGTATACTGGGGCTCAGTTGAAATGCAACGTCAGGACTTTTCCGAATTAGGTCACACGAAGAGAGCACAGCCTTTTCCGCCCTGCCACGTGGGTATCGGTAACTCGCCGTGATCGTATAGTGGTCAGTACTTTGCGTTGTGGCCACAAAGAGGAGCGGGAGAGTCTTCACAGCGGTAGGTGAATCCCAAAACAGTGTACGTGACGACAAATGAGATGGGCCTGTTTCCGTCCGGTTTTGAACCGGTGATTTTTCGCGTGGGAGGCGAACGTAATAACCACTACACTACGGAAACAGTGGGAAAAGGGTCCCACCGGCAGTGAGTATTCAACTTCACAGCATTAGTGCTCAAGAATTCAATTGTTATCCCAACCACTTGATATCAATTTAATTCCTAAGGTTATGTACTTGTTTTGAGTATCTAATGTAGAAGTTGTAAACAAGTTCAATTACGAAACGGTTTAAATGAATGATATACCGAACTTATGTCCTCTTGATATGTGTAACTCTTTGTAACTGAATGAATTTATATATTTTGTATTCTGATAACCCTTACGATAAGATCTGTTAGGTTTACATGCATATTCTATATAATAATAAATGCATCCTCGTGTATTAGTACCTGTGTGTGCGTTGTTTGAGTTATATCCCATGGTTAGATTCTAAGACGATTAAAAGAATCAATTTTGTGATTTACTGCCACAATTAATAATTGTCCCAGTAAATGCCCAAACCCCTACAGAACTGGTGCTTTGTGAGAGCACACTACAACAGTGTGTGATCTCCTGTCCCAGCCTGAGGAGCAGACAGCGAGCCTGTCTCTCAATAATACTAATAATGCAGTGTGTGATCTCGTATCCCAGCCTGGGAAACAGTGAGTCAGCCTCTCAATAATTATAATACAGTGTGATCTACTGTCCCAGCTTGAGGAACACACAGTGAGCCTGTCTCTCAATAATAATAATACAGTGTGTGACCTCCTGTCCCAGCCTGAGGAACAGACAGTGAGCCTGTCTCTCAATAATAATAATACAGAGCGTGATCTCCTGTCCCAGCATAAGTAACAGACAGTGAGCCTGTCTCTCAGTAATAATACAGTGTGTGATCTTCTGTCCCAGTCTAGGGAATTGAAAGTGAGCCTGTCTCTCAGTAATACTAATATAGTGTGTGATCCACTGTCCCAGCCTGAGGAACAGACAGTCAGCCCGTCTCTCAATAATAATAATACAGTGTGTGATCTCCTGTCCCAGCCTGAGGAACAGACAGGAGTGAGGCAGTCTCTCAATTATAATAAAGCAGATTATGATCTGCTGTCCCAGCCTAAGGAACAATCAGGAAAGAGCAGGTCTCTCGATAATAATAATACAGTGTGTGATCTCCTGTCCCAGCCTGAGGAACAGACAGTGAGCCTGTCTCTCAATCATAATAATACAGTGTGTGACTTCCTGTCCCAGCCTGAGGAATATACAGTGAGCCTGTCTCTCAATAACAATAATACAGTGTGTGACCTCCTGTCCCAGCCTGAGGAACAGTGAGCCTGTCTCTCAATAATAATAATACAGTGTGTGACCTCCTGTCCCAGCCTGGGGAACAGTGAGCCAGACTCTCAATAATAATAATACAGTGTGATCTCCTGTTCCAGCCTGAGGAACAGACAGTGACCCTGTCTCTCAATCATAATAATACAGTGTGTGACTTCCTGTCCCAGCCTGAGGAATAGACAGTGAGCCTGTCTCTCAATAATAATAATACAGTGTGTGACCTCCTGTCCCAGCTTGGGGAACAGTGAGCCAGTCTCTCAATAATAATAATACAGTGTGACCTCCTGTCCCAGCCTGAGGAAGAGACAGTGAACCTCTCTCTCAGTAATAATAATACAGTGTGTGATCTCCTGTCGCAGCCCAAAAGAAGAGACAGTGAGCCTATCTCTCAATAATAATAATACAGTGTGTGATCTCCTGTCCCAGCCTGAGGAACAGACAGTGAACCTGTCTCTCAATAATAATAATAATACAGTGTGTGATCTCCTGTCCCAACCTGAGGAACAGACAGGAGTGAGCCAATCTCTCAATAATAATAAAGCAGATTATGATCTCCTGTAACAGCCTAAGTAACAGTCAGGAAAGAGCAGGTCTCTCGATAATAATAATACAGTGTGTGATCTCCTGTCCCAGCCTGAGGAACAGACAGTGAGCCTGTATCTCAATAATAATAATATAGTGTGTGACTTCCTGTCCCAGCCTGAGGAACAGACAGTGAGCCTGTCTCTCAATAATAATAATGCAGTGTGTGACCTCCTGTCCCAGCCTGAGGAGCAGTCAGTGAGCCTGTCTCTCATTAATAATACAGTGCGTGATCTGTCCCAGTCTGGGGAATTCAAAGTGAGCCTGTCTCTCAGTAATAATAATATAGTGTGTGATCCACTGTCCCAGCCTGAGCAATAGACAGTCAGCCCGTCTCTTAATAATAACAATACAGTGTGTGATCTCCTGTCCCAACCTGAGAAACAGACAGGAGTGAGGCAGTCTCTCAATAATAATAAAGCAGATTATGATCTGCTGTCCCAGCCTAAGGAACAGTCAGGAAAGAGCAGGTCTCTCGATAATAATAATACAGTGTGTGATCTCCTGTCCCAGCCTGAGGAACAGACAGGAGTGAGGCAGTCTCTCAATAATAATAAAGCAGATTATGATCTGCTGTCCCAGCCTAAGGAACAGTCAGGAAAGAGCAGGTCTCTCAATTATAATAATACAGTGTGTGACCTCCTGTCCCAGCCCAAAAGAAGAGACAGTGAGCCTATCTCTCAATAATAATAATACACTGTGTGTCTCCTGTCCCAGCCTGAGGAACAGACAGTAAACCTGTCTCTCAATAATAATAATCCAGTGTGTGATCTACTGTCTTAGCCTGAGGAACAGACAGTGATCCTGTCTCTCAATAATAATATTCCAGTGTGGGATGTCCTGTCCCAGTCTGAAGAACAAACAGTGAGCATGATTCTCAATAATAAAAGAACAGTGTGTGATCTCCAGTCCCATCCAGATGAACAGGCAGTGAACCTGTCTCTCAATAATAATAATACAGTGTGTGACTTCCTATCCCAGCCTGAGGAACAGACAGTGAGCCTGTCTCTCAATAATAATGATACAGTGTGTCATTTCCTGCCCCAGCTTGAGGAACAGACAGTGAGCATGTCTCTCAACAATAATATGAATAAACTGTGTGATCTACTGTCCCAGCCTGAGGAACAGACAGCGAGCCTGTCTCTCAATAATAATAATACAGAGTGTGATCTCCTGTCCCAGCCTGAGGAACAGACAGTGAGCCTGTCTCTCAATAATAATAATAATAGAGTGTGTGACCTCCTGTCCCAGCCTGAGGAAGAGACAGTGAGCCGGCCACTCAATAATAATAATACAGTGTGTGATCTCCTGTCCCAGCCAGGGATCAGACAGTAAATCTGTCTCATAATAATAGTAATCCACTGACAGTGATCCTGTCTCTCAATAATATTAATCCAGTGTGGGATGTCCTGTCCCAGTCTGAGAAACAAACAGTGAGCCTGTCTCTCAATAATAATAATACAGTGTGATCTCCTGTCCCAGCCTGAGGAACAGACAGTGAGCCTGTCTCTCAATAATAGTAATACAGTTTGTGATCTCCTGTCCCAGCCCAAAGGAAGAAACAGTGAGCCTATCTCTCAATAATATTAATAAACTGTCTTATCTCCTGTCCCAGCCTGAGACACAAACAGTGAGCCTGTCTCTCAATAATAATAATACAGAGTGTGATCTCCTGTCCCAGCCTGAGGAACAGACAGTGAGCCTGTCTCTCAATAATAATACAGTGTGTGATCGTCTGTCCCAGTCTGGGGAACAGAAAGTGAGCCTGTCTCTCATTAATAATAATACAGTGTGTGATCTCCTGTCCCAACCTGAGGAACAGATAGGAGTGAGCCGGTTTCACAATAATAATAAAGCAGATTATGATCTCCTGTCCCAGCCTAAGGAACAGTCAGGAAAGAGCAGGTCTCTCGATAATAATAATACAGTGTGTGATCTCCTGTCCTAGCCTGAGGAACAGACAGTGAGCCTGTCTCTCAATAATAATAATACAGTGTGTGACTTCCTGTCCAAGCCTGAGGAAGAGACAGTGAGCCAGTCTCTCAAAATAATAAAAATACAGTGTGTGACCTCCTGTCCCAGCCTGAGGAAGAGACAGTGAGCCTGCCTCTCAGTAATAATAATACAGTGTGTGACCTCCTGCCCCAGCCTGGGGAACAGTGAGCCAGACTCTCAATAATACAAATACAGTGTGTGATCTTCTGTCCCAGCCTGAGGAACAGACAGTGAGCCTGTCCCTCAATAAGAATAATACAGTGTGTGACCTCCTGTCCCAGCCTGGGGAACAGTGAGCCAGACTCTCAAGAATAATAATACAGTGTGATCTCCTGTCGCAGCCTGAGGAACAGTGAGCCTGTCTCCCAATAATAAAAATACAGTTTGTGATCTCCTGTCCCAGGCTGAGGAAGAGACAGTGAACCAGCCACTCAATAATAATAATACAGTGTGTGATCTCCTGTCCCAGCCAGGGGATCAGACAGTAAACCTGTCTCTTAATAATAGTAATCCAGTGTGTGATTTCCTGTCCCAGCCTGAGGAACAGACAGTGAGCCTGTCTCTCAATAATAATAATACAGTGTGTGATGTCCTGTCCCAGCCCAAAGGAAGAGACAGTATGCCTATCTCTCAATTATATTAATAAACTGTTTGATCTCCTGTCCCAGCCTGAGATACAGACAGTGAGCCTGTCTCTCAGAAATAATAATAAAGAGTGTGATCTCCTGTCCCAGCATGAGGAACAGACAGTGAGCCTGTCTCTCAATAATAATACAGTGTGTGATCTTCTGTCCCAGTCTGGGGAACAGAAAGTGAGCCTGTCTTTCAGTAATAATAATATAGTGTGTGATCCACTGTCCCAGCCTGAGGAACAGACAGTGAGCCTGTCTCTCAATAATAATAATAATAATAATAATAATAATAATAATAATAATAATAGAGTGTGTGACCACCGACAATGGCCACAAAGCCGGGGAATGGCACCTGTAAAGTGTTAATTGGGGCACAGGAACAGCCCGTCTCGTCTCGGGTGCCGTCTTTAAAGACAATAACAGCAAACACAGTGGGGCGGAGGAAGAAGACGACACGACACATGCAGGTACATTCAGCTCTGGCGGGAACGAGTCATTTGTCGGTCTTTTCAAGTGCTGAGAGCCGAGTAATCCTCCGCTTGTATCGTTTCTCCCCAGTGACTAGATCTCACCCTGTGACTCACGACTGGGCTCACCCACGGCAGCCCAGCAGATGTGAGCCTGGCCTGCACCCGGATGGGAGATTCCCCCTGGAAAAGCTCAGGTTGCAAGAGATGTTACTGGGACCAGTACGGAGCGCTCACCCTGCGGTCTGTGTGGCTTTTCTTATGCCCCAGCCTCCTGATGGCGACACTCTACTGCGCAAACAGGCACCGTCCTTCGGGGGAGGCGGAAAACCGAGGTCCCGACCCTCCTTGGCCATGAACAAATCCCAGGGCGTCTCTCAAAAAGAGACACCGGGGTGTTACTCTGGTGTCAGTGTCTCAGGGAGTGGATGGGCACTGTGAGACTGACAGGAATGTCTGGGAGAAGCTCCTCCTACAGCTGTAGGCACAGAAGAGCTTCACCAACAGAGTCACGCAGTGAACATGATAACAGCTACACTACGGAAACCTGCAGGGGCTGCTGCTGGTGTCTCGCTTGCGTTTCAGGTTGAGAAGGGAAGTGTCCCTTTAAGAAAGGGGCGCTGGAGAGAGTAACAAAGGGCACGATGAAACACAATGCCAAAACCCGGGATAGAACCAGGGACCTTTAGATCTTCAGTCTAACACTCTCTCAACTGAGCTATTTCCACTGTGCGCACAGTATCCAACCACCTGCACCAGCCTTCCTGTGATGGCATGAGCGCATCAAGAGGAGCGGGAGAGTGTTGCGGGAACGTCACTCAGAAGGAAAGCCACCCAGCTGCGCCCTCTGAGCTCTGTCCAGCGCATCTTCCTCGCGTGGACTCCTGCCTGTGATGGGCAGGAAACAATTAGCAAGAACAGAACAACACCCCACAGGTGTCTCATGACCACACCTTAGGGTGTGACACGTGCAGGTGTGAGGGGTTGCCGGGCCACTTTGGAACAGACCTTTGGCGGAGGGGGGGGGGGAAAGACGTGACACCTCAACTTCTGCAGGATCACAGCTCTCCGACGCCCCAGGCAACCACTCGATAAGCTACTGGACACACCTGCCCCTCCTCACACAGACCGTGGAAAAGCCCTTGAGTGGGAGGGCTCTCTCTTCCTCCCAGGAGCCCTTGGACACGACGCACAGACAGAGCGCGGTGACCCGCCGCCTGCGACACGGTTCCAGGCAGGACTCCACTCCGCAGGAGCCGCAGAGCAGAGGAGATGGGGGCAGCTTAGCTCCTGTGCAGAGACTTGAGCTGTTGTTGCTGCAGACGCTGTTTTTTCTTTTTTCGGGGTAGGAGTGAATCTTGAGTTGCCCTTAGAAAGGAAGCAGAGCACTTCAACGGTACGGGTGTGTGTGTGCGCCCTGGTGATTCTGGGAGACAGATCGAACCTGGGCTAAAAGAGAGGGGGCTTAGCCCTCTTCCATTTGCTAGTTCAGAGTTGTACAACCCATTTGTATCTGCTAGGGGGCGCAGCCGTCGTGCACAAAGAACGCTTTGAAAAGCGTCAAAAGCAAGTCATTCCGAGTTGGTCATTTGTGTTTTCGAAATGCTGAATTGCTGCGAAATGCTGAAATGATCTCACGGCTCCTCGGTTGTCATTTCTGCTCCGTAAAGGAATCACAGCACGCGTAGGCTTCCAGCATGGTGGGTCAAGACACGATGCCGAGGGTGGATGAAAGCGATATCTATCTCGTTAGTATAGTGGTAAGTATCCCACTGGCGTACTGGATACAGGTGTATCACCTGTGACGCTGGAGACTGGGGTTTGATTCCCTGATGGGGAGTCGCTCCTGTCCTACTTCCTTAGAGAAAAGACTACCTTTCTCCTGCCTGTGTTTCCTTTCACAGCGCCGTGCACCTTTTCATTGCTCTCGCTTTCAGAGCCTCCGCATGGCACACGACTCGACATCAGGACGCGCATTGAAGTAAAAGCATGAAACATGCACTGTGCAGATCCCTGCACACTAAGAGGTGAGTGGGTCTGTTCGATGCACAAAGAACGCTTTGAAAAGCGTCAAAAGCAAGTCATTCCGAGTTGGTCGTTTGTGTTTTCAGTTCACATGCGAAATGCTGAAATGATCTCTTGGCTTCTCGGTTGTCATTTCTGCTCCGTAAAGGAATAACAGCACGCGTCGCCTTCCAGCACGCTGGGTCGGGACACGATGCCGGGGATCGGAGAGTGCAATGTCTTCCTCGTTAGTATATTGGCGTGTATCCCCACCTGTCACGCGGGAGACCGGGGTACATCAGGACGCGCATTGAAGTGAAAGCAGGAAGCGCTGCGACATGCACTGTGCAGATCCTGCCACACTAAGAGGTGAGTGGTTCTGTTCAATCACAGCGCTAGGCGAATCCCCAAACAGTGTGCGTGGTGACAAAAGAAGCCGGTTTGTTTCCGCCTGGTTTTGAACCAGGGACCTTTCGCGTGGGAGAAGAACGTGATAACCACTACACTACAGAAACAGTGGGAAGTTGTGCCCAGTGGCCCAGCGCCGAGCTTCGCCAATGTGATTCAGCTGCTTCCATTGCCTTTATTGGAGTGCGCTGATGGACCGTGCTCATTCTCCAGAGACCAGCACGCTCTGTCATGGACAGAGCAGGAAAGGCGGCGCCACATTCTACAGCCCTCTCCACGCAATCGACAAAATCGGGCTACTGAAGTGGAGAAAATCTCCTCTCCAGAAAGTGCAAATATCATCTTGGAGAGTATAAATCCTCTTGCCGAAGGTCAGCACTGTCTACAAGAGTACCCCTTGTAATGTTTCATAGCCAAAATGTAAATGTAGTGGCTCTCTGAAGGCACCAGTTCTGTAGGGTTTGGGCATTTACTGTGACAATTATTAATTGTAGCAGTAAATCACAAAATTGATTCTTGCAATGGCTTTAGAATCCAACCATGCGACATAACTCAAACAACGCACACACACAGGTACTAATACACGAGGATACATTTATTAATACATAAAATATGCATATAAACCTAACAGATCTTATCGAGAGGGTTATCAGAATACAAAAGGTATATACTCAATCAGTTACAAAGTGTTACACATATCAAGAGGACATACGTTCAGTATATCATTCATTTAGACCGTTTCATAAATGAACTTGGTTATAACTTCTACATTAGATACTCAAAACAAGTACAGAACTCTTAGGAATTAAATTGATATCAACTGGTTGGGATAACAATTGAATTCTCGAGCTGTAATGCATTGAAGTTGAATACTCATCCAATCTCTGGGGATTCAGATCTCCTGCGGGCACAAAGAAACAGTTGCAGGCTGTTGCTGTCCAATCTGCGCTCTCTGGCTCCGTGCCAGGCTGTGCTATGCGGCTTGCGACGGTGCGCTGCTGATGCTCACTGACCGGCTAGTTAGTGTTGGCTTTAACTAGCAAAGTTTGTGCACAGGAGAAAAGATGACTGTGGGTCCCAGCAAGTCAGGAAGAGGACCGGTTTGTTTCTGATGAAGAGCCAGTTCTGAATAGTGATTCAGCTGTCCACAGTTCCGACCTGTTCACGAGGCCTGCTGCTGGTTACTCTCTGGCAACCTCCACTCTAGACTCTTAGAACAAAGGAAAGTTCTGGCACTCGGACACACTGGCCGTTCAGTGGTTGTCCGGGCTGAGTCTCAGGATGGACAGGAGGCGCGCTGCGAGAATGTCCTGCCCTTGGGAGCCTTCTGCTCCTTTGCTGTCCTGCCCTGGAATTCTCCTTTGAATTCCCTTTAGAACAGTCCACAGAATTCTCCACTGAATCTCCTGAATCTCACTGAATCTCACAGGCTCTCTGTGTTGCCTGTTTTTACCTGGAGGAACTTCAGCTCATTGATTGGCTGAAAGTTCCATGGGCATCAGAGTCCCACGTGGGTTACTCAGCCCTACCAGTCCCTGATTGGTTGATCAAGGTGAGATATGAGTCACTTACTCCTGACACTTAGGAATGCAGTTCAGATGTCCATCTGGCACTCCCTAGACAGATAGGCGCCAATGGATGACCATTGATCATGATAGCCAGGCTTAGCTAAGTGCATCCCCGTCTGGGAGCTTGTTCCTTATCAAAAGAAAACATCCTAAATCAGCCTGCATGAATACTGTCTCTGTGGCTGCACCACAGAGATGGAGGATGAGATGGGGCCTAATTTGGGAAAGCTCAGAAACACTTAATTCTTTCTTATTAATAAGCCTCGCCGCTACACCCTCCCACCTCCTGCAGGTTTCCGAGCTGCAGCGATGATCAGTTCGTCTCACACACGAGAAGTCTTCGGGTGGAAACAAGAGCCCCCTCTTCTCGCACATTTTGCACATGTTTGAGTGGTTTTAAAGTGGTTGGAAAGCAGGAGCAGGTGACTCCTGTCACACGAGAGAGCACAGCCTTTTCCACCCCCCAGCGTGTGTTTTGGTAACTTGCCATGATCGTATAGTGGTCAGTACTTTGCGTTGTGGCCATAACAACCTTGGTTCGAATCTGGGTCATGGCAGAATAGGGGCGTCTGCCTGTACTACTTGCACGAATGAAGGCAAAAAAAAACCAATCGATGTGAACGAACGGCACTTTACAGAGGAGCGCTGCCTGAGTGGATTGTTGATGAGGCCACTCTGACATCTTCTGTTTTCTTCAATGACTTACTCAAAGTGAAAATGTTCAAGGCGATCTTGTCACTACTCCACGTAGATGATCTAAATGAAATCACAGTAGAGTACAGGACACACAGTGAGGAGCTCACGCAGTCAGTACTCTTGAATACGACAAGAGGAAAGGCACACTGCACATCTGCGGAACAGATTTAGCTTAATTGGCTTACTTGGCTAAAGCACCTGTCTAGTAAACAGGAAATCCTGGGTCCGATTCCCAGCGGTGCCTTTCTTCATGTCTTACTGTACAGAGTTTATCCTTATAGGCAAATCCCATGCCTTTTAATTTACATGAATGCAAGTGTTCGTTTCCTTTCTGGAACAACTTGTTTTTAAAGAAATCTATACAGCTTGCGAAAGATGAAAGACAAATGTTGAACCCACGTCCCCAAGGAGACTGGAGCCTTAAGCCAGCACCTTAGACCGCTTGGCCACGCTACCCGCTGTGCCCTCGCTCTTTGTCTCATTACTTGCCTGGAGGAAGCCAGGTGGCTCTTGCTCTTGTCGTCCAACTTAGTGGCGTTATGACTGTGGAACCGACTGCACCTGCTTTTTCTGAGATGCTTCCCCTCTCATGGCGAGATCTCGACTTCTTTAACATAAAGTTTCTGGATAAAGTTATTCTGTGGAGCAGGCTTCAGACCTCTGCGTACAGCACCCTTGATCTCATTTTTTTTTACAGCAGCTGCATCCGGAAAATTGTGCTTTTTACTTTTTATTTGAACAACAAAAATACATACAATACAAACAAGAGCACATATAACGTATCAAGAAAATCGCCAGGGGTTCATGCTATAATACAATTCCATTTTATGAAAAATGATTGCACAAGGTAAATAAGAAAAGGTCCGCACACCCAGTGGGCAGTGATTCGTCGAATATACGTATATATCACGGTGAAAATACGGCTATACGTATACAGATGCAGCCACTCAAAGTACGCAGCACAGACACGTACCGTGGGTAATTGGCTACGGCCTCGCGCATCATGACGCAAAATACTGCGGTACGTGATTGGTTGACCGACAGGGGCACTCGTGGTGCGTTGGTCGGTCGTAGAAAGATTGAAATGTCTTTACTGTGCCCGTTTTAGTATTGAATATTTATATGGAATTTTACCACTGAAGGGAAATCTTAGTAGCTGAGCATAAAAAGAATAGGAGCATGCTGTAACGCGTGTGAAGGCCATAAACGATGTAACACAACGGGGGCTCAGGCGGGCGCCCTTGCCGCATTAGGTCGGCCCCCCACCGTCGGGGGCTCGAACCCGGGACTCCCGCATCACTCAGCAGGGACCCAGCCTGGTGAGCTAAAGAGAGATCTCTCTACAGGCCAGTAGCTGTAGTCCTGCTATCACAGGGAAGGGCGGTGACGTCACCTGCTCTGGTACGCCGGCTCTTGCACAGTACCTGTCGGCCGTAAGCGTTACACGATATTAATTTTGGAACATAAACATACAGTATATGGCTGGTCTCGGTACTTTAAAGAAAACATACACACCAGTATTCCATTTCTCCCTAAACATTTTAAACATCGAAGTCTTTAACTAACGTGATACCGGAGTCAACAAGCATACTTTTAGAATTTGATTAAAAGGGAATATAATATGGAATCGCGTATCTAAAGAAATTAATAACGATATAATTATATTCATGTACTGCAACTCAAGAATAGTACACGCTGTACGATGTCTGTTGATAATGTTTGTAGGGCTTTTTCAACATACCTCATGCAACCTTGCTGGTGGTGCTGTGGGTTAGGTTCCTGACTCCTATATCACACATTGCATGTTTGAATCCAGCTGAAGCTGTGCCTTTTTTTTTTAACAAACATTTCTTTGAAAAACTAAAACATTTCCCTGGGTCAGAGATTAAATAAAACTTCACTCGTACCAAACAAATTTATATTTCTAAATATCACAACATTAGCGAATTTAAGTCATTTTAATAACAATGAACAGTCACTTATGCGTTGCAATATAAACATTTATATTGATTTAAATCGCCTTTATTTAAAACCCATAAATAAAGTTGAAACTGTTTAGACTTTTAATTATTTAAAACTGTATTACAGCAGAACAATGCACAATGCAACGTAAATCACTATCTTTGTCTTCTGCATAATAATGTTCACCTCTCTGTCCAGCAAATTAACAATAGTAATAATGATTAAATTTGTTGTATATGGCGCCTTTAAAGGTGGCTCCTCAAAGCGCTTTACAGGATAAAAACAATAGCAACATTTTTTTTTTTAAAAAGAAATACAAAATGAGATATAATTATGTGTTCCGGTTTAGACATTATGAAGAGCATAACGAAGGTCATAAAGGTCATAAACGATATTAATTTTGGAACATCAACATATTATGTAAACTGTATGTTGCTGTTATTGGTATTTTAAAGAAAAAATACTGTAAAATCCTGGGTTCGGTACAATGATTCAGGCATTCATGTGAAGGACAACAGAGCTTTCACTGGCTCAAAAAGACAAAAAGAATAACGGATACAGCGCGAGCCTGTATTCTCTCCTCAGCCGTCCACACCACACTTTTCCCTGGGTCAGATTTTAAATACAACTTCACTCACACCAAACAAATTACCACACACTGAACACTGAACATGTTAACCCAAATATGTCTCACAATACTTTTATGGTACATTACTTTGCTAAAATGTATTTAAAAATAAAAACGATTACAAACGCCAGCAGAGAGAGAGACACACACACAGTTCTTCATTGTCAAAAAGTAATTGTTTTTTACTTTGTCAGCACCCAGACAAACACAAATGCGTTATTAATGAAATGCTTTTATTCATTCTTAATCGAACTCACAAGTTGTCATCTGCTGTTGAAGCTCTGTGAGACTAGACTCACACATGGCTAGACTTGACTCGGCTCTGGCTTTCCCATCTATACCGATGCACTGCAAGTACAACCCCCCTCTCTGCGGGAGTGCTGGCTGTGACGAATTAAACCGGTTTCACAGGTATTTTCAAAGTAGAAGGGGGCGAGATTTCCAGCGAAAGACACCTCCACCCTTCAAAACCCAGTAAGTACAGTACTTACTAGTTAAGAAAGCTAGGCTCCTCAATGAAATTGCTTTAACATGCTAATGCGTTGGTGTATTGCAGTAAGTAAAAAGACCAGGGGCATTCTTCCTCCCCCTACATTCTCAGAGTAGAATAGAATTTTCCTTTGACAAAACAAGGCTTGCCAGATAATGTGAATCGAAACCTGTTTTTCTAGCTTTTAAAGTCGTGCAATGTGTATGCAGGAACACATCATTATATCTTACATATGAAAAATACATAATATAGCTCCCAAACAAACGCAAATGTGTTTTTAATAAAATGCTTTTATTCACTCATATTCTGACAATTTCAGGAAGACTAAGGAAGGACTAAGGAAAATGTCATCTGTTGTTGACACTCTGTGAGCTCGGTGACTTTGAGACCACTTGTTATCCCAAGTTGTTTGAATCGCCACAATTCAAATAGAGAAAAAAAGAGCTGACTGACAAGATTTAAGATGTGGCTGTCAATGTTGGATTAAAAAAAACACTTTGCCCGACGTTAGTTGCATTGCTTGAAAAATGATTTTATTTCGAGAGACTGGATAAGTAATTCAAGTGTTTTTTTAACTTCCTGAAAAACAAGTAATAATTTAACATTATGTGCAAATGTTTTATGATATGTCGCTGTTGTGAATGTCTGTGGAGTGTATCTTATTTGCCTGTCTGTCCTGGCTGTGCTCTCTCGCTAGCTCTCCCCCCCTCTCTCTCTCAATTCAATTCAATTCAAGGTGCTTTATTAGCATGACAGATGGGTACAATCAGTGTTGGGTATTTACTTTGTAATCTGTGGTCCTTTTAACTGTTTTTACATCTACTGTATTGCTTTGAGATGCCACTTTTAAAGGTGATATATAAAATCAAGGCTTTAACTTGCTTTAACTCCGCAAGTCTGAGTTCTTGTGTCCGTCCTATCCGAGCCCGAAAGTATTACAATATGTATCTTTATAGCAGGTGGTGTACAGCTTTTTAGTATAGATTACACTTTTCTAAAATGTATTTAAAAAATAAAAACAATTACAATCTAATCTTTCCACGTTTGATCCCAAGATCCCAAGAAAAATAAATCTAAACGGGGAGAAAGCTATGCTGAAAGTTTATTAAGATACTTAGAAGACAAAGATATCAATTTATGTTGCATTTG